>NC_047087.1:154051175-154689062 GCF_902459505.1 Geotrypetes seraphini | reverse complement strand
CCTCTCCAACACTATGCCACACCTCTCCCTCCATTCCCTTCACCACTGTCCAATATTCCTCCCTCTTGCATCCTTTCAATCTGTCCCATTGCCACATTTCTCACTCTCATCTTTTTTCTTCCCTATCACATTTTGTACCTTCCTCCCTACGACCAAAAATTCTCCTCTTTCTTCCATTTGCCGTGTGTACACAACCATCTCTCTTTCCCGCTCATTGACACACCCACACCCAATTCTCTCTTTCTATTCCTCCCCCACCTCAGCATCTCTTTCCCTCCCTTCCTCTCTCCCCAGTTCATGACTTTTGTGTCCAAAAATGCATTCCCTTCCACCACTTCATTCGAGTCCAGATAACAGTAGGGTTGGAGGCAGTCTGCAGCAAGCCATATGTAGCTGACCCAGAAGTCTTTCCCCCGAAGTTAGAGCTGACATCGGAGGGAAGGCTTTGCATCAGTCTGGCAGTGGCTGAGGTGTCAGGTGGGAGGGGGTAGATACTGGATGTAGGAGGTGAGAGAGGAGACAGACTGTAGATAGAAATGGGGAGGGATCAGACACACTGGATGAAAGGGGAAAGATAAGACAAGCTGGAATGCCTGGGGAGAGAGAAAAAGACAGATGATTGGATGTAAAGAAAAGGAGAGGGGAGGAAGACATTGAATGGAAAGGAGGAGAAGGGGAGGATACGGATGGAAGGGAGGAAAGAGAAAGATGGAGCAGACACTGAATAGAAGGGGGAGAAAGAGAAATGAAGCAGATGCTGGGCTGAAAGGGGGGGAAAGATGGGCAGATGCTGGATGGAAGGGGGAGAAAGAAGGGTGGATGATGGATGGGATGACAGAGGGGGCAGGAAAGGAGGAAGAGAGGAGACAGATCAGATGCTGGGCAGAAGCAGCAGACAGAGGGGCAGATGCTGGATGGAAAGAGGAGGAGGGGCAGATGCTGGATGGAAAGGGACCTCAGGTCAGCATCTGAATGGCCGTGCAAGTCTACATGAGTCCAAATGGTGCCACACACTGCTAGACCTCTCCCCCCAGTCCATTGTACTTTCTAGAAGCCAGTATTGTGGTGCAGCCTGGTCCCTGCTAGGTTTTCTCCCCCTAGATTGGGACAGACTGTGCTTTTGCCAGCAGAGGCAGAGTGGTGAGCCTGCACAATGGCGCAAACTAGCCCCCCTCCCCACCCCACCCCACCCGTGTCCTCCACCCAGAACAGGACCGAATCTGGGTTCCCAGTGGCTGAGCAGTGAGCCTACCAAGGCATCCCCTACCGAGAATGGAACCAACTCTGCATTCCCGGCCTTTGTATGAGGGAGGTCTGGTGCCCCAGGGGTGCCCACACTTTATGGGCTTGCGAGCTACTTTTATAATGACTAAGTCAAAATGATCTAACAACAATAAAATTTAAAAAAAACAAAAAGCACAATGAAAGGCAGAGAAAATGTTAATTATTCATATTCCGGGTTTTTTCAAAGAGGTCACGGCAGATGACTCTATGCAATGTCACCTTGGTAACAAAATACAAAAATAGACAAATACACCTCCTCCCTTTTTACTAAACCACAATAGTAGGTTTTAGCACAGGGAGTTACGCTGATGCCTCGCGCTGCTCTCAATGCTCATAGGCTCCCTGCGCTAAAAAACGATATTGCGGTTTAGTAAAAGGGAGCCATAGAGCAAAATATAGACAGCAGGTATAAATTCTCAAAACAGACACATTTTGATCACTAAATTGAAAATAAAATCATTTTTCCTACCTTTGCTGTTTGGTGATTTCATGAGTCTCTGGTTGCACTTTCTTCTTCTGAATGTGCATCCAATCTTTTCTTCCTTTCTTTCAGCCTCCTGTATGTTTCCTCTCCTCCAGACCTCATTCTCTCCCCCAACTTTTCTTTCTGTCTCCCTGTTCCCCCATTCTTTCTGTCTCCCTGTCTGCCCCCTTTCTTTCTTTCTCCGTGCCCTCCCCCAAGCCACTCGGTTTGCTGCCACTTGCCATCGGGGAATAGCCCCCAAGCCACCGCTGTCCCAAGCTTTCCCTGCAGAAGCGTCGCGCTGATCAGCATTCCGCTCCCTGACATCAATTCTGACGTAGGAGAGGAAGTTCCGGGCCAACAAGGCATTTTCTCCTCATTCCACCAGCCTGAGCCCCATCTCTCCTTGATCCAGCCATTTCCCTTCTGTGTTTGTCAGAATTACCATTCCACCTATTTTCCAGCATCACCCTTCTTTGTGTCATCTCACTATATCCCTATCTCACCACTTTTTCAGAATCTTCATTTGTCCTCTGTCCCTGTCTTTACCCCATGTTCACCATTTGCCCTTTCAATGTCTTTATCTCCCCCCCCCACACTTTTTCAGCATTACTTCTATGTCTCTATTTCACCTCCTCTTCATGTCCCCTCTGTATCTCTATCCTTATTCAGTAGGTCCTGCTTACCCTTTCTCTTCTTTGTGTCACTATCTCCATTTTCAGCTTTCCCCCCTTATTCCTTTGTTACTGCACCCTGTAGCCAGAATCTTTCCACCCTCCCTCCACTCCCGGCCCAGCCCAGTATGAAATATTTCCTTTTGTTTCCCTCCCCTCTCTCTTTCTCTCTCTCTTCTCCTCCCTCACCCACGAGTCCTGCATCTGGCCCTCTCCCTTCTACCTGCACCTGGCCACACCCCCCTGCTCCGCGGCTCTCTTCAGCAACTCGTCAGCAGCGGTGATCAAGACAAGCTGCCGACATCGAGGCCTTCCCTCTACGAGTCCCACCTTTGTGGAAAAAGGAAGTTGAAACAAGCGGGACTCGCAGAGGGTAGGCCCCGACATCAGAAGCTTGTGTCGATCGCTGCTGCTGAGGTTGCCGAAGAGAGCCGCGGAGCAGGGGGTGTGGCCGGAAGCAGGTAGAAGGGAGAGGGAGATAGGAAGGCTGTAGAAGCTCCGGAGCATGACACCGATCCCTCCAGGATGAATTCTTTTTCAGGCTGCTGCTGCCGCTGCCACCCCCCCCACCCCGAAATGACAAAAACAGCCTAATGCCCGCGTCAGCGTCTTTGACGTCAGGGAGAGGAAGGCTGATAGGCCCGGTAGATCGGGACGGCAACACGAGTCTATCACTGAGCCCGGGATGGCTCTGCGGTCGACTCACGTTGCCTTCCTGAACTACCGGTTGATCGCGATCGACGTGTTGGGCACCCCTGACTTAGAGCCATAGCGCACGAGACTCCCACGGGGATGAAAACAGGCCACCGGACCAATCAGCAAGCAAGGCTTTCATCTGTGTACGTGCTGAGCTCACTGCTCAGCATGGGCTATTTCCCGCCGCGATGCCGGACTTGTAAGCTGCATGCCTGCATCGCCAGAATTTAGGTAGGCTGTTTTCATCCCCGTGGGAGTCCCGTGGGCCAGGGGGCGTCCCCGTGGGAGTCCCATGGGTCAGGGGGGGAACCTGCGGGATCCCCGCGATCCCCGTTCCATGCAGACCTCTACTTTGATTGAGTGGAATGGATACTTTCATGTATCAAGCGATGGATTGGTTTGGTATTGGTTCCAGATTTATTCAAATGATTCAAACCTTGTATAGTTCCCCTTCTGCCAGGCTATATATTAATGATACATTTTCTGAATGTTTTTTGTCTGGGGAGAGGAGTTAGACAAGCATGTACCTTATCTCCATTGGGTTTTGATATTGTTCTGGAACCCTTGTTGTTGGCCATTCAGCAGGCAAAGGAGATACAGGGGATTCCTTATGCAGGTGGGAATATAAGATCTCTGCTTATGCAGATGATATCTTGCTTCATCTGAAAAATCCTGAATCTTCCATTCCGTATTTGCTGGAATTGATTGATAGATTTGGCAAATTTTCTGGATACAAAATAAATTGGAGCAAATCGGAGGTTCTTCCGTTAAGTGTACATTGTGCAAAGGGACTATTTGATCCATTCTGTCGCAACACTGCAGACCCAGACCAGGCTCTACAGCGCTCCTAGTGGCTAGACATAAAGGCCCTGATTCTACAAAGTACGTCCCGATTTTAGGCAGCTGTAGGCATCCTACAGCTGTCTAATCAGCCAATCGGGAATGCACGTTTTTTAAAAAAAATGCTCCCCAGGCAGGCCGCCCATATTGAAGGCGCCTTCGGGAGCCTAGGGAGGCCCGCAAGATGCCTAAGCTCGCCTAAAGGCCTTAGGCGAACCTAGGCGGGCCCTACGCGTCTCCCTAGTAGAGGAAGAGACGCTTAAAATGTAGGCCAGCAAAATGCTGGTCTACATTGTAAGTAGACGCGGCCGCTATACTGATCGCGACAAGGGATCTCGCTGCTGCAATAAGTATAGCGGCCGCCTGTCCCATCACCGCAGGAGGATGCCCAACTCCTCCTGACGGAACCCCGAACCCCCCTCCCCCCAAACTGGTAATCGCCGACAGGAGGATGCCCAACTCCTCCTGTCGGAACCCCGGAACCCCCTCCCCCCCAAACTGGTAATCGCCGACAGGAGGATGCCCAACTCCTCCTGACGGAACCCCCGAACCCCCCTCCCCCCAAACTGGTAATCGCCGACAGAAGGATGCCCAACTCCTCCTGTCGGAACCCCAATCGGAACCCCGAACCACGGACCCCACTCCCCCCCAAACTGGTAATCGCCGACAGGAGGATGCCCAACTCCTCCTGTCGGAACCCCGAACCCCCCCTCTCCCCCAAACTCGTAATCGCCGACAGGAGGATGCCTAACTCCTCCTGCCGGAAAGCCCGACAACCCCCCCCAAACTAATCTCCCTCCCCCAACTAACCTTTAAATGTTGGTCGGCTGGACGGGTCTTGCTGCCGTCCATCCGACAGGGCCCCGCCTCGTGGAAATTAGATGGGCCCGCCCTTCCCGGCCCATCCCCCGCTAAATCTAAGGCCTGATTGGCCCAGGCTCTAGAAGCCTGGTCCAGACCAATCAGGCCTTAGGCATAGCGGGTCCGCCCATCCCCACTAATCCTAAGGCCTGATTGGCCCAGGCTAGGCAACTGAGTTTCCAAACACTAGTCAATAATTTTCTCCCCTGAGGACTTGCTTTCCTCAGAGCTATTTTTCTCAGGATTCCCACTGCCTGCTCTCCAGCAGGTATTAATACAAAAACAATATAGTTCTCTGCTCTGGTATCCTCAAAGATCACAGTTCCCAAAACAGAAGCCTCCAGCAGCTTCAACAGCACTGCTGGGCAGTGGAGAGTGTCCAAGGTTTGCCTTTCCAAAAGCTTTACAACACAGCCTTCAAATTCCCTCCCTATGTGTTTGCAAACCTCTCCCCAAAAAGACACTTTCAGCTTCTTAAATGCCCAACCAAAAATGCAGAGTTTCAAAAACAAAATCCAAAACAAAACTCAGTCTTAGGCTGGAGTCAACTAACCCAGAAGAGGAGGTTAGAAAGATTGTAGCAAAAGAGAAGACACCAAAGACCGAAGCACAGGGAAAAGAAATGAAGACGACAAAATGCCAGGATCTAAACTGCATATATACTAATGCAAGGAGTTTAAGAAACAAAATGGGGGAGCTAGAAGCCATGGCCAATGCAGAGGACATAGACATCATTGGAATCTCTGAAACGTGGTGGAATGAGGAAAAACAAATGGGATACAGCACTGCCGGGGTACAAGCTCTATCGCCGGGATAGGTCAGGTCAGAAAGGAGGAGGAATAGCCCTATACGTAAAAGAAAGCATACAATCGACAAGAATGGACACAGCGGAGATGATCAACAAACTGGAATCGCTATGGGTTAAAATACCGGGTAGGAAAGGGCAATGAAATAAAGATGGGCCTATACTATCGTCCACCCGGGCAAACCGGAGATAGCGATAAAGAAATGGATGCCGAGATGAAGCGAGAATGCAAAAGCGGTTACACAGTTGTTATGGGAGACTTCAACTATCCTGGGATAGACTGGAGTCTTGGAAGCTCAAGATGCGCTAGGGAGACAGAATTCCTGGAGGCTATACAAGATTGCTTCATGGAGCAGCTTGTTAGAGAACCGACGAGAGGAAATTCCACTCTGGATTTAATCCTAAATGGACTAAGGGGACCTGCAAAGGAAGTGGAAGTAGTGGGATCGTTGGGAAACAGTGATCATAATATGATTAAGTTCAAGGTTGAAGTAGGCATACCGAACGGAAAGCATGTGTGGTTCGAAAAGCCAAAAGAGAGTATGAAGAGAGGCTAGCCAGGGAGACACGAAATTTCAAACCGTTCTTCAGATATGTCAGGGTATGTATTGGATCCTTCTTGAAGCCTTGGAGCCTTGGAGCATCTTTACTTAGAATGGCAACTTATGCCCTCTTTACGGTTATGTCATATATTGAGTATCAAATTACCCAGAATTTATAAGGACAATAACATTCTTTTTGCCACCTGGAAAACCTTAAAATTTATTGATAATTTAACATCTATATCAGTATAACAATCCACTTATCAATCCTTATGGTTGAACTCCAAGATTCAAATTGGTGAGTCTAAGATCCTCTGGAAACATTGGCCGCAGGCAGGTTTATGTACTTTAGATGATGTATTATCAAATGGAAAAATGCTTGATTTTGCACAACTGCAACAATCATTCGGCATTGCAAAGTCCTCAAACATATAAGTGGTTGCAGTGGAAGCAGGCCATTCATAAGGGGTTCTCTGATTGGCGCAACTTAAAAAATCAGTATAGTTTGCCGGGCCTATGCTTCCAGACAGATTTGCTAGGGCATCAGGCAGCCAAGTGGGTATAAATTAATATCTGAATAAAAAACCTAAAACTAGTTTAAGTGACATTTGGAGCATTGAGATAAAGCAACAAATTTCTGCTACTCAATGGCCACAGATTTGGACTTGGAGGATGAGTTGTAAAGCATCAGCATCTATGAGACAAACATGTTTTTTTTTGTTGCACAGAAGTTTTTGGACCCCTGTTAGATACAAAAGTTAGATAGTTCAAAATCTAATAGATGCTGGCACTGTCATCTAGACATAGGGACACTGGATCATCTGTTGTTCTATTGTCTTTTGATACTCAACTTTTGGAAATCTATATAGGGACATATTAATTTGATTCTGGAGACTGCGGTTCCGTTGTTGTATGAAGCAGTTATCTGTGAGACACTGTTATCTCCTACACCTCTAATAGATAGACATAAGAGCAGATTACTTGGTATAATGACCGGAGTAGCCATGCAAATGATGACTAAAAATTGGAAGAATTTTGACAGATTAAATTTTACCTTTTGGTAGAATTCATTATGCTTGTGTTATAAATATGAGAAAATGAATTCTGAACTAATGGGTAATAATAAGTTGTTCAAACTGATGCGGGGTCCATTGACCAATTTTATCAATCTTAATTAAATGGTTTGTTTTTCCTATTTTCGGTTTTGATTGCACATCCAGGGGAGGTTGGTGGGAGGGAGAGAAATACTATATTATAATTTTATTGAATACATTGGACTAAGGGTGTGTGTGTGGGGGGGTGTGTGAAAATGGTTTATATATATTTATTGACTGATGTATATGCTGTTTTTCAAATTACTTGTATGTATTCCTTTAGTACTGTTTTTAGACTGAAAAATTAATAAAGATATATTTAAAAAAATTTTTAAAAACACTGATAAGGAGTTCATTTTAATTGGACCAACTTTAGCAATCAAATCTTAGACAAAATTGCACCCCTAAAGAAAGGAAAAATGAGGACAACACATAATTTGATGGCTGGTAAAACACTAAAACAAAAGGCACGACAACTAGAAAGAATATGGAACAAAACAAAGAACAAAAAGGATAAAGCAATATGGAGATCTAAGATAAATAAGTACAAAAGAATCACTAAGGAAAATGTCGTACCTTCTACTCTAACAAAACAGGATCCTCCACAACTAATAGCAAAGAACTCTTCAGATTAATTAATACCCTATTTGAGATAGACCACCTCAAAAAATCCTCCTCCACCCAATACCATCTTCAGAGAACTTTGCCTCTTCAAAACAAAAATTCTCAAACATAGAACCTCCTTCCAAAACTCCCCACTAAACTTCCCCCTATCGACCACATACACACAGAAACAACCCCAGCAGACAGTTATTGGAATCACTTTGAAAGCCCCAACTGGTTCCAATTTCTCAAGCTTTACAAAAAAAATGCCAGTTCTTACTGCCTCCTAGACAACTGCCTACCATAATCATGAAATCAGCTCCCTCCTCCTTCAAGGCCATGCTCTTTGACTGGATTTCACTTCTAATGTCTAGTAGTGAATTCTGACCAACGTCTTACTGGGTCAGACCAATGGTCCATCAAGCCCAGTAGCCCGTTCTCACGGTGGCCAATCCAGATCACTAGTACCTGGCCAAAACCCAAGGTATAGCAGTATTCCATGCTACCGATACAGGACAAACAGTGACTTCCCCTGTGTCATTCTCATCAACACTCATCGTAAAAAAACATAAAGAATCCCATATCAACAGTCACCAACTACAGACCTGTAGCCAACATCCCTTTCTTTACCAAATTGATGGAAGGACTGATCAACACCGATCTGACGACCCCTACCTGGAAAAATTCTCAATACTGCACAAATATCAATCAGGATTCAGTACACACTACAGCACTGCAACAGCCATAATGGATTACCATTCCGTATACTTAACATTAGGGAACTTGGACTAGTTCTCCAATTCGACCTGAAGCAGTGTGTTCGACCTGGTAGAACAGGTACTACTAAGTTTTCTAGATGCATAGGCATCTCTGGCCACGTGTTACATTGGTTCAAAGGCTTCCTGAAAAACCGATCCTACCAAGTCATCAGTGAACAAGTCTACTCCCAATCTTGGACCAACTTGCTCCCCACTATCACCAACCCTGTTCAATCTATACATGTCTTCGCTAGGCCATGAACTATCCATACTAAATCTCCAAACATACATATACACTAATGACATCACAATCATCCCCTTCTTTACACTATCAACTGAAACCAGACACTTCATTTCATCTGTCATTGATCACGTAGAACAATGGACAAAAAACTTCAAACTAAAACTTAACCCTGAAAAAAACAAAATATTCATGGCCACCCCAATGAACAAATACAAAATACCATCAGTTAGCTTACAAGGGAGAAACTTTCCTATTAACCCCACCATAAAAATCCTAGGAGTGACCAACAACTGACCAACAACTGAAATTCTGAAATCCTAGGAGTGACCAACAACTGAAATTCGACGCCCACACCAACATCTTAGTAAAAAAAATGCTTCTGCCATTTATGGAAACTACGTACAATAAAACCATATTTCAATTTTGCATCGTTCAGACTGTTAGTACAATCATTAATCCTAAGCTCACTGGACTACTGCAACATCATTTACCTAGGATCCTACAAAAAAAACTACCAAAAGATTGAGAACAATCCAAAACACAGCCATACAACTGATTTTTACCTGAAAAAATCCGACCACATCACTCCATATTTCAAAAAATTATACTGGCTACCAGTAGAGGCCAGAATAATTTTCAAATTCAGTTGTCTATGCTTCAAAACACTATTCGGTACTGCACCCACCTACCTTCTGAAACACTTTGTTCTCCAAAACAAACTCCACCTCTCACGCAGAACACTATTATTCACCTTTCCAAATCCCAAAGGATGCCAGTTTCAAAAGATTCCTCAACAAGACACTTTCCTTCCAAGCAGGAAGGTAGAACAATGCTCTAAGTCACAGTTCTTCAACCGCCGGTCCGTGGACCGGTGTCGGTCTGCAGGAAATTTTTGCTGGTCTGCGCAGGGCCGGCAAGATCAACATCTGAAGTCTGCGCTGGGCCGGAGAGATCTTGGGGAGCCTCCGACTGTGGCTTTCTCCCCTCTCTGCAGCTCTCCTTTACTTCCCAGCGCAGCAATTCACGAAGGCAGCCTCGGGGCTTTTGCTGAGTCGCGGCTGCCTCTGATGATGCAACTTCCTCTTTCCTGAGAGGCGGCGCAACCCAACAAAGGACCCGAGGCTGCCTTCCTGAATCACTGCACTGAGAAGTAAGGAGAGCTGCTGGGAGGGGAGAAAGCCATTATTGGAGTCTGGGAAGCTGCTGGGCAAGGGGAAACAGGGACAGCTGCTACTGGAGAGGGAGAAGGAAAGATGCTGCTAGGAGGGGAGGAGGGAAAGGAATCTGGGAAGCTGCTGGGTAAGGGAAAAAAAGGACAGCTGCTACTGGACCTGGAGGGAAGGAGAAGGAGAGATGCTGCTGGGAGAGGAGGAGGGAAAGGAGTCTGGGAAGCTGCTGGGCAAGGGAAAAAAAGGGACAGCTGCTACTGGACCTGGAGGGAAAGAGAAGGAGAGATGCTGCTGGGAGGGGAAGAGGGAAAGGAGTCTGGGAAGCTGCTGGGCAAGGGAAAAAAAGGGACAGCTGCTACTGGAGAGGGAGAAGGAGAGATGCTGCTGGGAGGGGAGGAGGGAAAGGAGTCTGGGAAGCTGCTGGGCAAGGGAAAAAAAAGGGACAGCTGCTACTGGAGAGGGAGAAGGAGAGATGCTGCTGGGAGGGGAGGAGGGAAAGGAGTCTTGGAAGCTGCTGGGCAAGGGAAAAAAGGGACAGCTGCTACAGGAGAGGGAGAAGGAGAGATGCTGCTGGGAGGGGAGGAAGGGAAGAGAGTTACTGCTGGACAGGAGGAGGAAGGAAGGGAGAATGAAAAAAAGAAGGAAACAGCTGGCAGAGAGATTAGAGGAGGGGAAGGGGAGACACAGGCATGAGAAAGTAGAGAGATTGATGATAGGAAGGAGTCAGCAGAAAAATAAGCAGAGAGGGACAACGATGATAGATCTGGTGTAGGAGAGATAAAAATGAAGAGAGCAGTGAAGCTGGAATGAATCATGTAAAAAGGAGAGAGGGGGCACAAGCTGGATGGAAAGGGGAGAGGGGCATAGAAAGTAGACAGATACCATATGGAAGGGGGAGAGGACAGACAATGGATGGAAGGGGCAGATGCTGGATTGAAGAGACAGAGGGCAGACGCTGGAAGGAAGAGAGTGAAAAGAAGATTGAAAGCAGAAACCAAAGACGACAAAAGGTAGAAAAAAATAATTTTATTTCTATTTTGTGATTAGAATATATCAGATTTATTATACATAAATATCTTAGAGAGGAAAAGGTAATGACAGTCAGTTATCATTGTTCCATATATCTGTATGTTTTTCTTAAAACCAATAAAAAATTTTTGAACAAAAAAAAAAAAAAAGAATATATCAGATTTGAAATATATATCCTGCTAGAGCTGGTGTTAGACATAACTGGGGACTGCAAAACCCAGGCAGTGCTTCTTTAGCTTCCAGCTGGCTTAGGGCGCTCTCTGACCAGGGGGCAGTTGCCCTAGTTGCACTCCCCTAAACTATTCCTGTCATGTGTGACTGCAGTATTCTGTTAGCATGATATTTCTGTGTAGCATTCTGTAATAATTTGGCTTGTTCAGTTTTCTTGATAGTAGAGGGGATATATGTGAAGGGGAGGGGAGACAGGGGTTTTGTTGATCCTTGCTCTGAATTATTTGTATTTATAAAATGACAATTGTACAGAATATTGTTTCTTTTTATACTTTTATAAAATACATTCAATATAAAATCATAACTGAGGCTTGTGTGGATGGGATCAGATGATTTGTCGGGACCGAGCTCGCAAAGATGGGGAGGAAACGGGGTTTTTAAATTTTAGTCCTAGTAGTTTGCCGGTCCACAAAATAATTCTTTTTTTTCTGCCGGTCCACGGGTGTAAAAAGGTTGAAGAACACTGCTCTAAGTGACTTACTCCTTAATTCATCGTCATACCAATCATTCAGAAGATCAATGAAAACCCATTTATTCGATAAATTCATTTAAACTTTCTCAGACGATTTCCTCTATGACTACTTGCATGCTCCTGCCTTCATGCTCTTGATGTAACTTAGCTGCATTTCTGCAGCCTCTCTTGTTGTAAACCATCTTGAATGGAAAGGTATGACGAGATTTAAATAAAGCTATTGTTATTACCTATCTAATTGATTGGCTACTTCACGCTTCTTCCTCGCAAGGGGTAAGCACTAGCAGTTCAGCAAATTTTTCCTTTGACAGTTGAGCTTCGTTTCTTTTTTTCCAAACTCTCAACTCCGACCCCTTTGGGTTTTCTAATTCATCAGAGTTGTGATCGCTACTGCTCTTCTCAGTTTTTCCTCCCTCATCAAAGCCAGACCACTTTAATCCAGCTTTGTTTTACACTTTTCTCCTTCCATCCTTCTTGCCTAGGCAAATGATGGTTTTTTTCTTACCTCTCATGGCCTTCACAGTCTATGTAATCCCATCTGAGAAGTTTTTACTTGGGTCGCTTTAATGGTCCCTGGCATAACAGTGGTCCAAGCTTTTGACCATTGTCTCAACACATTTTCCAAAATCTCTGCAGTGTTGAATAAATTTTTCCCATCTCTCCAGGGGGCTTTTTTGTTCCACTCAACTTCATGTCATCCTTACACTCTTTGTTTTTCAAAGTGTTTTTTTCTATGCTCTCATGGCTTTTCAGCCTGCAGTGTCAGCTTATGTCCTTCTAGTTTGCATGGACATTTGGTTTGGCTGTATTGTATCGATTAGTACTACAGAATGGTCCCTCCTTCTTTGTCAGCAGGGCATGAAGCTCTGACACTCGGCAATTGCTCTTTGACATTTTCACAGACTCAGCAGAATTCTGCGACCTCATGAATAGACGATCAACTCTCCAGTTCTTTGTCAATCCCCTTTTTCAGTAGGGATTTCCTCATCGACCTATTTGCATCCCCTTTCAACCACAAGTCACCCTCTTCGACTCCAGGCAGTACTTTCTTCTTTGCCTGGAAGAGGACTTTTTTCTTCTGGATTGGACACATAAGTTTCTCTATGCGTTTTCCTTCCTTTTTTTCTCTCGTCCTTTCGGTTCTTGTCTGACTCAGGTAAGAGTCAGCAAAAATTAAACTTATAGCCATTGTATGTCTTGGATGACCATAGTACTTTCACCAGTATCTAGGAGTCATTTCCTTTTCCACAATTTTTTCCATTTCTTCTCATGCAAAGTTGAGCATCTTTTCTGTATTCCAAACTTTAATCTTTTCACCTTACTGCTTGGTACTATCGAGCTCAGCTCAGCTGCTCTTCCTCTTTTTCAGCCTGTCAGAATTCCTCTAGGATATTTATATACAATGTCTACTCAGCAGTGTTCTCAGCAAAATGAACTTGCTTTTCTGCTTTGTGTCACCTTCATTACTGGAATTTGGAATCCACCTCTGTTTCCTCAGTATTGGATTCTCTTTTCTTTGTCTGATTTTAGCCTCAACTCTTTTTCAATTAGAGTCCATATCAGTACTATCTATGTTTCTTATCAACCCATGGATGACACATTTCTTTCTCTTCATCCTTTGCTTTCCAGATCCATTAAGGGTTTTTGGGGGTTTTTATGGTTCAACCGCCTCGCAACCCATCTCCACTGGTTGGGATCTTTTGGTGGTCCTTGCTAAATTGATGTAGTCTCGCTTTGTATCAAATTCTTTGGCTCATCTGCAATTCCTTTCTTGGAAAGTATTCTTTCTCATTTCCCTGACTTCTGCTCGACAAGTAAGGGAGCGTCATGTGTTCGTGGGGGCCCTACCTTTTCCGGTATTCCTCTTTATAAGTTCCTCCCTCTCTTTACTCTCGATCCATCCGTTGTTCTTCCAGTATTCTTCCCTGAGCCTTATTCTCATCTTGGAGAACCAGCTCTTCACACTCTGGATTGTAAACAGGCATTGGCCTATTATCTCCACAGTACACGGCCTCAACTGTTTGTCTCCTTTGTTTCTAACAAGCTGGGACATCCTGTTTCCAAGAAAACGATTGACTACTTGCATCTCGTTCTGTTATACTCAGGCTGGGCTGCAACTACAGTCTTATCACAGCCTATTTAGTCAGAACTCTGGTAGGTTCAGTAGCTTTTTCTGTCCCTATTAATGAGATCTGTAAAGCTGCTACTTGGTCCTTGGTTCATACTTTCACCTATCATTCCTGCCTGGAATCTTTTTCCAGATGGGATGGGCACTTCGGCCAAGCAGTATTATAAAATTTGTTTTCCTAAAGGCCATCCCACCATCCCATTCTGGTTAGCTTGGAGGTCACCCATGTGTGAGAATATGCTGCCCTGTGTCCCTGGATAACACCTGTTACGGTAAAAATAGGTAAGTAACCATATTTCATTTAAAACATTCAAAATAAAATAGTTCTTTCCTACCATTGTTGTCTGGATGTTTTATTTGTCCATCAATATCATATTACTTCCAGTTTCTCTTTTCTGCTTTCCTGTCTATTATCTGTTAATTCTCCTTCAAGTAGTTGCTAACCATTTGTCTTTTCTCCTCTCTCCTATCTATTCCCTTGCTATACCTGCCTCTGACATATTAATAATTCCTTTTTAGCTCTTTTCTGCCTCTTTCTTACCTTTCTTTTCCTCTTTTTCACTTTTCAGCTTTAACTGATCTCTCATCCTTTTCCTTACCAACCCTTCCTCCCCCTCCTGACCTCTCCTTCATGGTTCTTTCTTCCTCCACCCTTATAGTCCAGCATGTGCTCTCTCTTCCTTCTCTCCCCACCCTTGTAGCCTGACTTTTGCCTGTCTTTTCTTCCCAGCTGCACTCTCCCACATGGTCCAGCATTTCTCCCACTCTCTTCCCTCACATTACCAGGCATCTCTCCATCACTCCTTTCTGCTCCTAGATCCTCCTCTGCCTCAATCTCCTGTATATCTATTCCTCCCTCTCATCCTCCCCATATCTAATATCTCTCTCCCTCCTTTGCATCCCTCTCCCCATGCAGCATTCTCTCCCTCCTTTCCACTACCATATTCAACATTTCTGTTTCTTTTCCACTGTCTACCATCTCTCTCTCTCTCTCTTCTCCTGTCTTGTGCCCTGGGTCAACCCTCTTTATTCCCCTCCATGCAGCATCCTTCCCTTCCTCCTCCCCCCCCATTATCATGTGCAAGATTTCTTTCTCTCTTCCTGTGCATCATCTCTCCCTGCCCTCCACCCTATATCTAACATTTCTCCCTCTCCCTTTTTTATGCATGTCTTCCCTCCACCATATACAGGATTTCTCCCTCTCACCTCTTTCTACCTCTTTGTTATTTCTGGTCCTTCCTCTCTTCCACCCCATGTCCATCAATTCTTCCTCTCCCCCTTGTGCAGCAGTTTTTCTTTCTTCCCTCCCATCCCCCTGTGCAGCAGATTTCCTTCTTCCCTTCCCCTCCCACATGCAGCAACTTTCTTCCTTTCCTTCCCTCCCAACCCCCTGTACACCATCATTATCCCAGGACAAGCAGGCAGGTATTCTCACTAGTGGGTGATGTCATCCGACAGAGCCACGATACGGACATCTTGCAAGCATGTCTTGCTTGAAGAAACTCAGAAGTTTCGAGATGCCCGCACCGCGCATGCGCCAGTGCCTTCCCGCCCGATGTACCGGGCGTGTCTCCTCAGTTCTTTTCTTTCCGCGGAGCTGAGAAGTTTATCTTCATTCTGCGCTGACTGAATTTCAGTTTTTTGCCTTCTTTAACCCGCGTTTTTGTTTATTTCTTTGAATTTATTTCACTTTTAATTTACTTTTCTAAAATTATTTCTTCCGGCGGTTCGGCCGGGCCGGCCTCGTGGCTGCGGCCTAGTGCCTTCGACCTTGCAGCGTCGATTTTCTGGCCTATGTCCCGACCAATCACCGGTTTTAAAAAGTGCAGCAAGTGCCAGCGTGCGATTTCGTTGACGGACCCGCATCGACGCTGCCTTCAGTGTCTTGGTCCGGAACACGTTCCGAAATCGTGCCGGCCTTGTTCCACGCTCACTGCGCGCTCGTTCAAACGGCGCTGCTTGCTCTGGGAGTCGATGTTCAAGATGGAGACTGCCAAGGACATGTCTGCTTCTACGTCTGTTGAGGTTTCGCCGGTCCATTCGAAACCTGCATCTACGACTCCTGCATCGAGCATCGTGAAGCCCGCATCGTTTGCACCGGCTTCAGCATCGAGTTCAGCATCGGCGCCTGCCTCCGTCTCCTCGGTTCAGGTACCGCCTTCCGCTGTCCCTCCCGTGGTCATCAAAGTGCCTAAAGCTAGCAAGCAGAAGCACTTGGCCACGAAGGAACGCGAAGACCGTGCAGGAGGACCCCCTTTCGGTGCGGATCCCTCCATATCGGCTTCGCTTCGATCCCTGCTAGAAGCTCAGTTTGTCGAGCTTATGCAGACTATGGGACCCCGGCTTATCGCCAACATTCAGGGTGACATTCCGGCCCCGGTTCCAGGGGGCGGTCCGCCCCCTCCCCCTCGTCGTTCGATCTCCCTGCTCGACGAGGGGGATCGGCGGAGGGCGGCGGAATCCTCCAAGAGGGCTTCCCTTCCTGATATGCCGCCTTTGGAGCCCATCACACCTCCACGACAACAGGGTACTAGGTCGGCCCCTGATAATCGGAGTCCTGGGCATACTGCATCGCAGGAGGAGTTCTTCCGCACTCCATACCAGACTTGGGTGGCGCTGCGTGAGTCCGCATCTCTGCCACCTCTGCGATCCACTGCATCTAGTCCTATCCATTCCTTTGAGACTTCGAAGGATCGATCGATACATAGAAGATCTCGTTCCCCGTCCCGTCACCGGGAGGGGCATCGATCTCGGCACTCTTCTCGACACTCCTCACGTCATTCGGAGGTGTCTCCGCAAAAGAAGATGCAGCGTTTGGGATACTCCTCGTCAGATGTATCCCAGCCGGAGGGACCAGAGTATGAGGAACCTTCTACCTCCTATTCTCCATGCCGATCTCAGCTCTCCCTGGACCCGGAGGCTTCCACTTCTTCTAGTCCGTCTCGCCAGCCGGCCTTGGCAGACCAACTGTCTTTTTCATCCTTTCTCCGACAGATGGCGGATGACTTGGATGTGACTCTGGACACTGGGTCTCGATTCTAAAGAGTATTTGGACACCATGCATTTGCCTCATCCTCCGGCGGAGGCACTTCGGCTTCCTCTGCATAAACTGCTGGACCAGACTTTCATGCGTTGTTTTGAGACACCGTATTCCATACCTGCAGTTCCCAGTAAGCTGGATGCTCGATACCGCATCGTTCACCACAAGGGGTTTGAGGGAGCTCAACTTTCTCATCAGTCCCTTCTAGTCGAGTCCTCTCTCAAGCGTTCTCATCCCTCCCAAGTCTACGCTTCCGTGCCTCCAGGCAGGGAGGGGAGAACGATGGATAAGTTTGGTAGACGTATCTATCAAAACTCGATGATGGCGACTCGAGTGCTCAATTACAACTTTTTTTTCTCTTCATACTTGGATTTCTTCTTGCCGGTGCTCCGCAAGTTCATCCCTTTCATCGATGCTCAGGCTCGTTTTCAGTTTGAAGAGGTGGTGGCGACCCTGTCCCAGTTACGACTGCAGCTGATGCAATCCTCCTATGATGCCTTCGAGCTCTCGGCACGGGCTGCGGCCTGTTCGGTCGCCATGCGTCGCCTGGCGTGGCTTCGTACCATTGATATGGATCCGAACCTCCAAGACAGACTTGCAAATGTACCTTGTGCGGGAGCGGATCTGTTCGATGAGTCTATCGAAACTGTTACTAAAAAGCTTTCGGACCATGAGAAGTCTTTTCAGTCTATTCTGCGTCCTAAGCCGAAGCCTCAGCAGTCTCGTCCCTCTAGACCGCCTCAAATCTACCAGCGGCGTTATCAACCAAGGCAGACTCCTCCTGCGAGACAGCCTGCGAAGAGACAGCCTCCCCAGAAGACTCAGCAGAAGCCTCAGATGCCGGCTGCACCAAAGGCTACTCAGCCTTTTTGACTCTCTTCCAGGGAGCATAACCGACGTTCTGTCTTCCCCTGTTTTTCCCATAGGGGGTCGTCTCCATCATTTTTGTCATCGATGGGAGTCAATCACCACGGACCTTTGGGTCCTTACCATCGTAAGAGAGGGATACTCTCTTCATTTCCAACGGGTCCCCCCGGACCACCCTCCAAGAGAGTATCCTTCCAACTTAACGCAGACCGCTCTTCTCCTCCAGGAGGCTCAGGCTTTGCTTCGGCTTCGGGCCGTCGAGCCGGTCCCGTTGGATCAGCAAAACCGAGGGTTTTACTCCAGGTACTTCCTGGTCCCGAAGAAGACGGGCGATCTGCGACCCATTTTGGACCTTCGAGTCCTCAACAAGTTTTTGGTCAAGGAGCGGTTCCGTATGCTGACCCTTGCCTCTCTCTACCCACTCCTCGAGCAGAACGATTGGTTATGCTCTCTGGACCTCAAGGAGGCCTACACTCACATTCCGATTCATCCGGCCTCCCGCAAGTTCCTCAGATTTCGGGTGGGACATCTACATCTGCAGTATCGAGTGCTTCCATTCGGCCTTTCCTCGTCGCCCAGAGTCTTCACGAAGTGTCTGGTGGTGGTGGCCGCTGCACTCCGGAACATGGGTCTCCAGGTGTTTCCATACCTCGACGACTGGCTCATCAAGGCACCGTCGGCTCCAGAGGTCGTTTCGGCGACCTTGACTACAATTTGTTTCCTGCAGAACTTGGGCTTCGAGATCAACTTTCCCAAGTCACATCTTCAGCCCACCCAGTCTCTCCCCTTTATCGGGGCTGTCCTGGATACCATCCAACTTCGAGCATTCCTTCCTCATCAACGCATGGATGCTCTCCTTCTACTCTGCCAGTCGGTGTCTTCTCGCCAATCCATCTCAGCGAGACACATGATGGTCCTCTTGGGTCACATGGCATCTACAGTTCATGTGACGCCTTTTGCCAGACTGCATCTCAGAATTCCTCAATGGACCCTGGCATCTCAGTGGACTCAGGTGTCCGACCCGTTGTCCCGTCACATTGTAGTCACTCCTGCTCTACGGCAGTCTCTTCTCTGGTGGATGACCTCTTCGAATCTATCCAGAGGTTTGCTGTTTCATTCTCCTCCCCACCAGAAAGTTCTCACGACCGATTCATCGAACTATGCATGGGGAGCTCATCTGGATGGTCTGCGCACTCAGGGGTTCTGGACCAGTGCGGAACGACTCCATCAAATCAATCTTCTGGAGCTCAGAGCCATCTTCAATGCTCTCCAAGCTTTTCAACATCTGCTTCACGACATGGTGGTCCTTATTCGCACCGACAATCAGGTCGCCATGTATTATGTCAACAAACAAGGGGGCACGGGCTCGGCCCCTCTTTGCCAGGAAGCTCTTCGAGTCTGGGATTGGGCGGTCCGCCACAACACCTTCCTCAGAGCTGTCTACATTCAGGGGAAAGACAACGTCTTGGCAGACAAATTGAGTCGTCTTCTCCAGCCTCACGAATGGACGCTCCACTCCGACCCCCTTCATCAGGTCTTTGCACAGTGGGGGACGCCTCAGATAGACCTCTTTGCAGCCCCCCACAACTTCAAACTGCCTCAGTTTTGCTCCAGGATCTACACTCCTCATCGCCTCGAGGCAGACGCCTTTCTTCTGGATTGGGGGAATCGCTTCCTATATGCGTTCCCTCCATTTCCTCTCATTCAGAAGACTCTGGTCAAGTTGAGATCAGACCATGCCACCATGATTCTGATTGCTCCTCGGTGGCCCAGACAACCTTGGTTCTCCCTTCTACTTCAACTCAGCAGCAGGGAGCCAATACTTCTTCCAGTGTTTCCTTCACTACTAACTCAACATCAAGGTTCACTACTTCATCCCAACCTGCAGTCCCTCCACCTGACAGCTTGGTTCCTTTCAACATAACTCCTCACCAGTTTTCTCAAGCAGTGAGGGAGATCTTGGAGGCTTCCAGGAAGCCTGCTACTCGACAATGCTATTCCCAAAAATGGACTAGATTCTCGTCCTGGTGTATTTCCAATGCCAACGGAACCTCAGCGAGCTTCCCTTTCTTCTGTATTGGACTATCTTCTACACCTATCTCAGTCTGGTCTCAAATCTACCTCCATACGAGTCCACCTGAGTGCTATTGCGGCTTTCCATCAGCCTCTACAGGGGAAACCTTTGTCTGCTCATCCTGTGGTTTCCAGATTTATGAAGGGTCTTTTTCATGTCAACCCTCCTATCAAACCTCCTCCTGTGGTTTGGGATCTCAATGTTGTCCTGTCTCATCTCATGAAGCCTCCGTTTGAACCTCTCAACAAGGCTCCACTTAAGTATCTCACCTGGAAGGTGGTCTTTCTGGTGGCCCCTCACGTCTGCTCGCCGGGTCAGTGAGCTTCAGGCCTAGTGGCGGATCCACCGGTTCACTGTATTCCATCATGACAAGGTGGTTCTTCGTACTCATCCGAAATTCCTGCCTAAAGGGGTCTCTGAATTTTACATCAACCAATCCATTCGTGCTTCCAGTGTTCTTTCCAAAGCCTCATTCTCATCCTGGGGAAGCTGCTTTGCACACTCTGGACTGTAAACGTGCTTTAGCTTTCTACTTGGATCGCACAAAGCCTCACAGAACTGCTCCTCAACTTTTTGTCTCCTTTGATCCAAACAAGTTGGGACGACCTGTATCGAAGCGCACCATCTCTAACTGGGATGGCGGCTTGTATCTCTTCCTGCTATGCCCAGGCTGGATTATCCTTCCCTGTAAGGTCACAGTCCATAAGGTCAGAGCAATGGCAGCCTCTGTAGCCTTCCTCAGATCGACACCGATTGAGGAGATATGTAAAGCTGCCCACTTGGTCCTCGGTTCACACATTCACCTCTCATTATTGTCTGGATACTTTCTCCAGACGGGATGGACAGTTTGGCCAAACAGTGTTACAAAATTTGTTCTCTTAAGTTGCCAACTCTCCCAACCATCCCATTGGGGTTAGCTTGGAGGTCACCCACTAGTGAGAATACCTGCCTGGCTTGTCCTGGGATAAAGCAATGTTACTTACCGTAACAGTTGTTATCCAGGGACAGCAGGCAGCTATTCTCACGTCCCACCCATCTCCCCTGGGTTGGCTTCTCAGGCTAGCTACCTGACTGAGAGGACACGACCCGGTACATCGGGCGGGAAGGCACTGGCGCATGCGCGGTGCGGGCATCTCGAAACTTCTGAGTTTCCTTCAAGCAAGACATGCTTGCAAGATGTCCGTATCGGGGCTCTGTCGGATGACATCACCCACTAGTGAGAATAGCTGCCTGCTGTCCCTGGATAACAACTGTTACGGTAAGTAACATTGCTTTCCTTCCTCCCCTATACAGCAGCTTTCCTTCTTTCCTTCCCCCCTGTGCAGTGTCTTTCTTTCCTCCCTCCCTATTTGGGGCTCTCTCTCTTGAAAGCCTCACCAGCATCAATTCCCATGTGCTGCCTGACACTAACCTTGAAGTCTCTCTGCTTCCGGGTTAACAGCAGACAGCGTATCGGAATCACTGCCAGTGCCATGACCCATTCTAGTGACACCATCAAGGATGTAGGAGATTCTGTGCAGAAAAGGGGAATTTTGTGCAACTGTGCAAATCTAGCGCAGAATTCCACCGGGAGTATGCTTTGCACTCAGACTTCTATATAAAACATGATTAGGCATCATAACTTCATCTAGAATGCCATTCCAAACCTTAAGATCTTCTCAGTCCAACTTTATTACACATATCAACTATGCTACAACTCCATTAGAATGAAAACCTTCAGTGGTCTGCCCCACACTATGGAACGCCCTAACCCTTGAACTTAGGTTTATTTATTTTAAGTATTTATATACCACCTATTAAAATTATCTAAGCAGTTTACAATCATTTTCCCTATCTGCCCTGGTGGCTCACAATCTATCTTAACAGAAAGGACTACCGGGTGAAATTGAAAGAAGCCAAGAGGGAGATACGTCTGGCGAAAGCGCAGGCAGAAGAGCAAATGGCTAAAAATGTAAAAAAAGGGAGACAAAATTTTTTTCAGATATATTACTGAAAGGAGGAAGATGAAAAAATGGAATTGCTAAACTAAAAGATTGCTATGACCCGATATGTGGAGAGTGATGAGGAAAAAAGCATACGTGCTTAACAAATACTTCTGCTCTGAGTTCACGGAAGAAAATCCTGGAGAAGGACTGAGATTGTCTGGCAAAGCTACACGGGAAAATGAAGTAGATTCTGTGCCGTTCACAGAGGAAAGTGTTTATGAACAACTTGAAAAACTGAAGGTAGACAAATAGATGGGACCAGGAAACTGAGGGAACTCAGAAAGGTTCTGGTGGATCCTATTAAAGACTTGTTCAGCAAATCTCTGGAGACGGGAGTGGTTCCTGGGGACTGGAGAAAAGCGGATGTGGTCCCTATTCACAAAAGTAGTCACAGGGATGAAGCGGGAAACTACAGGCCGGTAAACCTCACTTCAGTTGTTGGAAAAATAATGGAAGTGTTGCTGAAAGAAAGAATAGTGAACTTCCTAGAATCTAATGGGTTACAGGATCCGAGGCAACATGGCTTTATTCATTTATTTAGCCCGTCCTACCAAAGGAGCCCAGAACTTCCAAGACATGACATAGCTGACACAATTACTAAAGGTAAATCTTGTCAAACAAACCTGATTTAATTTTTTGATTGGGTGACCAGAGAGCTGGATCGAGAGTACTTATGCTAGATGTAATTTACTTAGATTTCAGCAAAGCCTTGACATGGTTCCTCATAGGAGGCTCTTGAACAAACTTGAAGGCCTGAAGTTAGGAACCAAAGTAGAGAAACTGGATTAGAAACTGTTTGATGGACAGACGCCAGAGGGTGGTGGTTAATGGAAGTCGCTCGGAGGAAAAAAAGGTGAGTGGTGGAGTCCCTCAGGGTATGGTGCTGGGGCCAATTCCTGTGCAATATTGTTTGTAATTGACATTGCTGAAGGGTTAGAAGGAAAGATTTGCCTTTTTGATGATGATACCAAGATTTGTAACAGAGTAGATACCGAGGAGGGAGGGAGTGGAAAACATGAAAAAGGATCTACAAAAGTTTGAGGAATGGTCCTAATATCTGGCAACAAAATTCAATGCAAAGAAATGCAGAGTAATCCGTTTGGGGATAAACAATCGGAAGGAGCCATATATGCTGAGAGGGGAGAGGCTGATATGCACGGAGAGGGAGAGGGGCCTTGGGGTGATAGTGTCCAAAGATCTAAAGGTGAAAAAACAGTGCGACAAGGCGGTGGCTGCTGCCAGAAGGATGCTGCTTTTATAATTGTGGGATCATGTTTTGAGTGTATGTTGAGCAGAGACTTTTGATTTTTGAAAGACTGATTAGATTGTGCAGCTCATTTGAGCAGGGGATGGTCTTCGTGACTCTGTACAGTGATGTGTATGTCTGGTAGTGCTCTAGAAATAATTAATTGCAGCCATTTGAACTAAATTGATTGATTTTCTCACCTTTCCTGGGCACTGTGACAAGGTGATTTAAAAGAACATTACTGTCCTAAATCATTCCTTTCCTTCTTGTGGGGGACTCTGTCATCATAAGCATGGATTTCTCTATCTGATAATGTAAGATTAGCTTGTAATGTTTATTTATTGTCCTCTCTAGGATCTTGAAAGGCTTGTTCTCTTCTTTTAAGCAGTCCATCTGAACTGAATTGATTTTTTTTCCCTCCTTTCCTGGGCACTGTATCTACCAGAGCACTTTTCACTCGATATCTCTGCGGATTTGCACATTTGAATTGATTGTTTAGTTTTTCCACATATTCCTAACCCAAGACTAGCAGGGGACATCTGAGGGAAAACAATTTTGTCAAAACACGGACCGTGTTGGGTCTAACGCTCCCAGGCAGACTGGGTTCCTAGAGGTTTTTATGCTAAGTTTTGTTCAATAAAGTCCATATCAGAAATATCACCTCTCCACAGTGTTGTTTTTGTTCTCTCTTGGACTTCTTCCTGATTCTACGGATCCACATTTGATAAGTGTGATTTAAAAGAACATCACTGCCCAAATCATTCCTTTCCTTCTTATGGGATGATTTATTTTTAGAACCACCAAATAGATATTCACAAAACAAAACAAACCAGAGATGATATAGACCAGGCTTCCTAGGAATTATGGAGAAAAGACCTCAGTATTTTCCAGGGATTATTGTCACTTGTAAAAACTCTATGACATAAGAACATAAGAATGGCTGCTGCTGGGTCATACCAGTGGTCCATCCTGCCCAGCAGTCTGCTCACGCGGCGGCCCCTAGGTCAAAACCAGTACTCCAAATGAGTCCAGTCTCACCAGTTTAGCATGAACTTGTCCAACTTTGTCTTGAAACCCTAGAGGGTGTTTTCCCCTATAACAGACTCCGGAAGAGCGAAGAAGAATTTCCTTACGTTTGTATGGAATCTATCCCCTTTCAACTTTAGAGAGTGTCCTCTGGTTCTCCCTACCTTAGAGAGGATGAACAGTCTGTCTTTCTCTACTAAGTCTATTCCCTTCAGTATTTTGAATGTTTTTAATCATGTCCCCTCGCAGTCTCCTCTTTTCAAGGGAGAAGAGGCCCAGCTTCTCCAATCTCTCACCGTACGGCAACTCCTCCATCCCCGTAACCATTTTAGTCTCTCTTCTCTGGACCCTTTCAAGTAGTATCATGTCCTTCTTCATGTACGGCGACCAGTGCTGGATGCAGTACTCCAGGTGATAACCTTCTCTGATCTGTTCGTGATCCTCTTCTTGATCATTCCTAGCATTCTGTTTGCCCTTCTCGCCGCCGCATCACATTGTGCAGATGGTTTCATCATTTTGTCGATCAGAACTCCCAAGTCCCTTGGGAGGTCTCTCCAAGTACCGCCCCGGACATCCTGTATTTGTTCATGAGATTTTTGTTACCGACATGCATCACTATGCACATCCACGTTGAACCTCATTTGCCATGTCGATGCCCATTTCTCGTGCTTGATTATGTCACGTTGCAGATCTTTGCAATCCCCCTGTGTCTTCACTACTGTGAATAACTTCGTATTGTCCGCAAATTTAATCACCTCACTCGTACCGAGCCCTGCGGTGATGCCCTTCCAGTCTGAGAATTGTCCATTTACCCCCACTCTCTGTTTCCTATGCTCCTGCCAGATTTTAATCCACATGAGTATTTCACCTTCGATTCCATGGTATGCAATTTTCCAAAGTAGTCGTTCATGTGGAACTTTGTCGAACACCTTCTGAAAATACAGATATACAATGTTGACCGGGTCGCCCTTGTCTATCTGCCTGTTTACTCCTTCAAAGAAGTACAGCAAGTTCGTCAGGCAAGATCTACCTTTATTGAGACCGTGCTAGCTGGTCCTCATCAGATCGTGTCTGTCAAGGTGATCAATGATGCAGTCCTTTATCAGCGCCTCTACCATCTTTCCTGGTACCGAGGCCTGTAGTTTCCCAGATCTCCTGTCAAACCTTTTTTGAAGATCGGCATAACGTTCGCCACCTTCCAGTCTTCTGGAATCTTTCCCGATCTGATCGACAGATTGGCTATTAGCTGAAGCAGTTCAGCTATAGTCCCTTTGAGTTCCTTGATGACCCTCGGATGGATGCCATCCGGTCCCGAGGATTTATTGCTCTTAAGCCTATCAATCTGCTTGCATACCTCTTCTAGACTGACTGTCAACCCTGTCAGTTTCCCTTCTTCGTTTCCAGCATATAGCCAGTTATACGGCAGCTATAGGAAAATACATCCTTGGTCTAGAAGAACTCCATTTAAATTATCAAGTTTCAAGTTTATTAAAAATTTTTAAACCTCTTAATCAGGTTTTTAAGCGGTGTACAATATAAAATTAACATAAAAACAGGTTAAAATTAGGGATACTAAACAATACCAAACTAATTAGTGAAACACATAATAAGACATATGGACTAACTTCAAACAATAGGAAAAAAGGGAAGAACTACAATCGTGAAAGAGATAGTGCAACAAAAAAGGGAAAGAACAATAGGTTAAGATAAAAAAGATGAAACTTGTTTGTTTTTCTCCTTAAGAGGACAGTTATTGTTCAAAGGCATCCTGGAACAAAAATGTTTTAAATTTTGATTTGAATTGTTTTGTTACGGTTTCACAGCGCAAATGATTGAGCAGTGAATTCCAGAGAGAAGGGCAGTGACAGCAAAATTATTGAAATGCAACGTATTAATTAATTTTAATGATTGTATGACAAGAAGATTTTGTGACATTGAATAAAGCGTTTTTGAAGGATTATAAGGAATTAAAAGTCTGTCAATGAACTCTGGTTGATTATTTAAGCGTATTGTAAAGATTAAGAGTAAGATTTTATAACTAATTCTGTGTTCAACGGTTAACCAATGTGCGTTGAACAGGAAAGGTGAAACGTGATCGAATTTCTTAGCGCCATAAATAATTTTGATAGCTGTATTCTGCACTATTTGAAGCCGTCTAATTTCTTTTTTTGTAATGCCTTTATAAAGGGCATTGCAGTAATCTATGCAAGAAATTACTAGAGAGTGGATAAGTGTATTCAAGAAATAGGAATAGGAAACCAGCACTTATCTTATTAGAGACACTCTTTCCTCTGGTATTGGAAAAATATATCTGCAGTTTCTGATACTAGTCTCCCAGTGCTGCTACAATTGTAATGCACGGGAGAGAAACAAAAAACATAGAATACCTGACAAGGCCTTGTTTTGCATTATCGTTGCATCAGGGGAAATTCTAAAAAGGAAAAAGAAAATTCAATTAATCCTCATTTAAAACATTTCATACAGCAGGTAAAACATTTTCACTTCACCTTAATTGAAAAAATGAGTTACCACTTCAAAGATTCTCTTCAAGAAAATGGCGACTCGGCATCTGGTAAGGTTTAAAAAATAAGTGATGGCGTCACCACCAACCAATAGGATTATAGAAAAGGAAAAGTAAACCAATCCAAAATCTTGAGTTGTTGTACATATTAAGGGCTTCAAAAAAAGGTGCACCATTCAACTCTGGCATTCAAACCACTAGAGGCACAAGTGTGCAATTTAAAAATCTATGTTTGTTTGCGCTGCCTCAAAAACGTTTTAAAGTCCTCTCCTTTACTTGATGGAAAAAGATGTTCTATAATCCAACATCACATCTCAGATAAAGAATGGTACAAATCCAAGCAGTGTTGCTGTTGCAACATAGGTGCTTCAACTTTATAGCATGTAAGGCAGGACCATGTTTTCCACTCCCTCCTCTTGCTATTATCCGCAAAAAGGTAAACTTTTCTTTCGAACCCCTCAGCAATGTCACTCACAAACATATTGAAGAGGATTGGCCCCAGCACCGAACCCTAAGGGTCTCCACTACTCACCTTTCCTTCCTCTGAGCGACTTCCATTAACCACCATCCTCTGGCATTTGTCTGATAGCCAGTTTCTAATCCAGTTCACCACTTTGTTCAAGAGCCTCCTATGAGGAACTGTATCAAAAGCGTTGCTGAAATCTAAGTAAATTACATCTAGCATATGTCCTCAATCCAGTTCTCTGGTCACCAAATCAAAAAATTAAATCAGGTTTGTTTGGCACGATTTACCTTTTGTAAAGCCATGTTGCCTCGGATTCTGTAACCCATTAGATTCTAGGAAGTTCACTATCCTTTCTTTCAGCAACACTTCCATTATTTTTCCAACAACCGAAGTGAAGCTTACTAGCCTGTAGTTTCCTGCTTCATCTCTGTGACCACTTTTGTGAATAGGAACCACATCCGCTCTCCTCCAGTCCCCAGGAACCATTCCCGTCTCCAGAGATTTGTTGAATAAGTCTTTAACAGGACCCGCCAGACCTCTCAGCTCCCTCAGTATCCAGGGATTGATCCCATCCGGTCCCATTGCTTTATCCACCTTTAGTTTTTCAAGTTATTCATAAACACTTTCCTCCGTGAACAGCGCAGAATCTACTCCATTTTTTTGTGTCACTTTGCCAGACAATTTCGGTCCTTCTCCAGGATTTTCTTCCATGAACACAGAAGTATTTGTTTAGTACGTTTGCTTTTTCCTCATCACTCTCCACATATTGGTTCCCAGCATCTTTTAGTATGGCAATTCCATTTTTCATCTTCCTTCTTTCACTAATATATCTGAAAAATTTTTGATCTCCCTTTTTTACATTTTTAGCCATTTGTTCTTCCGCCTGCGCTTTCGCCAGACGTCTCTCTCTTGGCTTCTTTCAGTTTCACCCGGTAGTCCTTTCTGTAATCCTCTTCTTGGGGGTTTTTATATTTTAGGAAAGCCAACAATCTTGCCTTTATTTTCTCCGCCACTAGTTTGGAGAACCATATCGGTTTCCTTTACCTCTCGTTTATATTTATTTTCTTCACGTAAAGGTCCATAGCCATTTTTATCGCTCCTTTCAGCTTAGACCACTGTTTTTCCACTATTTTTATGTACTTCCATCCTAACAGCTCTTTCTTCAGGTACTCTCCCATTTTATTAAAGTCCATATGTTTGAAATCTAGGACTTTTAGGTATCATGCGGCCACTCTCCACTTTAGCCATTATATCAAACCAAACCGTTTGATGATCGCTACTTCCCAGGTAAGCACCCACTCGAACATTACAGATACTCTCTCTATTTGTGAGGATCAGACCAAATACAGTATAATCCTGTTATAACAGACTTCAAGGGACCTGGAAAAACAGTCCGTTATATCCAGAGGTGCATTTTTTAAAACTTTATTTAGGTCAACTGAAACAACGTACGTACACCCAATGAACAACAGTCACTGCAAACATCAATAACAAAACTCAGCAAAACATTGGTATGGCCCATAATGATTGCAAAACCAGAACACTAAAAGATGGTCTAAAGCATTATGTTGCACTGTCCTGGAAACAAAAATAATCTGTAATTTTCTTCTGGGCTGCATTTCTTTCATATGTGTTAGTGATGTACACATCAAATTTTCCAACGCAATACATTAGTACGTCATCTTCAACAGCATCATTAGTGTTATGTTCAGTGTAACACTGCAGCAGTGTCAATGCCATGCTTGCTTCATGTGCAGATGGTGGAAGTTCATCTGGAGCTTCCTCATCACTGGATTCGTCACCAGTTTGTACATTATCAACACTGCCAGGCTTTGCCTTGACTTCTGCTAAAATCTCCTGATCAGTCAACATAGCAGATGTCTGCATCTGCTTATCAATGGCAAGAAATTCTTCCACAGACATACCTGTAGTCTGGTCTAAGAAATGCAATTCTATCAGCCATTCAAAAATGTTATCATAGTCATGAGCAGACAATGTTGGCGATGGGGGTGTCTCTGAACAATCTTCTCCTGTCTCTGCAGAAATGTCAGAAACAACGTTCTTGACAACTCCCACCTTCCTGAAACAATTGTTGATTGTTTTCGCTGTGATTTCATTCTCCCAGACTGATCGAGCCCATTGCAGACACTGCAGTATGTCGATTGCAAAGTTGTCCATGTCACTGTTCTCAATGGCTATGATAAGTTTATGCATAAGTCGCTTTCTGTACAGAACTTTGAAGTTCTGTATGATGGCCATGTTACAAGGCTGAAGTTGATTCGTACAGTTTGGTGGCAAGAACTCCAGCTGTATTGCTTTAAGCTGTTCAGCTACAGCTGGGCCATGTGAACTGCAGTTATCAATGATCATCAGAATGCGATGCTTTTCCTTCACAAATTTTCTGTCAAGATCTGGCTGTCATCCATGCTTTATGATTGCTTTTGTACACAACTGGCAGTGACTGCACCTTTGAAACAACATGGCTTGGCAGACTTTCGAATAGCTAGTAGTGGTAGCTTTTCAGATCCATTCATATTGGCAGCAAACAATAATAGGCACTCCTTACTTCTCTTGCCACCGTGGCAGCAGTCTCCTTTAAACGTCATTGTGCGATCCGGCAACAACTTAAAAAATAACCCAGTCTCGTCAGCATTGAAAACGTTGCTTTTGTCATATTGGTCCAGCAGCCGTGGTAGTTTGGTCTTTAGTCAGTCTGCAGCAAGTTCTTCTGGTATAGACTGATTCGCCACTCAGGACACGAGGGCATTTTTTGAACCGAACCAGCCATCCATCACTACATTTAAAGTCATCGTGTCCAAGTTGAACAGCAAGACTGACTGCTTTTGCTTTCAGAATTGGACCGGAGACTGGCGCATCAAGTGAGCGTGCTTGCTTCAACCAAAGAAAAAGGGCATCTTCAACATCATAGGTGGATTTGCTTAATTTCTTACTGCCATCTGCAAACTGCAAAGAAGTCTTGTACTTCTCCTGGCTACTCCAGTTGTTACAGATTTGCTTATAACATGGTCACATACAATATCCGCTTGTGTTTTCTTTTTACTTTCAATTAAAAGAATGATTTCACGTTTTACATCTAATGTTATAGAATAACACTTCGTAGCAGACTTCTCAGCCATTATGACTACAGTATCACAGGTACACCACGCGCCTGCATGTCCGTTATAGCCGAATGAAATTACAGCTAAAAGTGATTCTCAGGACCAAAATAGTTGTCCGGTATATCCAAAAGCCTGTTATACACGAGTCTGCTATATCCCATGATTTTCTGTATGTTTATAATGGCGCTCGGCCGGGACCAGCAGACCTCATCCGCTATATGCGAGGTTCCGTTATAAGCAAGTCCAGTATAACGGGATTATACTGTATCACTTTTTCCCTTGTGGGTTCCGTCACCATTTGTCCGTCACCTTTTGAAAGGCATCCACAATCTCCCTACTTCTTTCCGATTCTGCAGATGGAACATTCCAGTCCGCATCCACAAGATTGAAATCTCCCAACAGCAGCACCTCCTCTTTCTTTCCAAACTTTTGGATATCCACAATCAGATCCTTATCAATTTACTGTGATTGAGTCGGAGGTCTGTAGACTACACCCACGTAGATAGAAGTTCCATCTTCTCTTTTCAGAGCGATCCATATCGCTTCTTCCTTTCCCAGGTCCCTTGCATTTCAGTCCCTTGGATATTGATCTTTACATAGAGAGCTACTCTTCCACCTTTTTGATCATCTCTGTCCTTACTAAAAAGATTATATCCCAGTATGTTTGCATCCCATCCATGGGATTCACTGAACCATGTCTCTGTGATAGTGACAATATCCAGATCTGCCTCTAACATCAGGGCTTGCAGATCATGAACTTTGTTGCTTAGACTAAGAGCATTTGTGGTCATTGCTTTCAAGCTATTTTTCAGCAGTAATCTCCTTTTTCGTATAGGTTTTTGTTTCGTTTCACTTTCCGTTGCAATGCTAAGAAGTGAGTTGCTGATATTGTTTACGTTGCAATCTTTACTACCATCACATCTTGTCTTTTTGCAGGGGATGGTCTCTATAATTGTCCTTCATACATATGCCACCCCCACTTCTCTGCAAGGATTCTTTTTCCTGCTGTAGTAATATGTAGAACAAAAATAAAACCCTAGAGTAAGGGAGGTAGAAAAATCACAAAACAAGCAAAAACCTCCCAAACCCCAAGAATGGAAAATGGATAGGGGGAAGAGACAAAGACAAACAAAGAACTCGGCTAGCTTTAATATAAATTATTAGAGCGGGAGAGCCCTCAGTCACACAGCCACCACTGGGAAATCCCAGGGGAAAGGCTGTCACGGGCTTACACCCAGAAGAGTGTTAACTGTGAAACATCCCCGGGCTCTCTCCGCGTGAGTAACTAAATAAAGTGCAATAATCACGTGCAGTGTGTGAAAAAATATATATAATGAATCAAAAAAACACACTCCGGTAACTAAGTTTGAGTTTGTCTCTGTCCCCTAACCAGGGGGCCAAAAAGGAAAAACAAGTGTCCAAATCTAGCCAAGCCAGACACAATCTGGAAGTACTTAGCTTCTCCGTGTGTGAACAGCCAGCAAATGATGACTTCGTCCGACGGGACTCCGTTTCGGGGGTGCACACCCCCTTCTTCAGGAACTTGACTGCGCTGAGTCTCTCAATTCCTCCGACACAGCTTGAAGAGCAAGGTAGAAAATGGCATTCAACTGGAGAGGACGCCTCCAATTTAAACTGCAGACACAAATGTGATAGGTTAAATAAGTCAGCTGACCAAAACAGCTGACTTGCCCGATCCACGTCTATTCAGAGAAATGAAAAAAAAAAAAAAAATGAAATAAAATACGCTGGAAAAACACAAATAAAAAGAAAACTAGAAAACAGGGGAGTATCTGCCAGAACAGGGACAGCACAAGCTAAACTAAACCCCTTGATAACCTATACTAGTAGGTGTATTGCCATTCGATGTAATCATTAAGTCCACTGGGGGTCAAAGTTTGGAGTTCAAAAATCCAATACTGTTCCCTCCGTTGCAACCAAGATAATTTGTCCCCCTGGTAATCATCAAACAATTGTTCCATAATAAACCAGCGAAGATCTTGAAAAGCGTGCTTGAGCTGGATACAATGTAGAACCATGGGGGCACTCATAGATTGAGTGTTTATCCGTGACCGATGCTCAATTAAGCAGGTTCTAACGGTTCTCTGAGTCCGGCCCACATATATCATGCTGCAGGGGCATATGATGATATATACAACCCACTTGGATTTGCAAGTGGTGACTGATTTGAAGGTATAAGACTTGTTGGTTCTAGGGTGTTGCCATCTTTTGCCTTCGATGGTGGTTTTACAAATATCACAAGTGTCATTGCATTTAGAATGTTGACCATCATGGTTAGAAATCCCCCTACAAGTGGTGTAATTAGAATGAACCAGGTAATCTGACAGGTTTTTTGCACGCGAATATGCATTACGGGGAAAATCTTGAAACACCGGGTGCAACTAGAGAATATGCCAGTGCTTCCGCACACTCTGAGCGACACTGGCAGCGTGATTGGAAAACGCTAAAACACAAGTAATGCCAGTATCTTCTTGGGCTGGAACAGTAGAGAGCAACAAATCCCTGTTGGCATATAAGCTCGGGTGTAAGCGTTTTGAAGAACTCGATGTGGGTAACCCCTCTCTTTGAACCCTCGTATACAGCTTGCGGGAGAGCCCTCAGTCACACAGCCACACAGCATAAATTATTAGAGGGCTCTCCCGCTCTAATAATTTATATTAAAGCTAGCCGAGTTCTTTGTTTGTCTTTGTCTCTTCCCCCTATCCATTTTCCATTCTTGGGGTTTGGGAGGTTTTTGCTTGTTTTGTGATTTTTCTACCTCCCTTACTCTAGGGTTTCATTTTTGTTCTTTAGACTATTCTACCCATGGATCTACCGGAGTGGCAACGCACTCTTTGTTATACTGCAGACCAAGTTGTACAATATTCCAAACGCACCTCCCTGTTAGAGGGTGGACTTGCCTGTGGGCTTTTCCCAAAACAAACAGACTTGGATTAATCTTCAACGTAGTTTAATCCGCTTAGATCTCCATAGTATGTCCCTTGTAGAGTATCTTAAACATCAGTATATTCCTAGAGGACTGCAAATTCAGAAAGTTCCAGGATTATTCACAGACAGAGAATCGTTTCTCTGCAAGTGGGCATCTATTTTAAATAAGTGTTCTATTGATTTAATGATGCTTATTGTTGATACGATCCAGGAAGTGACTCAGGAAGTGTCCACCCAAGCAGAACAAGTCCACGAAGAAATTCGTAAAGAACCAGACTCTTTTCAGTCTTTACAAGACAGTTTACCAACCATTCAACAATCTTTGGACCTATTGAGAACTAAGACACGGGCATCCAAAATTTAAAAATTCCAGCGGGACGCGGACGACTATATGAAGGGCAATATTTATTCCTGGTTGATGTTTAAAGACACAACACAGAATCCAGCACAAGTTCATTCATTCACTGATCTGGATACAGGCTCCAGTATTGGAACAGAAGACCTGAGTGTTAGATCTAAGTCTCTGTTTTTTTTACCCAGGGTGGGTCGGGGCAGACAACGAAGACAAAGGGGAGGCAGGCAAAACAGCAGGGGGACCAACAGAGGACAGTATTCCAACCCGAATCAATCAACACGTCCTCAAACGAGGTCATCGGGTCCAGTCCCTCCATTGTAAATAATTTATCAGGGATTGTTCTCTCTGCGGACCAACTGGGGATGTTAAATAGGGGGCTCTCATTCGTTCCTTCTTGCCGTTATGATCCTTTCACAACACGCAGTAACATTGAACGATTTATCAGATCCTTACAAATTAAATTATTCTTTCAAAAACAGCCCCATACTGAGGATCTGTCTATTTTCAGAGCGTCGTCTAAATGGCTCCCCCCAGGTCCTTTGGACCCTGCCTTGCATACCTTCCGTGAGCTAATACTCAGGGATTTAGATATGTTAGAAAAATCCTTGATTATTAATACTCGAGGTTATTCTAATTTGACTACCTGTGAACGTACCGCCCTTACAGCTTTGAGCAAAGATACTCAGTGTGTGATTAAACCAGCTGATAAGGGCGGCTCCATCGTCATATTGAATAACCACCAGTATGTTGCAGAAATCAATAGACATTTATCTGACACGCGTTTTTATTCTGCTCTTTCAGGGGATCCTACTGATTCCCTTATTTCCACTATAGCTACTATTGTGGATAAAGCTCACGAAGAAGGTCAACTAACCAAGGCTGAGACCAAATTTCTTAAGCTATCTTCCCCCAGATGGCCCACATTCTATATAGTCCCTAAGGTCCACAAGAAGATCATGCCCCCTCCGGGGAGGCCTATAGTGTCCCTTAGTGGCACAGTCCTGGAGCCTCTATCCAGATTCATTGATTGGTTTCTCAAACCACAAGTGATCTGTGCTAGGTCTTATCTTAAAGACACTACTCATTTTTTGACCTGCATTGCCCAGATCACAGACATCCAGGACACCCATATATTAGTTACAATGGATCTCGAATCCCTTTACTCCAATATTCCTCAGTCAGCTGCTCTCGAATTGATTTCTAGAATCTTTATGCAAGAAATTCATCACGACCGGATTAGAGCAGATTTTCTTATTCAACTGGCTCAACTGGTACTAAATCATAATTATTTTCAATTTGACCAACAATTTTTTTTACAGACACATGGCGTTGCCATGGGCACGGCTGCAGCTCCAAGTATCGCCAATTTATATGTCTCCTGCTTTGAAGAGCGTTATTTGTACTCATCAGCTTGGTACCAATATATTAAAGTATGGCGCAGATTCATCGACGATGTTTTTTGTATCTGGACGGGTCCTGCAGAATTGTTACCCCATTTCCTTGATTGGCTCAACTCTTTGGACTCCAATTTGAGATTCACTATGGAGTCCAATTTGAGCCAAATATCTTTTTTGGACGTGTGGGTTAGCAAATCTGACCATATTTTAACCACCACAGTATACAGAAAGACAGTTGAGGTCAATAACTATCTAAACTACACGAGTTGCCATCCGACTAAACTCAAACAATCATTACCTATAAGCCAGTTTCTCCGTATCCGTAGGCTATGTGCGGACATCAACGAATTTCGTATTCAAGCCCGCAAGCTGTATACAAGGTTCAAAGAGAGGGGTTACCCACATCGAGTTCTTCAAAACGCTTACACCCGAGCTTTATATGCCAACAGGGATTTGTTGCTCTCTACTGTTCCAGCCCAAGAAGATACTGGCATTACTTGTGGTTTAGCGTTTTCTGATCACGCTGCCAGTGTCGCTCAGAGTGTGCGGAAGCACTGGCATTGTCAGGATAATAAAATGTAAGGATGGTCGCACCCCCACAATGTTAGGTTGGAGGGGTTATGTTTGACACGGCCTTACAATCTGCGGTCCCGAGTTCAATACCTTCACAGAAGTTTCATTAGGGATAGAATCAAATAAGAAGCACAGCCAGAGGTGATTATATAAAGAATATATTATAGAAATAGTCTTACAGAAAAGCAATATTTATAAACATTACAATTAAGCATTACAATTAAATAGAGAGCATAGCAGTTTCCCTGCCTTACAGAGTTCAGAGGCAAAGAGGGACATAGAAGCTTGCAGTTCTAGGAAGAGCCAGAGAGAGAGAAAAGGGGGATGGTCTAAGCTTCGTGTTCCATAGATAAAGGGAAGGATAGACAGAGAGAGGGAGAGCCAAGACAGAACCAGAGTGACAAGCAAAGAGCCAAGAGATAGCTAGATAGAGAGGGCCAAGACCCCTCTCCTGATAGCTTGATAGAAAAAGAGACATTGATAGCTCCATAGAAAAAGAGATAGATTGATAGAGCAGAGAGCAGGCTTGGAATCTTATTCTGACTAGAGAAAATATTGTATCTCCCAGTATCTTTCTGTTTAGAACTTGCAAACTGTTTGAAACAATGGTTAATTTAATTGACAAAGGAGGGTGTAATACCTGCAAGCATGGTGATAGGATTAGCCTCTAGCTTCTTTGTCCCATTCAAGCAGGCCATTGTCCTAAGCACCCTCTTAATCAGACATTAACACCTTTTAGCTAGTCATGTTTCAATCAGGGAAACTTAAAACCATATCAGGGAAACTTAACACAGTTTCCCTGCACTCAGGGTCTATCTGCATTCACATGCCAGAGTCAGATTGATATAATTTCCCATAGGCCTCTAGGCTGACATCTCCCATACTTTTTTTTTTTAATTATTATTCTTTGAAATGAAGGCAAGCTTGTGGTACCCTTCTTTAAACAGTCAATCTGCAATTAGCAGATGCTTCTTTTACCTCCAATATTATAGTCGCACGTCCCCTGTGCTTCAGAATCTCCAAGCTATGAAGATAAACAATTCCCATTATGAGTTCAAACCTCTGTCTTAGGTTGTATAGGCCATCATCTGGGCGGGGATCCCAGTATGCTTATATCTTACCCGTCGTTGAGCGAATGAATGGTGCATAAGGGATGCAGGAAGCTTTTTCAGGAGGTTCAGGTATAAAGGTACCAAGATGTCATAAGAGAGAGTATCTAAGTATGGGATATGGGAAAATATTATGTCTGACCCAGGTAATGGTAATGCAATAGGCCATGCCAAATTAAAACCAAATTAGAAAGTGTCAGAGAAGATACTGGAAATACATGTATAACTGCCTTAAAAGCTAGAAGGAACGTGGTATGATAAGCGTTGTAAAAAAATGTACATGTGTTTCACTTTACAGCAAAGGAAAATCATAATAATACATAGCAAAATTTGTACAATAATTAAGATAATGATAGGGTGAATTAAAACAAATACGTGGTTTGCAGTGGGCGAATACCCAAAGAAAAGTTCCCAAACTGAGACATGAGCGTCTCGTAGCAAATTTTCTACAGTTTGTGCAATCTGTCCATTTTCAAAAGTGATAGTATGATTCACTTCTTTGGAGGTTTTCTTAAGTTGTTCAATGTAAGTATGGAGTTCAGTAAAGTTCAGCAGCTTGTGGAATGTCTCGTTGCCCGTACCAAGAGGTAGTGGATGTACAGCATATGAAATAAAGTCTGGAATGTCCATAGAATAGGTTAAATAGGTGGAATTGTACAGCAAAGCGTTCTTAGGAAGGTGGCTATATCCGATGAACAGGAAACATTGTGTACAGCATGTGTGTAAAAGTCTTTGCAGTCAGGGTGCAGGAAGATGAATTAGTCCAGCAGGAACCGGCAGTCTATTTAAACTGGTGAGATGCACACTTGGGATGAAATGATGTTTGCACAGGAACTGTCAAGTCACTGGAAATTAGTGGTATTCACCCTTGAGATGAAATGATGTCTGTGCATACAGGGAGGGATTTGAAAAGAGTCCCGATATCATTCAGCAGCTGTACTCCAGTGTGATCCAAATAAGATAGAAAATGGAGGAGAAACCATGTTGCCTGTACTGAATGTAGAGAGAGAGAGAGAGACCAGGTTGCCTGTACTGAATGTGGCAACATGTAACAATATTAATGCATTTACTTGGTATAGTTATGGCAAAAGAGAGGCAATATTCAGGTACTTAAGGTTCTTAATCAGATATTCCAAAAAGATATGTTTTTATGTGCTGCATATAACTATTATGGCACTTCAGAGAGACCATAATTCTGTACAGAATGTATATATAAAAAAAATTATGTCAGAAATGTGTACTGAATCTAATGAGGATCATAGAATAAACAAGGTATAGATATAGAATAAAACCTTTTCTTAAAAATATAACCCCTAACTAAGCTACTAGTTAAAAAAAAATGGGGAAAAGAGCTCTAGAAATGGCCAATGTTATGTATCCTGGGGTACCCCCTAAACTAAAACAAATAGACGAAAGACAGACCACATGGCACAGACAACATAAAACACAAAGTATGAGGCGTAAGGCTATTCTTCCCTCTGTCAAGTGTGCAGGGCTGAATTTAACTCTGCAAATAAACACATTGTTATAGAAAAAAAAACAGCAAAAATGAACACCTGAGTAGTACAAATAATGCATATCATAACCATCTCATATTCAGAAAAGGCATAAAGCTAATATCTTCTTTGGAACGTCTTTATCTCTGCAGTGATAAAGAGGAACCTTAGAAAACATTATAAATATCTTTGTGCCAAAATTGGTCTGGGATGGCTATATCTGAACTGCTGCTAAGAAAAAGGAAAAAAAAACATTTCAAATTAGCAGCATCCTCAAGGTCACTTAGAGCAAACTTTGTCCATGTTCCATTCAGGCCGACCTTGACCACTTGTCTGCCACCTGGGTCCCACTGCACTCGGAGGAGTGGGCACTACGGTGCAGAAGTCAGGTACAGGCTAGATGTGTCTTCTTTTGTCTGCACTGTTGTATCCTGGCATTCAGAGGCAAAGGGCAAATTCCGAAAATCATTAGTCATGTCTAGGACAGAGAAAAATGCACATTTAGGGTTAAATTTCACAGTAATGTCAGAGCAAGAGGCAGCCACTGGCACTACAGGCTTTGAAATCTTAGTTAGGGCCTGAGAGTGTATAGTGAGCATAACAGAGCCCTCTGATTTAGCAAATGACCTAGTTGGAGAGCCACATGCTAAAGAGATAGGTCCACTCAGACCCCCCTCTCCTCCATCTTAGGCACCAGTTCTGTTGCTGGAGGAAGTACTGGATGCTGTGTTTGTGGTTCAGGATCTTTGCCCTCAAACAAAATTTCTGTGTACCTTTTCCCACAATCTTGTGCCCAAACAGAAACATCTGCAACCTCTGAGTGAGTTATACTACGATCATGCTTCTGCACTAGCATGCTACACTGTGTGGCTAACTGCACAGGAATAACCTCATGAACCAAAGGTTTAGAAGCATTAGGAATTCCTGTACCTAATACAAGACCAGCCACTTCAACTATTTCTTTGCCTGTATTCTCACTCATGCTGGCAGTAGTTTCTACAATGTCTTTCATTTGTTCCTTTTGTGGGATAGACACACACTTTGAAGCTTTGTCATTTAGACCCTGAATCTCACAAATTTCCATATTTTTCTGATCTCCAGTAGGAGGCGCTCTATCTTTGAAACTGATTCCAGCCCCTGTATCAATCAAAGTTAATTTATCCTGACCCTCTATAGTAGTATTAACATTGGGGCAGTCGGAAGTGTCCAATATCAAAGGTGCCACATACCTCAAGCTGAATTCTGAGTCTGACTTCTTTCCCTTATCCTGCGTCTCCAAAAGTGAGTCCACAGGTAAGTGAAAGGAGTTTGGCTGGGCTGTGAAGGCCTGAGTCACCTTGGCATTCGGACACAGAGAGTCAGGACATCCCTATGGACTAGCACTGTTTTTCCTGGCTGTCAAATCACTTTTTACCCTGTCCAATTCTATCTGCATTGTGTGACGATCCTGTTCCCATTTCATTTTCTCTTTTTGTAATGCTTCTGTCTGTGCTCTGAGCTCATGGAAAGGAATGTAAGTGGAGGCATTTCTGTAACTACCTCTGACATGCCCTCTATTTCCTGTGTGTGGTGTTTTCTTGTATTGGGGTGCTCCCTCAGCACGCCACCTTCTAGCTTCTGAGACTGAAATAATTTGAGCTGACTGGGTCTTCCACACAGACCCAATCCTGAGCAGTAAAGTGTCAAAAGGCGTAGTTTTAGGGTCCTCCGAGAACAACAGAAGGTGTTTAGTAATCTCGGGAGATAATAATTCTAATAGGAATTCTTTATGTTCTCTCTGGCCATAATCTGAGGAAATGGGCCAATGTTCATGTTCATTAAGTACCGCGTTGATTACCCACACTCTATATGCAAACTGCTCTGGTGTATCACTTGGCAGGGGTGAAAGAGTTCTAAGTACTTGCAAAGAGGTGCAGCGAAATAGTTGTTCGATGCCCATCTTTACAAACTGGTATGGATGAACAAGAGATCCAAATTTATAATAATGTGGACCCAGGGCTAGGTGCATAAGCTTATCAAAATCTGAATTGTTCCTTTTGTATTTCCCTAGACCCCAGTGAATCAGTATGTCAATAGCCCATTTGCACCATTCATTTATGTTAAAAGGCCCACTTTCTCCACTATTCTTTCAATGTCACTGTCTTTCATATGTCCCTGCAGCACTACAGTTACTGGAGCTGTGTCACTTATAGGGGTACTATTGGTATTGCTCTGGCCTGGTAATGAATTTTCCTCACTTTCGTTTGTCGGTTCTTCTTCCTGTTCTACATCTGTAGCTAGTTTACCCTTTCTCTGACCTGCTACAAACGGTTTTCTGACTACATGGATTATATGGTGATGGTGGCACAGGTGCAGATGGCAGAATAGCCTGTCCCTGTGAGGCACATTTTGACTTTAAATACTTTAATTCTGCCTTGGCCTCTTCTAATTGTTCATTTACAGTTAAAAAGGAATTTGTGGCCTGAACAATTTGGGTTCTTAGCATGGATATATTAATTTGTGCCTCATCTAAGTCTTTGGACAGCTGATGGCACTGAGTGTTCAAGTCAGTATTATCTTGTCTAAGGTTAATAAGTCCTCTACAGAGGCCTTGAATGAAAAGGCATTTTCTTTTATCTGTTTTCTTTCTAAACTCCTGAGAATGAGAAACCATTTGTTTCTGAATATCGTGCCATGTGTGTTCTAGAAAATTACCCTCATATGGACCCCCTTTCTTGTCAAAATATTTGTGTACAATATCTGTGAGTTCTTGAAAATCAAAAGGGTTCATATTTGAGGCTGCAGAAGTCTGCCTTGGTTCGTGGGCAGAGAGAATGGGCTTCTAAATGTCCCTGTCTGTGTGTAGCCTTTGAGATTGAAATGCTCCCACTTATGAAGGAGGGAGACTTTAGTTAATAGGTAGAAAAGCGAGGTAAAGCGTGTTAGGCAAGAGTCATTGGCACTTATGCCCACACTTGCCCACACTGGTTAGTTCCTGAAATTTACAGGCAGAAGTTCAGCAGGAAAAAATATAAGAAGTCTGTTAGAAGAGCAGAGGTGTCAGCTGCCAGTTCCAGTCCAGTGTGCACTGGGCCTTTCACCAGGGCAGAGACTGACAAGAAATAGAATTAAAAGCACAAGGTAAAAAAAGTAAAAGTTATTAGTACAGATGTGGCGTGTCTTAATTGAGTGACTGTTTTCACTTTGAACCCTGCTTTTCTTCAGAGCAGCTCAAATATTCTTACATGCAACACCCTAGCAAGCATATAATAGCAAATCATACAATGCAAACTGGCACAGGTAGACTACAAAGACTTTTGATAGTAAAATCTCACCAAATATAAAACCCAAAATTTTACTGAAACTTTTCACAATTGTGTCATCCAGTCTAAAACAATTTAAGGGTTCCAAAAGGACTTTTGATTTCTATCTCACTCTGTCTATCAATCAAAAATAGAAAGTCAATTGCTATATAAATTCTCACCAAGTATAAAACCCCACAATATTACTGGAACTTTTCAACAGTGTGTCATCCAGTCTAACGTACAATCAATCTAAGGGTTTTCCAAGGACTTTTGATTTCTATATCACTCTGTCTATACATAATCCTATTGCACAGTGCATAAAAGGAGGAAAAAAAAAACTTGAATTCTACTTACCCAAATGAAATCATCAGGAAGGACCGAGACAAAGCCCCCAAAATGTCAGTTTTGTTTAAAGAATATATTATATAAATAGGGGAAAAGAAAGGCAATATTTATAATCATTACAATTAAGCATTACAATTAAATAGAGAGCATAGCAGTTTCCCTGCCTTACAGAGTTCAGAGGCAAAGAGGGACATAGAAGCTTGCAGTTCTAGGAAGAGCCAGAGAGAGAGAAAAGGGGGATGGTCTAAGCTTCGTGTTCCATAGATAAAGGGAAGGATAGACAGAGAGAGGGAGAGCCAAGACAGAGCCAGAGTGCCAAGCAAAGAGCCAAGAGATAGCTAGATAGAAAGAGAGATAGAGAGGGCCAAGACCCCTCTCCTGATAGCTTGATAGAAAAAGAGACATTGATCGCTCCATAGAAAAAGAGATAGATTGATAGAGCAGAGAGCAGGCTTTTATACCTTGGAATCTTATTCTGACTAGAGAAAATATTGTATCTCCCAGTATCTTTCTGTTTAGAACTTGCAAACTGTTTGAAACAATGGTTAATTTAATTGACAAAGGAGGGTGTAATACCTGCAAGCATGGTGATGGGATTAGCCTCTAGCTTCTTTGTCCCATTCAAGCAGGCCATTGTCCTAATCACCCTCTTAATCAGACATTAACACCTTTTAGCTAGTCATGATTCAATCAGGGAAACTTAAAACCATATCAGGGAAACTTAACACAGTTTCCCTGCACTCAGGGTCTATCTGCATTCCCATGCCAGAGTCAGATTGATATAATTTCCCATAGGCCTCTAGGCTGACAGGCATATTCTCCAGTTGCACCTGGTGTTTCAAGATTTTCCCCGTATTGCATATTCGCGTGTAAAAAACCTGTCAGATTACCTGGTTCATTCTAATTACACCACTTGTAGGGGGATTTCTAACCATGATGGTCAACATTCTAAATGCAATGACACTTGTGATATTTGTAAAACCACCATCGAAGGCAAAAGATGGCAACACCCTAGAACCAACAAGTCTTATACCTTCAAATCAGTCACCACTTGCAAATCCAAGTGGGTTGTATATATCATCATATGCCCCTGCAGCATGATATATGTGGGCCGGACTCAGAGAACCGTTAGAACCCGCTTAATTGAGCATCGGTTATGGATAAACACTCAATCTATGAGTGCCCCCATGGTTCCACATTGTATCCAGCTCAAGCACGCTTTTCAAGATCTTCGCTGGTTTATTATGGAACAATTGTTTGATGATTACCAGGGGGACAAATTATCTTGGTTGCAACGGAGGGAACAGTATTGGATTTTTGAACTCCAAACTTTGACCCCCGGTGGACTTAATGATTACATCGAATGGCAATACACCTACTAGTATAGGTTATCAAGGGGTTTAGTTTAGCTTGTGCTGTCCCTGTTCTGGCAGATACTCCCCTGTTTTCTAGTTTTCTTTTTTTGGTTTTCTTTTTATTTGTGTTTTTTCCAGCGTATTTTATTTCATTTGTTTATTTTTTCATTTCTCTGAATAGACGTGGATCGGGCAAGTCAGCTGTTTTGGTCAGCTGACTTATTCAACCTATCACATTTGTGTCTGCAGTTTAAATTGGAGGCGTCCTCTCCAGTTGAGTGCCATTTTCTACCTTGCTCTTCAAGCTGTGTCGGAAGAATTGAGAGACTCAGCGCAGTCAAGTTCCTGAAGAAGGGGGTGTGCACCCCCGAAACGGAGTCCCGTTGGACGAAGTCATCATTTGCTGGCTGTTCACACACGGAGAACCTAAGTACTTCCAGATTGTGTCTGGCTTGGCTAGATTTGGACACTTGTTTTTCCTTTTTGGCCCCCTGGTTAGGGGACAGAGACAAACTCAAACTTAGTTACCGGAGTGTGTTTTTTTGATTCATTATATATATTTTTTCACACACTGCACGTGATTATTGCACTTTATTTAGTTACTCACGCGGAGAGAGCCCGGGTATGTTTCACAGTTAACACTCTTCTGGGTGTAAGCCCGTGACAGCCTTTCCCCTGGGATTTCCCAGTGGTGGCTGTGTGACTGAGGGCCCTCCCGCTCTAATAATTTATATTAAAGCTAGCCGAGTTCTTTGTTTGTCTTTGTCTCTTCCCCCTATCCATTTTCCATTCTTGGGGTTTGGGAGGTTTTTGCTTGTAGTAATATGTAGGGCAGAAAAACACAGGAGAGTCAAATCCACAAGACCAATACTCAAACACAGTAGAATGGATAAGTCCAAACAAAGACTGGTGAACTCTGGGTATTTCACAAAATTCTTTATTCTTTAATTCAATAAATATGGACTCGACATGCGCATGTTTCGGCCCAAATGGCCTGCTTCAGGAGTCTGCAAACAAATACATACATTAAAATCAAGCAATTTTAATAATATAATACACGTGAACATAAATTAAAAATAAAGAAAAATGTCATAAAATGCCAATAAAGGAAAACTCAAGACAATTGTATTAGAATATTTAAAAAGAGGACCAATTTATATCTATGGAAATATGTAAAATCACATATCATAAAAAAATATATATATATATATATACACACACACCTAATGGCCAAATAAAAAGCAACATTACTTACAAATCACATTATAATTCCATAAAAACTTTATAATCCTTAGTGACCATAAATAGATATGTATATAAAAGATATGAGTAGCAACCATATAAAAAATATATAATAATTAAATATCAGACATATAAGAAGTATATATATATATATATATATATATATATATCAATGTCTCCATACTAACCAGTTCATAAAAACTAGTATGAGATTATAATTTCACTTCTAAAAAGTCAACGAAGCATATCTCATATAAGATTAACAAAATTCAATTCATAAATAAAAACTCCACCAATTAAGTACAAAAGCAAACTATATATAATGAATTGCAGATACATAAAAAAATATATAATAAAAAAACAGTATAGACAGCATACCTCACAAGTCTGTGTGTGAATCAAAGAGAAGAAAATCCAAAAATCAATAGGCATCACACTAATAAAAAGCAAATGTTAAAAACAACCTTGTCAGCCAGAAAACAGTAGGCCTTACATTCTAGTGTATATCGATACAGATAGATTCTAGCAGAGCCCATTCCCAATTGCCAAGGCACACAGAGTGCAAATGCTAACAGAAAGGAAGGTAAACCCAATGGGTACAAAAAATGAGCAAACTACCAACCTTTAATAAAAGAAGACACCACTAAAAACAGCCCAAAGTGCATATCCAAATAAAACAAAATGAAATGAAAAAAGCAGAACAACTTACTGATGCACAGTACAGAAACTGCCAGCTCTTGCATACTTAAGGTGACCATACATCCCGTTTTGAACGGGACAGTCCCTTTTTCACATCCCCTGTCCCATTGTCCCCACTCACAGCTTCGGGACGCCCGAAATGTCCCGTTTTCAGAGAGGGCGTCCCAAAGCTGTGAGTGGGGACAACGGGACAGGGGATCGCAGCCCCTATCTCTCCCTCCCGACCCTCCCAGCGAGTTGACAACCTCCCTCCAGTAGCGTCGGCAGCCGCAGCAAGCTAAACAGGCTGCTTCGCGGCTTTCTACTACCGGTGAAGCGTCACTGATGACGTCATCAGTGACACGGCAGAGGGATTCGCGGGTAGGAGAAAGCCGCGAAGCAGCCTGTTTAGCTTGCTGCGACTGCCGACGCTACTGGAGGGAGGTTGTCAACTCGCTGGAAGGGTCGGGAGGGAGAGATAGGAGGGTCAGCAGGGGTTCGGCTGGGAGGGGGGAGAAGTGGGCTGCCTCGGTGCTCCATTACCTTCTTCAGGCAGCAGCAGCATTTACAATTTGCTGCTGTTGCCGGCTTCAGGCCTTGCTTTCTGCCGGGTCCTGCCTACTTCCTGTTTTCATGAAGACAGGACCCGACAGAGAGGAAGGCCTGAAGCCGGCAACAGCAGTGAATTGTGAATGCTGCTGCTGCCCGATGAAGTTCAGGACACCAGGCCTTGGGGTGACAAGGAGGAAAGGGAGCAGAGGGGGAGAGAATTGAAGGAAGATGAGGGTTTGGAATGAAAGGAAATGCCAGGGCTTGGAGGGAAGGAGGAAGGTATGTCAGACCAAGGGAAAAGGAAGGAGGAGATGTCAGAGCATGGAGGGGGAGGGGGAGATGCCGGGAATCAGGGAAGGGATGATGCCAGACCATGGGGGAAGAAAAGAAAGGAGAAGAGAGAGATGCCAGAGCATAAGGGAGGAGGTGGAGACAGAGAGAGAAAAACGGAAAGGTGACAGAGCTGAAATCAATCATGTACAAAGGAGAGAAGGGGCACAGGATAGATAGTTTATGGAAGGAGCATAGAAAGAGGGAAGATGCCATATGGAAGAGAGAGGGCGGACACTGGATGGAAAGAGCACAGAGAGCAGTGAATGGAAGGGGCGAGAGAGAGGGTGAACAGTAGATGGAAGGGATAGAGAGAGGGAAACAGACACTGAATGGAAGTGTGGGGGAGAGGAGGGACAGCCGCTGAATGGAAGTGTGAGGGACAGGGGGAGCAGATACTGGAAGGAAGTGAGGAGGAGAAAGAAAAAAGGGCTCATGCAGGTTTGAGGGAAGAGGATAGAGTTAGTTACTGGAAGGGGTGAGGGAAAGAGGTGGCAAGCTATAGGTAGACACAGTGAAAGAGGGAAATTGAGCACTGAATAGTAAAAAAGAATTTAGACAGAGGCAGAAAATAAATAGAGAAGGAAGACCAGGGAAGAACAGGAGGAAGAGAGTGGAGAGAGAGATGCCAGAGCAGGGGGGAAGGAGAGAAGACAGATACCAGACCTGGGAGGAAGAAAAGAGGAAGGAGACAGATACTAGATCCGAGGGGAAAAAAGGAGGAGAGAGATATGCTAAAATCTGCTAGGAGGGAAGAAGGAAAGAAGGAGAGAAAGAGGCAGAGAAAGGGAGGGTTGTAAGCACATTAGAAAGACTACAGAGAAAAAGGCTTTGACGAAAGTGGAAAGACAGGAGGCAGATGCATGACTATGGGAGGTTCAAACAGAGGGGAAGAGAGAGGGAGACCTGGCACAAAGATAGAAAGAAGAACTGACACTGAATCTGGGGAGGGTAACAGAGGGAAAGAGAGAGAGACCTGGACCCAAAGGGGATGTGGCTGGATTCTGAAAGAAATGTTGAATGCAAAAGAAAGAAAGATTGGAAGCACAGTTAGAAGGAAGTGCAACCAGAGACTCATGAAATCACCAAGTTTCAAGTTTATTAGAAATTTGATGAATCGCTTATACGTAAAATACTAAGCGAATTACATTAAGATCCAAATTTATGCATACATTAAAATACAAAAAAATGATAAGAACAAATCGAAAAAGGGGTTAGACCTATAGACCAACCTACGTAACTGGATGTGGAGGGATGACGGGATAAGGTTACAATATTAATAATTTTTTAAAAAAGGAAAACAATAAAGGGAGACACATTAGGAAGGGTATCTTTTTTCTTTTTTTTTTATGTAGGGTCTACTGCACTGTGACTATTCCATTCAGAGGGTAAAGGCATCTTTAAAAAGACAACAAAGGTAGGAAAAATGATTTTATTATCAATTTAGTGATCAAAATGTGTCTGTTTTGAGAATTTATATCTGCTGTCTATATTTTGCACTATATTTGTCTATTTTTCTATAGTTACTGAGGTGACTGCATATTTTAAAATAATCTGCCTTGACATCTTTGAAAAAACCCTGAAACTCGTAAATGATAATTAATATTTTCTCTGCATACAGTGTGCATTGTGGGTTTTTCAAATATTTTATGTTTACCGTTATGAATTAATAAGATATTGTGTATACAAGAAAATGAATGGAAGAAATTGGGGGCGGGGCTAGGGTGAGATTGGGGGCGGGACTGAATATTAATAGATGTCCCGTTTTGATGAAAAAAATAAATGGTCACATTATGCATACTGCATACGGTGAAAAAACGCTGCCGAAAACCGCCGGTTTAAAAAGGATCACACGTCACGTTTAATCCATAGTTTGCCTTGTTTATTTTTTACTTTTTAATTTCTTTCTACTTTTTTAGTTTGCCTTGTTTAATTCATATAGGTTAGCTACAATCACTTTATTTTGTAGTATTATTTTGCCTTTTCCTTGTTTGAGCATGTCATCACGTGACATGTGATCCTTTTTAAACCGGCGGTTTTCGGAAGCGTTTTTTCACCGTATGCAGTTATGCAAGAGATGGCAGTTTTTGTACCATGCATCAGTAAATTGTTTTGCTTTTTTCATTTCATTTTGTTTTATTTGGAAATGCACTTTGGGCTGTTTTTAGCGGTGTCTTTCTTCTTTTATTAAAGGTTTGTGGTTTGATCATTTTTTTGCACCTGTTGGGTTTACCTTCCTTTCTGTTAGCATTTGCACTCTCTGTGCCTTGGCAATTGGGAATGGGCTCTGCTAGAATTTGTCTGTTTGTATCGCTAGACACTAGAAAATAAATTTTGGCTGATATGGTTGTTTTTAACATTTGCTTTTTATTAGTGTGATGCCTATTGATTTTTGGATTTTCTTCTCTGATTCACACACAGACTAGTGAAGTATGCTCTATACTGCTTTTATTATTATCATATATTTTTTTATGTATCTGTAATTCATTATATATAGTTTGCTTTTGTATTAATTGGTGGAGTTTTTATTTATGAATTGAATTTTGTTAATCTTATATGAGATATGCTTCGTTGACTTTGTAGAAGTGAAATTATAATCTCATACTAGTTTTTATGAACTGGTTAATATGGAGACATACTTAATTATTATATATATATATTTTTATATGATTGCTACTCATATCTTTTATATACATATCTATTTATGGTCACTAAGAATTATAAAGTTTTTATGGAACTATAATGTGATTTGTAAGTAATGTTGCTTTTTATTTGGCCATTAGGTGTATATATATATATAGTGGTACCTTGGATTACGAGCATAATCCGTTCCAGGAGCATGCTCGTAATCCAAAATGCTCGTTTATCAAAGCGAGTTTCCCCATAGGAAATAATGGAAACGCGCTTTGATGCATTCCCCCCCCCACGAGAACCGGCATTGCTCCCCCTGAAGGTCCCCCCTGCGATCCGGCACCCCCCTGCGAACCGGCACCCCCCCGATGCTATTGGGCACACACCCCCACTACTTCTTACCCTCATCTGGGCACCGGCATGTCCTGTTCTTGGTGCCGGTACCCGAAAATCGGCCTCCTCTTCTGCTGGGCCTTGAACATCTGAGCATGCTCAAGGCCTGCGAGTTCATGTTCTGAACGGTGCCGGTGCCCAGATGAGGGTAAGAAGCGGCGGGGGGGTGCCCAATCGTGTCGGGGGGGGGTGCTGGATCGTGGCGGAGGGGGTGCCCAATCTTGTCGGGGTGGTGTCCAATCGCGTCGGGGGGTGCCGGATCGCGGGGGGGTGCCAGATTGCGGGGAGGGGGGGCACTCGTAAATTGAGCCATGCTCGGTTTCCGAGGCACCAATTTTGCAAATGTTTTGCACGTCTTACAAAACACTCGTAAACCGGTGCACTCGGAAATAGAGGTCTGCACGGGAACGGGGATCGCGGGGATCCCGCGGGTCCCGCGGGGATCCCGCGGGTTCCCCCCCTGGCCCACGGGACTCCCACGGGGACGCCCCCTGGCCCACGGGACTCCCACGGGGATGCCCCCCTGACCCACGGGACTCCCACGGGGACGCCCCCTTGCCCACGGGACTCCCACGGGGATGAAAACAACCTACCTAAATTCTGGCGATGCAAGCATGCAGCTTACAAGTCTGGCCGGCGTCGCGTCGGGAAATAGCCATGTTGAGCAGTGAGCTCAGCACGTACACAGATGAAAGCCTTGCTTGCTGATTGGTCCGGTGGCCCCGCCCCACCGTGCCGCCGGACCAATCAGCAAGCAAGGCTTTCATCTGTGTACGTGCTGAGCTCACTGCTCAGCATGGCTATTTCCCGACGCGGGCATTAGGCTGTTTTTTGTCATTTCGGGTGGGGGATGGCAGCGGCAGCAGCAGCCTGAAAAAGAAATCATCCTGGCCGGGTTCGGTGTCATGCTCCGGAGCTTCTACAGCCTTCCTATCTCCCTCTCCCTTCTACCTGCGGCTCTCTTCGGCAACTCAGCAGCAGCTTCTGACGTCGGGGCCTACCCTCTGCGAGTCCCGCTTGTTTCAACTTCCTTTTTCCACAAAGGTGGGACTCGTAGAGGGAAGGCCTCGATGTCGGCAGCTTGTCTTGATCACCGCTGCTGACGAGTTGCTTAAGAGAGCCGCGGAGCAGGGGGGTGTTGCCAGGTGCAGGTAGAAGGGAGAGGGCCAGATGCAGGACTCGTGGGTGAGGGAGGAGAAGAGAGAGGGGAGAGAAACAAAAGGAAATATTTCATACTGGGCTGGGCCGGAGTGGAGAGAGGGTGGAAAGATTCTGGCTACAGGGTGCATTAACAAAGGAAAAGGGGGGAAAGCTGAAAATGGAGATAGTGACACAAAGAAGAGAAAGGGTAAGCAGGACCTTCTGAATAAGGATAGAGATACAGAGGGGACATGAAGAGGAGGTGAAATAGAGACATAGAAGTAATGCTGAAAAAGTGTGTGTGTGGGGGGGGAGATAAAGACATTGAAAGGGCAAATGGTGAATATGGGGTAAAGACAAGGACAGAGACAAATGAAGATTCTGAAAAAGTGGTGAGATACGGATATAGGTGAGATGGACACAAAGAAGGGTGATGCTGGAAAATAGGTGGAATGGTAATTCTGACAGACACAGAAGGGAAATGCTGGATCAAGGAGAGATGGGGCTCAGGCTGGATGGAATGAGGAGAAATGCCTTGTTGGCCCGGAACTTCCTCTCCTACGTCAGAATTGACGTCAGGGAGCGGAATGCTGGTCAGCGCGACGCTTCTGCAGGGAAAGCTTGGGACGGCGGTGGCTTAGGGGCTATTCTCCGATGGCTGTGGCAGCAAACCGAGTGGCTTGGGGGAGGGCACGGAGAAAGAAAGAAAGGGGGCAGACAGAGAGACAGAAAGAAGGGGGAACAGGGAGACAGAAAGAAAAAGTTGGGGGAGAGAATGAGGTCTGGAGGAGAGGAAACATACAGGAGGCTGAAAGAAAGGAAGAAAGATTGGATGCACAGTCAGAAGAAGAAAGTGCAACCAGAGACTCATGAAATCACCAAACAGCAAAGGTAGGAAAAATGATTTTATTTTCAATTTAGTGATCAAAATGTGTCTGTTTTGAGAATTTATATCTGCTGTCTATATTTTGCACTATGGCTCCCTTTTACTAAACCGCAATATTGTTTTTTAGCGCAGGGAGCCTATGAGCATTGAGAGCAGCGCGAGGCATTCAGCGTAACTCCCTGTGCTAAAACCTACTATTGTGGTTTAGTAAAAAGGGAGGGGGTGTATTTGTCTATTTTTGTATTTTGTTACCGAGGTGACATTGCATAGAGTCATCTGCCTTGGGAAATGTATATGGCAGATATCTTTATTTTGTGTTCAAAAGAAAAGGAAATGCATTTCTGGTTTTATTTCTACAGTGTTGAAGTACTTGTTGGCCCTTGCTGTGACTGGTGGGGATCCCCAAGCACCGCCAGCAGAGGACCTCCTCTAGAGATGGTCAGAACTCCCCTCCACCAAGCGCAGCAGTCGCTGGCAGCATCCATGAGCCACTGAGGTGCCAGCATCTGTGACTCAGGGACGCTACTGCTGCCTGCCAAGCTTGGCAAAAGGGACCCCAGGCCAACTGCAAAGGAAGTCCTCAGCTGACAGTTTGTGGGTTCTCATCAGCTGAGTATTTATATTTTATATTTACATTAGAGGTTCTGGTAGAAACCCATTTACAAAGTATGTATTCTTCCCAATTAATATTTCCAAATTAATAGTCTCTTTGCTTATTTGTAAATGGGTCTCTACCAGAGCCTTTAATTCAGTAGCATAATTAAATAAAATAACTATTTCTGAAGTTTATAGGGAAGGATGGTGACGGAGGGGATTCCTCGCGGGGACGGGTGGGGACGGAGGGGATTCCTCGCGGGGACGGGTGGGGACGGAGGGGATTCCTCGCGGGGACGGGTGGGGACGGAGGGATTCCTCACGGGGACGGGTGGGGACGGAGGGATTCCTCACGGGGACGGGTGGGGATGGGTGGGATTTTGGCGGGGACGGGTGGGGACGGGTGGGATTTCTGTCCCCGCGCAACTCTCTACTCGGAAACCGAGGTACCACTGTATATATACATTTTTTTTAATGATGTGTGATTTTACATGTTTCCATAGATATAAATTGGTCCTCTTTTTTAAATATTCTTTGTTAATACAATTGTCTTGATTTTTCCTTTATTGGCGTTTTATGAGATTTTTCTTTATTTTTAATTTATGTTCACATGTGTTATATTATTAAAATTGCTTGATTTTAATGTATATATTTATGTTTATAGACTCCTGAAGCAGGCCATTTGGGCCAAAACATGTTCATGTCGAATTAAAGAATATAGAATTTTGTGAAATACCCAGAGTTCACCAGTCTTTGTTTGGACTTATCCACTCTATTGTGTTTGAGTAGTAAAATGTAGCCCATCAGTTTCTTCTTCTTCCATGTATTACCCCATCCTCCTATGTACCTGAAGCCTTCTTGATGACACCAGGCTTTGAGCCATCTATTAAAGTTCTCTGTGTTTTTTACTCTTTGCTCTCCCTTTCCATATGCAAGCAATACTTCAGAAAAAGCTACAGTCTTTACAAAAGGTTTCAAGCCCTCACCAAGCTCCTGAAAAACTTTCTGCACTGCAAGTGTGGAGTTGTTGGCCAGGTCATTGTTCCCAGATGGATAACAACATTGGTTTTTAAATCCTTAGTTTCTTCCTTAATTATAGTTAATATTTGCCTGGAACTCCTGGTAGCTGAGGATCCTAGAAGACATTTCACTATTTGGTCTCCTTGCCTTGTTTTCCAAAGTTAATGCCTCTGATGATGGAATCCCCCAACAGTAATAGTTTCTGTTTTGGGCTTTTTTATTTGTGCTTAAGGTGCACTTGTTCTCTTGAGTTACCTTCATTGGTTCCCGTACCACCTCACTTCTGTTTTCTTGAGTATCGAAGTGCACTAGTGGAGCAAAGGAATTCTGTAGAGGTAATATTTGTGAAGGTGGATGTTTCTGTGTTACATGTCGCAGTTTTCCTGAGCCTACTGTGACCCATTTATTCCTGGGTGGTTTTATTCTTTGAGGTAGAGGTGATAAGATGGTATGATTTTGTGGAGTGATGGAAGCTGCTTTAATTGTATTCAATTCCTGTTTAAGTTTGCAGAGCTCCTCCTTAATACTAGCAAGTTGAAGACAGATGGGGCAAGCCTTAAGCCTCCAAATAGTATGTCTTGGAATTAAAGCACCAGAGTGATTGCATAGAATAAAGGTCATCTTGATTGGTTGGGAAGTGAATTGATTTGAGTAATCCTGATTATTTGGTTCTCTATATATGAGCAATGATCCCTGGGGTGGGTGGGACTTTAAGTCTTTCCCTTTTTCTTATGAGGAGGAAGAGGAAATAAGATATAGCAGAGGAGAGAGAAGAGGTTTTTTGTGGGGGGTTTTAAAGTATGAAACAGGGAGGAAAAGAGAAATTAAGCAGATATAATGCTGAAAATCAGTGATAAGAGCAAAATCTAAAATTCTGAGTAAAATCTTTTAGAAGTTTTCAGGGCAGTCTTATTCTCAGATAATACAGTCACCTTAGTAGTAAATCCCAGCCACTCCCTTCTACACATAAGCAACAGACACAATGGTTGAACACTAGTATTGAGATCAGAAATACAGGCTTTATAACAGATCAGTGGCTACCCTAAAACAGGATTTAAAACAGAAATACAGGCTTTATAACTAACATGACCATTTATTTTTTTCATCAAAACGGGACATCTATTAATTTTCAGTCCTGCCCCCAATCTTGCCCTAACCCCGCCCCAGCCCCACCCTCAATTTCTTCCGTTCATTTTTCATGTACACACAATATCTTATTAATTCATAATGGTAACCTTAAAATAAAAAAAAAACACAAAGCACAATGTACGCAGAGAAAATGTTAACAATTAACCAATTTATCTACGTAACGAACCATCATTAGTCAAATTCAAACGCGGTCTGAAAAGCATTCTTTATAAAGATGCATTCAATACATAGATAGGTAATTTCAATAAACACAGTACTTATTCCCCATAGAATCAAATGAATAGGACATTAATATGAAAATTATAAGTACTTTTATAACCTTAATCCTCTTATTTCTCTCTTCTTTCAAAAGATCATTAATATTAATCTGGGTCTTTTTACATTCTTCATGTTAAAACCCATTTACTTTTAAACTGATTAATTATTCTTAACATTACCTCTTTCCTTGAAACATTTTAAAATAATTAAAGCTTTTTCTGTCAATTTATTTTCTTCATATTTTTTTCTTGATTGACCCTATCCTTGTGTACAAACCTTAAATGTTCTTTTTTCTTTTTCTTTTCTTTTATAAATTGTATTTCTTCCCTTTACCTACTTGTTCCAGTTTGTATTAATAGAACATAATGATTAGTCTGTATAATTTTGTCTCATTTGTATTTGTCATCCCTGGCTTTTATTGTACATTACAATTATGTAATACGCATTGAAATATTGGATATTGCGTAAAATCAAAATATAATAAACTTGAAACTTGAACTTAATTATAATTTATAAGTTGAGGGTTTTTTTCAAAGATGTCAAAACAGATGACTTTAAAATATGCAATGTCACCTCAGTAACTATAGAAAAATAGACAAATATAGTGCAAAATATAGACAGCAGATATAAATTCTCAAAACTGACACATTTTGATCACTAAATGGAAAAAATCATTTTTCCTACCTTTGTTGTCTGATGATTTAATGAGTCTCTGATTGCACTTCCTTCTGACTGTGCATCCAATATTTATTTATTTATTTCTCATCCAACATTTATTTCACAATCCAGCCCCATCTCCTTTGAGTCCAGGTCTCTCTCTCTATTCCCTCTGTTACCCTCCCCAGATCCAGTGTCAGTTCTCTTTGTACCTACCACCACCTTTGTTCCAAGTCTACCTCTCTCTCCCTCCTCTGTTATGATCTTCCATCTCTCTGTTCTTCCTCAGGGTCTCACCCCTTCTGTCTGCACCTCCCATAGTCCAGCATCTACCTCCTGTCTTTCCCCTTTGGTCCAGGCATTTCTCTCTCTAGTCTTTCTTCTGCTTACACCCTCCAGCCTTTCTCTGCCTCTCTGTCTCTCTCCTTCCTCCCTCCAGCCTTTCTCTGTCCCCCTCACTGTCTTCCAGCCTTTGTTCCACCCCTCCCCCGAAGCTAGCCTGCCTACCTCACTTCCTCCCTCCCTGCTGCACCAATGCCAGCCTGCCTGTCTGTCTGCCTCCCTCCCTCCAGTGCCGAAACCTGGCCTACCGCCGATTTTTCTCACAACACCCCCCCCCACCCGATCCGCCTGCTGCTGCTTCCTGCCCACCACCGCAACTGTAGGAAAGGAAGGTCCAGGCGCTGACCTACAAGCCATCTCCCGAGAAGAGGTTCTGGCTGATTGGCTGGCCCAGAACTTCCTCTCCGTTCGTTCAAAACAGGATGTATAGTCACATTATTTATAACAGATCAGAAGGCTACCCTAAAACACAGGATTTATAACAGGATTTTCCCTACTTTAGTCTCTCTGTGCCACAAGCACACAGGATTTAATTAGAGTCATACCCTTTTTCCCATGAGGAGAAAGAGGAAATAAGATATAGCAGAGCAGTGTTTTTCAACCTTTTTATACCCATGGACCGGCAGAAATAAAAGGATTATTTTGTGGACCAGCAAACTACTAAGACTGAAATTTAAAAAAAACACATTTCTGCCCCGTCTCCGCAAGCTTGGTCCCCACAAACCATCTGATCCCATCCGCACAAGCCTCAGTTATGATTTTATATTGAACGTATTCCAGTACCTCCCTTCTTTTCCCCATCTTAATCCAGCAAGATACCTTCCATCACCCTACTCCCTCCATTCATTATTCAGCATCTTCTCCTTGTCTCCCTATTCCCTCTTTACCATGTCCAGCATATCCCCTCTGTCTCCCTACTCCCTCTACCTATGTCCAACATCTTACTTGTCTTCATACTCTACCCTCCTGTTTAGCATTTTCCATGTCTCTCTGCACCCTGCAAGGTCCAGCATCTGTCTTTGTGTCCCTATTCTTCCAACTCCCACCTAGTTCCAATAACTATCCTCCCCCAAGGGGATCCACCATCTCCCTTCTGTCACACCAATCCCCTCCCCCCCCCCCGGGGTCTGCCATCCCTTCCCACAACACGTGGGAATCCAGCATCTCTTATTCCCTCCCTTTGCTGCTGGCCCCAGAGTGACTCCAGTGTCACAATGGCTGGTCTCACCATAACTGACACTAAATTGGAAGCAGCCTGGTTCTTAACAGTTTACTTACAGTTCCCTTGCCCAGAACTCTGAACGAAGATAGAAGCTGCGGGACCTTTCCTCTTGCCTGCATTGCTATTCGCTATAAGCTCTGCCGGTCTCAATCCTGCCCCTCAAACACAGGAAGTCACTTCAGAGGGGGGGCGGGATCAGGATCGGCAGAGCCTATAGTATGCATGCAAGAGGAAAAGTCCCGCGGCTTCTGTGTTTCTTTTTGCTGTCTGCAGCCGATCCTAAGCCCTGGAAGGGAAAGGGGAAGAGATGCCGACGGGAAATTTAACTGCGTCGATCTCGCCAGTCCTCTGCGGACCGGCAGGAATTTTCTGTGGACCGGCACCAGTCCGCGGACTGGCGGTTGAAGAACAGTGTAGCAGAGGACAGAGAAGGGTCTTTTTTGTGCTATTTTTTAAAAGTTTGAAACAGGGAGGAGAAGAGAAATTAAGCAGATATAATGCTGAAAATCAGTGATAAGAGCAGAATATGAAATTCTGAGTAATTTAGCTTTTAGAAGTTTTCAGGGCACTCTTATTCTCAGCACTGTCCCAAAGATAATGCAGTCACCTTAGTAGTAAATCCCAGCCCCTCCCTTCTACACCTAATCAGCAGACACTGGCTGAAAGTGATCTTGAGGCTGCCCTTTTTGTACAGCAGCATGGGTTTTTGGCACATTCAGTGCTTCAAAGAAGCAGCACAACTGCGTTTTATGTGGGCACCAAGTGGTGGATGTGGCTGGCGAGTTCACAAAATGTTCTGGCTGCTTCAAGGGGGATCTGGCTTTGAGTGTCAGCTTGTCTGGTTCCCCTTTATATGCGCACTGCTCATCAGTGGGAGGTACTGGTGATTCCTGGGCCTCACCTGTCGCCCACGCCAGAGTTTTCTCAGATGCCGGTGGTCTGGCAGATTCTGTGTTCTGGGGAGGCTGGGTTTTCTCTTGTGGCTGGGGCTGCTAGCAGTGTTTCTGTAGCAGAGGGATCGAGTTTGGCTTTGGTGCCACGTTTGATTTCAGGTGACAGTTTATCAATGGCTCTTCCCTCAGTTTTGGCAGGAAGCACGTCCATCTTGCCCACTGCCTCATTAAACCTTTCTCCTGTCTTAGAGAGGCAGGAACAGGTCTTCAATGTGTCTTCTGCTCTTGCTATGATTTATGGATTGCCGCCAGGTTGTTTAGCCCTGATTTTATGTTGGCTATGTGCTGGCGGGTGCGCAAAATGTTCTGGCTGCCTCGAAGGGGATCCGGCTTTGAGTCAGCGTGTCAGGTTCCCCTTTGTGTGCGCACTGCTCATCAGCGGGAGGCACTGGTGATGCCCGGGCTTCACCTATCGCCCACATTGTCTGTGAACAGTTATTCTTCCTGTTTTTTACTGCTGTGTTTTAGTTTTGCCACTGTGACTTTGTATTTTATTGCTGCGTCTTTGACTTTTTGGGCTGCTTAAGTTAACTTTCCAGCGTTGTTGCCTGTCTCCTCTGGATCACCACTGAAACTCCACCCCCTGGAGGAGAGGGAAGATGCTGGAGAGAAAGGGACCTCAGGTCAGCATCAGAATGGCCATTCAAGTCTACATAGGTCCAAATGCCCCCAGTCCATTGTGCCTTCTAGAAGCCAGTGTTGTGATATAGCCAGGTCCCCCTAGAATGGGACAGATCCGTGCTTTTGCCGACAGAGTGGTGAGCCAGTACGATGGCGCAATCAAACACCCCCTCTCCCCAAGTGTCCTCCACCCAGAACTGGGTTCCCAGTGGCTGAACGGTGAGCTGTGATGCAGTCCAGCCTACCGAGGCATCCCCTACTGAGAACGGAACCAACTCTGCATTCCCGGCTTTTGTATGAGGGAGGTCTGGTGCCCCAGAGAAAGGGCCCAGGTGGCATCAAGGATCGACAACATGAAAAAGTGGTCCTGGTTGCAGTCAGCATTGCTGAGGCCTCCATACTGTTTGGTGTAAGAAGACCATGTCCTGGAGTGCTTTTGCCTGTGCATGAGGGTGAGGAGACATGCAGCCATAGAGCAAACACTGGTCTCTCAGCTGCAACGCCAGAAATTAGGTAGGCCTCAGTAAATCGAATCCTGTTTCCATCCCCGTGGGAGTCCCGTGGGCCAGGGGGCGTCCCCACAGAACCCGCAGGATTCCCGCGATCCCCATTCCCGTGCAGACCTCTAGTTTGTAAGAGCATTGACTGTGAATAGAAATTCTTGCTGCTTTTGCTGCTGTGTTTTGGTTTTGCCAAGGTGACTGTATTTTATTTCTGCTTTTTTGACTCTTGGGCGGCTTAAGCTAATTTTCCAGTGTTGTTGCCTGCCTCCTCTGTATCACCACTAAACCTCCGCCCCCCTGTGACATCATAGGGGTGGGTAGGTTAAAGCCAGAAGGGCAGTGCTGTAGTTCATTGTATCTAAACTATTCTGGACGTTGCTTATAACAATATATATAGCTTATTAAAGTTAGGTTTGTTCTAATCTATAAATTTATATCTGCTAATCAATTGTTTAAATTCTTCAGTTTAAATTTACTACCTCAAATGGTTTTTCTAGATTAGGTAGGTTTTTAGTCAGTGATAGCTATGTAACTGGATTGGATTCACACTAGTTTTAAATTTCTACTTTAAACTCCATTTAAGTTTTTATAGTATTCAAAATGTATTTTGTAAAAATTATTTTACCATTACTATTTTTAAACAGACTTAAGAATGTTAATACTCTACCCTTAGAGTTATTGTCGATAGATAACTCGCCACGCAAAGCTGCTTACTTTGAGCAACAGGAGATTTCTATTTTACCCAATTATGGAGAGTCCTTTATACTTCCTATAAAAATTCACACAACCTCTTTTAGGTATACTAAGATTTTCCCTATAAGAGAGCATGTACTGAGAACAATTACTATTAATAATTCTAGTTTCCTCACTAAAGGAGTTAACTAGTATCAATTAACGCACGATCAATTAGAGGTAAAGCACAAATTATTAAGGATTGGATCACAGATCAAAATTTAACTTGTGTATTAATTTCTGAAACCTGGCTTATTGCTAATGATGATCCTGTCATTAATGACTTACTTCTGGTGCACTATAAAATTGTTCCTCTTAGTCGAAAGGACAAAAGAGGTGCCGGTATTGCCATTATATTACAAGAGAATTTTAAAGTAAAGGACTCACTGACCAAGCAAAATCTGGAAATTATTTTCTGTACCCTCAATAGAATAGACCTACAAGACTCTTTAAACTGCATCTTGTTTTATACGCCACCAGGATCATGGGCCCAAGTTAAGGAGCATTTTATGAATTTGTTTTTAATTATTCACTTACCATTCCTCAGTATTTATTATTGGGAGATATTAATTTACATTTGGAGGTTGAATCAGATCAGAATGTTGCTGATCTTATGACATTTTTATCTTCTTTGGATTTTTCTTTTCTATAACCATCACAAACTCATGTAGGAGGTCATCATTTGGACTTAGGGCTCCTTTTACGAAGCTATGTTAGCGGTTTAACGCGCATAATAGCGCGTGCTAAACTGCCGACCGCGCTAGACACTAACACCAGCATTGAGCTGGCATTAGTTCTAGCCGCGTAGTGCGGGTATACTGTGCACTAAAAAGCTGCGTGCACTAAAACCTCTAATGGGTTTAACCGCTAGCGGGGTTAACAAGCACAACTTTTCATCACGCGCTAACCCCTGCGCTGGCCAAAAAACTAACCGCCTGCTCAATAGGAGGCGGCAGCAGCTAGCGCGGCTGGCAGTTTAGCACACGCTATTACGCGTGTTAAACCACTAGTGCGGCTTAGTAAAAGGAGCCCTTAGTATCATTAGCGACCAAGTCAGGGTCCATTCCTTTAATTTCATTAAAAGAAGGCAGATGACTGCCAATACTTTGGTCAAACCATTTTATTTATTATTTTTCTTTGGGATGGACTAAAATCGAAAGTCGTACCTAAGTTGAAAAAATCTGAAATTTCTGTCAGAAAACCACCTAATGCAATTGAATTTTGACAGAGGGCTGAATTATTACCAGATGGCAATATTCATAATTTTCCACTGGACTGGAAAAAATTTTATAATAACATCCTAGATGAAACTGCTCCTAAACATACTATAAAAAGACAAGCTGATAACACAAAAAAATGGTATGACATAGAATTACTAGAGATGAAGTGTACTGTGCATCGTTTGAAAGAAAATAGATAAAATCCAAAGCAACTATAGACAAAGAACTTTGGAGGAAGAAAGTTAGAAATTATAAGTAACTATTAAGGGAGAAACATAAGCATTGCCTCTGCCGGGTCAGACCAGGGGTCCATCGTGCCCAGCAAAAGTCGGTACTACAAACATTGATGTAAATAAATTATTTCAACTAGTTAATACAGTGTTTAATGTGACTCAAAATACGCAATCCTTAGGATTACTTTTATCTACTTCAAATGATGTAGCAAATTTCTTCAGTTCCAAAGTCTTAAACCTGAGATCTTCTTGTTTACCTTGTTTGGGAATGAAATCGAGGTCCATGCAGATTTGTATTGGTCTTCATTTGAAGACCCAGATTGGGATGATTTTTCTAAACTATTCTGTAGATAAGCTAAATCATATTGTATATTAGATCCCTGGCCTTCAGATCTTATGACAGTGGCACCTTTAAGCTTTAAATTAAAATTGGCTAATTGATTCTTTGAAGGCAGGAAAATTTCCACAAGAGGAGAGTAATATAATTATTACTCCTATAATTAAGAATAAGAATGAATCTATTTCACTACCAGCCAACTATAGACCTGTGGCATCGATCCCCTTTTTTGTAAAGATTATGGAGGGTTTGGTCCAAATTCATTTGAAATATCTTGAGCAACATTCCTTGCTCCATGATTCTCAATTTGGTTTAAGAAACGGTGATAGCTAAAATGTTAGATCATCTAAATGCTCTGTTGAGCAAGGGTAACATAAGAACATAAGCATTGCCTCTGCTGGGTCAGACAAGAGGTCCCTCATGCCCAGCAGTCCGCTAACGCGGTGGCCCATCAGGTCCAGCACCTGTATAGTATTCTTCTATCTATACCCTTCTATCCCTTTTTCCTTCAGGAAATTATCTAATCCCTTCTTGAACCCCAATATCGTGCTCTGTTGTATCACACCCTCTGGAAGCACATTCCAGGTGTCCACCACCCTTTGGATGAAGAACTTCCTAGCATTGGTTCTGAATCTGTCCCCTTTTAATTTTTCTGATGGAATTATGGATGCAAGAATTTAAATTTAAATTAAATCATGATAAGACCAAATTCTTTGTTGCGTCTCCACCCAGAATTTTACATGAAACATCAATTACTATAGGCTCAACACTCTATAAGATCAATCCAATGATTAAAATATTGTGAGTTGTGTTAGATCAACACTTGACCATGAAAAAGCAAGTAGATGCTGTGGTGCAAAAGGGTTATTAACACATTGTGGAAGCTGTGTACCATAAAATCATATCTTGAGCTTCCGGCTTTTAAACTTTTAATTCAGTCGTTACTTCTAAGTCGTTACTTCAGTGTCTATTTGACATGTACCAAGAAAGAGATGGCTAGGTTTAGACTGATTCAAAATAAGGGGGTCAAATTAATTTATGGTCTAAAGAAATATGATCACGTGACTCCTTTCTTCCGTGAGTTGCATTGGCTTCCAGTGGAGGCATGTGTCTTGTTTAAGCTGGGTTGTCTCTGTTACAAAGTTGCATATGGTATTGCTCCAAGCTATATGATTGATAGATTCTCATAGCATTCTATAAACATAGGAGAGAATCACATGCATTGTTTAATTTTCCATCTGCTCAAGGTTTCTAAGAGCAAGAAATTCTTGGAACATACACTAGCATTTCAGGCTGCTTTCTATGACAGGGAATTTAGGTCACTGTTGCTTAGTGCTTGTTCTTACAAGCACTTTAGAACTCAATTGAAAACCCATCTTTTTCCAAAATATTTAGCGACCTAATTTAAATCATCCTTAGGTTATGCTATTTTTAATCTTTTGTTCACCGCATTGAACTTACGGTTATGTGATTTATAAGTACGATGTTATGTTATGTTCTTCAGCTGCCTGTGGTCTGGCAGATTCGGTGTTACGGAGCGCCGGGAAGGCTGGGGATTCCCTTGTCGCTGTGGCTATGGCTGCTAGTAATGTTTCTGTATCAGCGGGGTCAAGTTTGGCTTCAGTGCCACATTTGATTTCAGGTGACAGTTTTTGGCGGGAAGCATGTCCATCTTGCCCACTGCCTCATTAGACCTTTCTCCTGTCTTGGGCAGGAACAGGTCTTCAATGTGTCTTCTGCTCCTGCTATGATTTCTGGATTGCAACCAGGGTTGTTTAGCCCTGATTTTACGTTGGCTATGTGCAAGGCTTATTTACAGGTGGCTAGGGGGTCTTGCTTCAGTTCCGGGAGTCATGGGGTCATCTGGGGTTTTTCCCCCTGCTACAGCTGCCTCTATCTAGCCCCCTCAGCCATTATCCAAGTGGCAGCGGGTGTCTTGGGTTGAGGATTCTTTTTTGGCTAATCCATTTTCTCCAGATGAGGACTTGGATCTTGGGGAGGACCTTTCAGATCTGTTAGTGCAGGGGTGCCCAAAAGGTTGATTGTGATCAACCAGTAGATCTCGAAGGCAACGTGAGTCGATCGCAGAGCCCATCCAAAGCTCTGTGATCGACTCGTATTGCCTTCCATTCTACCTGCTTCCCAACCCTGTAAAGAGGACGCTGAAGCGCTGGGCCGACCAACGTTCCTCACTCGTCAATTCTGACGTCGGAGAGGAAGTTCTGGGCCAGCCAATTGCTGCCTGGCTGGCATAGAACTTCCTCTCCGACGTTAGAATTGACATCGGGTGGGGAAGTTTAGTCGGCCCAGCGCTTCAGTGTCCTCTTTATGGCGGCGACCTGTTCTCCGGTGGCGGTGGTTTGGGGGAGGGCAGGGAGACAGAAAGACAGACAGGGAGACAGACAGAAAGGGAGCATGGAGAGAGACAAGTAGACAGAAAGAAAGGGGGCATGGAGAGAGAAGGACAGGGAGACAGAAAGAAAGGGGGCATGGAGAGAAAAGGACAGGGAGACAGACAGAAAGGCCATGGAGAGAGAAAGGCAGGGAGACAGACAGAAAGGGCATGGAGAGAGAAAGACAGGGAGACAGAAAGAAAGGGGGGCAGGGAGACAAAGAAAGATGGCGAGAAAGAAAGAAAGGGGAGGAGGGCAGGGAGAGAGGAAGAAAAAGTTTGGGGAGGGAATGAGGTCTGGAGGAGAGGAAGCATACATTAGGCTGAAAGAAAGGAAGAAATATTGGATGCACAGTCAGAAGAAGAAAGTACAACCAGAGACTCATGAAATCACCAGACAACAAAGGGGAAAAATTATTTTATTTTCAATTTAGTGATCAAAATGTGTCCGTTTTGAGAATTTTTATCTGCTGTCTTTATTTTGCACTATGGCCCCCTTTTACTAAACCGCAATAGCGGTTTTTAGCACAGGGAGCCTATGAGCATCGAGAGCAGCGCAGGGCATTCAGCGCAGCTCCCTGTGCTAAAAACCGCTATCGTGGTTTAGTAAAAAGGGAGGGGGTATATTGTCTATTTTTTGTATAGTTGTTACTGAGATGACATTGCATAAAGTCAGCTGCCTTGACCTTTTTGAAAACCCTCAGAATATAAATGATAATTAACATTCTCTGCGTATAGTGTGCTTTGTGTTTTTTAAATTTTTATTGTTGGTAGATCATATTGACTTGGTCATTTTAAAAGTAGTTTACAAGCCCAAAAAGTGTGGGCACCCTTTTGTTAAGGGGTTAGGATGTTTTGGATGGAGACTTTTTAGAGGTGCTGGTTGGCTAGGATGCGTCTGTTATGCACAGTTTTCTTCATGAAAATTTAAAGGTAGCCTGTAAAGCTTCTTATTTAAGGATACATTCAATTTATAATCTGCTATCAATAGAAATATTTTCTGCTTTTCTCCTGGTTCCTGTTCTAACCTCCCTCTAATTGTTTTTTCCTTAAATGTTTTCTTTCCTATAAAAATAATGTATTTTCTATCTCCTTTCCTTATGTCCTAGTCAGTCTGTATAATGTTGTCAGCTTGATTGTAGTTTCTGATAACTGATTTTAATTTTTCTGTAAATTTGCTTAGTCATTTATGATTAGCGATTGAATCAAATTTTATTAAAACTTGAAACTTAACACTACTCAAGTTGCTGGACCTCAAAGTGGTAGTGCCAGTGTCCTCCTCAGAAGATTCACATCGGCAGGTATTCCATTTACTTCGTGGTGCCCAAGAAAGAGGGGTGTTTTCAGCCCATTTTGGATCTCAAAGGTGTCAACAGAGCTCTCCAGGTTCTGTCTTTTTGTATGGAAAACCTGAAATCAGAAATTCTAGCTGTCCAGCCTGGGGAATTTCTGACTTCTCTCGACCTGACAGAGGTCTATCTGTATGTTCCCATTCTTGCCTCCCATCAAAATTTCCTACGCTTTGTGATTTGTGGAGATCATTATCAATTTTGTGTGCTTCCCTTTTGTCTGGCTATGGTGCCGTGCACATTCATCAAGATTATGGTTGTAGTGGCAGAGGCCTTGTGCAAGGAGGGCATTCTGGTGCACCTCTATCTGGCCCCATGTCACATCACCGGAAATGCACTTTCTGATGATGTCACTGGAAATGGGGGCATGTTTGACCCCGGAAATACGCTTTCTGATGATGTCAACAGAAATGGGAGTGCCTACCCTACCGGAAGTGCACATTCTGATGACATAGGCGGACACAGGGTAAATGAAGCACCGGACATGCGCTTTTCTGACCACGTCAGTGGAAACAGGGTGAATAAAGTGCCAGAAATGCGCTTTTCTGATGAGACGGAAATGCATTTTCTGATGATGTTAGCGGAAACAGATTTAATCGAACCCCCGGAAATGATGTGGCCAGAAAAAAGAGTGTCTTTATTTTAACAGTTTTTTAGTTAATAATAATAATAACTTTATTTTTTGTATACCGTCACAATCTTGCGACTTCTAGGTGGTTTACAATGAAGAGAGCTGGACAATTCAGCAAATTACAGAGTACAAATAGGGAAGATGTCACTGAACAGTCAGTAATTACAGAGTACAATTAGTGAGAACACAATGTCAACATGTTGCAGTGAAGAGGGCTGGACAATCAGCGAATTCCAGAATAGAGTTGGCGAAGATATCACTGAACAGTCAGTGGAAATGGAATACAATTAGTGAGAATACACAGTATCGACATAATGTCAATAAGTTTTAGAAGGGGTATCTGACTAGCAGATAAATCTATCAAACAGAGCTGTCTTAATTTCTTTCTGAAATGCGCCGTAGGTCAACCCGGCTCTGCTGATGTAATTATCCCAGCCAGGTCTGCTGTTTGCTAGCTTGAAATTTAAAGGTTCTGTCCAGAAAGGACCTGTATTTGCAGTGATCTTTGGATAGGCAAAAAAGTACAGTTACTTACCGAAACAGGTGTTATCTAGGGACAGCAGGCAGCTATTCTCATATATGGGTGACGTCATCAGCGGAGCCCGGATGCGGAAGCTCGCAAGCAGACTTGCTTGAAGAAACTTGAAGTTTCGAGTCGACCGCACCACGCATGCGCGTGTGCCTTCCCGCCCAGCGTAGGGCGCGTCTCTTCAGTTCAGAATAGCTAGCAGAGAAGCCAACCAGGGAGATGGGTGGGTTGTGAAAATAGCTTGCCTGCAGTCCCTGGATAACACCTGTTACGGTAAGTAACTGTGCTTATATTGTAATTTTTTATAATGTACATCGCTTTGAATTAAGATAAAGCGATTAATCAAAACTGAATTAAACTTGGAAACTTGGAAACTTTATCCCAGGACAAGCAGGCAGCCTATTCTCACATGTGGGTGACCTCCAAGCTAACCAGAATGGGATGGTGGGGAGCGTTGGCAATTTAGGAGAATAAATTTTTTAATACTGTTTGGTCAAATTGTCCATCCCGTCTGTAGAAAACATCCAGACAATAGTGAGAAGTGAAAGTATGAACCGAGGACCAAGTAGCAGCCTTGCAAATTTCCTCAATAGGTGTAGATCTGAGGAAAGCTACTGAAGCTGCCATTGCTCTGACTTTATGGGCTGTGACTGTGTATGGGTAATCCAGCCTGGACATAGCAGAATGAGATACAAGCAGCCATCCAGTTGGAGATGGTACACTTAGAAATAGGATGTCCCAGCTTATTTGGATTGAAAGAGACAAAAAGTTGAGGAGCAGTTCTGTGTGGTTTGGTGCATTCCAAATAGAAGGCCAAAGCACGTTACAGTCCAGAGTATGAAGAGCTACTTCTCCAGGATGAGAATGAGGCTTTGGAAAGAACACTGGAAGAACAATGGATTGGTTGAGATGAAATTCCGAGACCACTGTAGGGAGGAATTTAGGATGAGTACGAAGAACCACCTTGTCATGATGGAATACCGTGAAAGGTGGATCAGCACTAAAGCTGCAGCTCACTGACTCTTGAGCAGAAGTGAGGGCAATGAGAAACACCACTTTCCAAGTGGAGATACTTTAGATGAGCCTTGTCAATTGGTTCAAATGGAGGCTTCATCAGTGAGCAAGGACAAACACTGAGATCCCAAACCACAGGAGGCGGTTTGAGAGGAGGTTTGACATCTGAAAAGTCCTTTCATGAATCTGGAAACCATCGGATGAGCAGAGAGGGGTTTCCCTTCGATAGGCTGATGGAATTGCACTGAGATGGACTCGGATCGATGTAGACTTGAGGCCAGAAGTCGATAGTGCAAAAGATAATCCAAAACAGAAGATAAGGAGGACTGTTGGGGCTCCTTATCATGAGAAAAAACACCACGTAGAAAATCTAGTCCATTTTTGGTGATAGCATTGTCTAGTGGTAGGTTTCCTAGAAGACTCTAAAATGTCTCTGACAGGTTGAGAAAAACTGCAGAGGAGTCATGTTGAGAGGTACCAAGCTGTCAGGTGTAGAGACTGCCGGTTGGGATGAAGCAGAGATCCCTGATTCTGTGTAAGCAGAGATGGAAAAACTAGTAGAAGGTATGGCTCCCTGCTGCTGAGTTGAAGTAGAAGGGAGTACCAAGGATGTCTCGGCCACCGAGGAGCAATCAGAATTATGGTGGCATGATCGTTCTTTAGCTTGACCAGAGTCTTGAGAATGAGAGGGAATGCATGGAATGCATAGAGGAAGAGATTCGTCCATTCCAGAAGAAAAGCATCTGCCTCGAGGCGATGAGGAGAGTATATCCTGGAACAGAACTGAGGCAGTTTGTAATTGTGGGGAGCTGCAAAGAGGTCTATCTGAATTCCCCACTGTGAAAAAATGTGATGAAGAAGCGAGGAATGGAGTGTCTATTCGTGTGGTTACAGAAGACGACTCAAGTTGTCTGCTAAGCAATTCTTTGCCTCTTGGATGTAGACAGCTTTGAGGAAGGTGTTATGGTGGATTGCCCAGTCCCAAACCTTCAGAGCTTCTTGACAAAGGGAGGCAGGTCCTGTCCCTCCCTGTTTGTTGACATAATACATGGCGATTTGGTTGTCCGTCCGAATGAAGACTACCTGGTCGTGAAGAAGATGTTGAAAGGCGTTGAGAGCCTTGAAAATCGCTCTGAGTTCCAACAGATTGATGTGACATTGATGATCCGTACTGGTCCAGTGGTCTTGTGTATGGAGACCATTGAGATGAGCGCCCCAAGCGTAGGTCAAAGAATCTGTGATGAGGACCTTGTGATGAGGGGGTGTTTTGAAAAAGCAAGCCTCTGGAGAGATTGGAAAGTAGAGAGCTGAACGGGGATGACGGGAATCCCGTGGGACCCGCGGGTTCCCCCTTTGGGTCACAGGGATCCCGTGGGGACGCCCCCTAGGGTCGCGGGGATCCTGGTGGGGAAAAGCCCTCCCTTCCTCCGACGTCAGCGCTGGCATCGGAAGACTTCCGGTCGGCTGAGTGCGGCAGGGCAGGTAGGGAGAAGGCAATGGCGAACCAAAAGGGGGGGGCGGTCCACCCCGGTTGCAGCCATGGGGGGGAGTGTGCACAGCCGGTCAGGTCCCCTTACCTTTGTGGTGCTTCCCCCGAACCGACCGACAACAGGCCCGGCCGACAAACCTCCCTGTCCTGTAGCCGCGAATCTAAATTACCTTCTTACAGCAACTTCAATACTCCAGCTGCCTGTAATAAAGGTAATTTAGATTCGCGGCTACAGGGGCAGGGAGGTTTGTCCGACCGGGCCGTTCTGTTGTCGGTCGGGTGGGGAAGCGCCACAAAGGTAAGGGGCAGGGAGGGAGAAAGGGAGTAAAGGTGGAGTGGAGAAGAAAAGACGCTTAAGGGAAATGGGTAAAACTGAGGGGATCCTGTGGAGAAAGCCCTCCCTTCCTCCGACATCAGCGCTGACATCAGGAAGACTTCCGGTCGGCTGAGTGCGGCAGGGCAGGTAGGGAGAAGGCAATGGTGAACCAAAGGGGGGGGGCGGTCCGCCCCAGTTGCAGCCATGGTGGGGAGTGTGCACAGCCAGTCAGGTCCCCTTACCATTGTGGCGCTTCCCCCGACCGACCGACAACAGGCCCCGGACGACAAACCTCCCTGCCCTGTAGCCGCGAATCTAAATTACCTTCTTACAGCAACTTCAGTACTCCAGCTGCTGTAAAAAAGGTAATTTAGATTCGCGGCTACAGGGCAGGGAGGTTTGTCCCGACCGGGCCTGTTCTGTTGTTGGTCGGGTGGGGAAACGCCACAAAGGTAAGGGGCAGGGAGGGAGGAAAAGGGAGTAAAGGTGGAGTGGAGAAGAAAAGAAAAGACGCTTAAGGGAAATAGGTAAAACTGAGGGGGGGAGAAGGCCGCTGAAAGCACTGGGGAAGACAAAGGGGTGGAGAAGGACGCTGAAAAGCACATGGGGAAGACAAAGGGGTGGGAGAAGGACGCTGAAAGGACATGGGAAGACGAGGGGAGAAGGGACGCTGAAAAGACATGGGGAAGATGGGGGGAGGACGCTGAAAGGATATGGGGAAGACAGGGGGGAGAAGGACACTGAAAAGCACATGTGGAAGGCAGAGGGGGGAGAAGGATGCTGACAGAACATGGGGAAGATGGGGGGAGAAGGACGCTGAAAGGAAATGGGAAGAGAGAGTGGGGAGAAGACGCTGGCAGGGAAGAAGGACAGAGATGTCAGACTATGGGGGGAGCGGAGGGAAGAAGATGGGGTGCCAGACCAATTTGGAAGGGGGGAGAAAGGGAGAGGCACAGTAACAGAGCAAATGGAAGACGCAGAGAGAAGAGAGACAGTGGATGGAAGGAATTGAATGAGAACATGAGGAAAGCAGAAAACCAGGCAACAAAGGTAGGAAAAGAATTCTATTCTTTTTTTTTTTTTTTGCTTCAGGATAAAGTAGTAAATTAGTTGTGTTGATAAAAATTTATAAACATTAGAGGCTCTGGTAGAAACCCGTTTACAAATTATGTATTCTTCCCAATTAATATTTCCAAATTAATAAAGTCTTTTTGCTTATTTGTAAATGGGTTTCTATCAGAGCCTTTAATTCAGTAGCATAATTAAATGAAATAACTATTTCGGTAGTTTATAGGGACGGGCGGGGACGTATTGGATTTCTCGTGGGGGACGGGCGGGGATGGAGGAGTCCTCACGGGGACGGGTGGGACTTTCACGGGGACTAGTGGGGATGGGTGGGATTTCTGTTCCCGTGCAACTCTCTAATTGGAAGAAAGCATCCACCAATGGAGAGACTGCTTCAAAGAATTAGTGACTGTTATGTGTTGAGAAAGTAGGTCGCAAACCTGCATCCATTGAGAAGCCAGGGTCCACTGAGGAATTCTGAGAAGTCTGGCAAAAGGAGTACCATCATGTGTCTCGCTGAGATGGAAAGAGCGGGAAGACACTGCATGACAGAGTTGAAGTAAAGCTTCCAGACGTTGTTGTGGAAGAAATGCTCTGAGTTGGATAGTATCCAGAATAGCTCCGATGAATTGTAGATTCTGTGAGGGCTGAAGTTGGGATTTGGAAAAGTTGATTTTCAATCCCAAACTTTGTAGGAACCAGGTAGTCTGTTGGGTCACTACAATAACCCCTTGAGATGTTTGAATCTTTGATGAGCCAGTCATCGAGGTAGGGAAATACCTGAAGACCATGGTTTCGTAGAGCTGCTGCTACCACTACCAGGCATTTGGTGAACACCCTGGGAGATGAACGCCAGGCCGAAGGCAGCACTCTGTATTGAAAATGCAGATTCCCCACCCGAAATCTGAGGTATTGACAGGAGCCTGATGAATGGGAATATGAGTGTAGACCTCCTTGAGATCAGAGAGCATAAACCAGTCCGTTCTGCTCGAGAAGGGGATAAAGGGATGCCAGGGATAACATTCGAAATTTTTCTTTGACCAAAAATTGGTTGGGAGCCATGAGATCCAGAATGGCCACAGATCGACTGTCTTCTCGGAACAGAGAAAGTAACAGGAGTAAAACCCCTGTTCTGCTGTTCCAAAGGAACTGGTTCGATGGCATGGAGACAAAGCAGAGCTTGAGCTTCCTGAAGATCGGCAGTCTGGGATGGACCTGGAAGGAATACTCTTTTGAGGAAGCTCTGGAGGAACCTGAGTGAAATGAAGAGAGTATCCTTTCCTTGATGATGATGAGCACCCAGAGGTCGGATGTAATTGTCGTCCATCAGTGGTAAAAATGATGGAGACGTCCTCCTATAGGGGGAAAAGAAGTCAGTCAGAATGGTGGAGGTTATGCTCTGTTTTAAACAGTCAAAAAGGCTAAGTACCCTTTTCAGCAGAAGGCTGAGATTTTTTTTTGCTTCTGAGGCTGCTGTTTCTTAGGAGGAGGGCGATTGTAAGGAGTCATCCTCGGAGCAAAACGCCTCTGATATATAGGAGGAGGGTGTGTAGTTTTGGCAGGAGCTGGCTTTGGCTTAGGTCTGACAATAGAAGCAAAGGATTTTTCATGTTCAGACAATTTCTTGGTGGCTGCCTCAATAGAGTCATCAAAGAGGTCATTGCCTGCACAAGGAATATTGGCCAAGCGGTCCTGAAGATTAGGGTCCATGTCAATGGTACGAAGCCAGGCAAGGCGACGCATGGCTACAGAGCAAGCAGCTGCCCGGGCAGACAACTTGAAGGCATCATAAGATAACTGAAGTAGATGTAGTCTGAGTTGTGATAAGGAAGCAATGACTTCTTGAAATTCAAAGTGTTTTTGAGTATCCAAATAACTTAAAAATTTAGGTAAAAGAGTTATGAGGAACTCAAAATCTATATATATAAAATCGAGAGGTATGTATGTTGTGATGTGTGTGTGTAGTGCCGCGATCTACGCAAAAACGGCTTGACCGATTTGAACAGAAACTTGGTATGCAGATCCCTCACTACCTGGGAATGATATGTTTCTGGGGGTCTCGCGGCCTCACCTGCACACGTGGGCGGAGGCTACAAACAGAAAAATCAGATTATCACTCCATTCATGTCAATGGAAAAAAGTAAAAAGCTGCCATTCTCAACAGTAATTCAAAAACGGCTTGACCGATTTGAACGAGACTTGGTATGCAGAATCCCTCACTACCTGGGGTGATATGTTTCTAGGGGGTCTCGCGGCCCACCTGCACACGTGGGTGGAGCTACAAACAGAAAATCAGATTTCACCCATTCATGTCATGGAAAAAAATGTAAAAAGCTGGGGCCCATTCTCACAGTAAATTCAAAAAAACGGCTTGACCAGATTAGAACGAAACATGGTATGCAGATCCTCACGTACCTGGGGTGATATGTCTGGGGTCTCGCGGCCCACAACTCTATGTTGCTTGCTCAAGGGTGGGTTCACCCAAGAATTTATATGTTCTTGCTCTAGGAGGAGTGAAACTAAAAATGTTGTTTATAATCACGTTTTGCGTTAGTTGTATTGTATTCATTTTGTCAAATATTTCACATTATAATTTGAATATTGTACTTTTTATTAAGCTGTAAAAAAATAATTTCCATTCACCACTATAAAGTATCTTTATTTGAATCCATTTACAGTGTTATTGCTATAATTAAATACCCGTGCAAACGCCGGGGCATCAGCTAGTAAGTAATAAAATGAAAATTATAATTAAGGACTTTAGAGGATATCATAGAATTTTGATAGATGCGACGTCCGAATTTGTTCCATAGTTTTCCCTTCCCTTCCAGGAGGAACAGTGGCATAAACCTTGGAAGGATGGGACCTCTTTAAGGAGGACTCCACAAGCAGGGATTGATGAGATAACTGTGAGTTGTCAAACCCTTTGCGATGGAGAGTTTTATACCTAGAGTCCAATTTGCCTGGAACAGCTGGTATGGTATAAGGAGTCTTCAGGCATCTAGCAAAAGTCTGAGACAAAAGCTTGTGAAAAGGAAGCTTAAGTGATTCTGCCAGAGGTTGAGGTAGATGCATAACTTTGAGATACTCCTTAGAGTATTTGGAACCAGCATCTAATTGAAGATCCAAGTCTACAGCCGTCTGACAAAGAAAAGATGAAAAAGATAGCTGATCCACCAATGCTTTGCCTCGAGAGGGACTCGAGGTCGTCAAGGCAGCCTGGGTCGAAGATAAAGCTTCGACAGGAAAAAGGGCATCAAAAGAATATGGAGACTTGGACGAAGCAGTCAAAACCGCTGCATCCTCGAGGTGTGGAAGTGGGGACCTCAAGCGAGGAGTCGGCGGTCTAGTCGAAGTAGGAGTAGATTGAGGCTTAGTTGAAGAGGGACGTTCTTTAGAAGAAGAACTGTGCCTGGAAGTATGCCTCGATGAAGGCCTCGATCGTCAGTGAGAACGGTGTTTGGAAGCAGATCTCAAAGATCGAGGAGACTTCGCCTCGGAGATAGAAGCAGTCGATGCCACCAAAGAGTGGATAGGATTGGAGGCTGTAGATTGAAGTTCCAGAGGCTTTATGGAGGAACCTCAATGCACTCCCAAAGACTCTGCTCCTTGTACAGAGTGTGAGGATTCTTGTCAAGGCACTTGCAAAGATTCTGCTCCTTGCTTCACGTGCTTAGGTGCCAGACCAGACACTCGCAAAGATTCTTCTCCCTGCAGAGTGTGCAAGCTCAGACTGAGGCAAAGGAAACGACTCGACCTCCCGGGAGTCTGCAGAATGCCCAGGCTGGATGAAAGGAAGAAGCTTCGGTCCCATATTAATAAGGAACTGAATGAATTGCTTCTCCAACATGGTCTGGAAAGAAGCCGGCAAGGATGGATCCGCGTCTGAAACCGGACCACCTGCTTTGGCTGGAGGTTCCACCGAGGCAGTGTAAATGTGCTTTGACTTAGAAGTCTTAGGCACCTTAAGCACCACTGCTTGAACTTTCTGCTGAGCAAACAGGGAAACAGGGGAAGATACAGCAGACATCGTCGAGGAAAGAACCGCTGCAAACGACGAAGGTTTGATGAGACTTGAGGTGGAAGCAGTAGAAGCAGGAGGAGTCTCAGTCGAAGGTGAGGTCAAGGTCGCCTTCGAAGTCAAGGGATCGGAGGAAGAATCCATCCCGAAGAGCTTCTCCACCAAAAGACGACGACTTTTAAGGGCTCGAGGTTGAAGAGTAGCACAGCGCTCACACGACTTTGGTTGATGATCCAGCCCAAGGCACTTGAGGCACCAACGGTGTGGGTCCGTGAGGGAAATTGCACGCTGGCACTGGCTACACTTCTGAAGCCCGTTACTGGCCGGGACATAGAAGGAAAAACGGCTGCCGCAAAATTGAAGCCCTTGGGCTGCGGCCGAGCGGCCTGCCCCAGCAGTCGAACGGAAGAATGAAATTTTTTTTTTTTTTTTAAATAAAAGAAATAAAGTAAAAACAGTGATTCGTGAAGAAAAATATACAAACCGCGGTTCAGAGAAGGCACGAAGTAACAAAGTTAAATGCAGAGAGTCAAAGACGGACTTCTCGGCTCCACGGAAAACTAAGAACTGAAGAGACGTGCCTTACGCTGAGCGGGAAGGCACTTGCACATGCGCGGTGCGGTTGACTCGAAACTTCTAGTTTCTTCAAGCAAGTCTGCTTGCGAGCTTCCGCATCCAGGCTCCGCTTATGACATCACCCATATGTGAGAATAGGCTGCCTGCTTGTCCTGGGATAATATTGCGATTTCTGGTTGTCCTCGTGGGATGTGCTACTCGAAATGTTGGTAAGAGATAGGTAGGGGCCATTCTCCACACCAATTTAAAGCAAGAGAATTGAATATTATCCGTGCCTCCGTTGGTAACCAGTGTAGCAGTTTGTAGTAAGGACTATGTGTTCTCTTTTTTTTAGTCCGAATATTAAGCGGACGCCGTGTTTGCACTATTTTTAATTTTTTCACACTTTACGTAAATGGATAGAATCAAAGACTGTACCAGTAGTCTGAAAGATAGAGGGTCAAAATATTTTTTGATGGTTTTTAATTTCCATAGTGCAAAGAAGCACTTTTTTGCTACCATGTTCGTGTGTTCGGTCATAGTCCAGTGACTCCTAATATTTTTATAGTTTTTTTTATTGGGTGATTGTGACCGTTTAGGTGTATTGATGTTATAGTGATTTGTCCTTGAGCTAGCCAAGAAAATTTTTGTCTTTTCAGTACTTAATTTCAATTTAAAGTTGATAGTCCATTGTTCAAGTTCAGTTATGATATTGGAAATGTGTTTTAAAGTTTCGTTGGTCGTGTTATTCAGGGGAATTAAAATAAGATAATCATCAGCATATATGTAGTATTTAGGTTTAGGTTTTGTAATAAGTGTCCTAGAGAAGAAATGTAGATATTAAATAAGGTGCCGTGATAGTGGGGAGCCTTGAGGTACTCCGAAGGGTTTTTCCAAGAGTTGGAGTATTTCTCATCGCAGATCACTTGATATGATCTTTTGGTTAAAAAACCCTGAAACCAGTTCCAAACTCTTTCCGTGAGCCCCATTGCGTCTAGACAATGTAGCATTATTTCATGATCCACTAGGTCAAACGCACTGCTAAAATCTAGTTGTAAGATCATAGCACTGGTACCTTTACTAAAGAGTCCGTATAGGTGGTTGAGGATTGACGCTAGAGACTGTCTCTGTGCTGAAACCTTTTCTGAAACCTGATTGGTGAATAAGGGGATACTCGCTATGGTCTGTAGTTGGACTTTAGTGCGATTGAGTTGTTTTGGTCTTTAGGGATGAGTGTGATCAGGATGTGTCTTATTTCCTCATGGTATGTCCCACTGATGAGTGGTTGTTATCCAGTTAAATAAATCTTTTTTGAACTCAGGTACTGCAACTTTCATGATCTTAGATGAGCATTCGTCTAGCAAGCATTTTGATTTGGAGTATTTGTTAAAACAAAGTGAGGAATTGATGCCAATTAGGGAGCTCAAAATGATCCCAGAGCATGTCCACTCTGGGTACCCTTTCCTGCGGCCTGAATTGGAATTCGAAATCAGGTGTGGGTGTAGGTATTGTTGCTCTTAAGTCTAAAATTTTTTGTTAAAGTAGCTGACAAGGGTGTCAACCGATGATATGCGTTCGTTAGATCAATGAACAAGCCGATCACAAAAGAAAAAAAAGACATTTACAAATTCTTTTCTGTTTTCTAAAACAGACCCCAGGTTTTAAGAGGAGTGCAGAAACAGCTTAGAACTGTAAAGCTGCATTTTTATTCTTTCATGATTTTTTTAACAGACTGATTCATTCTTCTTGCAGCCCCCTGATAAAGCCAAGGGAAGAGGGGGGGGGGTATGTTTAAACCTGTCTGAACATGTCCTAGCCCCTGGTGTTGTCATAGTGACGTATGCCTTAGTCTTTAACAAACAGAAATTATAAAAATTCTTAAAAAAAAAAAAGCCCACTGTCACCTAACAGCCTCAGTTAAAAGGCAGAGTTTAAGACTTTTTTAAATTTAGAGCTAGGTTAACAGAGCTGAATGGAACAGGGTAGAGAATTGTGGACTGGGTCACCGGTCAAAGCGCATATAATTACAAAGACCTATCCATTTTAAAAGAATCCATTTTAAAAGAAATAAAACAATGATGTCAGAAGTTAACAGCCAATGGCAAAGTGAGCTAGTCAGCCTTTGCCCATTACAACAATGGTTACAAATACATCTTAATGGTAATAGATATCCTGTCAAAATATGCATGGGCCGTCAGTTTAAAAACAAAAAACGGTCATTGAAGTTGCCTTTGAAACAATATTTAATTTAGGGCGTAGACCTGAAAAACTTCAAACAGACAAGGGTAAAGAATTTTTAAATATGTCTCTGAAGAATTTATTAAAACAAAAAGGTATTTGCCATTTTGTGACCCATAATGATGTTAAAGCAGCTGTAGTGGAAAGATTTAACAGGACTTTAAAATCCAAAATGTGGTGCTAATTCACAGCTCATTGGTTCATCCTTCTTGCAGCCGCTGATAGCCGAGGGAGGGAGGTGTGCTTAAACCTGTTTGAGCATGTCCCGGCCCCCCTTGTGTTGCCATAGTGACATATGACTTAGATCTTTAACAAACATCTGTTAACATCAGAAATAAAAGTTCTCACAGCTGTTAGCAACAGAAATAAAGGTTCTCAACCGTCAAACAAAATGACTGCCACAAAGGCGCATAGATTGAATTACTTTCTTAAAGACCGTGATGTAGAAAAAAGAGGGTTACTCGATGACAGAAAAGCTGTACGAATCAGACAAAGAAAACATGGACCCTTTTAACACACAGGTAGCTGAAAAAAGACCTACCAAGAGGTATCGTAACTTTCTTAAAGACTGTAATGCAGAGAAAGAGGGTTGCCTATCGGCTGAAAACCAATTGATGCGACGGCAGATACCAGGGAGCATACGCAACGAATTAACAGGTTCTGAAATACAAGAGTTTCCAGACGCCCAAAAGCTATATGATTTGGACACAGAAAATGAAGATGCAGGCTATGAACTACCAGAAGTTAATACTTTGGATATCGAATTATTATGAAGCCGCAGCTGACGCCGAAGTGACAGGCATGTTGGAAAAGCTGGATCTTCCACAGTAAGAGAGAGAGACACACATTTCATTGCCAGGGGTCGGTGTTGAAGGGTTTATGAAGCTGGATGTTTTTGTGTGTTTTAAAAAGGAAAATTTATCTCTGTGTGTGGTTTGTTTTTTTTGTAGGGTAGTGGCAGATCTTCACGATCACAGGAAACCTGCGGACAAGGTGTACATTTTTCCTCCACTGAGGCCTAAAGCCACAGGAATATTTCTCCTCCACTGAGGCCTAAAACCACAGGAACATTTCTCCTCCACTGAGGCCTAAAGACACAGGAACATTTCTCCTCCACTGAGGCCTAAAGCCACAGGAATATTTCTCCTCTGAGGCCTAAAGAAACAGGAACATTTCTCTTCCACTGAGGCCTAAAGACACAGGAACATTTCTCTTCCACTGAGGCCTAAAGACACAGAAACATTTCTACTCCAATGAGGCCTAGGCCACAGGATATTTCTCCTCTGGGGCCTAAAGCCACAAGATACATTTCTCCTCCACTGAGGCCTATGCCACAGGAATATTTCTCCTTCACTGAGGCCTAAAGCCACAGAAATATCTTTTTGAAATCCACCGTAGAATCCAGGAGCTGTGAGGAACCCTTGTAAGTCCAGAAGGCACCACATCTAGTAGAGTAAGAGACCTGGGAGGTTTCCAGGTGTTATCTTGAAGAGGGTGAGGTAGGGACGCTGGGAGGGCCCAGGTGTACCTTCAAAGCTGAAACTTGATGGATATAATCCTACTAGTTTCTGGGTTCATCTGCTGTTGATGACGAGGAATATTTTTTTTCTTTTTCTTCATTAGGTTTCCCATATTTTTTTTTCATTGTTTTCACTTTTCTTCCTGACAGTGACAATACTTGTGGTGCTTGGTTTATGTAATAACAATTGTTATTTAAAATTTTTGTTAGGATTGCAGGATCCTGAATTGGATACTTTTTAAATTTAATAAAAATGTTCTGGCACAAGTGTTGAACCTTAAAAAAGGTTGGAAAATAATCTATAATAATAAAAATGCTACGCGCGCATGCGCACTCTCGCCGCGTGTTCCCTGATCCCTGATCTGTCGGGATGTGGCGGCAAGAGTGCGCATGTGCTAGATAACACAGAGTGAGGGGCCGGGACTTAGGGGAAGGAGAAGCAGGCCCAGGATTCGGCCGGCCCCAGCCAGGCATAGACCCCCCTTCCCTGCCGCACCCAGGCCCCGGCGGTCCCGGAGTGGCGGCTGCCAGCGGAGGGCAGACGCCAAAAAGGGCTCGGCACAGTGGAAGACGGACAAACTGAAATCGGAAGCCGCTGTGGCCTAGCAGCTCCGACTACAACCTTTCCCTCCTCAACCCGCCTAAGCCGGCTCCGGCTCCCGGAGGAAAAAGCCTATGACCCCCCCTCCCCCCTCCCTCTTTTCACGGTTTGTCTACCGGCTCCTCTTCTTTGCTCTCTCACTCCACCTCTCTTCCGAGAGGGGCCGTGGCGCGCGCATGTGGAAGGAGAGGGGTCGGCTGGGGAGAGAAGCACTTAGTCCATGGGGTGGCGAATGGAGCGACGCTCCGCGGCTTGGCCGGGAAGGTTGGTTGGCGTGTATGGGAGGGGTGGGGGAGGGCCGGGGCAAGGTCTTCCTGCTAACGGGGAGTTGAATGAGAAGCGGACAGGGCAAACACTAAAGAGAATGAGCAGCAGGCTACCGTCCCTGCAGGCTCACAGGCGCGAGCGTAGTATCCTGTGTTTTTCTTTTCTTGAGTGAAGGATGTTGCAAAATAGGAGCCAGGCTGTGCATGCTGAGCACCTGACTAACGCACAAGTGGGGTTCCCCTCCCTCACACTGTGCCTAGGAAGGAGTCATTTGTATTGTGTTTAGCGCCCTCAGTTATTTTGAAATGTCGGTGCTTAGGTCAGTTTGCGTGCCTCATCTGAGTCTAAAAGCAAACTGCAGACATGACAGGACCCAGAGGAAATCAGTGAGACCCCTCCCAAGCGCCTTGCAGCGCTAATACAAAGGGAGGGCCTGTTAATGCCATTTACGTAGATAGGGGGGCAGTAAAAGGAAGGGAGGCGTACTGCTGGACAGGGGAGCAGGAAAGAGGGGTTGATGGACAGGGGAAAAGGTGCTGATGGATGGGGGGGCAGACAAAGGAAGGGAGGCATGGGTAGGGGGGAGGTAAAACAAAGGGAGAAGGGCTGCTGCTGGATAAGGGGAGCAGTGAAGGGGTGGAGGTGGACACAGGGGAGGTAAAAGGAAGGGAGAATGGACAGGGAGAGCAGGCAAGGGGTGGTGGTGGACAGCCATGGGAAAAAAAAGACAGAAATACAGAAAGTGGCTAAGGAGAGAGAGAGAGAAAAAGAAATAAAGACAGACACACACACATATATTCTAGCACCCGTTAATGTAACGGGCTATAAGACTAGTTAATGATAATAACTATAAAAATAGTACACATTTAATTTTCCCCACCACCAAAATTTCCCCGTCCCACCCGGCTATTTTTCTATGCCACCCAGCTGGAAAAAAATTTCTGGGGAGAACACTGAGCCTAGTGGATTCCCTGAAACGCTGATTCTCAAGATGTGGGAGAGTATCAGATGGTGCGCAGGCTAAGTCCAGTTGCCTTCCTGATTCTATCTGAATCCCTGCGGACATTGGGACTTGATTCCAACTCTGCAGTTCAGACGGAGTGTTCGATCATGTGTTCCACGTGCCCGTTCTCTGCTGTATTTCTGGATCGTGAGGATTCGGCAGAAATGTTCTTGGAGGTTGGGGGGCCCGTGAGGGTCCCCTGAAGTGCACTGGGGCCATGGCTAAATTGTATCCCATGGCTTCAGAATTTTCCATGCGCCTAGTCCCGTGGATGGATTTGGCGGTGGCTCAGGTCCCTAAACGTACCTTCTTGCCCTCGGATGAAGGGGTGGTCCTGACGGATATCTAGGACCATAAGCTGGATTTTGTCTTGATGCGCCTTTCTGATTCTGCTGCAACAGGGGTGTGAGCTGCAGTAGCCACTTCCTTTGTGTCCCGGCCATGTCGTACTACACCTCTATGATATTTTGACGGTTTTTGCTAAGCTGGGAGCTTATTCAGCTTCTGCTAGAAGAATGTTATGGAATCCACCAGTGTCAGGGGATTCTTCATGGCTTCTGTGAGGCAAGCTGCCATTCAAAGGTTCGCTCTTATTTGGCCAGGATGTGGATGACCTTGTGGCAAGTGTGCTTCCTGGCCCTGGTTCTCATCTGCCCAGGGGGCTGGGACAGCTGAAATTTCATCATTTCAGGAGGACCTCACAGTATGCCGGACCCTCTGCGGCGGGTCGGCATTTTGGAGCCTCCTACAGGCCTCGCTTTGCAGGTACCGCACGCTGTAGCCTCCCAACTCTTGACCTTCGGTACCTTCCAAAAGAGAATTATGACGTCAGGGCTCTGGCGAGGCCTCCCAAATCGAGGGCAGCTGTCGGCCTTCCTTCCGGAATGGCTGAAGTTAACCTCAGACCAGTGGGATCTAGAGGTACTCAGGGAATGTCTTCGACTGCAAATTCTTCCAGCCGATGGTGGACTTTTTCATGTCCTCTCCCAAGGGCAATCCGGACAAGGCCGGCAAAGTGCGCCCTCCAGTGCGCCGGTTTCTGGATTTGGCGGCTGTGGATCTGGTTCCACAGGGCATCTTGGGCTCTGTAGATACTCGATTTACTTTGTCGTGCCAAAGAAGGACTCCGTCAATTGCAGACCATTTCTGGACCTCATAGAGGTGCATGCATTCTGGCGAGTTCCACGTTTCCAGATGGTATCGATGCATGCGGGGTTACAGCGGTGGCACCCGAGGAGTTTTTTTTTTGCTTCCTTGGATCTCACGGGAGTGTATCTACACATCCCGCTTTTCCCAGAACGTCGGAGGTTCCTGCGGTTTCGTGTTCTAGGGAGGCATTTCCAGTTGGCTGTGCTCCCTTTCGGTTTTGCATCGGCGCCCAGACCCTTTACCAAGTTCATGGTGGTGGTAGCTGCCCTTCTGCGATCTCTGGTGTGTTTAGTGCATCCATACCTCGCCGACTGGTTGATCAGAGCTTCCTCTCGTGAGAGCAAGGCTACTTGGCGGTTCGCCTAGTGGTGGTCTTGGCTGGAACGTCTCCGTTGGGTGATCTTTCTGAAGAAGGTTGCATTGTGCTAATTGGAGTACCTGGGTATCTGGTTCAGCACGGGGCTGGACCAGGCATTTCTTTCAGATTCCCGGAATCTGAACCTCTGGAGTGCGATTCGGTACAAGTTGGCAGTCCCGGCTCAGCCGGCCTGGCGGTACCTGCAGGTGTTGGGTTTCATGGTAGCAGCCATGGACGTCTTCCCGTGGGTGAGAGCTCGCCTGCGTCCTCTTCAGTTTTCTCTTCTGTCAAGGTGGAATCCCCTGAGAGATGCACTGGGGATGCAGCTGCCTGGGTTGGAAGCAGCGTGCAGCAGTATGCTGTGGTGGTTGAACCCAGTCATTCTGCCCACAGGGCTTCCTTTGCAGTCTCAGATTGAGTGAGCCTGACTAGGTCAAGAGTCTCTCCAGTTGGGGGAACAGTTTGCATGTCCGTTCCCGGTACAGGGCTGCTGGACAGGTATCGGTCCTGCGTCAGAGAGAGCCGATGATTGATCGGCTGGAGCTGTGAGAGCGATCAGTTAGCTCTGCTACGGGTCCGAGTGCATCTCCACAGGATGGCTGTCCATGTGTTCTCGGCCAATGCAACAGCTGTTTGCCTATGTCTGCCGTCAGGGGGGCGTGAAGACTCCCCTGCTTGGATTGGAGGCTCGGATGCTCTTTCCATGGGCGGCACGTCATTTCTTGGCTTTCTCCACGGCTCATGTGGCCGGCGTTGACATCATTCAGGAACACTTCGTCAGTCGTCAGTCTCTGGACCTGGGAGAATGGTCCCTGTCCGGGCTGGCTTTCACTCCTTTGATCTGATGGCGTCCTAAGTGAAAAGGAAGGCAGACAGATTCTTCAGCCGCCGATGAGAGGTCGGCGGCGTCAGACTCGACGCTCTGGTTCAACCTTAGCCCACAGGGGACCTTCTGTGCATCCTTCTCCCGTGGCCCATGATAAAGCGCATTTTGCGCCGGGTATCCTCGCACAGGGGCCCGGTGATCCTTGTGGCTCTGGACTGGCCCAGACGACATTGGTACGCAGACCTTGTGAGGTTGAGCTCCGGGAGTGGTCTGCATCTTCCTCGCCATCGGCGGTTCCTCACGCAGGGTCAGTTTGCACTTCAAGATCCGGACCGCTTTGGTCCTGTGGCCTGGCACTTGAACAGGCAGCCTTGACTGCCAGGGGATTATTCCTCTGCGGTTTTCGCCACACTCGGCCTATGCGAACACCTGGGGGCGTTTTCGGCTTGGTGTGCAGGGCTCCAGATGGACCCTTTGGTTCCGTTGGTGGCTCCGGTTCTAGACTTTCCTAGAGGCTGGCCTCAGGCAGGGTCTGGCAGTCTTTTCTCTATGTGTTTAGTTTGTGGGCCTCTCCTGTTTGTGTCCCTCTTCGTTCAGAGGTTCTCTAGCTTCTTACCCAGCTGTTGTCCGGTTCTTTCTGGGGGCAGGGAGGCTGGGGTCTCCCTTATGACTGCCTTGCCCGTCGTGGAGCCTGAATTTGGTCCTAGGCTCCCTGACTTGTCCACTCAGTGAACCCCTGGATGCGATCTCTCTGAAAGATCTTATCATTAAGACCGTCTTCCTGGTGGCGATCACTTCTACACGGCGAGTGTCAGAGCTTCCGGCTTTTTCATGTAGAGATCCTTTTCTCCACGTCACGGAGTCGGCAGTGATTTTGAGGACTGTGCCTTCTTTTCTTCCAAAAGTGGTAACTTCTTTCCTTATCAACCAGGGAGTTCGGTTGCCAGCCTTTGTTCCTTTGGGTTCCACGTCTCAGGTCTGTGTTCTGCGGTCTCTGGCTATCTGGCATCTTTTGGAATACCTAGGGGTCACTACCATCTTACGTCTGTTGGCCCATCTGTATGTCCTGGCGGGCCCCGCGCATCGGGGTCGGCCTGCTTCCGAGACTTCTATTTCGCGTTGGATACGAGCGGCTATTTCTGCGGCGTGTGTGGCAGTAAAGAAGAAGCCCTCACTCTCCTGAGGAATGGCTTCCTCGTGGGCTGAGTCTCACAGTCTCGCCTGTAGAGACTTGTCAGGATGCCAGTAGGCTTCTCTTCATACCTTTTTCAGGTTTTCCAGGCTTGATGTGGCATCTACGAGTGATACAGTCTTTGGCGTTTCTGTTCTTGCGGCGGGCTCATCAGGCCCTCCCTCAGTTTTGGGGACTGCTTTGGTATGTCCCAGCCATTCAGCTGCCAGAGAGATTGTACAAGAATGAAAGATTAGGTTTCTTACCTCTGCTGTAAATATTCTCTGGCAGTTGAATGCCCGCCCATCTGTGTTTTGTCCAATTCGCAGGTCACTTATTCAGTAACTGGTAAGCTGGATTTCTGTCTTTGACCAGCCTCGCCAATTGGAAAAAAATATATATATATCATGCGTATTCCCCTTTGTTGAGTTTAAGGGTTGGTGGGGGTTCCCTGGGGGGTGCCCCTTCTGATCTTCAGGCTGTGTCAATGTTCCAGGATTTACTGGGTTTTGCAGTTTATGATATTTGCATTATCTGTTTGTTTCCATTTGGCCATTTTTGGCAGTAGTTTTTGATATGACACGATATTGAGCAGAAATTAACTGGTAGCAGGAATTCCCGTGCCCTCTCTCTCTTTTCTTCTGTTTCCTGTTGTCATAGGTCTACATGGCTTTACTACTAACTGAGCAAGAAAGGAAGCTCCCGGGCAGGTAGCCCAAAGGGGAGGGATCTTTTAGTTGCCCTGCAGCTGAAGCTAATAGAGATACAAGATCCCAGCCGTTCAGCTGCCAGAGAATATTTACAAGAAGGAAGATTAGCAGAAGTAAGAAACCTAATCTTTCATTAGTAAAATACTTGGATAAATTTAACATCTTACATGATTATCAATCAGGGTTCCATTCATGATATAATACAGAAACAGTAATAGCATCATACTAGTTTATTTAGCACTGGAACTAGTGCCCTGATCCTGCAGTTGGATCTGAGCAGCGCTTTTGCTTTAGTGGATCATGATCTACTCTTAAGCTGCTTGGACTCAATTGGGATCAGAGGTAATGTAAAAAGTTGACTTAATGGGTTCCTGAAACATAGAATATATGAAATTTTCACTGAAGACAAATATTCTTTTCCCTGGAAGAACTCATGTGGAGTTCTGCAGGGTTCTCCTTTATCTCCAACACTATTTAATATCTACTGTATTTAGTTTCCTTGGCATATTTACTTCAAAGTTTAAATGTGATGTTTTATATATATGCAGATGACATTACTATTTTGTTCCCCTGTAAGGCTGTTTCGAATGAATTGATTACTCAAATCTCTAAGGTAGAATTGTGGATGCTACAGTTCAGACGAAAGCTTAATTCTGAAAAAACTAAAGGCTCCTTTTACAAAGGTGCCCTAGCGGTTTTAGCGCGCGCTAAAACCTTGCATGTCCTAGCTGTTACCGCCTCCTTTTAAGCAGGCGGTAATTTTTCAGTTAGCGCGCACTAATCTTGTGCATGCGCTAAAAACGCTAGCGTACCTTTGTAAAAGGAGCTCTAAGTTTGTTTTGGGGGGGGGGGGGTTTTGGCTAGCCCTAATGATAAAATTCAGGAAACAACTATTCAATTGAAAGGTCAACATTTTGAGATAGTGCCAAATTTGAAAATTTTGGGAATAATTCTGGATTGTAGTTTAACTTTTTAGAAGCATACGGATTCATTAATGTAAAAAAGCTATGCAATTTTGTGGAAATTGAGGACCATTAAGAAGTATTTTGATCTAGAGCACAGTTCTTCAACCGCCGGTCCGTGGACCGGTGCTGGTCTGCAGAAAATTCCTGCCGGTCCGCGCAGGGCCGGCGAGATGGACGTTGTTAAATTTCCTGCCCTGGTGGTGTTCGCGGAAATCTTCTGTTCCTCCCAGCCTCGGGCGATCAAGACAGGCTGCCGACGTCGGGCATTCCCTCTGAGTCTCGCCTATGCGGAAACAGGAAGTTGAAACAAAATAGGCGGGACTCAGAGAGGAAAGATCCCAACGTCGGCAGCCTGTCTTGATCGCTGCCCCTGCTGAGTCGCCGAAGAGGGCTGCGGGGAAGCTGCAAGTAGAAGGGAGATGGTCAGCGTGCGCGGTGGGGGGCAGCGTGTGGATTGGGGCCATCAGCAGCGTCTGTGCTGAAAGCCTGCCCACGTGCAGAATGCGGCGGATAGGGGCCTCCGGCTCGTCTTTGGCGGCAGGGCCTGCGGTGCAAAGCTGTTTTTGCCGGCTTGGGGGGGGTGTCACGAATGTGCAGGGAGCCTTCAACAGTGGCTGTCTCCTCTCCTAGCAGCTCTGTACTTACCAGGGCAGTGATTCACTTTGGCAACTTCCCCTTTCCTCAGAGGCGGCAATGGACCCAAGGCTGCCTAAGGAAATCACTTCTGCAGGCAAGTACTGAGAGCTGCTGGAAGGAGAGAAAGCCACTGCTGGAGGCTGGGAAGCTGATGGATAAAGGGAGAGCTGCTACTGCACCTGGAGGGAGGTAGAAAGAGAGATGCTGCTGGGAGGGGAAGAGGGAAAGGGATGGGAAGAGAGCTACTGTTGGATAGGGGGGAGGAGGGAAGGGAGAAGGAAAAAAGGAAGGAAACAGCTGGCAGGGAGATTAGAGGAGTGAAAGGGGAGAGACAGGAATGGGAAAGTAGAGAGAGATTGATGCTGGAAAGGGGGTCAGCAGAGAAATGAGAGAGGGATAAAGATGCTAGATCTGGTGTAGGAGAGATAAAAATGAAGAAAGCAGTGAAGCTGGAATGAATGATGTAAAAAGGAGAGAGGAGGCACAGGCTGGATGGAAAGGGGATAGGGGCATAGAAAGAAGTCAGGAAGGGGGAGAGGTCAGACAGTGGATGGAATGGGCAGACGCTGGAAGGAAGAGTGGAAAGAAGATGAAAGCAGAGACCACAAAAGGTAGAAAAAAATCATTTTATTTCTATTTTGTCATTACAATATATCAGATTTTAAATATATATCCTGTTAGAGACATAACTGGGGACTGCAAAGCCTAACACTATTCCTGTCATGTGTTGACTGCAGTATTCTGTTAGCATGATATTTCTGTGTAGCATTCTGTAAAAATTTGGCTTGTTCAGTTTTCTTGATAGTAGAGGGGATATATGTGAAGGGGAGGGGAGACAGGGGTTTTGTTGGTCCTTGCTCTGAATATTTATATTTATAAAATGACAATTGTACAGAATATTGTTTCTTTTTATACTTTAATAAAATACGTTCAATATAAAATCATAACTGAGGCTTGTGCAGATGGGATCAGATGGTTTGTGGGGACCGAGCTTGCGGAGACGGGGCGAAAATGTGTTTTTTATTTCAATCTTAGTAGTTTGCCGGTCCACAAAATAATTCTTTTATTTCTGCCGGTCCATGGGTGTAAAAAGGTTGAAGAACACTGATCTAGAGTCCTTCCAGTTGCTGGTCCAGTCCACTGTACTGTCTACTTTGGATTATTGTAATATTGTTTATTTAGTGCTACCAAAAAAGATTTTATTAAGGCTTCGATTAGTTCAGAATGCAGCAGTTCGTTTAATCTTTGGTCTTAAGAAGTATGATCATGTTAGTCCTTTTTATGCTAGACTGCATTGGCTGGCTTTAGAGGCCAGAGTATTTTTTAAGTTTGGGTGTATCTGTTACAAGGCTCTTTTTGGTTTATTATCTTCTTATTTGATATCTTACCTGAAATTGTTTAATTCATTAAAATGTACCAGAAATTTAGGTATGTTCCTCTTCCCTACCCCAAGGGTCTGTCATTACAAGACTTTTTTGGACAGGACATTAGAATATCAGGCAGGGAAGATGACCTCCTGGATGAGTCTGCTGATTGTTCAAACCTATTCTTATCTTACATTTAGGAAATTATTGAAAACTTACCTATTTGATAAACAAGAATGTTGATATTTAAGAAGGTGTTTTTTTTATTAGGCTCTGTACTTTAAATGTACCTTATATCTGATGTTGTATTTAATGGATGTAGTAGTTATAATAGTTGTGTTTATTGAAATTGTATTTTTTTAACTTCTATGTCTCAGTTCTTCTGTTGTGAACCGCCTGGTGAGGCGGTATATAAGAATTAAATTATTATTATATAGCAGTATTTTATAGGATTCCAGTAAATTGCAGTGTTTCAGTACTATTTCAGCAATAGAAAATTCAAGTTTTCAATTAAATAGTTTTTAACTGCTTAAGTTTGGACAGGTTTTAATTTAAAAATATACTTACTTTAACATCATGACTATCTTTTTTGCCATTTTTAGGCCTATTTGGATCATTTCAGCCGAGCGCTTCAGTATGAGTACGCTTCAAAAGGAATCTTTGTTCAGAGTTTAACCCCATTTTTAGTAGCTACTAACAAGACCACATCATATGGCTTTTTATACCAGAATCGATGGATGGCACCTTCCCCTGAAACATATGCATATCATGCTGTTTCTACTCTTGGGATTTCAGCAAGGACCACTGGATATTGGTTCCATTCTATTCAGGTAACTGAAATAGTAGTACTTTTTCTTAGGTAGTGAGAATTCTGGAGTCCTTTTATATCTCCCATGCTTTCACTTCTAGATTATGATGTTTATTTTAGAACCACTATTCACCAACAAAATGAAATATCAAACCATGAATACAGTAAATACTACAGAGTACAATAAGTCAATAAAGTCATTAAAGTCAATAACACTTCTGCCCCCACTTCCCATCCAAGCTATAAATCAAAGCATTCAATAGAATATGCCCATATACCACCCCTCTTTCCCCACTACTCATTCTGTTTCAGGTGCCTCTGAGGTTCAAAATTACAAACGTGATTTGTACCAACATTCAAATGAATGCCACATTCTATTAAAGCTCCCCCATCTATTATGTTTTAAAGCGGTAAGTTTATAAAGTGTATCCCAAACAATCAGTTTATTCACCACCCATGCCCAATCTGGCAGAGCCACAGGTTCTAAGATTGTGCTACCACTGATTAGTGGTTAACAGCTGTCAACAATAGTTTAGAAAATGTCACCTCTCCCTCTTCCCAAGCAGAGTCATAATGATGTAAAAAAATCATCCCTACCGAGGAGTGTAAATCCTTCCCCAAGATCCCAGACCAGAGTTGAAAAAGATACCCAGTAAGGAACAATGATCCCACAAAGCCATCATATTCATACCAACTTCCCCAAATCCCCTCCAGCATCTCCCATCAGCACTCCCTCTTCAGTTTAGCAAAGAGCACTGGTGTAAAGTGCCAGCAAAATAAGATTTTATAGCCATTTTCCACCAATGGGGTGGCTATACCCAGGGAGGCCGTATAATGCCACATGCACTCCCACTCCTGCATTGAGATAGGCCTATCCAAATCAGCCTCCCAAGCCACCATATACTTTAAAGGATCCCCCACTCTAACATTCAAACACTAATATAATATAGATATGGCCCCTTTCTGAAAGTGGGGCCTAACAATTTTTCAAAAATCAGTCTTCCCCACAAAAGCTCCCGCAATATTCCTGATCTTGAAGTAGTATCCACCAGTTGGCCCACACAGACCAGTCCTTGCCACTCCCACTGAGAAAATATCCCCATTTACCACCTGGAACAAATTCAGCATTAAACTGGATAAGAGTAAACCAAGAGTATTTCCGCCCTTCCAAAAGAAGCCCTTGCATTGCTCACCACACTCTTAGGGTAGTAGAGGTATAGCTTCTGAGTAGCTCATAACCATACTCCTCCCCCCCCAGGGACCCCAGCCTTCTCAATCTCCACCTAAGTTGCACTGCCTGGTAATATTTCAGCAGGAAAGGGACCTACCTTCTTCCCCAGGCACAGTATGCGTCTGGGATGTCTACAAGCCCCAATCTGTCGATCAACTCAGGAAGGATTCCGGAATACTGGAAAGTGGCGAATGTTACGCCGATCTTCAAGAAGGTCAAGGGGAGATCCAGGAAACTACAGACCATTGAGTCTGACCTCGGAAAGATGGTAGAGGTGCTAATAAAGAACCGCATCATTGATGGACACAATCTGATGAGGACCAGCCAGCACGGCTTCAGCAAATGAGGATCTTGCTTGACGAACTTCCTGCACTTCGAGGGAGTAAACAGGCAGATAGACAAGGATGACCCGGTCGACATTGTATATCTGAATTTTCAGAAGGCGTTCGACAAGGTCCCGCATGAACGACTGCTTCAAAAAATTGCGAGCCATGGAATCGAGGGTGAAATACTCATGTTGATTTAAAACTGTTTGGCGGATAGGAAACAGAGAGTGGGGTTAAATGGACAATACTCAGACTGGAAAAGCGTCACACGTGGAGTGCCGCAGGGTTTGGTGCTTGGACATGTACTCTTCAATATATTTATAAAGACCTGGAAATTGGTACGACGAGAGAGGTCATTAAATTTGCAGACGATATGAAGTTATTAAGAGTAGTGAAGACACAGAAGGATTGCGAAGACCTGCAACGTGATATAAACACGCTCAAGAAATGGGCCACGACATGGCAAATTAGGTTTAATGTGGATAAGTGTAAGGTGATACATGTTGGTAACAAAAATCTTAGGCATGAATACAGGATGTCTGGTGCAGTACTCGGAGAGACCCCCCAGGAAAGTGACTGGCACCAAACCACTTGGACCGATACTCTATGGACCACTGTCTATGCAATTTCCAATTCAACTGGCAAACCAAACGCACCCCAACCAAACCCAAGGAGACAAAAAGGACTAGGAAAATGACAGCCACCAGAGGCTTGGTAAACCCAGTGGAATTCTGGTCACACTACGATATCTCGTCAGACTCAGACTCCCTCTCTGTAGACTTTTGGATCAAAATGAGCACACAAATTCTTTACAAGATGGCCCCCATCAAATTAAGAAAAACGAGAAATAAAAACCTGGACGGCTGGTTTGACGCCAAGCTAGGAACAGCAAAAAGAGAATTACGAAAATTGGAAAGACAATGGCTGAAATCAGGAGATAACAAAGAAAGAACAAATTGGAGACAAAAATTAAAAGAATACAAAAAACTTATAACTACAAAACGCACAAATTTTTACGCAAAAAAATAGACTTCGCCAACACAACACCAAGAATCTATTTAAACTAGTTAACAACCTTTACGATATACAGGCCTTTTCCCGCCCCACTCCCCACCATCAGCCGATGCACTGGCTGAATTTTTTAACCACAAAATCAATAACCTAAGATCCAACCTATCAACCTCCACAACCAACCATTTGAACTACCCAGTCGCCCAACACATTGATGAACCCAGGGTAGACATGTACTGGAATAATTTTGCTATCCCCACCTGGAATCAATTCTGCAAACTCTACTCGAAATATGCCGATTCATACCAAACATCATGAAAGTTGCTCCAATCACCTTCAAAGCCAAGTTACACGATTGGCTCTCCTCTCTATTACTGTGTGGTACAATTCCCGAGGAGTTAGGTCAGATACTAATCACACCGATTGTAAAAAATCCCAAGGAATCTATCAAGTTGACATCGAATTACAGACCCATTGCAAACATCCCCTTTTTTGTAAAGCTGATGGAAGGCTTGGTAAACTAGGATTTAGTATCGTACCTGGACAAATTCAGCATACTGCATGGCAACCAATCAGGTTTTCGTTCCGGGTTCAGCAGATAGCTTCGTTGCTGGATTCCCTCATGAACCTATTCAGCCAAGGTTCTAGTACACTAATCCTTCAGTTAAACTTGAGTAGTGCTTTCAATTTAGTCGATCATACCATCCTAATTGACTGCTAGGAGACAATTGGACTCACCGGTAATGTATTAAAATGGTTCCAAGGTTTCTTGACTAAACAATCGTATCGGGTCCATAGCGATAATAATCAATCCTCCAGCTGGGTAAACTCATGTGGAGTCCCACAGGGTTACCCCCTATCCCCCACTCTGTTCAACATTTACCTAGCCTCATTGGCAAATCTACTGCAAAAACTAAAAATCTAATTTTACATCTACGCCGATGACATCACCATAGTCCTTCTCCTAACAAGCCTGACCCTTGAGACAAGGAATCATCTAACATTTAACTTTAAATCAAATTGAACCATGGATGACTGAGTTCAAACTAAAACTCAACTCTGAAAAAAACAAATTCTTCCTGGCAAGCCCGAATGACAAAATCAAAGATACTTCAATTTCCCTGAATGGACATAACTTCCCTATAGTCGACACCATAAAAATCCTGGGAGTGACGCTGGACCGTTATCCCACTCTAGATATTCACACAGAGCAACTGATCAAAAAAGGCTTCTTGACACTGTGGAAGCTAAGATCCATCAGAAAGTTCTTTGACGCAGCATCATTCCACTTACTGGTGCAATCCTCCATTTTAAGCCTGCTCGACTATTGTAACATCATTTATCTGGGGTCTCTCAAGAATTCAAGACTCCGAATCATACAAAATTCAGCAGTGCAACTGATTTTCATTATAAAAAATGGGACCACATAACCCCCTACTATCAAAAACTCCATTGGCTGCCCCTAGAAGCAAGAGTACTGTTCAAATTTGCCTGCCTTTGTTTCAAATCCATTCTTGGTTTGGCCCCCCTATACCTGGTCTCCCATTTTAAATTGGACTATTCCACGAGGCCTACATGCAGAAAACATATGTTTAGCCACTCAATAATAAAAATCTGCCAATACAAAAGATTCCTCGACAGAATTCTTGCTTTCCAAGCAAGTTAACAGAACGGCTGGCTAGGTAACATCATCAAGCACTCCTCATCCTTCCTTAACTTCAGAAAACTAGTCAAAACCAATCTATTTAACTATTTGTAACCAAGAGCTCTTAAAGCCTTATTCTACTTGCATGTCCCCCGGTATTGTACTTACATGCAACTCTTACTCTGTCTCTCTTCCACCCCACAAATATTCATGTATTCTAAGACTTCATTGTTATTATTTTCGCTGACTGTCCAGCTCTTCTTATTGTAAACCACCTCGAACTACTTTGGCTTTGGTGGTATATAAAAATAAAATTATTATTATTACTGATCAACAAGTCAATGAAGCCATGCGCGTAATGCACGACAACGGCGAAAAGGGCAAACAGAATGCTAGGAATGATTAAGAAGGGGATCATGAACAAATCTTGCCACTGTATCGGACTATGGTACGCCCCCACCTGGAATACTGCGTCCAGCACTGGTTGCCATACATGAAGAAGGACACAGTACTACTCGAAAGGGTCCAGAGAAGAGCGACTAAAATGGTTAAGGGGCTGGAGGAGTTGACGTACAGTGAGATATTAGAGAAACTGGGCCCCTTCTCCCTTGAAAAGAGGAGACTGAGAGGAGACATGATCGAATCATTCAAGATAATGAAGGGAATAGACTTAGTAGATAAAGACAGGTTGTTCACCCTCTCCAAGGAAGAGAGAACGAGAGGGCACTCTCTAAAGTTGAAAGGGAATAGATTCTGTATGAACATAAGGAAGTTCTTCTTCATTCAGAGTGGTAGAAAACTGGAATGCTCTTCCGGAGGCTGTTATAGGGGAAAACGCCCTCCAGGGATTCAAGACAAAGTTAGACAAGTTCCTGCTGAACCAGAATGTACGCAGGTAAGGCTAGTCTCAGTTAGGGCACTGGTCTTTGACCTAAGGGCCGTCGCGGGGGTACAATAGACCACTTGTCTGATCCAGCAGCATCAATTCTTATGTTCTTATGTTCCAGTGCAATAGCTGAGACATTCTAGATCATAAGGTTATTTCCCCTTACTCGCAAGAGCTGCAGAAGAAATCCATTTCAGGATTTTCATTCTGCCTCCAGTGTACTTCACAGGCTAGTTTAGCGCCTTCTAGCAGTCTTTTCTTCTGCAAGCATGACTGCAGCTGTGTGGATTCTACTCTCCCCAGTTTATTATTTTAATTTGACATAGTTTCGTTCCTTTCACGGGTATTTTTGCATTTGAAATAGATTTGAAGCTCTGCCTGCTTGAGAATTCACAGACTTCGGTCTATAGCTGACAGGCCAATCCCTTCGGGCTACCTGTTAGCCAGTCTGCTGTGACCAGTCAGGCTCCATGCCTGCAAAGGTCCCTGTGGGTGCCGGAAAGAAAGGGGACAGGAAACCCAAAAAGGAGGTGCCCAGGGCCCAGCCCCGACATTATTTGGATTTCCCTAAGCCTGCTAGCAACCCAGAGTCAGGGGTTGGGAAAACTTTTCACAAACCTCAGGAACAAAGCAGAGCTAGGACCCAGGAGGGTAAACAAGACCTGAAAGTAAGCAGAGGTACTATTATCCAGGTCACCACCGGGGGAGCCAAAGAGAGAAGCAGCTACCTGCTGACTCAGGTAGAACAGGGTGTTCCTTCCCCTTGAAAAGCCAGCAGTACTCAACAAGCTGTTAGGCAGGATAGGGAGGAGGCTGAGGACTCTTCCTAATGAGGGCCTGCCTGGCTCAAGCAAGGGTAATGCCTGTGTGCCCATGGAGGTGGATGAAGCTGGAATCCCTCCAGAATTACAAGTAACTGATGAGGAGACTCCCATGGAGTTACAAGTGGAACTGCCTGCTGAGGAGTTGTGTGTAGCTCCAGAACCGATGGATGTAGTAGTGACAATCAGCTCTGGCTGAGCAATGATTGTGAGTTTGTTTGTTTTTTTTGACTATTTTTGGCTGGTTTCTTTTCCTGCTCCCAGTCATTTTCAAAGACTTTCTGGACTGTGCATTTGTTTGTAAAGCTAGAAGTGAGTGGGGGAGAAGTTTGCTTCCATCTGGGTGGGAGTTTTGAAAGCTGTTTATTTGTGCTTTTGAAAGGCAAACTTATGACTTCTCTTTGCCCAGCCCTGCTACATTTTAGACTGGAGGCTTTATTTTTGTGTTTGCACTAGAGATGTTGGAGTGAATAGGCATATTCTCTAGGAACTGATTTTGAATTCTGTGGACTGTGCTTACCTGAGCTCTGCTGGGGAGCAGACTTGGGGGGAAAAGAAGCTTTAGTAGATACAACAATGAAATCATCGGCACAATGTGCAGCGGCCTCAAAGAAAGCAAACAGAATCCTGGGCATCTTTAAGAAGGGTATCACAACCAGGACGAAGGAAGACATCATGCCGCTGTATCGAGCGATGGTGCGCCCACATCTGGAATACTGTGTCCAGTATTGGTCGCCGTACCTCAAGAAGGACATGGTGATACTTGAGCGGGTCCAGAGAAGAGCGAAGAAAATGATAAAGGGTATGGAAGGCTGTTCATACGCTGACAGGCTGGACAAGCTGGGGTTCTTCTCCCTGGAGAAGCGGAGACTTAGAGGAGACATGATAGAAACTTTCAAAATCATGAAAGGCATAGAGAAGGTAGACAAGGAAAGATTCTTCAGACTACGGGGAACCACAAGTACAAGGGGGCACTCGGAGAAACTGAAAGGGGACAGGTTTAGAACTAATGCTAGGAGGTTCTTCTTCACTTAGCGGGTTGTGGACACATGGAACACTCTCCCAGAGGATGTGATCGGGTAGAGTACACTACGGGGATTCAAAGAGGGATTGGATAGATTCCTGAAGGATAGGGGGATTGAGGGGTACAGATAGGGGTAGATAGGGTATAGAAGGAATATAGATAGAAAAATAAGGGGACATAGGGCTAAATCAAGAAAGCCTGACAGGTCGTGGACCTGATGGGCCGCCACGGGTGAGGACTGCTGGTTGCGATGGACCTCTGGTCTGACCCAGTGGAGACAACTTCTTATGTTCTTATAAGCAGAACTGTTGCATTAGGAGTGAAATCCTGAATGCTGCTAGAGTTTTCCTTTGGCCCTTTTGTTTTGGACATTTGTTTGTTACATTATACTTTGAGCCATTCTGACTTTAATTTTGAATAGTAAATTTTCGTTATTGCCATTCGACAACTGTGTTGGTGGTTTTTTATTTAGTTTCTTAAAATCCTGCAGGGTGACTCCTGTCTGAGTCACACGCCGGTACAATTTTGATTTGTAGCCACTGGAGGCACTGCAGAGTCCTGGCCTAGGGCTCCATTGCTGGCTACACTGCTTAGTCTTCCTTGGAGCTCAGGGCTGTCCCTGTTAAGCAAGGAGTCGAGCGTAGACTGTGTAGCGTACATAGGGGGCTCAGCGGTGTTCTGCAGCATGCTGGCTGTGTTTTTGTGCCTCTGCCCATCCAGGTGCGCATCCAATGGTCCGCAGGGATGGGGAGGCATAGTCATATAGTGGAGTCCGACTGGCAGCCCAAAGATCAGCTTGAAGAATGCATTTCTAGCAGTGTGGCAATGAATTCTGAAATGGCCATTGAAAAGGCTAGAAGCAGGTGCAGCAGATGTCTCTCTGGTATCTGTGAATATAGAGGAGCTGACAGGCTCCAACAACAATTTTTGAAGGTTTCCTTGTGTTCCTCTGTGTTCTCCCGCCTGAAATATACTATTTTTGTCATTTTAAAGTTTGGGAAGTGCATTTTTAGCACATTTTTGGTGTGAATTTGGGTCCAGGGGCCATCTTGGATTTTTAACGATTTTTTTTCAACTTTTCCCTGCTTCTCTAAAATTAAAAATTTTTGCAGGAAAACTGCTGTAAAGGAGTCCTCAGAGTGGACATGGGCAAACTACGGCCTACGGGCCATATCCGGCCTGTTTAGGTTTTTAATCCGGCCCGCAGTGTCAGAGGCGGCCATAGTTTGCCCATGTCTGCGCAGCCGAGACAGCAGAATCATCCGTCCCTCTGCTCTCTTGCTGCGCTGGTACCCGGCACCTCCGCAGCAGGAGAAGCAGCGACTTCAGCCAGTTACCTGGAATATCCACAATGCCGTTTCACACAATTAAAACGGCTTTAAAACGCACGGACAATAAGGCAGAAACCAGAAGAATTGCCCTACAACTCTCCAGCCTGCATAGTGGTACGCACCAATCAGAAGAGAGTACTCAGCGACCAATACCTAACCACGTCCAGTGCGCTCCTCAGGAAGTGAGTTACTGGGCTTTGCAAGGTCCTTGCAATGAGCAGCAGGGTGGTGGGGTCCCCGCTGCACAGTCTGTGAAGTGGGACACTCCGGTCCCAGCTGTCATGGCTCAACTCAACTCATTATAAAGGGTAAGGTAGGGTCGTTGCACAAGTCACTGGGGAGGGTGAGAGGGATAGCTCACTTAACATAAGAACATAAGCAATGCCTCTGCTGGGTCAGACCTGAGGTCCATCATGCCCAGCAGTCCGCTCACGCGGCGGCCCAACAGGTCCAGGACCTGTGCAGTAATCCTCTATCTATACCTGTCTATCCCTTTTTCTAGCAGGAAATTGTCCAATCCTTTCTTGAACCCCAGTACCGTACTCTGCCCTATTACGCTCTCTGGAAGCGCATTCCAGGTGTCCACCACACATTGGGTAAAGAAGAACTTCCTAGCATTCGTTTTGAATCTGTCCCCTTTCAACTTTTCTGAATGCTCTCTTGTTCTTTTATTATTCGAAAGTTTGAAGAATCTGTCCCTCTCTACTCTCTCTATGCCCTTCATGATCTTGTAAGTCTCTATCATATCCCCTCTAAGTCTCCTCTTCTCCAGAGAAAAGAGACCCAGTTTCTCCAATCTCTCAGCATATGAAAGGTTTTCCATCCCCTTTATCAAACGCGTCGCTCTCTGAACCCTCTCGAGTAACGCCATGTCCTTCTTAAGGTACGGCGACTCTATCCTGCCCCCCAACTTCATCTACTTCGTTGCCTGCAACTCTGTTCAATTAACACTTAACTGTATATAACTCTGTTTAATTAATACTTAACTGTATGTAACTATGTTTAAATTAATCTGAACCGCCTAGAACTCACTGGGTATGGCGGTATACAAAAATAAAGTTATTATTATTATTATTATATTGGACACAGTACTCCAGATGCGGACGCACCATCGCCCGATACAATGGCAGGATTACTTCTTTCGTTCTGATTGTAATACCCTTCTTGATTATGCTTAGCATTCTGTTTGCCTTCTTAGCGGCCGCTGCGCACTGTGCCGTCGGCTTCATTGTCATGTCCACCATTACCCCCAAGTCCCTTTCTTGGGTACTCTCATTTAATAATATCCCACTTATTTTACTGGAACGTTAAGTTCAGGTTTGTTTGACCTGTAATGGAACTACCTATATTAAGTCCTTTCTTCATAGATTCCATTTCGAAAAGCCAAAAGCTGAAAGCAATGAAATATCAGTGGAGTTTTCAGCCTTTCTTTTTATTCACTTCTCAGTAAAATGTTGTTGACTCTCAATATACTGACTTTTTTGGTCTGGATCATGAGCGTGGCTCTAGCATGGGCAGCAGAGGAATATACTTGGGAACTTTTTTATTTTTTTTTTTAAACCTGCCTAAGTCCCAATAAATATTGCAGTTCTTGTCTCGAAGCCTGTACAGATTGGTAAGACTAGCAACTCTGGAGTAAATCTCACAGTGCCTGAAGGTATTACTATCTTGGCTACAGTCCCAATTCTATAGGGGGACTATCATAATCTTGGAGGAGAGCCCAAATCTGAAATAGAGAAATATGTAGTACGGCCGCCAGTGCTGTGAAGCACTTTTAAACATCGGGACAGGCAGTCCTGCAGCTTACCGCCCAGCCAGCTGAGAGGGTCCTTCCAGGATCTTTGAATTACTACCAGCCGCGGAGAGAACTTGCCGCCAGTGCTGTGAAGCACTTTTCAACATCTGGACAGGCAGACCCGCAGCTTACCGCCCAGCCAGCTGAGAGGGTCCTTCCAGGATCTTTAAATTACTACCTAGTCGCGGAGAGAACTTGCCGCCAGTGCTGTGAAGCAGTTTTCAAAATCAGGACAGGCAGTCCCGCAGCTTAATGCCCAGCCAGCTGAGAGGGTCCTTCCAGGATCTTTAAATTACTACCTAGCCGCGGAGAGAAATCTTTAAATTACTACTTAGCTGTGGAACGCGGCCCACGATCGTGAGCCAAAGGGGCGTGGCCAAAGGGTCTAGCCCCTTTTGAGCCCAAGAGGAGCCCAAGAGGAGCAGGGAGTATCGAACTTTACCAATATGGGCAAGAGAAAGGCCAAAGTAGTACCATCAATTTTGACTACGGGCCCGATGGATCATCATCTTATGGCTCCTGTGTTGCTGTAAGAGAAAGAGCAGATAAACTCAGATACTTTAACAGCTTCACTGTCCTCTGGAGATCCTACACCCCCTCCTCAACCACCATATTTTCCAGGGTTAGAAGAGTCCCACCCAGTGAAGGAGGGAATATCTTCTTCCCCACAAATATCATTACTTTCTGGACTAGAGGATTTGGACAATTCTTGGAGGGACATAAAGAGCTGACCCGTGTGCAAATGGTCATAGGGCAAGGCTCTGAAGTCCTCCCTAAGGATAAAGAAATCACTTTAAACAATGTATGGCTAAGTATTAACAGAATAGAGTCATTACAAAAAAAGTTTTGAAATTATGCCAATTTTCTTCTGATGTTACAGTTAAAATTAATGAATATGAGGTAAAACAGCAAAAAAGTTAGAAAAATTAGATCAAGTAGTTAATACCTTACAAGTAAATGCTGTTTCCAATATTAAAGATGATATGTTGATTCACGCTAAGTTAGAAAAGTTAGAGAATTCCATAAGGGCTAAAAACCTTTGTCTATTAAATTTTCCTGTAACACATTATTTATCTTCTTTGGAACGCTCCTATTCAATATATTCATTAACGACCTGGAGGCAAGAACAAAATGTGAGGTTATTAAATTTGCGGATGATACCAAACTATATCGCAAGGTCAATAACATGGAGGACTGCGAAGATCTCCAAAAAGATCTGACAACTCTGGAAAAATGGGCCAAAAAGTGGCAAATGAGTTTCAACATAAGGAAATGCAAGGTCATGCATATAGGGAAAAAAAACCCGATGTTCACTTACAAAATGGGGGGATCACCGCTAGGGGTGAGCGACCTTGAAAGAGACCTGGGAGTGATGGTAGACACAACATTGAAGGCGTCGGCGCAGTGTGCCACGTCCTCAAGGAAAGCAAACAGAATGTTGGGTATCATTAAGAAGGGTATCACGACCAGGACAAAGGAAGTCATCCTGCCACTGTATCGTGCTATGGGGCGCCCGCACCTGGAGTACTGTGTTCAGTTCTGGTCGCCGTACCTCAAGAAGGACATAGAGGTACTTGAGAGGGTCCAGAGAAGAGCAACTAAGCTAATAAAGGGCATGGAGGACCTCTCATATACTGACAGACTGAAAAAGCTAGGACTTTTCTCCATGGAAAAGCGGAGACTTAGAGGGGACATGATAGAAACCTTCAAGATCATGAAGGGCACAGAAAAGATAGACAGGGACAGATTTTTCAAATTAAGGGGATCAATAAGTACAAGGGGGCACTCAGAGAAATTGAAAGGGTTTAGAACAAACGCCAGGAAGTTCTTTTTCACACAGAGGGTGGTGGATACATGGAACGCGCTACCAGAGGATGTGATAAGCAGCACGCTACAGGGTTCAAAGAAGCTTTGGATAGGTACTTGGAAGACAAAGGGATTGAGGGGTACAGATAAGAGTAGAGGTAGATTATAGGGATGGGATTAGAGGTAAATTACAAAATTAATCAGGGACCACTGTTCAGGCACTAGGCCTGATGGGGCGCCGTGGGAGCGGACCGCTGAGCAAGATGGACCTCTGGTCTGACTCAGCGGGGGCAACTTCTTATGTTCTTATGTACTTGAGGGATATATTGCATTATACTAAAGTGGATACTCTTGAATTAGATAACCTCTATTACATTCCAAGAGCATCTAAAAAGATACTTGAAGAAGGTGAAATGGATAAACTTGTTTCACCTGACAGTTTGAATGTATCACAATTTCTTGAATCCTCTAAAGATATAATTGATAAACGAGCAACTTTAATAGTGATCTTCAAAACAGAGTTGGAAAAACAGGCTATTTTGAAATTATATTTCTTAAGAACATAAGAAGTTGCCTCCGCTGAGGCAGACTAGAGGTCCATCTCGCCCAGCGGTCTGCTCCCGCGGCGGCCCATCAGGCCTATTGCCTGAGCAGTGGTCCCTGACTATCCCTATAACCTACCTCTACTCCTATCTGTACCCCTCAATCCCTTTGTCCTCTAGGAACCTATCCAAACCTTCTTTGAAGCCCTGTAACGTGCTCCTGCCTATCACAGCCTCCGGAAGCGTGTTCCATGTATCCACCACCCTCTGTGTAAAAAAGAACTTCCTAGCGTTTGTTCTAAACCTTTCAGTTTCTCCGAGTGCCCCCTTGTACTTGTGGTTCCCCATAATTTGAAAAATCTGTCCTTGTCTACTTTTTCTATGCTCTTCAGGATCTTGAAGGTTTCAATCATGTCTCCTCTAAGTCTCCGCTTCTCCAGGGAGAACAGCCCCAACTTTTTCAGTCTGTCAGTATATGAGAGGTTTTCCATACCCTTTACTAGCTTAGTTGCTCTTCTCTGTACTCCCTCAAGTACTGCCATGTCCTTCTTGAGGTGCGGCGACCAGTACTGGACACAGTACTCCAGATGTGGGCGCACCATTGCACGATACAGTAGCAGGATGACTTCCTTCGTCCTGGTTGTGATACCCTTCTTAATGATACCCAACATTTTGTTTGCTTTCCTTGAGGCTGCGGCGCACTGCGCCGACGCCTTCAATGTTGTGTCCACCATCACTCCCAGGTCTCTTTCCAGTTTACTTACCCCTAGCGGTGATCCCCCCATTTTGTAAGTGAATATAGGGTTCTTTTTCTCTACACGCATGACCTTGCATTTCCCTATGTTGAAGCTCATTTGCCACTTTTTGGCCCACTCTTCCAGTGTCGTCAAATCCTTTTGGAGATCTTCGTAGTCTTCCGTGGTTTTATCCCTGCTGTATAGTTTGATGTCATCCGCAAATTTAATGACCTCACATTTTGTTCCTGCCTCCAAGTAGTTAATAAATATATTGAACAGGAGCGGTCCCAGTACCGACCCCTGCGGAACTCCGCTTGTGACCCATTGCCAGTCTGAGTAATGGCCCTTTACTCCAACACGCTGTTTCCTGTCTGCCAGCCAGTTTTTGATCCATCGGTGGACCTCCCCTTGCACCCCGTGGTTCCATAGCTTCTTAAGCAGTCTTTCGTGTGGTACCTTGTCGAAGGCTTTTTGAAAGTCAAGGTAAATGATGTCTATGGATTCCCCTTTATCCACCAGGCTGTTTACTCCCTCAAAGAAGTACAATAAGTTTGTGAGGCATGACCTACCCTTGCAGAAGCCATGCTGACTTCACTTTAGCTGCCCATTGTTTTTGATGTGCTCACAGATGCTGTCCTTAATCAGTACTTCCATCATCTTTCCCGGGATCAAGGTCAAGCTCACCGGCCTGTAGTTTCCTGTGTCACCCCTTGAACCCTTCTTGAAGATGGGCGTGACATTTGCTATTTTCCAGTCCTCCGGAACCTCTCCAGTTTTTAAGGATAGGTTGCATATTTGTCGAATTGGCTCTGCTATTTCGTTCCTTAGTTCCTTGAGTACCCTTGGGTGAATGCCGTCCGGACCTGGCGATTTGTCGCTCTTTAGCCTGTCTATCTGCCTGAGGACATCCACTCGGCTCACTTCTAGTTGGACCAGTTTATCATCCTGATCTCCATTTATGATTTCTTCGGGTTCCGGAATGTTGGTTGTGTCCTCCCTCGTGAAGACTGACGTGAAGAACTCATTTAACTTGTCAGCTATCTCTTTTTCCTCTTTTACTACTCCCTTTCTGTCTCCATCATCCAAGGGTCCCACTTCCTCCCTTGCTGGTTGCTTCCCTTTAACGTACCTGAAGAATGATTTGAAGTTTGTTGCCTCCCCCGCCAGTCTCTCTTCATATTCTCTTTTTGCTTTCCTTACCACTCGGTGACACTCCCTCTGGTGTTCTTTATGCTCCTTTTGGTTGTCCTTTGTTTGGTCCTTTTTCCATTTATTGAACAATGCTTTCTTGTCACTTATCGCCGTTTTCATTGCATTTGTTATCCACACTGGATTTTTGTTCTATTTTTTTTGCACCCTTTCCTGAACTTGGGGACACACAGGTTCTGTGCTTCGTGCACCGTGCCCTTGAGTAGGGTCCAGTCTTTTTCTACGGACTCTATCTTCCTTGCGTTGCCGTTGAGTTTCTTTCCCACCATTTTCCTCATGGCATCATAATTCCCTTTTTTGAAGTTGAGTGCTGTCGTTGTGGTTCTTTTCATATTTGGTGATCCAATTTCTAGCCTGCACTGGATCATGTTGTGATCGCTGTTTCCTAGTGGGGCTAGTATCGCCTCCTCTTTTGCGGGACCCCCTAGTCCGTTGAAGATTAGATCAAGAGTGGCTTCTCCCCGTGTTGGTCCGTGACCAGCTGTTCCATGAAACAGTCCCTCGTGGCCTCCAGGAATTTGGTCTCCTTCGTGCAGTTTGAGTACCCGATACTCCAGTCTATCCCAGGGTAGTTGAAATCCCCCATCACCACCACACTTCCGCTGTTGCATACCTGCCTCAGTTCAGCCTCCAGGTCCTGATCGATTTCTTCCGATTGTCCAGGTGGGCGATAGTACAGTCCCAATTTTATGTCTGCTCCAGTTCCTCCCGGTAGCGATTCCAAGTCATCCGCCCTTACTGTTGTTTCCATCCTGGTTGAGGGTATGGAGTCTTTTATATATAGCGCTATTCCTCCACCCTTTTTGTGTGTCCTGTCCCTCCTGTAGAGTTTATACCCTGGTATGGCCACATCCCATTTATTGTCATCAGTCCACCACGTTTCTGTGACTCCAATTATGTCTAGGTCCTTCTTGCTGACTATGACTTCCAGCTCTCCCATTTTGGCCCCTAGGCTCCTAGCATTAGCGTATAGGTAATGTAAGTCCCGGTTGTTTGCCTTCCCTGCTGGTTTTTCTCGTGGTTTGGCGCTCCTGGCGACCCCCTCATGGGTTGCTAGTCCCCGAGCCTCGTCTCGGTCATCCTCTTCCTGCGTTGTGTCTATTTCATCCTCAGCCTGTTTCCCCATTTTTGGTTGCCCCTCTGGCTCCCGTTGTTCTCTGTTAATCCTGCTTGCCAGTTTCATTTGTGCCCTGGGCCCCTGCATTGCGTCCTTAGGTCCTTTTTCCAAAAATTCCCACTCAGTCCCGAGCCCTCTTTTACAGTGTCCTTGCTCAGTATCCTTATTTGATACTTTGGTCCGATGTGTCGAGGTCAGATCGATTATCGGCTTTCCCCTTCTCCTCAGTTTAAAGCCAAGTCTATGACGCTCTGGACGTTGCGTGCCAGCATCCTCGTCCCAGCCGTGCTCAGGTGCAGTCCGTCTCTCCTGTAGAGCTTGTTCTTCCCCGAGAAAGTTGTCCAGTTCCAAACAAAGTGGAAACCCTCCTCTTCGCACCATCTCCTCAGCCAACCGTTTATTGCTTGTAGTTCACTCTGCCTCCTTGCGTCCGCTCTCGGTACTGGCAGGATCTCTGAGAAGGCTATCTTCCTTGTCCTCAGTTTCAGTTTCCTCCCCAGGATCCTGAACTGGTCAGTTAGTGTAGTCCTGTTGTAGTTCCTCCTGCTGACGTCGTTGGTTCCAATGTGGATTACTACTGCTGTCTCCTCCATCTCAGTTCCCTCCAGGATCCTCTCAATTCTGTAGATGACGTCCTTCGTTCTTGCCCCCGGGAGACATGTCACTAGTCGGTCCTCTCTCCCTCCGGCTATGTGACTGTCCACTTCTCTCAGGATTGAGTCTCCCTCTACAATAGCAGATCTACCCTTTCTCAACTGTCTCTCTGGTCTCAGGTCTGTGTCAGTGGCACAGTCCGCTGGTCCTTCCTCCGGGCTCTGTTGGGTCTCCACCTCATCTGCCTGTCCAGATCCTCCGCAAGGTCCTACTCCCATGGCGTCTGGTGGTTTCTGTCATCCAACTGTTGGCTCTCTCCTGATGTGCTGGTGGTCCTGTGCCTCCACCATCCTGCAGGCCTCCTCGATGAACTTCTCGAGCTCTCTAACTTGTTCCGTGATGTGGCTTTCTCTGGTGGTGTCCTCAGTTGCCCAGCACTGCTCCTCTATGGTGCAGAGTCCCTCCAGCTCCTGGACTCTAACCTGCAGTCTCTCAACCTCCTTCTTCAAGCTATCCAGTTCCTGGCATCGACTGCATATGTATGCCTGCCTCCCGGAGGGGAGGTAGTCATACATATGACACTCAGTGCAGTATACTGGGTAGCACAGCTACCTTCAGCCTCCATTACTCCTTTCTCATTCCTATGTCCCACAGTGTGAATGGGTTGTGCCCGGCGCACAGCTAGCTAAAGAGTAGAGAGAGAAGAGAGAAATGAGTAGAGAAGAAGTACCTGTTTTGTGGCCAACGTGTGACATTTTTTCCGGATGTCTCTAGACATACTCAGTTTAAAAGGAAGCAATTCATCCAGCTAAAACCTAAGGTGGTGGCAGCTGGAGCTGCTTTCTTTCTGAAATTTCCGTGCAAGTGCTTAGTCTTGTATGGAAGTGATAAGTATATAATTTTTTGAACCAGTCCAGTTAGAAGACTTTATTAAAGGAAAATCTCTGTTGAAAGTTTAATTTTTATTATCAATAACTTTATATATATTGGAGGAGGGTGTATTATATAAATAGATTAGCCAATTACTGCCTGCAATGTTAAATAATAGATAGATTTCATTTTCTATTTAACACTGGTGACCATTATAATGTGCACTATACCAAGGTTGATTAATTTCCTTATTATTTGTTAAGTTGTATTTTATATACAGAATTTTGTGGATATTCATGAATATTTGTTATTGTAATGAATAAGCAAATAAAGAATTAAATAAAAAAAAAGAAATATGAGTATCCCCAGGATGAGTTCTCGGATCTGAAGGGTCTAAAAACCAAAGTAGCTGAATCAAGGCCCAGATTCTCAGAACTTTTAACGCGGTCTCTAAACTGGTTTCAGCCGCCCAGTCCTTCAGGGAGAAAGCCATATATCTTACAGACACTTCGTAAAAACCTAATTCTGCTACTATTTGGGTTTCTGCCAGGTACTTGTGACCTGGATTGTCACCCCCCCCCCAGTCACCCGGCCCCTTTGTCAAATTTAAGAACCCATAGTGGCCCAAGAGTCAAAAAGTTTGCCTACCCCTGTCTTAGAGTCTCCTTGTATGGATTCATACCATTTGTGAAAAATTGCCACCTTTAGAGCGTTTTTGCACCACATGCCGCATGGCACGGTTGGGGGGAGGGGGAGGTAACTACTGGTTCAGCCTCACCTTCCCAGAAGCACTCAGCTAGCCTATTGGGGTGTCCACCTTTGTTTTCGTGGCTTATGCAGCTTCGTCTGTCTGCCGCGAGAAGGACTCTCCGCAGCCTAAGAAGCACATGTCTCAGTCATCTAAGGATGATTCTATGCCTTCTCCAAATTCATGAGATTTGATAGTCCGAATTTTAATCCAGAAGTTCAGCTGCTGGGTGCTCCCCGATCACAAAAGCTATTCCTGTCTTCCTATTGCTCTCGTCTATTCTAATTTCTGTCTGCTCCTCCTCTTCCTCTCGTTTTTACTTTATATGTTTACTTTCCTTTAAATATTGTAGTTCTTCCTATTCTCCTCTTGTTTTCACTGTACGTTATGTCAGTATGTATTGTTTTTACTTAGCCCATTATATTTTATTGTACAATGCTTAGAATTTATGATTAGCGTTTTATCTAAAATTTAAATAAACTTGGAGCTCCTTTTATCAAGGTGCGCTAAAGAAATTAGCGCGCCTAGGTGCCTACGCTAGAATACCACGTGGTATGGGTCTATGGGCCGGTAGCGATGTCGCCACGTTAATGTCACTATCGCGCAGTGCACACCGCGTTAGTAAAGAGCGCACGACAAAGGCAGTATTAGCGCGCGGTAATCCAACAGCGTTCTGCCTATTCATCTTATGGGTCCAACTTTTCTCCATGTCCTGAGTACAGTAGTTTAGTGCAATCCAATACACACACACCCTTAAACAAAACTGGTAACTTTCTTTGTTGAGCATGTGGGAGCTGTGCTTCTTCCTATGGTTCCCATGAGTGTTGAGAGAAGTGGTCAGGCTACAAAAAGCACTAGTCTGCTTCTGTAAAAGGTGTGTATGGTGTTTACTCACGGAAACAACATTAACCTTAGTGCTGTCCTACTGTCACTTCATTCTCATACATTAATGTCACCACCAACCTGTGCTAGTGGTGTTTGTTTAGTGCTATTCAGGGTGCATTGTGTCCGGTGCTGCACCTGACACTCCATGAGTGTGTGGGACCATGTTGTTTGCTTATAAAAACCCTTACCATGCTTGGGGAAGAGAGCTTTGATCTCACTATGAGTAAACAATACTGTGTGCAAACACACATGTTCCCTACATAAGGCTGTATGTATAACAGCACAGTTTTACTGTACACATGGTGAGGTCAGTGGATGAGGCCACAAACTGAAACAAAAACACCTCTACCCTGGGGCTCTGTCATATGTAACTCATGAGGAATATTTCAACTGTCAATGGTCGGACGTTCTCACGGTTACCAAGGCAGCTCTCTAGTATCTTGGCAAAACCTAAAGAGGGCTATCTGGCTACCTTCTCATATCAGGATCACTGACTAGGGACTTTTTCTCCGGGAACTGAGAGCCGCTAGTACGTCACCCTGTAGGTGGACTTTTCCTCCAGGAGGCCTCTCGCTCCAAACAACATCTATGAGAAGTGAGTCTTGCAAACATTACAACTGCCTTACTGGGTCAGGTCAACTGTCTCTCTAAGGCAGTAGACTCTTTTCATGGTGTCTAATATATAATTCTTTTAAAAAAAACCTCAAAGTTAAAATGCTCCAATGAAATATCCAATGGGATTTGAACTAGGAACCTCAGAGGGTGGGAGGTGGGGTGACATCAAGTTTACCACTACACCATAGCTCCTCTACACATACACATATGACAGCATAGATGATAATGTGTGTTTCAACATTGCTACACTCTAGATTGTTCTGTGATTCTCACACTCCATGTCACAAGTGTTAGGTCCCTTAGACAAGAATGGCAGTTCAAAATGCAAAGGGGTAGTGTGGAAAAGTGCCTCTTTCCAGCACAGTAGCTTCACTTGGATGCAGAGTGACTTGAAGCCTTGCTGTCAGCTATTGGTAGATTTAAATGAACACTAGTCCAAAAAAGGTCACACATACACCCCCACACACTTCCTGTGAGCTATTGGTTGATTTAAATGAACACTAGTCCAAAAAAGGTCTCACCCCCCCTCCACACACACACACTTCCTGTTTAGCTTTAAACTTAATACAGTTGGTAGAATTCCTTTATCCCAGGACAAGCAGGCAGCATATTCTCACATGTGGGTGACGTCATCTACGGAGCCCCAGCGCGGACAGCTTTTCAAGCAAACTTGATCGACGTTTCAAGTTTGCTACACTGCACCACGCATGTGCATGCCTTCTCGCCCACTAGAGGGCGCATCCCACCTCGTGGTTCTCAGTTCAGTTTTTTCCGCGGAGCCAGAAGCCCTGTGGAAATTGAGCTCTGCTGTTTTTGCCTTCTGTCGCCGCGTCCGGTGGTTTTTGATCGGTCGCTGTACTTTACTTCATCTTTTCTTTTGTTTTGCAGTTATTGTAAAAAAAAAAAAAAAAGTTTTATTTCCGTTCGGCTCCGGGGGCTCCCGTGAGCCGCGGCCGGCCTTGCTTTCGGCCGGTTCGTTTTTCATGTCCCGTCCTTTGACGGGTTTCAAGAAGTGCACCCGGTGTGAGCGGTTACTTTCCATTACCGACCCACACCGGTGGTGCTTGCTCTGCTTAGGGCCCGAGCATCCGACTGACTCTTGCGAGCGGTGCTCCACCTTTCAGGCCAGAGCACTCCGCCGACGCCGTGCCAGGATGGCGGAACTATTCGCGGTCGATTCCGCGCTGGGGAAGGCCTCGACCTCGGCTTCGGCCCCGGCCTTGACCTCGGCCTCGGGATCTTCGGCCTCGCCACGTCCCTCGACATCGAAGCCTACTCCTTCGACTAAGCCTGCCTCGGGTAAGTCCTCTCTTCCATCCTCGACTCCAGGGTCGACGAAGAAGCCATCTTCGGGCTCCTCAACGGCAGGGGGGTCGTCCTCGGCCCCGCCCAGAACTACGGCCACTAATGCCCCGAGGGAATACTCGAGACCGAGGTCGCCCTCCAGGGAGCATCCCCCGGCCTCGGACCTGCCGACCATGGTAGGGATCCCGGCGTTCCAAGACTTGCTCCGAGCCCTGATTGCCTCGGAGCTGTCTGGGGCCATTGAGCACTTGCAGCAGGCTTCGACCTCGACTGCTCCGGCCTCGAGGGCTCCGACTTCGGCGGCCTCGGTCTCGACTCCCTCAACCTCGGGTACCGGAGCGGCACCGACCTCGGCCCCGACCTTACCCTCGACTTCGGCCTCGGGGGCCCCGCCTGAGAGAAGCGTGAGGCCCCGTGACAAGGTGCGCAGGGTACGGTGGATCTCCTCCTCCTCTTCCTCGAGGTCCTCCCGGGGCTCCTCACCCTCGGGCCGGCCTTGGGCGAGGCGTCGTCCGAGGAAGCCCAAGCGTTCGCGAGGTTCTCCTCGGCGGCATGATCGCTCCTTGCCGCTTGGGGGCGAGGCCCTGCGGGTCTCGAAGCTCCGCCTCGACAACCCGAGGCTGCTCCGTTCCCCCGCGAGAGGGGGTTCGCGTGACTCCTCATCGAAGAGGAAGGAGCGTGCCTCAGTGCCTCGTACACCTGGGACCTCTCCCAGGCGTTCTTCGAGGCGTAGACGTTCCCCGACCCCCTCGAGGCCATTGGATCTCGTCTCTTGGGACTCGGGGTCCGGTAGGCTTCCCCCTTCTGTTCGGCGGAGAGGTCGAGAACCCCATCGCCACCCGCCAGACCGTCCTCTTTTTCCGGTTTCGTGCAGGACATGGCACGTGCCTTGGGTCTGGACCTCAATATACCAAGGAGTTCCTCGAGGAGCAGGACCTTCCCACTTCCCCGAGGGAAACCCCCCGACTTCCTCTGAATAAGGTCCTTCATCAGACCTTCCTTAAGAACCTGTCTTCACCTCTTACGGTCACAGCGGTGCCGTCTAAGATGGAGTCCAAGTATAGGACGATACCACCCAAGGGATTCGATAAGGCTCAACTCTCCCACCAGTCCTTGCTTGTCGAGTCAGCGCTCAAAAAGACGCAACCCTCCAGAGTTTCTGCGGCGGTCCCGCCCGGCAGGAAGGGTCGGACCCTGGACAAGTTTGGTTGTCGCCTCTATTCGAATTCCCTCATGGCAACCAGGGTTCTCAATTATGCCTTTACATTCTCATCCTATTTACGTGGCATGGTGAAGGACCTGCCTCAGTATCGCGAGGCCATGCCGGATTCCCACAGGGAAGGGTTTGCCAAGTTTATGTCCAACCTGTCTCTATTGCGCCTGTACCTGTTTCATGCTGTGTACGACGCGTTTGAGCTGGTGTCGAGGGTGTCAGCTTTTGCTGTGGCTATGCGCCGACTAGCGTGGCTCCGCACCCTCGACATGGATTCAAACCTGCAGGAACGTCTAGCGGATTTACCTTGCGTGGGGTCCGAATTATTTGATGAATCCCTTGAGGCGGCGACCAAACGGTTGTCGGAGCAGGAGCGCTCGTTGGCCTCTTTGGTCCGTCCAAAACCTCGGGCCACGCCGCAGAAACCCTTCCGGCCTCCTCCGAGGCGTTACCCTCAGAAGTCGACGCCGGCCTTCTCTAGGCCTCCGCCACGGCGTCCGCCTCACCAGGGAAGAGGGGGACAAACGAAACCTCCGGCGCAGGGTCCGTCCAAGCCGGCGCCGTCCTTTTGACGGGCTATGCGGATGGGGCCGGCCCCCCTCCGCGCTCGCGCCGGACCCCCTTCCCATAGGGGGTCGACTCCGGTCCTTTTATGCGGCTTGGACCGAGATAACATCCGATGCTTGGGTGCTCCAGACCGTCTCCGAGGGCTATTCTCTCAACTTTTGGTCTGCGCCGCCGGAACAGTCACCGGGGGCTTGCCCATACAATCGGACCCAGCTCCCCATCCTCATGGCAGAGGCCAGGGCCTTGTTGAGGCTTCGGGCGGTGGAGCCTGTACCCCCCGATCAGCGGGGGCGGGGGTTTTACTCCCGTTACTTTTTGGTCCCAAAAAAGACCGGGGACTTGCGCCCCATTCTAGACCTCAGAAAGCTCAACAAGTTCCTGGTCCGGGAGAGGTTCCGGATGTTGTCGCTCCCGGTATTGTACCCTCTCTTGGAGGAAGGGGACTGGATGTGCTCCCTGAAGGAAGTGTATACCCATGTTCCGGTGCATCCCGCCTTCCGCAAATTCTTACGGTTTCAGGTGGGCGAGCTACACCTACAGTACCGGGTCCTCCCCTTCGGCCTGGCTTCGTCCCCTCGAGTCTTCACGAAGTGTATGGTGGTAGTCGCTGCAGCCCTGAGGTCTCGGGGGCTTCAGGTCTTCCCCTACCTGGACGATTGGCTGATCAAGGCCCCGACCAGGGAGGGGGTTATCTCAGCGACCCTACAGTCTATCGTCTTCCTTCAACGACTGGGGTTCGAAGTGAACTTTCCCAAGTCACAGTTGTGCCCGACCCAGTCTCTTCAGTTTATAGGCGCTGTGCTGGACACTGTTCGCCTCCGTTCGTTCCTCCCCTCTCCTCGTTTGGAGGCTTTGGTTCGGTTGGGTCGTCTGGTTTCTTGACTGCCTGTTGTGTCGGCTCAGCGCATGATGATGCTTCTGGGCCACATGGCGTCGACGGTCCATGTCACTCCCTTCGCCAGACTACACCTGAGAATTCCTCAGTGGACTCTGGCTTCTCAGTGGCGCCAGGATTGCGATCCAGTCTCTATGGTGACTCCTTCTTTGAGACGGTCGCTCCGTTGGTGGACCGACTCTTCGAATCTTTCCGAGGGTTTGCTCTTTCTCGTCCCTCCACATCGCAAAGTTCTGACCACAGACTCCTCGGAGTACACGTGGGGGGCCCACCTCGACGGTCTACGGACCCAGGGCCTGTGGTCCGCGGATGACCGACGCTGTCACATCAATGTGTTGGAGCTTCGTGCCATCTTTCTGGCGGCTCGAGCATTCTGCCACCTGCTCCGCGATCAGATAGTCCTCGTGCGAACGGACAACCAGGTGGCCATGTATTATGTGAACAAGCAAGGTGGGACGGGCTCTTGGTCCCTTTGCTGGGAAGCGCTGCGCCTTTGGGAATGGGCGATCTCCCAGAACATCTTCCTGCAGGCGGTCTATATCCAGGGAGAAAGAAACTGCTTGGCAGACAAACTCAGTCGGTTTCTCCAGCCGCACAAGTGGTCACTCAACTCCAGAGTCCTGCGCGAGGTCTTCGACCGCTGGGGGACTCCGCAGGTGGATCTGTTTGCCTCCCCGGAGACTCACAAACTACCCCTGTATTGTTCTCGGATGTACTCCCTGGACCGTCTCGAAGCGGATGCCTTTCTGCTCGACTGGGGAGGGAGGTTCCTTTATGCGTTTCCTCCGTTTCCTCTGATCCTGAGGACGTTGGTTTGTCTCAAATCATCCAGAGCCACTATGATTCTCATTGCTCCTCGGTGGCCTCGTCAACACTGGTTCTCCCTGCTTCTTCAACTCAGTGTCAGGGAGCCTCTGCTTCTGCCTGTGTTTCCCTCTCTGCTATCTCAGAGTCGGGGTTCACTGTTGCATCCCAATCTTCAGTCGTTACACCTGACCGCTTGGTTCCTTTCCCTTGACTGCGGTTCCGGTTTCTCAGTCGGTGAGGGAGGTTTTGGAAGCCTCGCGCAAGGTCTCGACCAGGCTTTGTTATTCCCAGAAATAGACCAGGTTTTCCTCCTGGTGTTCCTTGCGTCATCTGGATCCGGATTCGGTGCCGGTGTCTTCGGTGCTGGACTACTTGTTGCATCTGTCTAATTCGGGCCTGAATCCGTTCGGGTGCATCTCAGTGCCATTTCTGCGTTCCATCGTCACTTGGAAGGACGTTCTCTTTCGCTTCATCCTCTGGTGACTCGTTTCATGAGGGGTCTAGTTAATGTTTGTCCTCCTCTGAAACCTCCTCTCGTGGTCTGGGATTTGAATGTTGTCTTAGCTCAACTGATGAAACCCCCCTTTGAGCCTATCGACAAGTCTCTCCTAAAATTTCTTTCTTGGAAGGTGGTATTTCTGATTGCGCTCACATCTGCTCGACGGATTAGTGAGTTGCATGCTTTGGTTGCGGACCCACCTTTTACTGTGTTTCATCATGACAAGGTGGTTCTTCGCACCCATCCTAAATTTTTACCTAAGGTTGTGTCTGATTTCCACCTCAATCAGTCCATTGTTCTTCCTGTGTTCTTTCCTAAGCCCCACTCCCATCCTGGCGAGACGGTGCTCCACACGCTTGACTGTAAGAGGGCGTTGGCGTTTTATCTCCAACGTACCAGGTCTCATCGGAAGGTTCCTCAATTGTTTTTGTCCTTTGATCCTAATCGGTTAGGGCATCCTGTTACCAAGCGCACCTTGTCAAACTGGTTGGCTGCTTGTATTTCTTTTTGCTACGCTCAGGCTGGTCTTACGCTCCCGGGTCGAGTCACGGGGCATAAGGTCCGGGCGATGGCAGCTTCTGTTGCTTTCCTCCGATCTACTCGTGTGGAGGACATATGTAAAGCTGCCACTTGGTCTTCGGTTCATACGTTCACCTCCCACTACTGTCTGGATGCTTTGTCCAGAAGCGACGGTCGGTTTGGCCAGTCGGTGTTACGGAACCTGTTTTCCTAAATTGCCATCCTCCCACCTGCCCTTTTTTGGTTAGCTTGGAGGTCACCCACATGTGAGAATATGCTGCCTGCTTGTCCTGGGATAAAGCACAGTTACTTACCGTAACAGGTGTTATCCAGGGACAGCAGGCAGATATTCTCACAACCCGCCCGCCTCCCCGGGGATGGCTTCTTTGCTAGTTATGGAACTGAGGACCACGAGGTGGGATGCGCCCTCTAGTGGGCGAGAAGGCATGCACATGCGTGGTGCAGTGTAGCAAACTTGAAACTTCGATCAAGTTTGCTTGAAAAGCTGTCCGCGCTGGGGCTCCGTAGATGACGTCACCCACATGTGAGAATATCTGCCTGCTGTCCCTGGATAACACCTGTTACGGTAAGTAACTGTGCTTTCTGTTTAGTCTGAAAGTGGAAGGAGGTTATGGAACAGACAGGACAAGTATTCAGTAAGTGGAATCTGTGTGCGCACACATACACACATACACAGTTAGTAGGATTTCTTCTGCACATACAAGTTCTTCCAGAATTAATCCAGGTACCTCTCCTCCCTTGTAACCAAAAAACAAACAAACCCCAAACTGTTGTAACTTCACTGGAAATGTCCATTCAGCTCTTGTGTAATCCGCCTTGATCTGCAAAGTATAGGCAGAATAGAAGTCCCTAATGTAATGTAATGTAACATACTTACAATTCTGTGTTTCAATTTTTTTTATACTTGTAGAGATGCCACTGAAATTTAGAAAGCCCCGCTTCTCAGGGCACGGCACGGCATCAGTCCTGCCTGTTTCTGGGCTCTTCAATGGCTCATGCCTTTGAAGAGTACCAGAACAGGTGGGACCTTGTGTTCCGGCGCTACCACAAACGAGCGCAGTTATCCCGTGAGGTAGGTCCATGTGTCTGCATCTCTTTCTAAGGGCTCCTTTTACAAAGGAGTGGTAGCCTCCTATTGAGCAGGGGGTAGCGTGTGATGAAAAGTCATGTGCGTTAAAGCTGCCCTAAATACTCTCATTGCTCATCACACATGCTTCCTTACAATGAGCCTAAATCTGATCCAAAAATTGTTCCACAATATCAAATATAAACAGAGATTTTAGGGAGGTATCTATTTAGGTCAACTTGACCTGCACATATGTGTGTGTGTGTGTGTGGGGGGGGGGGGGGGGGGGCTGGCCCTGTAGCATTTCAGAAATGTCCACTGTGTCAGTGCTTTGAAAAGTGTCCTCAAAATGGTATCTGTGCATGCAATGCAAACTGCTGTGTGTGACATTATGAGGTTGCATTTCTGCATGCTCAGATGCCCTCCTGCACGATGGCTGGGGGGAGTATAAGGGTCAAGCCTGGGGGGAAGGTCTGGTATGGCACAAAGTAAAATCTGTGAACCCTAGAGAGGAGAGATCCTTCCCATCTCTGGGCTAGGCAACTTGACTAATGTGTACCTCCCCCCACCCCCAATAGTGTTTAACTCTCTGGTGCTCTAGCAGCAGCAGCCAGTTCCCTCATTAGCTATCAGGGCTTGGAGGGACATAACTGGTATGCAGAGGGGGTCGGGTGGAAGGGATATACAAAGGTGTTGAAAGTTTGCTACACAAGGGTATGGGAGAGAGCTATCCAGTCAGTCCTGTATGTGCCTGGGCATGAATGAGAGGGATGGCGATAAAGACTGTCCAGAAGGGAAGAAGATGGGTGCCAGAACAATTTGGAAGGGGGAAGAAAGGGAGAGGCACAGTAACAGAGCAAATGGAAGATGCAGAAGGAAGAGAGACAGTGGTTGGAAGGAATTGAATGAGAACATGAGGAAAGCAGAAACAAAGGTAGGAAAATAATTCTATTTCATTTTTTTTTTTTTTTGCTTCAGGATAAAGTAGTAAATTAGTTGTGTTGATAAAAATTTATAAACATTAGAGGCTCTGGTAGAAACCCGTTTACAAATTATGTATTCTTCCCAATTAATATTTCCAAATTAATAAAGTCTTTTTGCTTATTTGTAAATGGGTTTCTACCAGAGCCTTTAATTCAGTAGCATAATTAAATGAAATAACTATTTCTGAAGTTTATAGGGACGGGCAGGTACAGAGGGGATTCCTCGCGGGGATGGGTGGGGACGTAGGGGATTCCTCGCGGGGCGGGTGGGGACGGAGGGATTCCTCACGGGGACGGGTGGGACTTTGGCGGGGACGGGTGGGTTTTCTGTCCCCGCGCAACTCTCTAGTTTCAAGTTTATTAAGTTTCAAGTTTATTATAACATTTGATTAATCGCTTATTCCGAATTCTAAGCGATGTACAAAGTAATAAAATTACAAAAGTACAAAATAAGGGGAGACAAACTTAAAAGAAGTGTATGTATCATAGCTACTGATACATAATAATGATTAAAATTACAAATATAAACAACAAGTTTCGTAGCTATTAATACATAATAAATTAAGATGGACATACATTGATAAAAAAAAAAAAAGAAACAAGAGGAAAACTCGGGATGAAATACAATTTAGATATAAAAGTAGAACAATTAAGGTAAAAACAATAGGATGGGGAATAAAAAATGATAGAAGTGTTAACAAATGCCTAGAAAGGGGGGGGGGGGGTTATATATGTGGGAGAAGCTGAGATACCTGCTCCCAGTAATTCCATGAGCTGTCCCTACAATCCACACAAAGCGATTGTAAAATAGGGTGGAATGTTTCAGCCACTATCAGCAGCACATTTGTAAGTTGGGTATGGTGTTATAAGCACTCCCACCACCTGCCTACCTACATTCATAGCACACCTTCAATTTGTCTTTTGTGTACTTCAGCCACCAGAAGACAGGGCCAGCCTGGGCCAGGTGAGGAGCCAGCAGCCGGGCCTTCAGGATCCCCCAGCAGCACAGATGGGGCAGCTACTCCACCGCCAGCTGGGGCAACGCCAGCAGCCGTGGGGCAGCTTCCACAGCCGGGCCTTCTTCCACATCTGGGGCAGCTTCCACAGCCGGGCTCTCTTCTACAGCCGGGTCAGCTTCCACAGTCGGGCTCTCTTCCACAGCCGGCCCCTGTTCCACAGCCGACCCCTCTTCCATAGCCGGGGCAGCTTCCACAGCCGGGCCCTCTTCAACAGCTGGCCCCTTTTCAACAGCCGTCCCCTTTTCAACAACCGGGCCCTCTTCAGCAACTTGGGCCCCTTCAGCCTGGTGGGCTCCTTCAGCCTCTGGGACAACACGTGCACTCCTTGCTCCACCCGTTCCCCCTTGCCAAGAGCAGCACCCCCATGTGGAGGGGGAAACCCATCCTGCTGCCACTCCTCCCCTACAGCACATGTCTCCTGGGGTCCGTCAAGGGACAGCTCCCCCTTGGGGGAGCCTAGGTGGAGAATCTGAAGCTGCAGAGGAGCTAGGTGGGATGGAGGGCTGGTTCCCCATCCTCCAGGGTCAGCTGTGTGCCATCTTGAGGCACCTCCAGGCCCAGCACCTCCAGTCTGCTGGTCTGAGCGCTCAGATCCAGCAACTGGAGGTGAGCCTCAGCTCACCATGTTTTTACTGCCAATTAAATAACCTTCCCAACACAAGTTGCACTTTGCTATAGGTCACCTCTACCAGGACAGCCTACCATCTACCTAGCAGGCCTCCTCTCCCTCTCCCCCACAAACCTAGGGCTAAAGGTACACATGTCTTGCATCTAACTCTATTAAATGTAAAGCACACAAGTTGTGGTTTGTTAGGTGTTTTTATTTGTACAAAGAGACCAAGTAGGCAGCAAGAACAGTTTTTCATATGAGGAAACAATCCAAAGTCATTGCAGTTTATGGTCCGCAACAGCCAGGCACTGGTCCTACAGAAAAGAGTAGCATAAACATCCCTTTTAAAACACACATTTATGGTTTCAAAGTCTGACACACCTCACTGACATCAGAGAAAGGGCGGGACCGCCGGAAGAGGAAGCAGGGTAGACGCAGCTAAGAGAAGGGGCAGGACCGCCGGCAGAGGAAGCAGCAGGACGACGGTAGGAAACTTCTACATGATTGGGGGGGGAGGCTATGGGGGTGCGAGCGGTCCTTCGGGGTGGGGGTGCGGCTGCGGGTGCGTGTTCCAGCGCGAGCGGTCCTTCGGGGTGCAGGTGCGAGCAGTTCTGCGGGGGGGGGGGGTGAATCGGACGTCAGGGGGGAACTATGTAAAAAAAAAGGGGGATAATGCGCTCACACATATAACGCGCATGGTTATACACGGTTTGTAAAATCGTGTATAACGCGCGCGTTATATGCGTGAAAATACGGTAGTTATCCTGTGTGCATATATAGGCAACATCTCCCTCTAATTAGGGCCTCAGCTCCCTCTAATTGGGCTCAGCTACAAACAAGTCATCAGTATTTTAAGCCGACCTTTACTTCCCCCCCCTCATATAAGACAAAGCTCTCCATCTATTCTTTAGGGCAGCCCTTTTAAAATCCCTCTCCCTGTACCACTAATCATGCTCTATGTTCTGTCAAAACCAGTTCATCTAACTCACAGCCTTCCTCATGTAGGTAATGACCTTACTCCCGGAGATGTCCATACCTTCTCCATTCAGCCTTCAGTATCAGGTGTGCTGTCACATCTTCTAATAACATACATGTTGCATAGGTGTCTGTACCTTTTCAAACACATGTTATATCCTTCCATTAGTTGATAAAGCAAACACAACAGTCAAAGACAAGATGTGCATTATGATATATCATAATGCACATCTTGTCTTTGTACCTATAGGGAAGTCATGATTTCAGACAGAGCATTTAAGCATTTTCTACATACATTACTAACCACTCATGAAAGTTTCTTAAATTAAGGAGCTCATCTCCACACCTGTGTAGCTCCATTCTACTTACTATGTGAGGTGGGGGCAGGGAACCTCAGAGTGTTGCCATATTATCTGTGAAACAACCAAAAAGACATTAACACACAGTTGAAGCCGCTGAACTCAACATAGTAGCTGTATACCATAAGTCTACATAAGCACACCACATTTCTATTCACTTTAATGAACATCCTCAAGGCAGACAATACAAAGTACATTATTCCATTGTGTCAAATAGGTTTGGTTGTCCCCAAAAAATACCAAACCCCTGCATGGGAGAAAATATATTTTAGTACAGCGCACACCATATCGTTTCAGTTGAGAGAACAGTCATATCCTGCAACTTTACCTGTACGCCAACCAGCAGCATGCCCAGCCTATCTTGAATAAAAGAAGGGTAGAGGTGAGGTCTCATATATTGTGGCGCTGGCGCCTATGTCATACGCGTGTATGAGTACGTTATCAGCATGCATCGAAACAACGCACGGTATATCAGGGAAATTGTGCGCTATTTGCTGATAATATAGCATGTTGAGAGGGAAAAGAGGATGGGACGAAGAAGAAGAAGACCTGGTGTGATACAGGTGAAGCAAAACAAGTCCTTTGGATAAAGGTGAAGTAACCAGACCTCACAAGAGAAAAACCCCCTCCCCTCCCTCTTGCTCTAATAAATCAGTATATGAACTGTAAAAGATATTTCATAACCCACTTGCCAGCTGGCCTATAGTGATTGAGAAATGTTCTGTTTCTGAGTTAGCTATGGTAAGCAAAAACTTGTAAGAAACAAGACTTAAATTCCGATGCATGGCACCTGGCCGGATATTATGCAAAGAGGAACACAGCTCATGGTCAGAAAAACAGAGTACTCAAGAACATTATTTAGCAAGATATATCATGTGTTGCCACAGCAGAAAAGGAATTTTAGACTCGGAATTGCATATATGGTAAAGGGAAAAGGGCATTTGCAGGAAAAGGTTAGGCCTTACGGCAAACTGAACAGACGTATAAGATGACACAAATAGATAAGCCAATAAATGAATCTACGTATGTATTGACGTATAAGAAAAACAACCAATAAAGATGTATCATGTGATTTAGGCTAACGTGGTATTGACCACCAAAAAATGTATAAAATCAGGCCTATAAGCAGAAGTAAGCTGAACAGACATCAGAGGACCCTCAGGCCTGAGGATCACATCTGTTCCATTATATGCTGAATAATTTGAAATTGTAAGCTGTTACTGATTTGTTAATAAATGTATACCTATTGAAACCAGTATATAGTGTGTGGAGTCTCCATTACGAGGTAGGCCTAGACAGCGGCCTACTTCAATGGTGACCCACGACTGCATAGGACACGAGCCTTAAACGACCTCACTGGATTGCAGGCATGAAATCTGCTTGTCAGATTGCCTCTCCATTACTTTTGGCCAAAAGTTTGATTCTGGGTTTTATTTCTGTACTTATGCATTGTTTTAAACTGAACTTCCTTATTTTACAGAGTTGCTGTGTTGCCTGCTTTATCTTGTTCCCCTTTTTATGCCGCACTTCTCCTTCATTTCCTTTTTACACCAGCAATTGAATGTGTTCTGCCTTATACACTATTTTCTTTTTCAGCACTAATTTTTTTTTTTCCTTTTTGTTTTTACGTAGGACTCACTGGTGTCAAATTTGGATGGTCCCGGACCCTGGAGCGGTTTTTCTGCATTGCCTTGCCCGGGACCGGGTTCCCATCCTCAATTGTCCTATTGGTCCTGCGCACTCAGTTAATACAAACAGGAACCAGGGGGTAACGCAGCATAGCGTAGTATATGGACTGGCGTTAGGATAGTCAGCATAGTATAAGGACTGGCGTTAGAGTAGTCAGCATAGTATAAGGACTGGCGTTAGGATAGTCAGCATAGTATATGGACTGGCGTTAGGATAGTCAGCATAGTATATGGACTGGCGTTAGGATAGTCAGCATAGTATATGGACTGGCGTTAGGATAGTCAGCATAGTATAAGGACTGGCATTAGAGTAGTCAGTATAGTATAAGGACTGGCGTAAGAGTAGTCAGCATAGTATAAGGACTGGCGTTGGAGTAGCCAGCGTAGTATAAGGACTTGCGTTAGAGTAGCCAGCGTAGTGTAAGGACTGGCATTAAAGTAGCAAGCGTAATATAGGGACTGGCGCTGGGGTAGCAAACATAGCGTATGGGACTAGTGTTAGAGTAACCAGCATAAGATAATGCTTAGTGGGAAACGAAGCTAAGATAGCATATATAGTGGAGCAATATTTACGGCCGTTGTTACTTTATCTCTGTGTAAATCTTATGTTTACTTCTTCTCCAAACTCTTTCCTTGGTACAGACAAGTATAAGGACTTGCGTTAGAGTAGCCAGCGTAGTGTAAGGACTGGCATTAAAGTAGCAAGCGTAATATAGGGACTGGCGCTGGGGTAGCAAACATAGCGTATGGGACTAGTGTTAGAGTAACCAGCATAAGATAATGCTTAGTGGGAAACGAAGCTAAGATAGCATATATAGTGGAGCAATATTTACGGCCGTTGTTACTTTATCTCTGTGTAAATCTTATGTTTACTTCTTCTCCAAACTCTTTCCTTGGTACAGACACTGATTCAATTGCTGGTTGAATTCTTTCCTCTGCTCGGATAACGCCTGGCCTTCCATTTTTCTGTCCACAGGTTAACCATTTTGTAATATTACATTGTATAGTGACATTGTATTTTGATGCTTCTATGAATCCACTGTCTTACATTTTGATGTTTCTCTGCATCCGCATCGTTGGTGCCATGTGCAATCAGTCCCCTATGTATATCTCTGTGGTAAATAATCTCTAAATCTGACCTATTACTGTTATCTATATATATCCATTTTCTGTCAGCATGCATCTTTGTGAAACCTTCATTATCATAAGTGTTGGGGAACTGATGCCTGACTTCTTTTATCTCGTTCTTCCTAAATTTTCCTCCTGGTACCGGCTGGTGCATACTTGGTGTTCAGGCATATTTTTGAGGGCGGTCTTTAAGCCAGTAATCTCTACTGAACGCCCATGAAATATATGTCTTCAAATCTATCTTTCTCAGCCTCTCTTCTCCATGAGAGTCCTGGTATCTTTTCCCCGGGTCATTGCACATGACCTACAGGGGTTCAGGGACACACATCGTTGTTCGTCTGTGATCACGACAAGACACTGACTCATACACTAACTTTCTGTGTCAGCGTCTCACTAGTGATCTGCTCCACATCCTAATTTCTTATCTATTCCTGTAGTCTAATAAGCCTCTAAAGGGAATCCAGAGGGGAAGCGCCCCATGGCTATAAACCCCTCTTACACATACATTTTTCCATTTTTCACACCTGTTGAGCTCCATTTCAACAGCTGTGAAGAGGGGGGTGAATAAAGGTGAATAAAGGTGACATTATTTTTGTTTTTTGATCACAGATGGATTTCGCATACACTATAAACAGATTACTGGAGATCAGAGAAAGATAATGCACGAAGAAAGCAGAAACTGTATTTGCACAAGAGATAAATATATGCCCTTTTTGTCTTTATAGGTCCAGGATTTTAATATTGCCACCTATGTTTCTTTCTTTTTACTAATGACTACTTTGTTTCCTAGAGTCAGGGAAAACTGCAGTGTTCCTGTCTCGGGAAACCACATCTTGAACAGGCTTGCCCGTTATGTCTGATTTCTCCCACTACTCTTGCTGACATTAGGAATCCCCCTGTTTTATTCTTCTCTGGCTGCCAGTGCTAGCCATGATTATTTGTCTTGTGCCTCTAGCCCTAGTTTTTCTTTCTCTTGCCTGTTCCCTCGTGATTCCATCTGCCGTTGGTTTTTCACCGATCTTCTGTTAAGCCGTTGCTTAGACAATCCTGTTCCTCCTTCTGCCCCCATATTTCCTACCATTGTTGATCCGAAAGTATACACCTCTTCTCTGCATTGTGCTTTGTGTTATCTAGCCCCTTATGATGTCACCATACTGCTTGCTTATGACGTTGCTTTCCCTGACATACCATCTTGCCTTGCCAAGCTTTCTTTATTTACGCTTGATATGTTGTCTTCCTGGATTTTATTAGTGTAAGTGGTATTATCATGTGTGGTCACTATTTTGTATGGGTTTTGGCTTATTAGTTCTGCTTTTATGGGTTCATTTTGTTGCTACTGACAAGAGAGGGTCTTCTAGCCTTAGTACAGCTCTGAGTCTGCGTTTTACTGTAATATTTTCAGCTTGTCATGCTGTCTGATGGCTTCCTTTGTTCTTCCGTTTATGCATTACATTTTAGCTGTCGCTTGTGTACTGGCCTGTGTAATATATGGCACTTTATGGGAAAGCGAAAGCATTGCTCTCGTGGTTCTTGTTTCCTGTTCTTTTGTGGTCACGAACCAGAAAAAAAAAAAAAAAAAACTGGGGGGAGTGAGGGGGATGAGATTGAATGAGACTGAAAGGAGAAGTATATATTTTAACTGTGTTTCAATGTTACCATAAGATTCATTAAAACAATTATTTATTTCATATAAGTTTGCTGGATTATAAAGGATTGTTTTTGAGAAAAAGAAGAACAAAATTACAGAAAAGATTAGGATCACTATTGTTTTTATATATAAAGACAAACAGTATTGGAAAGAAGGGATAAGAGACAAATACTGGAAGTTAATAGAAAGTGTTATGTTAGATTGGCAATGAAGTGAATATATAAGCAGATTATTGAAGTTCATAGAAAGATAGTGTACGTAAATAGGAAGGATTCGTGACGAGTGATTATGTCTAACCAAATAACTGACAGGCATTAAGTATGATAACTGGCAATGTAAAAATAAACGTACCCTTTGTCTTTCTAGGTCTTGGATTTTTATTATGGGCATTTCCCATCAACTCACTTTTTCCCATTACTAACGATCATTTGTTTTCTAGAGTTAGGAAAAACTACAGTGCACTCGAAGAGAACACCTAATGCTAATACTCTAAATAGAAAAAAAATTAATTTTTATGTCGGTCCGTTTTCCAGTACATGAGTACCAATATAACGAAAGAAGATTTAATTTTTCACTACTCACCACAACGATTTCAAACCTTATTCTTTGTCTGTGATCAAAGTTTAAGAAATGAGTTATGCTTCTTCTTCCTCTTTTTCCGTTACACAAACATACCGAGCTACTTCCTGGTTGATGTGTCTATGTTTAAGGACACTGGGAAATGTAGTGCTCTATTTCTTTAACTTGAAATTATTAGTTGCTATTTTCTTTTTATTTATTTATTATTCATGTCTCTACAATAATTGGAACATATTGCATAGGGTTCTTATGATCCACTCCTATCCCAAATGGTAATATTAATTAATGTTGTGCTAACATACCGAAGTGAGAATAACTTCTGCTTTTTATTTCTTAAGCCCCAAGCCAAGTTTTTGAGTGTTCCAACAAAGAAACATATTCTATAATGTTAACCCATTAAAAGTTGTTCACTTCTTGTTAGAAAAATTATTTGTCTAGCTTTAAGCAATGTGTATTGTTCTGTTTGGTTTTTTTCCCTTAATGAAATATATTATGAGCTAAACAACTTTGCTAGATTTCCATTTATGAGTACTCAATATAATTAGCAATATAAAAGAAAAAACTATTGTTCCTTTACTTATCATAACAGTTTTGAAAAACTTCTAGCAGTCTTTCTCTCTCTGCCTTTTCTTGGAACTTGTAAAAGAAATGTTACTTCCTTTTTTTCTTATATATTCTCTGATACACGCAGGAATACTTTCTGGTTTAATACAATACAATCAGCGTTTGGCTTTATTTAAAAAAATGGTTCTAACTGTTGCTTAAGAACTTTTCTAATAAGTTGCTGAAGGAAATGTCCAGTCCTATTGATTGGAATTCAAAAATATTTTAGTTTAGGTCTTTTTGCTGATTGAATATTAGTGAAAGTCAATATTAGTGAGTCAAACAAAATTGAACCCATGATTCGATAGAATCCCATGGGAAGGACATTTCTCCCATAAATCCTATTTTATTTTAATTTTTAGGGTTTATCATCTTTATTTTAGTATGTTTCAATATAACCTATGTGTTAATATGTCTAAGGCTATAGCTTAGCCATCCTTTTGCTTGGGTTTGACTCTTTGCTAATTCATATTTATGTTTAGCATATTACTCCTGTCCTTTGAACATCATATGCCATTGTAACTATAATTCCCTTAGGCTGACAAATATAATTCAGCCATTACATATATTAGACCTTAGTCTATTTGAATTAAAGCAGATAAATTTTTGTTTTCTTTTGTATGCCATCTTTTAACGCTGTACCTATCCTGTTAGTAATATTGCTCAGGTATTGTTGGAAACAAGTTAGATGATATATACAGTACAGATATTTCTGCCTTATTAATTATGGATCACTTCACAAAGACAATTGCCTATCAGAGGAAGCTGTATGCTACATGAGAATCCGTGTTTACACCCTTTTAATTAATTAATGACTTATTTACATAATTATGGACTAATGCTATTTGAAATATCATCGATGAAAAATTTTCAGCCGTATGAAACCCTGATGACGGATGAGCTCCAAAGGAAGGATCGTGCTACCAGAGAAAGCGCCTAGACTTACCAGCAAAGACTTCCTGACTGTTGCTACCAAAGACAGGATGACCTTTATGACCTTGAACTTCTACAGCTTTAATTATGGACTTATTAATTTGCACTTTAACTCTTTTATGGACTCATGCAGTATTAGTATATATATTTTTTCATGTGTTGATAATTATTTCTAACAGCCCTATTGCAAGATTTGTGTGTTTTTCTTGATTGTGACTTTATGCATTTTCATCCTGTTTTGACTCCCACAATAGCTCCCTAGTTATTTTCCCCTCCAGTTGGATTCTTTCCATTCCCTTTCTTGCTGCTAAGCTGAAGAGAAGTGCAGTGAAGAAGAAGTAATGAGCCCAGCTGAAGGATGATGACGTAAAATTTGATGTGGTTATCTGGACTTTCACCCCTGGCGTCTGGACCCAGTCGAGTCTGCACTGATCCCAGCTATTTTGGAAGAGCATGGAAATAATCTAACTTGTTAATTTATCCCTCCATCCCTTTTGGATGTAGTATGCTCATAACAGGATGAAGCCATAAAAGGAGAATATATTAAAACGTATCAGATTAAATTATGAACCCCTGCAGATGCCTAGTTGCTCGAACTATCCCAAATGTTGAAATAGAGACCCCTATACAGACCCATACACAACATTTTTGATAATCTTGACTTGGCTGATTTTGATGTACCTCCCTATGAAACACCAATAGCTGATTTCCCCTCCTAAGAGCCACCACCACGTCAGTACTTTATTCTGATGTTTCTAACACACTAGTATAAGCTCTGCAGTCATGCCTACCTGACTTTTCCGTTGCATATTATCCTAATTATTGATCACATGTTATCACATTGTATTAATAATTTTATTGTGACATGTTATGCTGCTCTGTTCCGGGTTAGTATAGTATGGGTGGGCACTTGTCCTTTTCATTTTTACCATATACAATTTCAAATACGTGGCCCTATGCCTGTGCTGTATGATCACTGACACAATCCACCTTCTGACCAAATATCCGGATGTCAAAGCCACCTGACGGGGCTTTGAAGAGGGGATGAGAGGGAAAAGAGGATGGGACGAAGAAGAAGAAGACCTGGTGTGATACAGGTGAAGCAAAACAAGTCCTTTGGATAAAGGTGAAGTAAACAGACCTCACAAGAGAAAAACCCCCTCCCCTCCCTCTTGCTCTAATAAATCAGTATATGAACTGTAAAAGATATTTCATAACCCACTTGCCAGCTGGCCTATAGTGATTGAGAAATGTTCTGTTTCTGAGTTAGCTATGGTAAGCAAAAACTTGTAAGAAACAAGACTTAAATTCCGATGCATGGCACCTGGCCGGATATTATGCAAAGAGGAACACAGCTCATGGTCAGAAAAACAGAGTACTCAAGAACATTATTTAGCAAGATATATCATGTGTTGCCACAGCAGAAAAGGAATTTTAGACTCGGAATTGCATATATGGTAAAGGGAAAAGGGCATTTGCAGGAAAAGGTTAGGCCTTACGGCAAACTGAACAGACGTATAAGATGACACAAATAGATAAGCCAATAAATGAATCTACGTATGTATTGACGTATAAGAAAAACAACCAATAAAGATGTATCATGTGATTTAGGCTAACGTGGTATTGACCACCAAAAAATGTATAAAATCAGGCCTATAAGCAGAAGTAAGCTGAACAGACATCAGAGGACCCTCAGGCCTGAGGATCACATCTGTTCCATTATATGCTGAATAATTTGAAATTGTAAGCTGTTACTGATTTGTTAATAAATGTATACCTATTGAAACCAGTATATAGTGTGTGGAGTCTCCATTACGAGGTAGGCCTAGACAGCGGCCTACTTCAATGTTAGCCCCTTTTTAGAGATGCCTCATGAATGCACACATGTACCCATATTCCTTACTACATCTTAGGAGTGAGGTCTATCATAGAACATGTGGGTGACAACAAACATCTCACTGTAAGTCAATATGGGTACTGTGACAGAGAGGTGTCAAACTGTGGCTGGGTAGGTTAGCGAGATGACAGGCAAGGGTAGAGGACGTGGGGGGAGCCAGGCTGAGGAAGGACAGGAGAACCGTCTGCTACTCCGTATAGTCCTAGACAAATACGATCATTTATTTGGGGAGGCTAGCCACCGTATCTCCTCAGCAGCCAAAAGTCTCAGCTGGGTCAGCATACTGCAGGCTGTCAATGGCGTTGCCGTGACAGCCCGCAGTATGGAACAAATTAAACACCGTTTTCGTGACATCAAGGCCCAGGTGAGACAGAAGTCCAGGGCCATACGGCAGCATGCAGCTGCCACAGGGGGGGGGACCCCATCGGAGGTGGCGCTAAGCCCCGAGGAGGAAGAGTTAGGGGCCAGGCTGGGCCCTGTCTACCTACTGGGCCTCGGAAGCGAGTACGACACCGCTTCAGAAGGTGCAGGTAAGTGTGAGCATTCTTTCCAGTATTTTACATGCAGCATATGGAACAGCTCATTAGCAGGAGGAGCTCTATGGAAAAGTGTTACATGTGCTCAACATATATGCTTACAGATACCACAGCTTCACCCTGTATGTCCCTTGCAATCTATGGAAGTCAAGAGGGCAGATGCAAGTTTAACCCAGGTGTGTCAATGGTGGTATTTCTGCTGCCACTCCCCCCCATGCATAACCTAGGACCCATCATATTCTGTCTGAGGGTGTAGCTGTACTGTTTAGAAGCATATATGTAGAGGGCTGTGCTCATTATAATATGACTCACATAGACACAAACACCAATAACCTGCAGCACGGGGATCTATATATGTATCATACAACTTGTAAGAACAGTCATGCTATATGGCTGTCCTCACCTCTCACTCAGGAGTGGGAGGGTGGATGGGTACAATATCAGGGCCTACTTGAGAGTCACTGCTGTAGAAAGGTAGATTCAGATAATGAGGTTAATAGGCCTATTCAGGGTGGTGAAAAGGAGGGGGGTGGGAACACAGTACTAGGTGAATGAGGGTAACATTGGAGGACATGAACTGTGTAGATATTGAGGCTTTAGTGTCTTTCTTTCTAGGACCCAGCTCTGGCAGCCAGGCCTCTTCCTCCTTTTCATCAGGTGGAGCTTCTACCGCAGGTAAGATAGTGCCTGGCATAGATGGGGGGGGGGAGAGAGGGCTAACAGTGAAGGAGGAGGCAAGCTGACATGATGTTTTGGATTTCCTGTCTTTCTAGGACCCAGCTCTGACACTTAGGCCCCCTCCTGTGCGCTAACCAGACCCTCCAGTCCTGCAGGTAAGAGAGTGCATGTTATAGATGGGAGGAGCTTGGGAGAGGGGGTGAGGGTGTAACATTGAGGGAGACAATCTGATTCTCTGTGCTTTTGCTATTTCTGTCTTTGTAGGAACTGCCCCAGCCAGCCACGACCCCTCCTCAGCCACAGCCAGCACAGCCTCTAGGCCAAGTAAGAAAGGGCAGGGCCTAGATGGTGCGGTGGGGGGGGGACAGATGTCAGCAGGGCAGGAGGTGTGGAATAGGTTAGGCCAGGGGTAGGGGTGTCCTCGAGAGGCACAGCCAGGTCAGTGCATGGCAATCCATCTCATACATATACATTGTGGATATCCACACAACCTGACTTGGCTGCGCCTCTCGAGGACACCATTGCCTACTCCGGGCCTAGAAGATGTGACAGTGAGGGGAAGTGGGGGGGGGGTGGACTGACCCTGAAGGAGGAGATGATGTGACTCTGTCTCTGCATGTCGCTGAAGGCCAGCCAGCCCCGCGCCTCTGCTCAAGACAGCTCAGCTTCCAGGGCAGGTAAGAGGGGGCAGGGCCTAGATGGTGCAATGGGATGAGGGTGGAGGGGGGGGGGACAGACGTCGGCAGGGCAGGAGACGTGGCAGCAGGGGGATGAGAGGTTTCAACAAGGCACGGCGGGGGAGGCAAACTTTGAGGGGGGAGAGGATCTGACCCTCTGTCTACATGTCTTGTCTCTGTAGGTCCTGCCTCACCCAGCCATGCCCCCTCCACAGATGCAGACAGCCCAGCCTCCAGGGCAGGTAAGAGGGGGGCAGATGAGGTGAGAGGGTGGAACCACAACGGATTTCTCTCTTGGCCTAGCGGATGGGGGGTGGAGATTGACCTTGAAGGAAATGATGTGACTCTGTCTCTGCAGACCCTGCCTCGCCCAACCAACAAACTTCCTCCCTGCCATGCAGCCAGGCCTCCAGGGCAGGTAAGAGAGGGCAGATGAGGGTGGGACCACAGCGGCTTTCTCTCTTGGCCTAACAGAGAGGAGGGAGGATCTGACCCTCTGTCTCTCCATGTCCTGCAGCGCCACACCCAGCCAGGACACCACCTCCCTGCCACGCAGCCAGGCCTGTAGCCCAGGTAAGAGAGGGCCTGGCATAGATGTGAGATGGGAGGAGACAATCTGGCTGCGTTTGTTTCTTATCTGTTTTTAATAATAATAACTTTATTTTTGTATACCGCAATACCACAAACAGTTCAGAGCGGTTTACAGTGTAAGAGACTGTACATATGTAAAATAGTTAATTCTTATGCTGCAACCTATGTATAGTTTTTCTTCTAACCTTGTAATCACTGACCGCTCATTGACCTCTTATCTATTTATACACTGTAATTCGCTGATTGTACAGCTATTCTTCATTGTAAACCACCTAGAAGTCGCAAGATTATGGCGGTATAGAAAAATAAAGTTATTATTTTGTTTTATAAATCTTTATTCATTTTCTTATGTTACAACAAGTGTATCACATAAACTCATTAGAAACTTGAATATACACACTTGATTAACTCATATATTAACATCAAATTTAACATTTCTTTAGAAAATTAATATAAAGTTATATTATTATGCCAGAAATCTAAATTTATATAATTCTTATTGAATATAATAATCCCCCACCCCTCCCTCCCTCCCAATCAATAATACATAAAATCAACTTTATTGCAATTTCATTCATATATTGATATAATATGTAATAATCAAAAATAAAATCCTACCCCATTCCCCTCTAATCAAATATCTTATCATGGGAAAAGTTAATCATTCATTACAGAAATCTGTTAATGGTCCCCAGACTTTTTGAAATTTACTTACATATCCTTTTTGTGTTGCAATGGTGAGTTCCATTTTGTATATATGACATACAGAATTCCACCAGAAATTGTAATTCAACCTGTCATGCTTTTTCCAATTATATGTTATTTGTTGTATTGCTATTCCAGTTAAAATAAACAGAAGTTTGTTGTTACTTGACGAAATTTGACTTCTTGCTCTCATAGTTGTTCCAAATAAAATAGTATCATATGTCAAGGCTACCGGATTTTCTAACATCCTATTGATTTGAGGCCAAATTGATTTCCAGAATGATAAGATAAATGGACAATAGAATAAAAGGTGGTCTAATGTCCCGACTTCAACATGACAGTGCCAACATCTATTAGACTTAGAACTATCTATCTTTTGTAAACGAACAGGGGTCCAAAAACAATTCCTGGACATGAGACACCAATTAAGATCACTAGGGGCTAGGTATGGGCTCCTTTATCCGGAAGTAATAAAAGTTACAATTGCAAATAAGACTCAAAATTTTTCGGACCCTAAAAAATAAAGTTATTATTATTATTATATACAGGGAATGTATTATGCAGTTGAGAGCAATTTACAATGCAGGGGACTGTACATATTCAGCATAGGAACTCCTTGGACAGGTCTGGCCTTCCCCTCCTCTAGCAGTGAGGAGGTGGAGCAGGAGGTGGAATGTCGGCAGCTCCCACCACCCTCTCCCCCCCCTCACCACCACCACCACCACCGCAGCAGCCTGTGTGGCTGCTCTGGGTGAGCTCCAATGCCTGCATGCCCTCCAGACTCTCCATTTTGAGAGGATGGAGGCATGCGGGCAGGCAAGGGTGCTGGAGCTGGCTGGGATGAGGCAGGACGTGAGAGCTGGGATGGAGGGAATAATGGAGGGAATGAGAGCTGGGATGGAGGGAATGAGAACTGGGATGGAGGGAGTGAGGCAGGACATCAGGGAGCTCACTGCAGCAATTCTGCAGCTAGCAGAGGCCAGGGGACAGCCAGCCCCTAATCAGGGGGGCCGGGGAAGGGGGCATTCAAGGGGTCGGGGAGACCGCCAAAAGTGCCCCGATGTGGCCATTAGGGTGTTGTTTGTGTTGGGTGAAGGGGGGAGGGACACACATTGTAAATATATAAAACATTTCTTTATTGCACTATATACTGTTTCTTTGCTGTAGTCATTTTGTGATTTTTTTCAAAGTGCTAGGTAGGCACTTGAGTGTGTGTGCATCACGTATTGACCCTTAGTCCCCCCCTGCAAAAAGCTTTTGCATCCTATTGCATTGGATTCTGACAACGATGAACATGAGGTTAACTCTTAACTGCCTTACCCGTCTGGGAAATGGCTGTTCAGGCTTGTCTGATGTGGCTAACATGGTAATATCAGCGTGTATTGGTTGGAGTCAAAAAGTGTGCCCAGTGCGGTGACTACATAGCACTGCTTCTGTGGTTCTCCTCCCCCTCCCTTTTAAACCTTGGGTGACTTCCTTCCAAAAGTACAAGGAAATACATTTCTGGAGTTCATCTGACCCACAATTGGTAGAATGGTAGTCACCCACTTCCTGGGTTTGGGCACTTGCGATAATGCAATAGTTCAGAAAGGGTCTTGAGATCCGAAACCTTGAGAGTCAACTCTTGCATTGTGCCTCAGGATCTACCTGGGGTGGGTCTAACGTGCCTCCCCCAGAATTTGGTGATGTGCTCTGATGTTCATTGTTTGTAAGACGATGAACAAATTGTACCCTTCAGTGCTTGTCTTCCTCCCCCCCCCCCTCATTCCTAGCAAGCTTCTGAAACGAAGGCACGATAGACCTTCCCCCCCAGTGGGAATGTTTTCCCAGCATGTGTGCAAGACTATGACACAGTTTGAGTCTACTCCTGAAAAAGCTCCATAAGGAATATTTCCAGCTGGCACAGTGTTAACAGGTCAGACACTCCGAAGATTTGTATGAGTGTCAGAGGTGTTGACGGTGTGCCCCCACACACTCCAAAGGATTCCATTGCTTCATAAGGTGAAATATGTCTTTGCAAAGCTAGTATTGTGCTTCATTGCTCAGTAACATATATACAATGTTTGAGCTTTGATTTTAGGTAAGATGGTGGAGGGGAATTGTCAACATTTACAGATGAGAGACCACACAGAATAACATTGCAGCCATCAGCTCTTTAGGGGAATGAGCGTGCACCATGTGAGCATTCCCACTAGTTTGCAAAACACCAACTACTGCGGTCAAATTGCAACCCCTACATCTTTTGATCTACATCAGATTGAGACAGTCAGGCCTTTACTTGCATTTGGAAGTGGAAACATTTGCAGATTGCTATTTGTATGGTGTTCTCCCAAGGGGAGCTCAGAAGAGCTACTGTTTACATGGAGTGGATAATGCATGCAGCATGTCCATTTCCATGGCCCGGTGGGGGGTAATATGAAGCGAGTTTGACAAGGTGACAGGGAGCAGCATGGGTTCCAGGCTGTTGGTAGAGGCACTGCACAACGCTCCCCCCTCCCCTTCACATTTCCTCCTTGTTTCATTGTAGTAATGGGTCCATGAATGTCATCAGAAGAGAGGCTGAGAGGGATGTGAGCTGGCAAAAGCTAATGTCAAAGTGTAGAATAAGGTGTACAGCACTCTGACTGGTGTGATGAAAGGGATGGCATTGTGGTTGGCCAGAAGAAGCCACACGTCACTATGCCCCTGAGGAGTTCAATACTGTTCAAATGAAGAGACAGAATCTGGGCAGGTGAATCAGATTTAATTGTGCAATAGGATGACCATCATTGAAAGCTTCTATACGAGCCTCTGGCGAGAGGCTACACGACATGAGCTTCTGTAAAGGTGCTATGGTACATTATCTTCGGAACAGGTGTGAGGTATTACAATGCACAACCTCTATACACAAAAGCTCTGTGGTGGTCTTAGTACTGGATCATCCTACCTTTCTGCACTTTTTGATACCAAATCAGTTGGGCCTACCTCTTCGTGAGGTTGGCCATTTCCACAAATATGTAGCCCCAAAGATCAGGTTTTCTCTCTCTCTCTAGTTTGCTTTGTAAAACTTTCAGCTGTTCTTTTTGAACCTTCATTCCACCGCATGGGTGCCATTACCCAGAACATTCTTACCCTGATGCTTTGCTATTAGATGTGTTTGAAGGACTGCTCCAGAGACTTCACCACCCACAGCTGCAGGTGCAAGCTGAGGTTGCCTCACATCCGGAGACGGCTTCACCCAGGTACGTATGTCCAGACAGCACCCACATTTCCTTCTTTGTGAAGAAGAGAATGTAGTCATCTGGCTGAGAAATGTGAGAGAAAAGTTTCCACGTTGGCATTCAATGACACCACATAAACCAAATGACCATACCTTCTGGGTCTGACCTTAGGAGAGTCTTTCCTTAGAGGGGGGACAGGGGAAAAGAAAAGAAAAAGCTGCTTGTGCCCTCTGACAGAGGTTTAAGCTGCCCGGGCCGCTTTAAGCTGAAGAGAAAGCAAACAAACAATCCAGTCTCTGATGTCTCCCTGGAGGTTTGGCCTACAGCTGGTCCTTCCTCAGTCATCTCTATTTCCTGGCCCGACCGTAGCTGGGGTGAAGGGCAGTGGTGTGGCTCTCCTCCTTCAGCTTCCACCTGCCCTTTATGCTTGAAGCAGGGTACAGAATCTAGCTGCAAGGCCTGCCTCTCTCTCTCTCTCTACTGGCTTCTCAGGAGCTGCCTTTAAGTCACAGGCTCCTTTTTCACAGCTGTAAATGTCATTGGCTTAGAAAGAAAGCAGTGGTATGGAATGCGGCTGAGCCACTGGTCCATGTCCTGTTCAGCCTCCCTGTCTGGAGATTAGGCAGCAAACTCCTGAATATTGCTACTGAATTGCTCAGCTCTTCTGTTTAGGGAACGGGAGTCATTGATGCTACTCTTTTTTGGGGGGGCTGCAGGGGTAAGCCGGTGCTGGTTATAGGGTGGGACACATGGGTGTAATTTTATCTTGTAGAAACCTAGCTGCAGTGTTTTGTACAGTTTGGATCTGTGCGATCATATCGCTTGATCAACCCGGAAAGGTTGGATTGCAGTAGTCAAAGATAGTGACTACTGGGGATTAGGACTACATTGGACATTGGTCAATGAGAGAGGTAGGGTTTGATGACTTGGAACCAAGTTGAGTTTGGCCGAAGCCTCTTTAAAGATCCATAGGATCGGCGTTGTCATGTGTAGGCTGGCCTCAAGCCACACAACCGGGTATGTAACCCCCTCACCCCCCATTCTTGATCAATTCAACAGTACTGATGTTTAGTGTTCGGTAGAAACCGGGGGCTCATTTTCTTGAAAGCATCTAATGATTTCCCCTAGGCCCATCTCAATCGGGAGCATCATCTGCATATATGTCCAAAATCACATCAAAGATGAATTCAATATATCAATCGATCTCAAAAGTGCTGGCATAGGAAGCAATACCGTTCCTATCCCCCTCTTCTCATAGGATTTTTCAGCAGAACTCACACCACACTGGAGCTGCCCCCCTCCACTCCCCCAGTTTCCTAGTTATTTTCTAAGCAGCCTAGGGGAACATGAGGAACATGAGATGGCAGATCCTAGCTGTACCCCCCCCCTATCTCATCTTCTAGTTGTGCATAGCACATACCTATACTGGCTCAGGGCACAGTTTCTTTCCGGTTGCTGGAATCCCCTTGCCATTCTACTGTGCTTAGGGTTTAGGATGGAACTGATTCATCCATTCCCTAGCTCTTCCCTCGAGGGCCAACGTCTCAGCAATATGATCTTTGCAGCGACCGATAGGTGTAGGAACCCCAGTATCACATCTGGTTTACTTATACTCGTGCCGTCTGAATGCTGAGTTGTCTGTGGAATGGTGATTGGAGGTGAGGGTCATGTATGGCTGATGTTGCCGTGCTAGTTTGCCCAGTAGTTAGGATATCCACGGTTGGTTTGCTACAGGTCTGTAGTTGGAGAGGTGTTGTGACCCTTTGGTATGGATTTGACTATGGAATGTTTCTGTGTAAGTGGAACTTGTCAGGACTGTAATGAGTCATGGATGAGGGAGAGTGCTGGCGCTCTCATTGGCCGAATAAGACAGCTGTGGAGGGAGGGCCGGGCCCGGTTTCACTCTTCTCTGTAGTTTCTTTACTCATAATTCAGTGATTGTTTGAAAGTTGCCCATGATGTGTCGAGTTGATCCTTGGTATTTGTCCCTAGATGATGTCAGTTGTCCTCCTGTAGCTTTCTTCTTTTCTCAGTGAGGAGATTGCTGATATCTTCACTGGTTCGGGCGCATTCGGTGGCAATAGTGTGGAATGGCTGATGTGGGTGGAAGCTCAACCGCCGAGCTGACCTTGTTCTCCTGTAGTGAGAGGAAATAAAAGGAAGGACGTGAAGAGGATGCTGTCTTTTGAATAGAACATAATCACACGACCGTCTAGATACATGCATTGTTCCTACACCTACACGAATGAATCATTTCTATAGCGCTACCAGACTCACAAAGAGTGAGGAAACAGTCCCTGCTCAATAGAGCTTACACTTGAAACAAGGAAGACGGACAAACGAGATGTCATGGATAAAGTGAAGGGATTTCATGGGCAAAGGGTTGACGGTGAAATCCAAAGGGTTTGTTTTCTGTCTGCTTGTAAACAAGGACAAACTCAGGTAATTGATTGCAGGCATAGGGGGCGTCTGGATTAGGCAGGGGAGGGGAAGGTATACTAATATGAGCAGCGGAGCTATCAGAGAGGCATATAAGGAGAGAGAACACACTTGTAGGTGAGCAATAACAGCTTGAAGGGTATGCCGTGGTGGATAGGGAGCTGGCGAAGTAACTGAAAGAGAGGGGTGACGTGAGCATTGGGAGGTTAGTTGAAGATGAGTCAAGCGGCAGAGTCATGCACAGATTGGAAGGAGAGAAGAGGTGACCCTGAGGGATACCAGGTAGGAGTAGATGACAGTACTGTAAGTGTGAGCTTGGACACAGGAGGGGTGGAGGGTGGGTTGTGGGCCAAAGCTAGAGGTGAAATGATGAGAGAAGTGAAGGTAAAGGTTCCTGTAGTAGGATTAAAAGCCCACATACAAGGTAGCATACCTGAAAAAGCGCATCCTTGAATGCGGCCTTATGGGGGGAGACAGGCACGTCGAGATGTGAATAGGGTTGGTAATGTGGATGGGAGGCTGTGCTGACCTTGTTCCTATAGTGAGAGAGAAAAGAGTAAAGGAGCTTAATAGGAGGCCAGAAAGAGTTCACTCATAAGTGGCCACATGTGGACTTGGGTGAGTAGAAGCGCAGCCACCGAGCAGACCTTGTTCCTGTAGTGAGAGAAAACAGTGAAGAACATTAACAGGATCCCATCCTTTGAATGTAGCATCCCAGAAGAAACACAATCCAACGATCCTCGAATGTGGAATAGGTGGGGAGAAGGGGAGGGAGACAGGCCTCTAGAGACGTGGATAAGGTTGGTGAAGTGGGTGTACATGCAGCCGACGAGCTGATCTTGCTCCTGTAGTGAGAGAAAAGACCATTAAGAGGATCGCATCCTTTGAATGTTGCATCCCAGAAAGAGCATAATCCAACATCCTGGAATGTGGAGTTATGGGGAGATGGCTATTAGTATTAAAGAAGCCTTTTGAACCTACACTAGTCAAGTACATATACAGTAGATGTGTAGATATTGTCTTATCAATGTAATCAGGATATGGAGAATGTTCTCTCAGAAGCCCCGACATGCACCGGCCATGTGGACACGGGCCAATGGAACAGAGAATCATAGCTGCATTCTGTTTTCCGAGAACCTGATCTCATTCGCAGACAAAACACAGGTGAAGCATTTAGTCGTCTACGACAATTAAAACAAACAGAACTGCTACTTATCTGAATAGATGGAATGGCCCTCCAAATGCCAAATGGCTAGGTGGTGTGTGATGGCAACACCTCCGACGGATCCATCTCTCTGTAAGCAAAAAAATGAAAAAGTCATTGGAAGACCCAAAAAACCATGGGTAGGGCGTTCGACATAGTCCCCCCCCCCCTTAACTGTGGTGGAGTGGACAAGTTTCCCCTCCCTCATGTACCTTTGAAATGAACAGCTATATGCTGAGCATTCCTGATATAGTCCATTTGACCGATGGAGAACTGAACAGAAGACAACTGCTATGCTCAGATCTAACCTATGTATATGCCATCCTCCGTACTGTGGCACACCTACACATAGCGGCGCCGTGGATAGGAGGAGATCCCGGCTGTGCTTGGTGCGGAAAAGATGGGGACGACAGATGAACATGTGCTGGCTCCTTGACAAAGCTGCAGGGCCACGGTAACAACTCGGACGCTTGGTAGAATTGCTCTCGGCGCCGGAGCTGTAACCACCACGGCCAGCCCTATGGGCATGAGCTTGCCATTGTAAAAGAGAGGGCTAGTTTGTTGATACCTGCCTAGTCCCACTTGGCCCCTGCCTCCATCCCCAAAGGCATCTATGAAACTTACAGGAAAAATGTTCCTCGATGAGTCACTGCCGGACCTGCCTACCGCTGAATGGTAGCGCGAGCGGGTGCGGGCCAATATGATGGATCCGGTGGAAGATCTGGCTGGATTTCTACGGGTACACGATGCCTCACTGCGATGTGGAGTATGCAGCACGCCAGCACAATCTGGGCCACGGTATTGGGGGAGTACTGCAATGCTCCGCCGGACTGATCCAGACACCGAAACCTATTTTTGAGCACTCCGAAGGTGCGCTCGATGACCCCATGGGTGGCGATGTGGGCGTCATTGTAGGCCCTCTCCGCGGGTGTCTGGGGATCACGCAGTGGAGTAAGAAGCCATGGGAGACAGCCATATCTGGCATCACTTGGCGGAACAAAGAAGCGCACATTACCACTGTTATTAGAGGCTTTTCAGAGTTTTCATCTGCCAGAACACTTGCCTCACCCTGCTGAGGACTGTCTTAGGCCTATAGCATGTCCTTCCCTGCCCTACAAATGTAGCCAGCTCCTGACACACCTGTATTCTGGGAGCTCCCTGCTAACCGATAAACTTACAGGTGACCACATGAATAGCAAAGCCACCTCCCACCCCATTTATCTTCTGAGCAGGGACTCTGTAGGAGAGTAGCCTTGCAAAGGTCAGCATCAGACTGGGAGTGTGAACACACTCACCAGCCTGGAACAGGGTCACCTGTCGTGTAAACATGCAACAGCGGTGGGCATATTCAAACACAGCACAAATAGGACATATTTGGCCTCACTAACCAGCCCCCCGTACTAGGTAAACACCCATTGTAATGCTAGCCTAATCAAAGAGGCCATAAGTATGCACCATCCTAAGTGTGAGATTGCGTTAAACCCTTACTGCAGCTTGATAAAAGGAGCCCTTGGAATCTTCTGTTCCCCCTGCTACGTATCTCAGCGGCTAAGTGTCTTTGGTCTCTGTGCCTCCGCCTATGCTGTCTGTTCCTCCTTCCCAGAATGTTTCAGGGGTTCCAGCAGTTGATCCGGTCCTCCCTGATCCTTTATTGGACAATTTAAGCGCTCCCTTAAAAGCTTTTTATACAAGGACGCTTTCAATGCATAGAAAACATTACCTACAAGTACTAAATCCTAGTTTTTAATAAGTGTTATGTGTAGGTCGCCAAAATACTTTTTATTTTACTTTATATCCTGGATTTGAGATCCTACCATATATGTTTTATATGACCCCTCCATATGTGTTTTTTCCTTAAATGTTTCTTTTTCTTTTCTTAAAAATTGTAGTTCACCCCTTTGCCTTTTGTACCAGTTTGTAATAGAATGCCAAAATTTGTCTATATTATCTTGTTTTGTCCTCCCCAATTTGTTAATTGTTATTTTAAAAATAATTGTTACACGCATTGAAATATATGATATTGCATAGATAACAAATCCCAATAAACTTGAAACTTGACAGTGCTGCACTTCCCGGATTTGGGTGCTGGATCCACAGATCCCTTTGGGACTCCGGATCCTGGAAATGATCCGACTGTCAGGCGCTTGTTTAAATTTGATGCACTACTGGACCTAATTGCTATATCTTTTCAGGAGTTGAGCTTGGATACTCAGCCAGCTCCTTTCATTTCTTCAATTTCTGCTCCCTGGCTCTGCAGCATTTGTTCACAATCTGCGACCTTTTCTGGCATCTAGATATCAGTCATGGTTACGGAGAAGTTGGGCTCTCAGGAGGGTCCTTTACGGAATGCTCAGGCACAAGAGTGTCAGCAGCTTTTGTGGCAGTCAAAGGGGATTTCCTGGTGGCTCAGATGACCCGGCGCACCTCTCTCCCTACTGATGGGAGAGTTGTATTGAAAGCTATGCAAGACAACCAGGTGGATGTGGTTCTCTGGAAAGTTTTGTACCAGCTAATTTAGGCATTGGATCTGCAGCGCCTATGTCTTTTGTGGCACACACCTGTCTAGCTCAGCTATGAACGCCTTTTTCTCAGCTTCTGTTGCCTGGGATGAACTACATGACAGATGGCTTATATGGCCTTTTGAAGGTGCTGACAAAGGTGTCAGCGTATTTTATTTCGGTCCGCCGAATGCTCCGAGTTCAATAGTGGGCTGGTGATTCCACCTCTAAGGCAACTCTGGTGCAGCTGCCTTTTCAAGGGCAATTGTTGTTTGGCAAGGGTCTGGTTCACCTCATGACCCGAAGACCTTGTCCTATAGTAGAGCATGGCCCAAAGTTTCTGTGCATCCTCCTTTGCGTGGCTCCTGATGACATTTTTGTGACTACTGGCAAGATTCTCTGTCCTCATCGCAGAGACTTTCACAGGGTTACAGGCTACAGGTACGTTCTGTCTACCGCCACCCGTCCTATCTGACCTGTCTGTATGACCCAATGACGCCAGGGAGCTGAGGGCCCCTCTGCGGATAGGGAGTCAGTTCTCGGAGTTTCGGCCTGCCTGGATGAAAGTCCAGTGGGTCGTGGAATTTATTCAGTTGGGATACAAACTAGAATTTGCTCAGCTTCTGTCTTCTCCTGTCAGGAGCCCAGACACAGTTTGCTCAGTCCAGGTGGCTGTTCAGTGCTTGCTGGATATTCGAGCAGTAGAGCCAGTGCCAAGTGAACATTCGGGTTCAGACAGATACTCTGTTTACTTTATCGTTCCTAAGAGAGGATCAAAAGATTGAAGATCACTTCTGAATTTGCAGCACTTCCATCTGGCTCTCAAGCTTCCTTGGTTCTGGATGGTGACCATGCGGTTGGTCCTTACAACAGTGGTGCCAGGGGAATTTCATACCTCCCTGGATCTTACAGAAGTGAATTTGAACATTCCCATTTTTCCAGATCACCGCAGGTTTCTGCGGTTTCCTGTGCTGGATCAGCATTATGTTTTTTGCCCTGTCCTTGAGCTGGTGACAGCACACCGAAACCTTCACCAAAATGATGGTGATAGTAGCTGCTCCACTGAGGAAGATGGAGTTGCAAGCTAACTCTTATCTGGCCACCTGGTTGCTCAGATGCGCCCTTGGAAAAGGGGTGTACTACAGTAGTGACAGTGCTCCGCGTACTGGAAGACCTGGGCTGAATTGTCAACTTAAAAAAAAAGTGAGCCATCTGACACCCACACAGTCACTGAAATACCTGGAAGTTCTTGTCGATACAGCAGCGGGCCATGTTTATCTGCCTGAGGCTCAGAAACAGAAGTGCTGGGCAAAGATTTAGGAGATATTGAAGATGGCGGCCCCTTCAGCATGGGACGTCCTACAGGTTATGGATTCTAGGGTTACCATGGTTCCTAGGACGAAGGTGTACATGCGTCCTCTTCAGACTGCATTCCTCTCTCGCTGGGCTCCCCACTGAGATGTCTCAGACCTGAGTCTGCTGTGGACTCTGGAGGCCAAAGTGTGTATGACCTGGTAGTTTGGCCTCAATCACTCTGCTAGAACGTTCCATTAAGCATTGCTTCCTGGATTGTAGTAACCATGGATGCCAGCCTTTGTGGCTGGGAGGGACTCATTGCGGTTGTCGTCCTTTTCAGTACTGTTGGACTCTGTCACCAAAGAAGTGGTTGATCAATGATGGCAGTGGCCTCTATTAATCTTCCCTTAGCTCAGTTGACTTCTTTTCCTTTGGGCGGAACATCATTGCCTGACGCTGACGGCCAACGTTCAAGCAGACTTCCTCAGCCATCAATCTAGAGTTCCAGGTGAGTGGTGTCACACCCGCGCTCCTGTAAGGTGCAGCGAGCCCATGGGGACGTGACCAAAACCTCAGATCCCTTACTACCAAGGGACCTTTCAGGTCTTAATTCAGGCACAGTATCTGCCTAATGGGCATTCAAGGTAAAGAGTCTAAGTCAGAAATGGCGAAAACAAAACAGCTTTATTTCAGCCACTGGCCAAATAAACCAAAACACAGGCTTCAGCCTTGCAGTTCAGGATAAACTTATATTTCATGGAATTATAACAAAAAGGTTCAAACAACACAATCAGGATATTCAAGTTGGTCAGCACTGAATTGAGTACAGTCCCCTGCTTCTGGACTTTAACCAGGTAAGTCACAGGCTTTACACCCACAGTTCATACCAAAAACAAGGTCAGAGGTACTTGGTTTCTCAATGAACAGAAAAACAAACTTACAACAGACTGCTCAGTGAAGAAGGTAGAAATTTCACATGGTTTTACTGTGCTGTACCATGCATACTCTCCCTTGGAAACGTTGCTGCAGTTTCTATGCACAGCTGAGAGGGAAGGCAACGTAATTGTTCTGCTTGGTAACAATCCAGGAAACTATTCACACGTTTGCTGGTAACCCACACTTCACTGCTTTAAAGAAAGCCTCCAAATTTAGCTTTCAAGGAGAGATCATAAACTTACTTCAAAGAAGAACTATAGGTTAGCTGGCAGCTCAGAGATATAAACAGCAAACCCAACTCTTATGCTCACTGTATTTCCATGGCTATTGGCTGGGTCTCAGTTCCTACCTGGCTTTCCTGCACCTCCATGGCTTCTTCCTCCGGTTGCTCCCAAGGATTCCAGGTAAGAGACAACTCCTCTGGCTCTAACATATGCCAGTCTTTATTATCTGACTCCTCTGGGTGGAGAGAGAGTGACTGACTTTCCCCAGGTTTCCTCTCTCCTGTTTGCTTCCCTCCTCTTCCTGTTCTGAGGAGCCACTATCCTATGGAGAGCCACTCCCCCTCTGAGTAGGTGGGTGAAGGGTTTTCCACACACCAGCCTGCTCCCTATTATTACTGTCAGGATTCTTTCTAGTCCTAATTCTCCTAGGCACAGGTTGCTCAAAAGATATCAAACTTCTGACTGTGGCAGGGACAGGTTTGCACTGGGTACAGCTTTCCTGCCTAACCTTTTCCTGCCCTGCCACTTCATTGTCTGAGCAGTAGTCAGCTAGATCTGTTAATTGGCCGGCCACCTGGTCAGCTCTCCTACACCTAGGTTCAGTGTGTTTTCTCCTGATCCTTGGGGCAAAACCCAGGACATAAGAACATAAGAGGTTGCCTCCGCTGAGACAGACCATAGGTCCATCCTGCCCAGCGGTCCGCTCCCGCGGCGGCCCATCAGGCCCATTGCCTGATTAATGGTCCATACCTATCTATACCCCTCAATCCCTTTTTCTTCCAGGAATCTATCCAAGCCTTCTTTGAAGCCACTTAATGTTTTCTTGTCTACAACAGCCTCTGGAAGTGCGTTCCATGTATCCACCACCCTCTGAGTGAAGAAGAACTTCCTAGCGTTTGTTCTAAACCTGTCCCCTTTCAATTTCTTCGAGTGCCCCCTTGTACTTGTGGTGCCCCATAATTTGAAAAATCTGTCCCTGTCTACTTTTTCTATGCCCTTCAGGATCTTGAAAGTTTCTATCATGTCTCCTCTAAGTCTCCGCTTTTCCAGGGAGAAAAGTCCCAACTTCTTCAATCTGTCGGTATATGGGAGGTTTTCCATTCCCTTTATCAGTTTAGTTGCTCTTCTTTGTACTCCCTCAAGTACCGCCATGTCCTTCTTGAGGTATGGCGACCAGTACTGTACACAGTACTCCAGATGTGGCCGCACCATTGCACGATACAGCGGCATGATGACTTCCTTCGTCCTGGTCGTAATACCCTTCTTAATGATACCCAACATTCTGTTTGCTTTCCTTGAGGCCGTGGCGCATTGAGCCGATGCCTTCAGTGTTGCGTCTACCATCACCCCCAGGTCTCTCTCCAGGTTACTGACCCCTAGTGGTGTTCCCCCCATTTTGTATGTGAACATCGGGTTCTTTTTCCCGACGTGCATGACCTTGCATTTTCCTATGTTGAAGCTCATTTGCCATTTTTCGGCCCACTTTTCCAGCTGCGTTAGATCCTTTTGGAGATCTTCGCAGTCTTCCCTGGTTTGAGCCCTGCTGTATAGTTTGGTGTCATCTGCAAATTTAATGACTTCACACTTGGTTCCCGCTTCTAGGTCATTTATGTAGATATTGAACAGGAGCGGTCCCAGCACCGACCCCTGTGGAACTCCGCTCGTGACCCCTTTCCAGTCTGAGTAGTGGTCCTTCACGCCAACCCTCTGTTTCCTGTTTGCCAGCCAGTTTTTGATCCATCGGTGTACCTCCCCTTGTACCCCGTGGTTCCATATATTTTTAAGCAGTCTCTCATGTGGTACCTTGTCGAAGGCTTTTTGGAAGTCAAGGTAAATGATGTCTATAGATTCCCCTTTATCCACCTGGCTGTTCACCCCCTCAAAGAAGTACAATAAGTTTGTGAGGCATGACCTACCCTTGCAGAAGCCATGTTGACTCGGTTTTAGCTGCCCATTTTTTTCGATGTGTTCACAGATGCTGTCTTTAATCAGTGCCTCCATCATCTTACCCGGGATTGAGGTCAGGCTCACCGGCCTGTAGTTTCCTGGGTCTCCCCTTGCGCCCTTCTTGAAGATGGGCGTGACATTTGCTATTTTCCAATCCTCCGGGATCTCTCCGGTTTTTAAAGATAGGTTGCATATCTGTCGAAGTGGCTCCGCTATTTCGTCTTTTAGTTCCTTGAGTACCCTTGGGTGAATTCCGTCCGGACCTGGCGATTTGTCGCTCTTTAGTCTGTCGATCTGCTTGAGTACATCCTCCTGGCTTACCTCTAAATTGACCAGCTTATCATCTTGGTCACCTATTTTGATTTCCTCGGGTTCCGGAATGTTGGTTGTATTCTCCATCGTGAAGACTGATGTGAAGAACTCATTTAACCTGTCAGCTATCTCTTTCTCTTCTTTTACTACTCCCTTTCTGTCTCCATCATCCAATGGTCCCACTTCTTCTCTCGCCGGTTTCTTCCCCTTGACGTATCTGAAGAACGACTTGAAATTTGTTGCTTCCTCTGCCAGTCTCTCTTCGTATTCTCTTTTTGCTTTTCTAACCACCCGGTGGCACTCCTTCTGGTGTTCTTTGTGCACTTTTTGGTTCTCCTCTGTTTGGTCTTTTTTCCATTTTCTGAACGATGCTTTCTTGTTGCTTATCGCCTTCTTCACTGCATTTGTTATCCACACTGGGTTTTTTGTTCTATTTTTTTTTGCACCCTTTCCTGAACTTGGGGATGCATAGGTTTTGTGCATCGTGCACAGTCCCCTTGAGTAAGGTCCAGGCTTTTTCTACGGATTCCATCCTTCCCTATGTTGCCTTTAAGTTTCTTCACACCATTTCCCTCATGGTATCATAATTTCCTTTTTTAAAGTTGAGTGCCGTCGTTGTGGTTCTTTTCCCCTTTGAAGATCCAATTTCAAGCCTGCACTGGATTTGTTATGGGCAAAACCCGAAACGGACTTGGGTTTGTCACAGTGGACTCTAGCTCAGTAGGCATTTCAGGCACTTGGGGCAGCTCCATCTCGACCTCAGGGCCATGGCGTAAAACAAGAAGACACGACGCTTCTTCAGTCACAGTTTCGGCCCGGAAGTGAGAGACTCGATGCTCTAGAGCAGGGGTAGGGAACTCCGGTCTCCGAGAGCAAACTAGATGCACATCTCCTTATGAGAGGCATAGAAGGATATGGGTGACTAAAAATTACGCCAGGTGTACGCCTGACAGGGCCTCTGCGTGTGCGGATCGCCGGATTTGATGGACCAAAGGTCTGATCCAGAGATGGCACTTCTTATGTACTTATGAGATCCATTTGCATGCACTGCTTTCAATGCATATTCATTGGGGAAATCCTGAAAACCCGACCGGAATACTGGAATACGGCTCTTGAGGACCGGAGATCTTAAATCTATTGGAAGATTTTGCTAAGTAAGCTTCGGTTCTATATGTGAGGCATACCAGGAACTAAGGAGAATCTTCAAAGCCAAGGAAAGTAAAATATCCATGAGGAAATTATCATCAGAAAGTATGCTTTCTAATGCAAAGGATATCAACAGAAGCATTTGATATTTTAAAACTACATTGATATGGAAAATGGAGCAAATTGTATCCCATATAGAAGTCCAAAAGGAGCGAATCGCAGGACAAGAATAAAGAAGGTGTTTCAAGGAACCCACTTCAGCATGACAAGTCCAATAGTTTTTTGAGTAAGAAGGATTAATCCTATGGAATTATGCTCTGGAGAAATGAGGTTGATCGAGACGTATGGAAGGTGGATTTGAAAAAGTAAGACTAAGCCTCTTCAGGAACAGTCATTTCCAGATCTGTTTCCCAAGATGATTGTAAAGGGGATAACGGAATGGGAAGGAGGGTTTTGAGGAGCTTGTAAAAGTGGGAGGTGGCATGACCAATGGCTAGGAATTGTTTAGAAAGGGTATAGAGGGTGGGGATGGGATTGGAAACTACATTGGTAAGGCCTGATTTTTTGATGGAGGATCTTAACTGCAAGAGTTGGTAAAAGTACGAGTCAGCAAGTGAGTACATTATTTCATTGAAGGTGAGCCAAGACCCATCGGAATGACAGACACATCCGATATTCAATATTTGTTTCTTATACCAGGCAGGCCATGAAATGGTTTTTTTTTTAATCAATCAGGAGTTGTCGATTAAACCATAAGGGACAATATGCAGTTTAACCCCATGGGATATCTAGGTATGCATCAAGATCCATGAGGACCTTGTGAGTAGTCAAGAATTATAGGATTTTGAGAAATATGATGGTATGTGTGTAGCGCCCATAAGTCTAATAATGGAAAATGGATACATATAGGAGATTTCTAAATGTAGCAAGTTGGGTAGATCTGTAAAATGAGAAGAGGAAAGCCAATTCTGCACCCTGCTGTAAAATAAATGCTTTGTGTGTAACAGTGGAGGTCAGGAAAGTTGACACCACCTAAATGGTTAGGAGCTTTCAATTTTTGAAGAGAGATTCTATGTGGTTTGTCATTCCAAAGAAAGCGTAAACATTAACTTATTCTAATTGGCCTCCAGAATTGCACACAGTACTCCAGATGAGGTTCTCACAATGCCCTGTGAGCATTATGACTTCAGGCTTTCGGCTGACGAACCTTCTATTGATACAACCCAGTATCTGCCCTTGCCTTAGATGAAGCCTTCTCCACTTGATTGGCAGTTTCATGTCTGCACTGATGATTACTCCTAAATCTCGTTCCGCTGAAGTCCTAGTTAAAGTTTCTCCATTCATAGAAGTACGTCATGCATGGATTTCCGCTTCCGAGGTCATGACCTTACATTTCTTAGCATTGAAGCCTAGCTGCCAGGTTGAGGACCAACTTTCCAATGTAAGCATGGTCCTGCGTCCATATAATTCTGTAAACTGCATTCACTTACTATATTACATAGTTTGGCGTCATCGGCAAATAGTGTTATTTTACCTTGAAGCACTTGAGTCACATCCCCTATGACTATGTTGAAAAGGAGTGGACCCAGGACCGAGTCCTGCGGCACTCCACTGGTCACCTCCGATGTTTTAGGAGAGGGTACCATTAACCACCACCCCTCTGAAGTCTGCCACTCAGCCAATCATTGACACATGCAGTTAATGTCTCTCACTAACCCATCGATTCCATCTTGCTTAGCAGCCTGCAGTGTTGGACACTGTCAAAAGCTTTACTGAAGTCCAGGTACACGATGTCCAAAGACTCTCCCAAGTCCAACTTTCTTGTTACCCAGTCAAAGAAGCTGATGAGATTGGATTGGCAGGACCTACTCTTGCTGACTGGGATCCCGAAGATTCCCTTCATTCAAGATCGTGTCCAATTTGCTTTTAATTAGTGTTTCCATGAGTTTGCACACTATTGATGTGAGACTCACCGGTCTATAATTCGCAGCTTCTGCCCTGCAACCCTTTTTATGCAGAGGAACGACATTAGCTAATTTCCAGTACAGGGGAACTTTCCCCTTACTTAGGGAGAGATTGAATAGCTCAGCCAACGGTTTCGCCAGGACATCGCTCAATGCTCTGAGCAATTGTCTGGTCCCATGGCTTTGTTCACCTTGAGTCTTGCCAGTTCACTGTAAACTTCGCCTGGTGTGAACTCAAAATTCTGAAATGGGTCTTCTGTGCTTTGTGTTGCCTTCAACTGCAGACCGTGTCCCAGTGCCTCACAGGTGAAGACTGAGCAAAAGTATTCAGTAGTTCGGCTTTATCGGAATCTGCTTCCACGTAACTTCCGTCCGGTCTTCTAAGGCGTACTATCCCGCCTGTGTTCCTTTTTCTGTCACTAATATACCTGAAGAAGGATTTGTCCCCCTTTTTAATGTTTTTTGCCAGAATTTCTTCCACTCGAAGATTTGCCTCCCTAACTGCCATTTTGACCGCTGTAGACCTGGTCCTATATTCTACCTTTGCCTCTCGTTTCTTCGTGCGCTTGTAGGAGAGAAACGCTTTTTTCTTCTCCTTAATGAGGTGCGAGATCTGTGCGGTGAACCATTGGGGTTTATTGTTTCTTTGTCGTTTATTTACTGATTTTATGAAACGGCTAGTTGCTTCATGTATGGTTGATTTCAGTGTTAACCACTTAGCTTCTACTTCATCGGTCTCCGCTTGGTCCTGCAGCGTCCGATGGACGAAATTTCCCATGCGTGCAAAGTCTGTGCCCCGGAAATTGAGTACCTTTGTTTTCGTGTTTGATCTAGGGAAGCCTTTCCTAAGGTTGAACCATACTATGTTGTGGTCGCTGGAGGCTAGCGTATCTCCTACTGAGACCTCTGAGATGCTTTCCCCGTTGGTGAGTACCAGGTCGAGGATTACCTGGGCCCTAGTGGGCTCCGTTACCATTTGTTTGAGACATGCTCCTTTTATGGAGGTTAAGAGCCTCCTGCTACCACTGGTTGTCGCTGAAAATGAGTTCCAGTCTGCATCAGGCATATTGAAGTCCCTTAGCAGTACAGCTTCTCCTCGTAGAGTGATATTCTCTATGTCTTCAATTCTGCATCCATGTCTTCCAGTTGTCTTGGGGGTCTGTATACCACACCTAGATACAGGAATTTTTCTCTGCCTCTTGCCAGGTTTACCCAGAGGGAGTCCCCGGTGTACTTGACATCTGTGATCCTGGTGGTTTTGATGTCCTCTTTAATGTATAGAGCTACCCCCCCCTCCTAACCTGCCCTCTCTGTCCTGACGAAGTAGATTGTAGCCATATCCCACCCATGTGAGGCCGTGAACCAAGTTTCAGATATTGCTACCATATCTAGGTCGGCATTCCTTATTTCAGCCTCTAATTCTAGAATTTTGCTACCTAAACTGTGTGCATTGACATACATGGCCCTCCATATCTTGTGTTTGCTAAGTCCCTGTTGTCAGTTTTGTTAGTGGCCCCCCCAATGTATGGTGGTAGGGGTTAAGTGAAAGGCGTACTGACAAATGCTGGTCCCAGGTCCCAGGGAGTAGAATCAAATAATAGGCACAGCCAGAGGTGATTGCATAAAGAATATATTATAGAAATAGGCTTACAGAAAAGTAATATTTTTAAGCTTGGGGTTAGCAGGCAGCGCGTGGGGTAGGCGAGAGGTAGCTCTGCCCACCCCCAGCGCGTCAACTACTGCGCGACTCGGCTCCCCCTTATAAGGGAGAGCCGCGGAGACCGTCCCCCACACCGGAGCAAACTACCCTTGTAAGTAGTTTGCCTTTTGGGTTATTTCTGTGATTATTTCTGCGATATTGCAAGGAGGGAAGGCTTGGGGTTAGCAGGCAGCGCGGGGTAGGCGAGAGGTAGTTCCAGCGCGTCATCTACTGTGCGACTCGGCTCCCCCTTATAAGGGAGAGCCGCGGAGACCGTCCCCCACACCGGAGCAAACTTGCTGTGCAAGGCTGCCCTGTGAACTTCTAAAAGCTAAGTTACTCAGCATTTCATATTCTGCTCTTTTGACTGGTTTTCAGCATTATATCTGCTTAATTTCTCTTCTCCCTGTTTCTTACTAAAAAAATATAAAAAAGCACAAAAAAATAAATCCTTCTCTTTCCTCTGTTAAATCTTATTTCCTCTTCCTGCATTTTTGTTTAAAATACTGTGTTTTAGGTGGTATAGAGCCTATATTTCTGGTGCCTGTGGCTCAGGGTGACTAAAGTAGGGAAAATCCTGTTATAAATCCTGTGTTTTAGGGTAGCACTGATAGAACTGCAGTTTTGTTTAAAATACTGTGTTTTAGGTGGTATAGAGCCTATATTTCGGTCTTACTAGTATTCAGCCATTGTTTTCTGCTGATTAGGTGGAGAAGGGAGGGGCTCTAGTTTACTTCTAAGGTTAATTGCATTATCTTTGGGACATTGCTGTGCAAGGCTGCCCTGTGAACTTCTAAAAGCTAAGTTACTCAGCATTTCATATTCTGCTCTTTTGACTGGTTTTCAGCATTATATCTGCTTAATTTATCTTCTCCCTGTTTCTTACTAAAAAAATATAAAAAAGCACAAAAAAATAAATCCTTCTCTTTCCTCTGTTAAATCTTATTTCCTCTTCCTGCATTTTTGTTTAAAATACTGTGTTTTAGGTGGTATAGAGCCTATATTTCTGGTGCCTGTGGCTCAGGGTGACTAAAGTAGGGAAAATCCTGTTATAAATCCTGTGTTTTAGGGTAGCACTGATAGAACCTGCAGTTTTGTTTAAAATACTGTGTTTTAGGTGGTATAGAGCCTATATTTCTGCCTTACTAGTAGTCTTACTTATAGTCCCACCAACCCCAGGGACCACTATTCATATATAGAGACCCATATAATCAGGACTACTCAAATCAAGTCACTTCACAACCAATCAAGATGACCTTTATTCTATGCAATCACTGTGGTGCTTTAATTCCAAGACATACTATTTGGAGGCTTAAGGCTTGCCCCATCTGTCTTCAACTTGCCAGTATTAAGGAGGAGCTCTGCAAACTTAAACAGGAATTGAATACAATTAAAGCAGCTTCCATCACTCCACAAAATCATACCAACTTACCACCTCTACCTCAAAGAATAAAACAGCCCAGGAATAAATGGGTCACAGTAGGCTCAGGAAGACTGCGACATGTAACACAGAAACATCCACCTTCACTAATATTACCTCAAGAATTCCTTCGCTCCACTAGTGCACTGCGATACTCAGGAAAACAGAAGGGAGGTGGGACTGGAACCAATGAAGGTAACTCAAGAGAACAAGCGCACCCTAAGTACAAATAAAAAAGCCAAAAACAGAAAACTATTACTGTTGGGGGATTCCATCATCAGAGGCATTAACCTTGGAACACAGGGCGAGGAGACCAAAATAGTGAAATGTCTTCCAGGATCCTCAGCTACCAGGAGTTCCAGGCAAATACTGACTATAATTAAGGAAGAAACTAAGGATTTTAACACTGATGTTGTTATCCATCTGGGAACAAATGACCTGGCCAACAACTCCACACTTGCAGCACAGAAAGCTTTTCGGGAGCTTGGTGAGGGCGTGAAACCTTTTGTAAAGACTTTAGCTTTTTCTGAAATACTGCCTGCATATGGAAAAGGAGAGCAAAGAGGGAAAAACACAGAGGACTTTAATAGATGGCTCAGAGCCTGGTGTCATCAAGAAGGCTTCAGGTACATAGGAGGATGGGGAAATACATGGAAGGACAAGAAGCTATATTGCACTGATGGGCTACATATTACTACAGCAGGAAAAAGAAACCTTGCAGAGAAATTTAGACAATATTTTTCTAGGCATTTAAACTAGAAGGTGGGGGTGGTGTATGTACGAAGGACAATTATAGAGACCACCCCCGGCAAAAGAAAAAATGTGATAGTAGTAAAGGCTGCAACATAAGCAATATCAGCAACTCATTTCTTAGTATTGCAACGGAAAGTGAAACGACACAAAAATCCATACGAAAAAGGAGATTATCGCTGAAAAATAGCTGGAAAGCGATGACCACAAATGCTCGCAGTCTAAGCAACAAAGTTCATGATCTGCAAGCCCTGATATTAGAGGCAGATCTAGATATTGTTGCTATCACAGAGACATGGTTCAGTGAATCACATGGATGGGATGCAAACATACCGGGATATAATCTTTTTAGGAAGGACAGAGATGGTCATAAAGGTGGAGGAGTAGCTCTCTATGTAAAGATCAATATCCAAGCGACCGAAATGCAAGGGACCTGGGGAGAGGAAGAAGCAATATGGATTGCTCTGAAAAGAGAAGATGGAACTTCTATCTACGTGGGTGTAGTCTACAGACCTCCGACTCAATCGCAGCAAATTGATAAGGATCTGATTGTGGATATCCAAAAGTTTGGAAGGAAAGAGGAGGTTCTGCTGTTGGGAGATTTCAACCTGCCTGATGCGGACTGGAAAGTTCCGTCTGCGGAATCGGAAAGAAGTAGGGAGATTGTGGATGCCTTTCAAGAGGCTCTGCTCAGACAAATGGTGACGGAACCCACAAGGGAAAAAGCGATATTGGATCTGGTCCTCACAAATGGAGAGAGTATCTCTAATGTTCGAGTGGGTGCTCACCTGGGTAGTAACGATCATCAAACGGTTTGGTTTGATATAACGGCTAAAGTGGAGAGCGGCCCACGATACTTAAAGTCCTAGATTTCAAACGTACGGACTTTAATGCAATGGGAAAGTACCTGAAGAAAGAGCTGTTAGGATGGGAGGACATAAGAGAAGTGGAAAGACAGTGGTCTAAGCTGAAAGGAGCGATAAAAATGGCTACGGACCTTTATGTGAAGAAAATCAATAAAAACAAGAGAAAAAGGAAGCCGATATGGTTCTCCAACCTAGTGGCTGAGAAAATAAAGGCGAAAGAGTTGGCGTTCATGAAATATAAAAAAACCCAAGAAGAGGAGAGCAGAAAGGACTACAGGGTGAAACTGAAAGAAGCCAAGAGAGAGATACGTTTGGCGAAGGCACAGGCGGAAGAACAAATGGCTAAAAATGTAAAAAAGGGAGATAAAATTTTTTTCAGATATATTAGTGAAAGGAGGAAGATAAAAAATGGAATTGCTAGGCTAAAAGATGCTGGGAACAAATATGTGGAGAGTGATGAGGAGAAAGCAAATGTGCTAAACAAATACTTCTGCTCTGTGTTCACAGAAGAAAATCCTGGAGAAGGACCGAGATTGTCTGGCAAAGTTACACGAGAAAATGGAGTAGATTCTGTGCCGTTCACGGAGGAGGGTGTTTATGAGCAACTTGAAAAACTGAAGGTGGACAAAGCGATGGGACCAGACGGGATCCATCCCAGGATACTAAGGGAGCTCAGAGAGGTTCTGGCGAGTCCTATTAAAGACTTGTTCAACAAATCTCTGGAGACGGGAGTGATTCCTGGGGATTGGAGGAGAGCAGATGTGGTCCCTATTCATAAAAGTGGTCACAGGGATGAAGCAGGAAACTACAGGCCGGTGAGCCTTACTTCAGTTGTTGGAAAAATAATGGAAGTGTTGCTGAAAGAAAGGATAGTGTATTTCCTTGAATCTAATGGGTTACAGGATCCGAGGCAACATGGCTTTACAAAAGGTAAATCGTGTCAAACAAACCTGATTGAATTTTTTGATTGGGTGACCAGAGAGCTGGATCGAGGACATATGCTAGATGTAATTTACTTGAATTTCAGCAAAGCCTTTGATACAGTTCCTCATAGGAGGCTGTTGAACAAACTTGAAGGGCTGAAGTTAGGACCCAAAGTGGTGAACTGGGTCAGAAACTGGGTCAGAAACTGGGTCGGACAGACGCCAGAGGGTGGTGGTTAATGGAAGTTGCTCGAAGGAAGGAAAGGTGACTAGTGGAGTCCCTCAGGGTTCGGTGCTGGGGCCAATCCTGTTCAATATGTATGTAAGTGACATTGCTGAAGGGTTAGAAGGAAAAGTGTGCCTTTTTGCAGATGATACCAAGATTTGTAACAGAGTAGACACCGAAGAGGGAGTGGAGAATATGAAAAAGGATCTGCAGAAGTTAGAGGAATGGTCTAATGCCTGGCAACTAAAATTCAATGCAAAGAAATGCAGAGTAATGCATTTGGGGATTAATAATAGGAAGGAACCGTATATGCTGGGAGGAGAGAAGCTGATATGCACGGACTGGGAGAGGGACCTTGGGGTGATAGTGTCCGAAGATCTAAAGGCGAAAAAACAGTGTGACAAGGCAGTGGCTGCTGCCAGAAGGATTCTGGGCTGTATAAAGAGAGGCGTAGTCAGTAGAAGGAAGAAGGTGTTGATGCCCCTGTACAGGTCATTGGTGAGGCCCCACTTGGAGTATTGTGTTCAGTTTTGGAGACAGTATCCTGCAAAAGACGTAAGAAGACTTGAGGCGGTCCAGAGGAGGGCGACGAAAATGATAGGAGGCTTGCGCCAGAAGACGTATGAGGAGAGACTGGAAGCCCTGAATATGTATACCCTAGAGGAAAGGAGAGACAGGGGAGATATGATTCAGACATTCAAATACTTAAAGGGTATTAACGTAGAACAAAATCTTTTCCAGAGAAAGGAAAATGGTAAAACCAGAGGACATAATTTGAGGTTGAGGGGTGGTAGATTCAGGGGCAATGTTAGGAAATTCTACTTTACGGAGAGGGTGGTGGATGCCTGGAATGCGCTCCCGAGAGAGGTGGTGGAGAGTAAAACTGTGACTGAGTTCAAAGTAGTGTGGGATGAACACAGAAGATTTAGAATCAGAAAATAATATTAAATATTGAACAAGGCCAGTTACTGGGCAGACTTGCACGGTCTGTGTCTGTGTATGGCCGTTTGGTGGAGGATGGGCAGGGGAGGGCTTCAATGGCTGGGAGGGTGTAGATGGGCTGGAGTAAGTCTTAACAGAGATTTCGGCAGTTGGAACCCAAGCATAGTACCGGGTAAAGCTTTGGATTCTTGCCCAGAAATAGCTAAGAAAAAAAAAAAAAAATTTAAATTGAATCAGGTTGGGCAGACTGGATGGACCATTCGGGTCTTTATCTGCCGTCATCTACTATGTTACTATGTTACCCTTGGAAGTAGTTTGCCTTTTGGGTTATTTCTGTGATTATTTCTGCGATATTGCAAGGAGGGAAGGCTTGGGGTTAGCAGGCAGCGCGGGGTAGGTGAGAGGTAGCTCCGCCCACCCCCAGCGCGTCATCTACTGCGCGACTCGGCTCCCCCTTATAAGGGGGGGCCAACGGCGCACAACCTTTGTGAAGACGCCTTAAGAAAGAGCCAGGAAGCGAAGGAGGAGGACTCACATAACACACTGGTACAGAGGTTTTACATAAAAGGCACAGTAAGCTCGGAGGAAAAACAGGTTATGAGCACCCACGGAACCCAGATGATGCGCTTTCTGCAACGGCTGCAGTATGTATGACTACCTCCCCTCAGGGACTACGTCATACATTTGCAGTCAGTGCAGGGAGCTGGAAAGCCAGAAACAACAAGTCTGGTTGCTGGAGGGAACTGTGAAGGAACTAGAAGAACTTCTCGTCAATAAAGAGGTAAAGTGCACGCAGGAGAGGTTGCATTGTAGGAATCCTGCACTAGTGAATGGATTGAGGAATTGGAGAAATACTTCGAAGAGGCCCACCAGCAGATTGTGGAGACCCCAGGGCTTGTGATCAGCAACCAAACAGCCCAAGAGGGGGGATTAATTGATGCAGATGGAGGCACCAATCAACCATCTGAGGACGAGACACAGAAGAAAGAAGATAGACTTACACCATGGATACGGACTTAAGACCCCCGAGGAACCCCCAACTAAAGAAGATTGGGATTATAGTTGGTGACTCCATCATAAGAAATGTGGACAGCCACATTGCGGGAGGAAGAGAAGATAGGCTGGTTACCTGCCTGCCTGGTGCAAGAGTCAAGGATGTGGCTAGCAGGATCACCAGGATCATAGACGGAGCAGGAGGAAAGGATACTGCAGTGCTTATCCACGTAGGAACGAATGATGTTAGCGGACGGAAATACAACAGGGAAGGAATAAAGGACCAGCTCCGCTCCTCCTCGGAAGGCTAATGAAGGGTCAGGGAGGTGAAGGCGGCTTTCTCGGAAATCCTGCCGGTACCGAGAGTGGACGCAATGAGGCAGGATGAATTGAGGGTTGTTAACAGCTGGATGAGGCGATGGTGCGAAGAAGAGGGTTTCGACTTCATGCGAAATTGGGCAACATTCTGGGGTAGAAGCAGGTACTATAGAAAGGACGGCCTACACCTCACCAAACAGGGAGCAAGAGTCCTGGCTGAGAACATGAAGAAGTCCATTGAGAAGGCTTTAAACTGAAAATTAGGGGAGAGCCGACAGTCGACAACCCGTCGATGGCCCGGATACCAGGACAGACCGAGGAGGAAACTTTAAGCAACTACGCGATTACAGGGCAAGAACACGGTGATACAACAAGAGGCAATGAAACAGATCAAATGGATACAAAAAAAGATGTGAGGACCACTAAATCCATGAAATTAGCACAAACAGAACTTAAATGTATGTATACGAATGCCAGATGCTTAGGAAACAAAATGGACGAACTGGAAGAATTAGTAAAAAGAAATAGGAATAACAGAAACGTTGTGGAATGAAGAAAATGAATGGGACACAGCATTGCAAGGATATAAACTATACAAAAGAGATAGGATTAGGCAAAAAGGGGGAGGTATTGCCCTGTATGTCCATGAGGAAATAGAGTCTGTTAGGGATAGAGAAACAGAAGCTAATGATAAACTAGAGTCCCTCTGGATAAAGATTCCTGGACAAAAAGAAGCAGACATACGAATTGGCCTCTATTATCGACCCCCGGGACAGAGTGAGGAAACAGACAAAGAAATGATGGAGGAAATTAATAGTAGAAGTAGATCAGGAAATGTAACGATCATGGGAGACTTCAACTTTCCGGGGATAAACTGGAATTTGGGAATGTCAAGCTGCGGCAGGGAGATAAAATTCCTAGAATTGATAGGAGATTGCTTCCTTGAACAAATGGTAGGAGAACCGACAAGAGGAAACACAATCCTAGACTTGGTAATAAATGGCATTACTGGGAGGACAGCAGATGTTGAAGTTACGGCCCTGCTGGAGACAAGTGATCACAATATAATCAATTTTACCATTGGCATCGGAAGGGAGAAACCAATCAAGACTAAAGCCACGACCTTTAACTTCAAAAAAGGGAATTATGACAACATGAGAACCATGGTTAGAAAAAGGCTCAGGAAGGGCAGAACAGAAATTCAAACAGTTGAGCAAGCATGGTCTCTACTGAAAAACACCATCATAGAAGCACAGAATATCCACATACCAAAGATATCCAAAGGAAGGCGAAAAAAGAAAAAAGGAGAACCAGCTTGGTTATCCAAAGAGGTTAAGGATGCAGTAAGAGAAAAGAGGAACTCGTTCAAAAAATGGAAACGGGAAAAAAACAGCGGAGGCCTGGAACTGTCACAAAATCAATCAGAAAAAGTGTCATAAAGCGGTAAGGGATGCCAAAAAAGTCTATAAAGAAAAGATAGCGCAAGAAGCCAAAAACTTCAAGCCCTTTTTTAGATATATAAAAGGAAAAAAACCAGCAAGAGAGGCAGTGGGCCCTCTCGATGACCAAGGAAGGAAAGGGTCAATCAAAGAAGACAAACAAGTTGCCGATAAGTTAAATGCATTCTTTGCCTCTGTCTTCACAAATGAGGACACTACAACAATGCCAGACACAGGGAATATATTCACCGGAGGCATAGAGGAAAGCCTCGCAACAGTAAATGTGGAGTTGGACATGATATACTTTCAGATTGACAAACTAAAAAGTGACAAATCCCCTGGACCGGATGGAATTCACCCGAAACTATTAAAGGAACTTAAGGCAGAAATTGGCGAACTATTGCAATCCTTAGCTAACATGTCAATTAGAACCGGGCAAATACCAGAGGACTGGAAGATAGCAAATGTCATCCCAATTTTCAAAAAATGATCAAGAGGTGAACCAGGAAACTACAGACCTGTGAGCCTCACATCAGTTCCTGGGAAGATAATTGAGGCACTAATTAAAGACAACATTGTACAACACTTGGACGATCACAACCTAATAAGGGCTAGTCAACACGGCTTTAGGAAAGGGAAGTCATGTCTGACGAATCTGCTTCAATTCTTTGAGAAGGTGAACAAACATTTGGATAGTGGAGATCCAGTGGATATAGTTTACTTGGACTTCCAGAAAGCGTTTGACAAGGTTCCGCATGCAAGGCTTATGAAAAAGCTACTGAGCCATGGAATAGTAGGAGAGGTGCACGGATGGATTGGCAAATGGCTAGAGAACAGAAGGCAGAGGGTTAGCATAAATGGGCAATTTTTGGACTGGGAGAGAGTGACTAGCGGCGTACCCCAGGGTTCGGTTCTTGGGCCTATCTTGTTTAATATTTTTATAAATGACCTTGAAGAGGAAACAACATGCAATATAACAAAGTTTGCAGATGATACAAAACTATGTCGAGTGGTTAGCTCTATAGGGGACTGCGAGGATCTCCAGAAGAATCTAAACCAGCTGGAAACTTGGGCGAAAAAGTGGCAGATGAATTTTAACATAGACAAATGCAAGGTGATGCATCTGGGAAAGAAAAACAAAGAACATGAGTATAAGATGATGGGGGTGACATTAGCCAAATGTGAACAGGAAAGGGATTTGGGGGTACTGATAGACAGAACCCTAAAGCCTTCGGCTCAATGTGCAGAGGCGGCGAAGAAAGCAAATAGGATGTTGGGCATGATCAAGAAGGGGATCACGAGTAGATCGGAAGAGGTCATAATGCCACTTTACAGAGCAATGGTCAGACCTCACTTGGAATACTGTGTCCAACACTGGTCTCCATACCTTAAGAAGGATATAACTCTGCTGGAGAAGGTGCAGAGACGAGCCACGAAACTAGTCAAAGGTATGGAGAATTTGAGTTACAAAGAACGCCTCAGAAAACTGGGACTATTTGCCCTCGAAAAGAGAAGATTGAGAGGGGATTTGATAGAGACCTTTAAAATATTAAAAGGATTCAATAAAATAGACCAGGAAACAGCATTACTAACATTTTTGGAGGTGACACGCACGGGGTCATAGCCTAAAACTGAGTGGCAGCAGGTTTAGGACAAATGTTAGGAAGTTCTGTTTCACACAGCGAGTGGTTGGAGCTTGGAATGCTCTCCCGGAGGAAGTTGTGGCGGAAACTACTGTTCCGAGTTTTAAGCGCAAGTTGGATGCACACCTTCTGGTAAATTGTATTGGGGAATACGGGGTATCCCAGTCTCCAAAAAGGAGTACCTAAATGGGCCGCCGCGTGCGCGGATCACCGGACAGGATGGACCTCGGTCTGATCCGGTGAAGGCATTTCTTATGTTCTTATGTACTTAAGCATTACAATTAAGCAGAGAGCAAAGCAGTTTCCATGCCTTACAGAGTTCAGAAGGAAGCGTGAAGTTCCAGGGAAAGGCAGAGAGAAAAGGGGGATGGTCTAAGCTTCGTGTTCCATAGATAAAGGGAAGGATAGACAGAGAAAGAGAGGGAGAGCCAAGACCCTTCTCCTCCAGAGATAGATAGCTAGATTGATAGAGCAGAGAGGAGGCTTTTATACCTTGGAATCTTATTCTGTGTTTAGAAAACTATTGAGCTTCAATAGAAGTTAAATCTTCCCCTCCTTAGTAAACAGCCGAAGAATAGGCTATGGGCATATATGTATTTCCAGTCTGTCTCTGACAATAGTTTCTGATTAAGTTATCTGTGCACCTGGACCCATTGTCCTAAGCACCCTCTTAATCAGACATTAACACCTGTTAGCTAATCATGATTCAATCAGGGCTACTTAAAACAGTTTCCCTGCCCTCAGGGTCTATCTGCATTCACATGCCAGAGTCAGATTGATATAATTTCCCATAGGCCTTCGCGGACATAAGTAATGACAACTGAAAATGCTGAATGATAGCAACAGCTAGGCTGACATCTCCCATATTTTTTTTTATTTTTATTCTTTGAAATGAGGGCAAGCTTGTGGTACCCTTCTTTAAACAGCCAGTCTGCAATTAGCAGATGCTTCTTTTACCTCCAACATTATAGCCGCACGTCCCCTGTCTTGCAGAATCTCCAAGCTATGAAGATAAACAGTTCCCATTATGAGTTCAAACCTCTGTCTTAGGTTGTATAGGCCATAATCTGGGCGGGGATCCCAGTATGCTTATATCTTACCCGTCGTTGAGCGAATGAATGGTGCATAAGGGATGCAGGAAGCTTTTTCAGGAGGTTCAGGTATAAAGGTACCAAGTCCTGAGAGAGTATCTAAGTATGGGATATGGGAAAATATTATGTCTGACCCTGGTAATGGTAATGCAATAGGCCATGCCAAATTAAAACCAAATTAGAATCAAATTAGAAAGTGTCAGAGAAGATACTGGAAATACATGTATAACTGCCTTAAAAGTTAGAAGGAAGCTTTGTATGATGTGCGTTGTAAAGAAATGTACATGTGTATCACTTTACAGCAAAGGAAAATCATAATACATAGCAAAATTTGTACGATAATTAAGATAATGATAGGGTGAATTAAAACATTAAATACGTGGTTTGCAGTGGGCGAATACCCAAAGAAAAGTTCCCAAACTGAGACATGAGCGTCTCGTAGCAAATTTTCTACAGTTTGTGCAATCTGTCCATTTTCAAAAGTGATAGTATGATTCACTTCTTTGTAGGTTTTCTTGAGTTGTTCAATGTAGGCATGGTTTTCAGTAAAGTTCAGCAGCTTTTGAAATGTCTCATTCCCCATTCCAAGAGGTAGTGGATGTACACCATATGAAATAAAGTCTGGAATGTCCATAGAATAGGTTAAATAAGTGGAATTGTACAGCAAAGCGTTCTTAGGAAGGTGGCTATATCCGATGAACAGGAAACATTGTGGAAAGAATAGGTGAAAACAAAATTGTCCAGCTCCAAGGTAGTACAACATGTGTGAAGAAGTAGAGGAGTAGGAGATCTTTGCGGACAGGGAGCAGGAAGCTGAATTAGTCCAGCTGGAACCGGCAGTCTCTTTAAACTGATGAGGTTCACACTTGAAATGAAATGGTGTTTGCACAGGATCTGTCCAGTCACTGGAAACTAGTGGTGTTCACCCTTGAGATGAAATGATGTCTGTGCATACAGGGAGGGATTTGAAGAGTCCCGATATCATTCAGCAGCTGTAAGCCAGTGTGATCCAAATAAGAGATAGAAAACGAGAGAGAAACCATGTTTCCTGTACTGAATGTATATATATATAGAGAGAGAGACCAGGTTGCCTGTACTGAATGTGGCAACATGTGACAATATTAATACATTTACTTGGTATAGTTATGGTAAAAGAGAGACAATATGCAGGTACTTAAGGTTCTTAATCAGACATTCCAAAAAGATATGTTTTTGTGTGCTGCATTATGGCACTTCAGAGAGACCATAATTCTGTACTGAATGTATATGTAAACAAAATTATGTCAGAAATGTGTACTGAATCTAGTGAGGAGCATAGAATAAACACGGTATAAAGTGAAACCTTTACTTAAAAATATAACCCCTAACTAAGCTACATTTAGGATATGAAACAATAGGTAAAAAGAATATTGCGCAATTGGGCTAGTTAAAAAAAAAAATGGGGAAAAGAGCTCTAGAAATGGCCAATGTTATGTATCCTGGGGTACCCCCTAAACTAAAACAAATAGACAAAAGACAGACCACATGGCACAGACAACATAAAACACAAATTTTTAGGCGTCCATCTGTCAAGTGTTCAGGGCTGAATTTAACTCTGGAAATAAACACATTGTTATAGAAAAACACAGCAAAGATGAACACCTGAGTAGTACAAATAATGCATATCATAACCATCTCATATTCAGAAAAGGCATAAAGCTAATATCTTCTTTGGAACGTCTCTATCTCTGCAATGATAAAGAGGAACCTTGGAAAACACTAGAAATATCTTTGTACCAAAACTGGTCTGGGATGGCTATGTATATATCTGAACTGCTGCTAGGAAAAAGAAAAAACATTATAAATTGGCAGCAACCTCAAGGTCACTTAAAGCAAACTTCATCCATGTTCCATTCAAGCCGACCTGGACCACATGTCTGCCACCTGGGTCCCACTGCACTCGGAGGAATGGGCACTGCGGTGCAGAAGTCAGGTGCAGGCTAGATTTGTCTTCTTTTGTCTGCACTGTTGTGTCCTGGCATTCAGAGGCAAGGGGCAAATTCCAAAAATCATTAGTCATGTCTAGGACAGAGAAAAATGCACATGTAGGGTTAAATTTCACAGTAATGTCAGAATAAGAGGCAGCCACTGGTACTACAGGCTTTGAAATCTTAGTTAGGGCCCGAGAGTGTATAGTGAGCCTAACAGAGCCCTCTGATTTAGCAAATGACCAAGCTGGAGAGCCACATGCTAAAGAGATAGGTCCACTCAGACCCCTCTCCTCCATCTTAGGCACCAGTTCTGTTGCTGGAGGAAGTGCTGGATGCTGTGTTTGTGGTTCAGAATCTTTGGCCTCAAACAAAATTTCTGTGTACCTTTTCCCACAATCTTGTGCCCAAACTGAAACATCTGCAGCCTCTGAGTGAGTTACACTATGATCATGCTTCTGCACTAGCATGCTACACTGTGTGGCTAACTGCACAGGAATAACCTCATGAACCAAAGGTTTAGAAGCATTTAGAATTCCTGTACCCAATGCAAGACCAGCCACCTCACTTATTTCTTTGCCTGTATTCTCACTCGTGCTGGCAGTAGTTTCTACATTGTCTTTCATTTGTTCCTTTTGTGGGTTAGACACACACTTTGAAGCTTTGTCATTGAGACCCTGAATCTCACAAATTTCCATATTTTTTTGATCTCCAGTAGGAGGCGCTCTATCTGTAAAACTGATTCTGGCCCCTGTATCAATTAAAGTTAATTTATCCTGACCCTCTATGGTAGTATTAACATTGGGACGGCCGCAAGTGTCCAAAATCAAAGGTGCCACATACCTCAAGCGGAATATGAGCCTGACTTCTTTCCCTTATCCTGCGTCTCCAAAAGTGAGTCCACAGGTAAGTGAAAGGAGTCTGGCTGGGCTGTGAAGGCCTGAGTCATCTTGGCATTCGGACACAGAGAGTCAGGACATCCCTATGCACTAGCACTGTTTTTCCTGGCTGTCAAATCACTTTTTACTCTGTCCAATTCTATCTGCATTGTGTGACGATCCTGTTCCCATTTCATTTTCTCTTTTTCTAATGCTTCTGTCTGTGCTCTGAGCTCATGGAAAGGAATGTAAGTGGAGGAATTTCTGTAACTACCTCTGACATGCCCTCTATTTCCTCTAGCTTCTGAGACTGAAATAATTTGAGCTGGCTGGGTCTTCCACACAGACCCAATACTGAGCAGTAAAGTGTCAAAAGGCGTAGTTTTAGGGTCCTCCGAGAACAACAGAAGGTGTTTAGTAATCTCGGGAGATAATAATTCTAATAGGAATTCTTTATGTACTCTCTGACCATAATCTGAGGAAATGGGCCAGTGTTCATTCTCTTTAAGTACAGCGTGTATTACCCACACTCTATATGCAAATTGCTCTAGTGTATCACTTGGCAGGGGTGAAAGAGTTCTAAGTACTTGCAAAGAGGTGCAGCGAAATAGTTGTTCGATGCCCATCTTTACAAATTGGTATGGATGAACAAGAGATCCAAATTTATAATAATGTGGACCCAGGGCTAGGTGCATAAGCTTATCAAAATCTGCATTGTTCCTTTTGTATTTCCCTAAACCCCAGTGAATCAGTATGTCAGTAGCCCATTTGCACCATTCATTTATGTTAAAAGGCATAGGGCCCACTTTCTCCACTATTCTTTCAATGTCACTGTCTTTCATATGTCCCTGCAGTACTACTGTTACTGGAGCTGTGTCACTTATAGGGGTACTATTGGTATTGCTCTGGCCTGGTAATGAATTTTCCTCACTTTCGTTTGTCGGTTCTTCTTCCTGTTCTACCTCTGTAGCTAGTTTACCTTTTCGCTGGCCTGCTACAAAAACGGTTTTCTGACTACATGAATTATAAGGTGACAGTGGCAATGGTGCAGACGGCAGAATCTGTGAGGAGACAGCATTAACCTGTCCCTGAGAGGCACATTTCGACTTTAAATACTTTAATTCTGCCTTGGCCTCTTCTAATTGTTCATTTACAGCTAAAAAGGAATTTGTAGCTTGAACAATTTGGGTTCTTAGCATGGATATATTAATTTGTGCCTCATCTAAGTCTTTGGACAGCTGATGGCACTGAGGGCCTGATTCTCTAAAAGTGCGTCCCGATTTTAGGCAGCTGTAGGCGTCCTATAGCTGTCTAATCAGCCAATCGGGATGCACGTTTTTTTAAAAAAAATGCTCCCCAGGCAGGCCGCCTATATTGAAGGCGAGGCCCGCAAGACACCTAGGCCCTGATTCTGTATAGAACGCCCGGGAGAGGCGTCCTATTCAGAATCGGCCTAAACTAGACACGGCCCGCTACACTTATCGCGGCAAGGGATCTCTCTGCCGCTATAAGTATAGCGGGCCGTGGCCCCCTGACCAATTGCTGGCAGGAGGGTGCCCAAACCTCCTGCCTGAAGACGCACCCCCCCCCCCCGACACTACCGACCGCCCCCCCCACCCCCGACATTACCGATCGCTGGCAGGAGGGTGCCCAATCCCTCCTGCCCGAAGACGCACCCTCCCGACACTACCGACCGCCCCCCCCGACAATATTGGTCGCTGGCAGGAGGGTGCCCAATCCCTCCTGCCCGAAGACGCACCCTCCCGACACTACCCGACCGCCCCCCCCCCCGACAATATTGGTCGCTGGGCAGGAGAGTGCCCAATCCCTCCTGCCCGAAGACGCACCCTCCCCCCCGGCGCTAACAACCCCACTCCACCAAACCTGTTCTTACAGATGGGTCTTGCACGTCGAGCAAGCAGGCACGCCTCGTCGAAATGAGGCGGGCCCGGCCCATCCCGCCGAAGCCTAAGGCCTGATTGGCCCAGGCTCTAGAAGCCTGGACCAATCAGGCCTTAGGCATAGCGGGTGCGCCCATCCCCACTTAATCTAAGGCCTGATTGGCCAATCAGACCTTAGACTTAGTAGGGATGGGCGGACCCGGTATGCCTAAGGCCTGCCTGGGGAGCATTTTTTTTTTTAAACGTGCATCCAGATTGGCTGATTAGACAGCTGTAGGACGCCTACAGCTGCCTAAAATCGGGGCGCACTTTTAGAGAATCAGGCCCTGAGTGTTCAAGTCAGTGTTTTCTTGTCTTAGGCTAATAACTCCCCTTAATATTCCTTGAATGAAAAGGCATTTTTGTTTATTTGTTTTCTTTCTAAACTCCTGAGAATGAGAAACCATTTGTTTCTGAATATCGTGCCATGTGTTTTCTGGAAAATTACCCTCATATGGACCCCCTTTCTTGTCAAAATATTTGTGTACAATATCTGTGAGTTCTTGAAAATCAAAAGGGTTCATATTTGAGGCTGCAGAAGTCTGCCTTGGTTCGTGGGCCTTGCTCATATATTTCATGAGAGAGTATGGGCTTCTAAATGTCCCTGTCTGTGTGTAGCCTTTGAGATTGAAATGCTCCCACTTATGAAGGAGGGAGACTTTAGTTAATAGGTAGAAAATCGAGGTAAAGCGTGTTAGGCAAGAGTCATTGCCTACACTTGCCCACACTGGTTACTACCTGAAATTTACAGGCAGAAGTTTAGCAGGATAAAATATAGAAGAGCAGAGGTGTCAGCTGCCAGTTCCAGTCCAGTGTGCACTGGGCCTTTCACCAGGGCAGAGACTGACAAGAAATAGAATTAAAAGCACAAGGTAAAAAAGTAAAAGTTATTAGTACAGATGTGGCGTGTCTTAATTGAGTGACTGGTTTTAACTTTGAACCCTGCTTTTCTTCAGAGCAGCTCAAATATTCTTACATGCAACACCCTAGCAAGCATATAATAGCAAATCATACAATGCAAACTGGCACAAGTAACACTACAAAGACTTTTGATAGTAAAATCTCACCAAATATAAAACCCAAAATATTACTGAAACTTTTCACAAGTGTGTCATCCAGTCTAAAACAATTTAAGGGTTCCAAAAGGACTTTTGATTTCTATCTCACTCTGTCTATCAATCAAAAATAGAAAGTCAATTGATAAATAAAATCTCACCAAGTATAAAACCCCACAATATTACTGGAACTTTTCAACAGTGTGTCATCCAGTCTAACGTACAATCAATCTAAGGGTTTTCCAAGGACTTTTGATTTCTATATCACTCTGTCTATACATAATCCTATTGCACAGTGCATAAAAGGAGGAAAAAAAACTTGAATTCTACTTACCCAAATGAAATCATCAGGAAGGACCGACACAGGCCCCCAAAATGTCAGTTTTGTTAGTGGCCCCCCCCCCCCAATGTATGGTGGTAGGGTTTAAGTGAAAGGCATACTGACAAACGCTGGTCCCAGGTTCAGTTCCCTCACTGAAGTTTCACCAGGGAGTAGAATCAAATAATAGGCACAGCCAGAGGTGATTGCATAAAGAATATATTATAGAAATAGGCTTACAGAAAAGTAATATTTATAAGCATTACAATTAAGCATTACAATTAAGCATTACAATTAAGCAGAGAGCAAAGCAGTTTCCTTGCCTTACAGAGTTCAGAAGGAAGCGTGAAGTTCCAGGGAAAGGCAGAGAGAAAAGGGGGATGGTCTAAGCTTCGTGTTCCATAGATAAAGGGAAGGATAGACAGAGAAAGAGAGGGAGAGCCAAGACCCCTCTCCTCCAGAGATAGATAGCTAGATTGATAGATAGATTGATAGAGCAGAGAGGAGGCTTTTATACCTTGGAATCTTATTCTGTGTATAGAAAACTATTGAGCTTCAATAGAAGTTAAATCTTCCCCTCCTTAGTAAACAGCCGAAGAATAGGCTATGGGCATATATGTATTTCCAGTCTGTCTCTGACAATAGTTTCTGATTAAGTTATCTGTGCACCTGGACCCATTGTCCTAAGCACCCTCTTAATCAGACATTAACACCTTTTAGCTAGTCATGATTCAACCAGGGCTACTTAAAACAGTTTCCCTGCCCTCAGGGTCTATCTGCATTCACATGCCAGAGTCAGATTGATATAATTTTCCATAGGCCTTCGCTGACATAAGTAATGCAACTGAAAATGCTGAATGGTAGCGACAGCTAGGCTGACACCTGTGAGGCGTATCCTACCTGAGTCGGTGTGACTCCTAAAGAACTGTTTGCAATGTGGGTACTTACCTTGGACATGGAAGCGGAGTTTCGACTCACCTCATCAGGATAATTCCTTTCTGCACTAATATGTGAATGAGTACCCTCCCCCGACTTACCTGTGAAGCAGGCGGGCTAGTCGGTGTCCGAAGACGTTCTTACCCCTACTGGTCAGATGAAGTCCGTCTGGTCCCTGAAGTCCTTGTAGCGCTTCCCCATGGTTTAGGAATCCGAAGTTCATATCCCGGCACCATCCCTGTAGCCACTCGTTCGTCCTCACACAGGTTAAAGTAGTTTTAACCTGTGTGAGAATTTTGGTAGAGATCAATTGTGCAGATGATTGGATGTCTTTGTAAAATGGTAAACCTAAGTATTTTATGCCTGAAGTAACCCAAGTGAAAGGCTGGGAAGAAATGGTAAAAGGGATACATGAATCATTAAGGGGCATGATTTCAGTCTTATCCCAGTTAATCTTATAACCTGACATCATAGAGAATGAGGAGGTCAAGCGTACTAGAGAAGATAGAGAGGATTCAGGGTCAGTTAGGTATAATAAGACATTGTCAGCATAAGCCGAGATTTTAAATTCAATATTGGCAATAGTAATGCCCTTAATATCTGAAGACTGTCTAATGGCCAGAAGAAGGGGCTCAAGGGCTAAATTGAATAAAAGTGAGGACATAGGGCAACCTTGTCTTGTACCTCTATGTAATGTGAAAGGTGTAGAGGGTTCATCATTAACTATTAACTTAGCAATATGATTATTATACAGTAAAGAAACCATATGAATAAATGGCTGAGGAAGGCAAAAAGGTATCTCCACTCCACCCTCTCAGCATCAAGGTAGACAATCACAGAAGGGTGGGTGTCTGACAGGGTAGAGTGGAGCACATGGCATAAAAGTCTGGTATTGTCAGCCCTATAGCATCCCTTCAAGAACCCCACTTGGTCTCTGGATCAAACTAGACAACATTTTCTAAATGTAGAATCAAAATTTTAGCAAAAATTTTATAGTCCAGGTTCAATAAGGATATGGGACGATTGTTTTTCACCAGATGGGGATCTCTATTCGGTTTCGGCAGGACAATGATGTTCGCTTCAAGAAAACGATGCAATTTGTCCGGAGAAGCAAGTAGACCTTGATAGTAGGAAAGTAGATGTGGTGTTAGAAATAAGGAGAGCGATTTGTAAAATTCTGAGGTGAGGCCATCAGGCCCAGGTGCTTTAGCTGGAGACAACGAGGAGATGGCCTTAGCAATTTCATCAGGAGATATAGGTAGTTGTAGAGACTGTTGTTGAGGACCAGTAAGGGAAGGCAGGTTAAGTGATTGAAGAAAATCCTGGATAATAGTTTTGGATGAAGAGGATTCAGATGTATACAAGTCTTCATAGAGGGTACGAAAATCTTCTAGAATATCCTTTGTGGTTGTGTGCAAATGTCCATCAGATGATTTAATGTGGTAATCCGGTTTTTGGAATGTCTGCCTTTAAGGTAAGCAGCTAACAAATGGCCAGATTTCTTAGAAGAGGCATAATATGTGGTAGAGTGACGAAATATGGAAGCAGAAGTAAGTGAACTAAAAATTTCATGTATTGAAATTTAAGCTGTTGTAGTTTTTTGTATGAAGACTGATCATACTGGTGGTAAAGCTGAGTCTCATATGTGTGGATATCAGATTCCAACTGGTGTAAAGTAGCCTTCTTTTGCTTGAGCTGAAAGGCTGAGCAACTTATTGATTCCCCTCTTAACCATGCCTTGTATGCCTCCCAGATGATGGAGAATTCAGAAACTGAAGAGAGATTGGTGGTGAAGAAGGCTTGAGATTCCTGTTTGATGTGGGAGAAAGGATTCATCCTGAAGAAGGAAGTTAGTCATCCTCCATTGCCTGGATGTGGAGTTGGTAGACCAATTGAGGGAGCATGAGACAGCCGCGTGATCTGAGATGGTGATATCATGAATGCGTGCAGAGGAGATGATGTTCACTATGTCCTTGGAACCTAGAAAAGGAGTGATGAGGAGCAGAATAGAAATTGAAATCTTTGGTGGTGGGATGAAAAATTCTCCAAATGTCAGACCACCCATAGAGGTTCATTAAGTTGGTAACAGAGGCTCTGACTCTGAGTTTAGCAGGACAAGATGAAGATCTATCTATAAAGTGGTCCAGTGGGAAATTAAAATCCCCTGCAAAGATGGTGTCTGAAGTTAATGAGGAGTTGCAAATAGTTTGAAATGACTGAAAAAAGGAAGGGTCGTCTGCGTTAGGGGCATAGATGTTGAAAAGTTTCAGATTTTCCTTCAATAGATCCTTCAATAAAGGACCAGCGCCCATTAGGGTAAAATATATGAGAAGAAAGCTGAAAATTGAGAGATTTTTTCATCAAGGTTATGACTCCGTTCTTTTTGCCTGAAGCTGGAGCAGCAAAGCAGTGTTGTATCCATCCTCCAGATAGCTTCTGAGCTTCCTCCAAACTGAGGTGAGATTCCTGAAGTACATAAGAGCAAAAGAAAAGCCTTCACCGGATCAGACCGAGGTCCATCCAGTCCGGTGATACACACACGCGACGGCCCATTTAGGTACTCCTGATTGGAGACCCAAATATACCGTAGCCCTCAATATGATTTGCAAGAAGGTGTGCATCAAACTTGCGCTTGAATCCCAGAACAGTAATCTCTGCCACAACATCCTCCAGGAGAGCATTCCAAATTCCCCCCACGCGCTGTGTGAAAAAGAACTTCCTGATATTCGTCCTGAACCTCAGGACGAATATCAAGAAGTTCTTTTTCACACAGTGTGTGGTGGGAATTTGGAATGCTCTCCCGGAGGATGTTGTGGCAGAGATTACTGTTCTGGGATTCAAGCGCAAGTTGGATGCACACCTTCTTGCAAATCATATTGAGGGCTACGGTATATCTGGGTCTCCAATCAGTAGTACCTAAATGGGCAGCCGCGTGTGCGGATCACCGGACTGGATGGACCTCGGTCTGATCCGAGATAGATATCTGCTCCAAGATGTTTAAAATAGTGGAGTATCTTCTTCCTTTTGATAGGACTATTGACTCTTAATGTTAAGAGAGACAAGATTTATGTTAACCATGTAGGTAGGAGAAGAATGGGAAGATCCAGGTGATTAATCCTGTATATAACAAAATATGAAGAATCAAAAAGTGTTGATAACTTTACAAAACCAGGGGTGATAGTAAAGTAGAATGCTCGCTCCTCTGAAGAGGGGAGAAAAAGGGCAAATAGGAGAGGAAATAGTGATTAATGTATACAGCTCTCAGGAACAAAAAAACAAATGAAGATCCAGAAATGGGATTGCATGCTGATAAGATGTACTCAGCAAACCTCCTCAGCCCATAGACTTGCAGAAATCAAAGTTGAACACAGCCCCAAATAGCATCAAGTTGGGAAAATTGAAGTGCAGGTGATTCATGTCATAGCACCCACGTTGTCATCAAGGAATTTCTGTAGTTCCAATGGATCATCAAAGTTTTTCATCGTGTTACGATAGGTTATTCTCATTCTGGCTGGGTAAAATAACCCATATTGTGCGCCAATATTCTTAAGCTGGGGCCGCATGGATAGAAAAGCCTTTCATTTCTGTGCCGAGGATTTTGATAAGTCTGGGACAAATAAAATCCTCTTGCCTTCCATCGTCAGTGCTGGAGCGGATTTTGCAGCTTGTAGGATCTGGAGCGTTTGTGGGTATCGCAGCAATTTTAGAACAATGGGTCTCGGTGGTTTAGAAGGAGCTGGAGGGCCCGAAGGGACTCTGTGCGCTCGCTCTATCTCTAGTGGAGGTATAAACTGGAGGTTCAGGGTGCTGGGAATAAAGTATGCAAAAATGCCAGTATATCTGTTCCTTCAGTAGATTCAGGGAGCCCGATTATGCGTACATTGTTCCGGCGCATTCTGTTGGAAATGTCTTCCAAGTCATGTTGTAATGTGGACATTTTGTGGAAATCACGCTAAATTTCTAAGTACTGAGAATCATGTTCCGCGAGGCATTCTGCGAGATCGATACGAGCATTGTGTTGTTTCATCTGAGTCATGATGTTACTAATCTCGTTTTTAATATCAGCAGTGGTGGCTACATTTTCTTGCACGAGTTCTCTCAAAACTTGTAAATCATGTGAGATAGAAGCGCCGTGCTCGACGGTGTTAGATGTAGAGGCCTTGGTGGGCGACGGCGGCTCGTGTTTAGAGCGCTTAGTCGCAGTGTGTGATGAGGCAGAGCCTGTGGGGGAGGCATTTTCTGATTTATTAGATTTAGAAGACATTTCAGTGAACTTTAGCTCTAGTCACTGACATGCACAGGCGCTCTTTGGGGCTTGAAAGGAGCTTTATGAGAACATAAGAACATAAGAACATAAGCAATGCCTCTGCTGGGTCAGACCTGAGGTCCATCATGCCCAGCAGTCCGCTCACGCGGCGGCCCAACAGGTCCAGGACCTGTGCAGAAATCCTCTGGACCTGTTGAGTGGAGAAAAAGTGCTAAGCAGCCATCTTGAGATCAGTCATGTGACGTCCTTCCCTTCAGTATTTTGACTGTTTCAATCATGTCCCCTCTTTTCAAGGGAGAAGAGGCTCAGGTTCGCCAATCTCTCACTGTACAGCAACTTCTCCAGCCCCTAAACCATTTTAGTTGCTCTTCTCTGGACCCTTTCGAGTAGTACCGTGTCCTTCATGTATGGCGACCAGTGCTGGACGCATTACTCCAGGTGAGGGTGCACCATGGCCCGCTACGGCGGCATGATAATCTTCTCTGATCTGTTTGTGATCCCCTTCTTTATCATTCCTAGCATCCTGTTTGCCCTTTTCACCGCTGCCGCACATTGCGCGGTCAGCTTCATTGACTTGTCGATCAGAACTCCCAAGTCTCTTTCCTGGGAGGTCTCTCCAAGTACCACACCAGACATCCTGTATTCGTGCATGAGATTTTTGTTACCGACATGCATCACCCTACACTTATCCACGTTGTACCTCATTTGCCATGTCGATGCCAATTTCTTGAGCTTGATTATGTCATGTTGCAGATCTTCGCAATCCCCCTGTGTCTTCACTACTCTGAATAACTTTGTATCGTCTGCAAATTCAATCACCTCACTCGTACCAATGTCCAAATCATTTATAAAGATGTTGAAGAGCACGGGTCCAAGCACCGAGCCCTGCGGTACCCCACTGGTGACACTTTTCTAGTCTGAGTATTGTCCATTTACCCGCACTCTCTGTTTCCTATGCTCCAGCCAGGGTTTAATCCACGTGAGTATTTCACCCTCGATTCCATGGCTCTCAATTTTCCAAAGTAGATATTCATGTGGAACCTTGTCGAATGCCTTCTGAAAATCCAGATATACAGTGTTGACCGGGTTGCCCTTGTCTATCTGCCTGTTTACTCCCTCAAAGAAGTACAGCAAGTTTGTCAAATAAGATCTGCCTTTGCTGAAACCATGCTGGCTGGTCCTCATCAGACCGTGTCCGTCAAGGTGAACAATGATGCGGTCCTTTATCAGTGCCTCTACCATCTTTCCTGGTACCGAGGTCAGACTCACCGGTCTGTAGTTTCCCAGATCTCCCCTCGAACCTTTTTTGAAGATCGGTGTAACATTCGTTACCTTCCAGTCTTCCAGAATCTTTCCCAATTCGATTGACAGATTGGCTATTAGTTGAAACAGTTCAGCTATAGTCCCTGTAAGTTCATTGATGACCCTCGGATGGATGCCATACGGTCCTGGGGATTTATTGCTCTTAAGCCTATCGGTCTGCCTGCATACTTCTAGACTGACCGTCAACACTATCAGTTTCCCATCTTTGTTTCCAGCATATAGTTTGATGGGTATATCCTCTTTGGTAAATACAGACGCAAAAAATGTGTTCAGTTTGTCGGCGATTGCTTTGTCCTCCTTTAGCACTCCCTTTATTCCATGGTCATCCAACGGTCCCACCGCTTCCTTCGCGGGTCATTTCCCCTTAATACAGGGGTAGGGAACTCCGGTCTTCGAGAGCCATATTCCAGTCGGGTTTTCAGGATTTCCCCAATGAATATGCATTGAAAGCAGTGCATGCAAATAGATCTCATGCATATTCATTGGGGAAATCCTGAAAACCTGACTGGAATAAGGCTCTCGAGGACCGGAGTTCCCTACCCCTGCCTTAATATATCGAAAGAACGGCTTGAAGTTTTTCACCTCATTAGTTATTTTTTCCTTGTAGTCTCTTTTGGCCCCTTTTACCACCTTATGGCACCTGCGTTGATGTTGTTTGTGCTTATTCCAGTTTTCGTCTGTTCTTGACCTTTTCCATTCCTTAAAAGAAGTTTTCTTGTCTGATCGCTTCCTTCACCTCTACAGTGAGCCACGCCGGTTCCTTGGTGCCTATGACAGCATGCGTCTGGAACGAATTACGCTCACAAACCAAAGTTCCATTGTAATTCTTTCCCGCATTGGCAGGGCAGGATTAAATCTTTGAGGGCCCCTAGGCACACAAGTACACTGGGCCCCCTAGCCCCTAGAGATCTTGAGTTGCTTTACCACAGAGAAGGGAGGTGCACTGGAGCCAACAAGAGGTAGAAACAGGAAAAAGAAAAGGGCAAAAACTTTGCACCGATCCAAGCAATACACACCTATGATTTGGACTGCAAAACTCCTAGTCCATCGAGGGAGAGCTGAGCTGCAAAGTTTGCGATCGCTGCTCAGAGAAAACTTGGCACCAGCAAGCATAAGCAGGAGCACTCTGATGCAGAATAAACATCAGTGTTGTGATCGCTGCACCAAAGAGTGGGAAAAAAAGAACAGCGAGCTCAGGGTCCAAACACCAAATGGTAAATGGTCAAACTAGAGGGCATAATTTGAGATTACAGGGAGGAAGACTTAGGAGCAATGTTAGGAAATTGTTCTTCATAGAAAGGTTGGTAGATGCCTGGAATGCCCTCCCAAGAAAAGTGGTGGAGAAGAAAACGGTGATGGAATTCTAAAAAGCATGGGATAAAAATTGAGGATCTCTTATTAGAAAATGAAGTATGTAAATTAAAGAAGTTAGGCCGGTATTGGATAGACCTGCATGGTCTGTATTCCATATATGGTGATTTGGTGTAGGATGGGCATCAATGTGAACTCCACTAATATAGAACATGAGGATGTTACTGGCCAGACTTTACGGTAGATATCCTTAAACAACGGGATGGTTGGATAGGCTGGAGTGAGCTTGTTCGGCAACTTCAGCATTTGGAACCTAGGACAATACCAGACTTTACAGTCTAGGGCCCCGAAATATCAAAAAGAGGCAAGGTCTTTATCTGCCGTCATTTACTATTTTATTATGTTAAACACGATGTCCCCATCCACCACCCCGTCTGCAGCAAGCGTTGCTGTTGATCCCATGACATGATCCCCGAGCAGAGCCTCGCTTACCTGCAGCTTGCCTTGATCTCCGGGTTGTAACCAGCGAAAGGCACCACCATGGCACTGCGCCCTGTGCCACTTCCAGCCACCGCCTCCTTGTTCTCCTGCCCCACACGGCAGCCACCTCCACCACCGCTCAATTGTATTACTATTTATTATTTTTTAGTAGCACAGTGCGAGAGAGGGGATGTCACGAGTGTCATTTTTTTCCAAGGGGAAAAAGCAAAATTACAGCACGGTGGTGTACCTAACATATGTGACACCCGGGGTCCATCATTTTTTGACACCCCCCATCTGTATGAAAAACATGATTATTAGTAACAATCCACACGTCGCACAAGAGTGTACCTAGGAAAATGCAGCATCTTACATACTGCAGTGTGTAGTACAACATCAATACACTCATTGTAAAACATCAATATACTCATTGTAAAAGCCAGACTAATACAGATCATTCCTGCACAGTCAATCCTAACAGAAAACCATGTCTTTCGAAGACACAGAACACAGAAAACACCTTCGCCTAGTACGGAATATGTAATCACAAACTAACCCCTCCCCCTTTTTACAAAAACTATAGTGAGTTTTTTAGCTACAGTGGTAACGCTTAGTGAGTGGCTTAGACGCTCATAGAATTCTGAGCATCAGAGCTGTTACCACCACGGTCAGCACTAAAAAATGCTCTACAGTTTTGTAAAAGTGAAGATAAAATAGAAATATGTAGACAAAGGTTAAACTGAACCACCAAGAAGCTGGACTCTGCATACAACGCAACACCACTGAAACAGTGACGCATGTCCCTTAAAGCAAAAAAAGAAAAGAAAATCTCTGATTTCTGCTTTCTTCATCTTCTTGTCACTCTCTTCCTTTCATCCACTGTCTGCCCCTTCTATATGGCATCTCTCTATGCCCCTTCCAGAAACTGTATGCCTCCCCCTTCCATCTCTCCCTTCACCCCTATTGGTCTGCATCCATCTTTCCTTTCCTCCTCCAATGGTCTGACATCTCTCTCCTCTCCTTCCCTTCTCTCTCCCACACCCCCATAGTCTGGAATTTCACTTTCTCCTCTCCCTTCCCCCCCCCCCCACTTCCATCAGCATCTGCCCCCTTACTTTCCCTCCACCTAATTCCATCCAGTATCCTTTCCTCTTATGTCTCTCTCCCCTTTCCCTGCATACCAATTCCATCAGCATCTGCCCCCTTTCTCTCCCTCCATCACCCTTCCATACCAAGCTGCATCACCACCCTTCCATACCACCTTGCCCCCTTTCTCCCTCCACTTCCCTTCAATGCTCCTTTCTCTTTCCCTCCAAACAAATGCAAGGTCCTGCAATGATTGCAGCTGCCAGCTCTGCCCTTTGAGCTCCTTGGCAAAAGGAAGCCCAACAGCAAAAATCATTAGAACAGCTGGCGGCATCGACAATAACACGGCATCTCCCATACAGGAAAACACGGTACTTCCCTCCTCTTCAGGATCACTGAGTTGTGGAACAGCTTTACGGCCCATCTTCGGAGTTCGACCTCCCTCCAACATTTCAGAAAACACCTGAAAACCTGGCTTTTCACCAAAATGTAACCACTTCCTCCCTCTCCACTATTCTATGTACCTCCTCCGTCCTCCTCCGTCCTTGTTCACTTCACCTCTCCCTCCTTCCATTGTAGTTCCTCTTCTTTATTTTTAATCCCTGTAAACCGTGTCGAGCTCCACTTCCGTGGAGATGACGCGGTATATAAACTTAAGGTTTAGTTTAGTTTAGTTTAGTTTAGCTGTCTCTGCTCCAGGAAGGTTCCGCGATGACTGCATGTGCCGACTCTACTCCAGAAGAAGAAAGTGATGTCGGAGGGGGATGAACCAGCAGAAGCAGTCATTGCGGGACTTTTCCGGAGCAGAGCTGGCTGTGTTGCCATTGATGCTGGGGGGGCCCGCCGGAGGGGGGGGGCCGTCGCCTGTTGCCATTTGAAAAAAAAATTGGCAAGGTGAGTCGTCTGTTTGCCCTCCTTCAGCAGGCCTCCTGACAATTTCAGGCCCTAGGCACATGCCTACTGGGCCTACCCATTAATCCGGCCCTGCACATTGGTTCCATTACTAATTGCCAGAACAATTCTTGTAGCGAATCCAAGATCTCCTTGCTTCTAGACAATCCGGCAGCTGGGAAGGTCCAATCATCGTCCAGCATTTTAAAATCACCTACCAGTAATACTTTCCCTTTCCTAGCTATCTTGTGAATGTCTTCAATTAAATCTTTGTCCATTTCTTCTGACTGTGAAGGAGTCCTCTATATCATACCAAAGTAAATACATTTTCTGTTCCCTCTTTCCTGATTATCCCACAGTGCTTCCCCTACGTCTCGCAATTCTGCCACTTTAATATTCTTAACATATTTATTTATTCAATTTTCTATACCGTTCTCCCAGGGGAGCTCAGAACGGTTCACATGAGTTTATTCAGGTACTCAAGCATTTTTCCCTGTCTGTCCCGGTGGGCTCACAATCTAATGTACCTGGGGCAATTGGGGGATTAAATGACTTGCCCAGGGTCACAAGGAGCAGCATGGCTTTGAACCCACAACCTCAAGGTGCTGAAGCTGTAGCTTTAGCCACTGCGCCATACTCTCCCCTTTATATCTAACCTACTGCGTCATTCCTCCACCCTTTATACCTACCCAATCCCTCCTGAATAGATTATAGCCAAGAATAACTACATCCTAATTGTGGTTTTCCATGACCCACATGGCAGAAGGCTGGGTCTATCTTTCAGAGATATGCAGACAGATGCTCTGCACTCAGATAACAGACATGCTGGCCAAGTCAGATCCATCTGTGTGGCACATTCAAGTACTAGGCTCCATGGTAACCACTATAGACGTGGTCCCTTGGACGAAGGCTCTCCAGAATACACAATAGTCCCCACAAAAGGACTCCTTTCAAATGACTCTCCCGTGGACTCCAGAATTCTGCTGCAATATGAGTTGGTGACTCCATCCACTGTCGTTCATATGCCTCTCAGTATAGTTTTGTGGGCAATTCTCACAACGAGTGCTAGCCTATTCAGCTGGATAGGCCATTGCAATGGATGTCCAGTCCAGGAGCAGTGATTGGCCTTCCAGAGAAGACAGTCCATCAACAGACTGACACTTCAGGCCATTCAATTGACGTTACAAAAGCTGCAGAAGAGTCTGGAAGAACAGGCTGTCCAAGTCTTCTCAGACAATGCTACAGCGGTGGCATATGTTAATCACCAAGGAGGCACCAAAAGTGCACAGCTGAGCCTGGAAGCCCACTTATTGCTCCAGTAGGCAAAGCTATACCTACATAAAATCTCCGCAGTGGGAATGGACAATGTCCAGGCCAATTACATCAGCAGGCAGACCTTAGACCTGGGAGAATAGACATTATCTGCAGTAGCATTCCATTCCATCGTTCTTCAATAGGGTCAGCCAACTGTAGATCTGATGGCTACAGTGAGGAACAAGAAGGTAGACCATTTCTTTAGTCAAAGATTTGAGTCTAGAATTGAAGGTCTGGACACCCTAGTCCAGTCGTGGCCAAAGAATAAGTTCTTGTATGTTTTCTCCATGGCCCATAAGGCGCATACTTCACAGAATAACACACTAGATTGCCCATGCAGGTTGTGGTATGCAGACCTAGTGTGTCTTCAGAGGGACCAGGGTCTCAAGACTAGTTACAGCCCAATATTCTAAGGCCCAGTGGTCATAGAAGATCTGGTTCACTTTGGTCTTACAGCATGGCTGTTGAGTGCACGGCATTAGAGCACAAAGGATGTTTAGAAGTAGTTCTTGCTACTCTCCTCAGAGCCAAGAAGCCTATACTGACGCATGGGAGACGTTTCAACATTGGTGTACGAAAGAGATGGTGGAGCTGTTTAGTGCTTCGATCGCACTGATGCTAGCTTCCTCCATGCAGGTCTCAACAAAGGCCTCACAGTTGCATCACTCAGGGTCCAAGGACCTCTCGTCTTCATGGCCCATGGGTGCAAAGCTACTCTGGCTTCTCATCCAGACATAGCCAGATTCCTAAAGGAGGCATTAAGGTTCAGACCACCTGTAAAACAATCATTTCCGGCATGGAACCTAAACATGATTTTGCATGGCTTCAAGCTCCTTATGAGCCTATTCAAGGAGCATCCTTGTTGGATCTTACTGTCAAGGCTGTTTTCCTCATGGCCATTAGATCAGCAAGATGAGTCTCAGAATTGCAGGCTCTGTTGTACCCATTCTTCCTCAAGATCACAGAGGTGGGAGTTTCCTTGCACATGGTAGTTTCCTTGCGAAGGTAGTTTCGGCATTTCATATCGATCAAGAAGTAAGATTGCTAACGTTCCAGACCACGGGGGTCAAAGAAAAAGAACCAGATTCTGAGAAAGTTGTAAATAATGTAGGAAAGTCCTCCTATGTTATCTGGATGTCACCAATGGATTCCAGCTCTTTCATCTTTTATTTGTGCTCACCAGTCAAGTTAGATGCAGTAGAATGACATCTAAAGCTACCATCTCAAGCTGGATATGGATGATCATCTTGTCAGCGTATACTGCCTATGGAAAGCAATTGTTTGTCTCTTTGAAAGCACATTCCACAAGAACCATTGCTTCGTGGGTGGAAGCTCGGGTGATTTGTAGAGCAGCAACTTGGTCCACTCTATACGGTATGTTCTCCAAATTCTACAGAATGTGGCAGCAAAGGAGAACACCATCTTTGGGTCCTAGATTTCTGGGACTGCTTTTGTACCTCCCTACTGTTCTTGCTAATATATTTTATCCCAGGACAAGCAGGCAGCATATTCTCACATGTGCAGGCAGCATATTCTCACATGTATGGAGCTCCGATACGGACATTTTAAAAGTGCATTGCTACTTTAAGATTTTTTAGAAAGTTCATGATTGCCCACACCGCGTATGCGCAAGTGCCTTCCTGCCTGATGTAGGCTTGCGGTACCTCAGTTCTTCATTTTCCGCAAAGCGAAAAAGTCTTAATTTTTTTACTGTTGTCAGTTGCCGTTTGCCTGCAACATCTAATTCTGGATAATCTCAGCAATAGAAGTAACGACTTCTATGACAATTCTTATAATTTTATTAGTGGATTAATTATTAAGATAATTCTCCACCAATAAAATATATCTCCCTCAAAGAGAGGAATATGTTATAAAGACTTTTTTAATTTGGGGAATTAAGATTTGCCTGTTAAAACAGCTCTGTATAAGTATTATATATATATTTATTCAAGAACAGAAACTCAGAACATTTATAATCCAACTGAAAATTTATTTCTTACAGAACAGAATTATAAAATCAGGCAGATAGAGCAGTTACAGATGGGATCTTTGAACAAGAGAAAATGTGCCACAAGACAAGATATTACTAAAACAGAATGATTAATTTAGCTGGGTTCAAAAGTTACTAGTTGCTAGTGCTGCCTGATTCAGGAAAAAATATTTTGATTCGATTCAACCTATTGAATAGATTATTCGATTTGATTTTTCTCACAATTGGGTGTTTTTTTCCAAACATCCTGGTGAGTTTATTTTATAGCCTCTTCTTTACCCTCTCCTACCCACACTGGTGCTGTGGTGTAAACAAAATAAACAAAAAAGACTTCTTCTCTCTGTTAAATCCTAGCTCGCGTTCGTGACTTAATACCAGCTCTAGCAGGATACAAATTTCAAATCTGATACATTGTAATCACAAAACAGAAAATAAATTTTTTTTTTACCTTTTGTTATCTGGTCATTTTTCAAATCATGGTGGTCCCATTCTCTGGTTGTCTTCTGATAACTTGCTTGCCATTTGTCGTTTTCTTCTTTCTCCATGGTAACCATCCATCTTCCATTTCTGTCCTCCCCTTCCATTTCCCTTCCCTCGCCTGGAGGTCTGGCATCTTTCCTTTTTTCTGCCTCTATTCCCATAGCCGCAGCGATGGACCCCACCATATCCAGATCCACCATCTCTCCTTTTCTCAACTACCCTTTCATCCAGCATCTCTCCCTCCTTCCCCACCAGCTCTTCCTTTCTCTTTCTAACTACCCTCCTATCCAGTATCTCTATACCCCCACACACCATCCCTTGTGTCCAACTTCTCTCCCTTTCTGTTCGTTCCCTCCCTAAATCCCATTGTCTACCATCTCTCTCCCTCTCCATTATTTCTTTTATCCCCCATCTCTCCTCTCCATGATCTCCCCCTCCACCATACATCTTCCCCTTCCACCAAGTTCATTTCTCCCATCCATCTTCTCCCCATCTCTCCTCCAGTCCACCAACTTCCCCAAGTCCATTTCCCCTCTCCCTCCATCTCCCTTAATCTTGATGTTACAATGTGTTGCCGATGGCGGTAATTATTTAGCGATCCACTCCTGCCACTACTCCTTGCATCTTCTCTCCACTGCGGCCCGCCCTCAGTGAAAACTTCCTGTTTCTGCTTGAGTGGCGAATGGAGAGAAGACATCCGGAGTAGCATCAGGGTAGTGAATTGCATTCACTACTGCCGCTTTTGCCTTGCCAGGGAGGTGAGGAGAAATACTGTAAAATCTATCATTACATATTAAGGGCATGTATGTACTCAGAAGCCAAATGCTGAGCTAACAATATCTTCATGTAAGGCTATTTCTCTTTAAAGTAAAAATGATTTTACATTTGGAACTGAAAGCTCAGATCCCTTATCACGTTCAATACATGCCTCCCTTCATCTTGTTTAGTTTAATGACCTGGTAGAAAGAAAAGATGTGCATTAAAGAATCTAAACTTTTAGAAATGTCACAATTCAATTATTGTATCTCTATTATTGATCATGGAAAAGAAATGACTCTTTGTACGTTCTAAATCCAATGAAAGATATTGCAAGCATTAATTTGTGCAAAAAAGAACTACGTTAGGCTTTCATGGAGGCTGGAGTAATGAGAAGATGGTTGATTAAAAGACAAATCATGCTGGGATGAGCATTGGAGCTGCGCATTAGAGGAGAGGACAGCTCTGAGTGGACTCCACCATGTGCGGGTGAAGAAAGCGCAGTCAACCCACTCTGTGCCAGTTTGCTAGTCTTAGAGGCTCTGCAGTGGTTGGAGGGAGCTGTGTGTGGGGCGGTCCTGATCCGCTATGCAGCTGGTGGACGTTTGAATATCCATGGTCCTGCCTGTTCTCAGCTCCTTTCTGCATCGAAGGCAGAGAGCCCTGATGGTCTGTTAGTCTTTCCTTGTTCCTCCATCAGACTAGAATGAAGCTTGGGCGGGAAGGAGAGAACCTTGCTGCTGACGATCTGCACACAGAGGCCCGTTCGGGATTTCCCTCTGCCACCAGAGTCCTTGCTTCGATGTAACTTCCGGTTTTGCAAAACCGGTAGTTACATCAGAAGCAAGGACTGCGGTGGCAGAAGAAAAGCCCGAACGAGTCTCTAGCAAGGAGGCTGATGAATCGGTAAGTCCGATTTTCTTCAAAAACAGATCGATTCAAATTGATTCACCCGAAGTGAATCGGTGAATCGATTTGAATCGCGAATCGGGCAGCACTACTAGTTTCTAGTAGAAAAGTTCTTTAGTTGGAGAGACCACATGGCACGTTTCAGTGATGGGCCGAAGAGAGAGAGAGAGACATGGTTCCAGCACTTTTCATGAACACATGGTATTAGCTGGGGGCCCATGACCTGTAGAAGAGATGTTGTAGAAAGATGTGGTACATGTCCCACAGTGATCCCCAAGAGAAGAGAGAGAGCATGGGTGAATCTTCTGGTTTTATGGATGTTGGTGGATTGGAATCTGGTCCCATGAAGCACCAGAATCCAGAAGCAATAGTCTAATCCCAAGTCAGGAACTCGGGGCTATGGCTCCTCCTTGAGGCTGGCATCGTATCCCATCACAGAGCAGTATTTCAATTCCAGCTTTTAGGTGTATGTCATCATCTGATTAAATTTTGTTTGAGTGGCTTAGGTTCTGGCTCGGTAGGGTCTGATTAGATTCTCAATACCAAGTATTGTCCTTGCACAACATAGTAACATAGTAATATACATAGTAACATAGTAGATGACGGCAGATAAATACCCGAATGGTCCATCCAGTCTGCCCAACCTGATTCAATTTAAAATATTTTTTTTTTAATTTTTCTTCTTAGCTATTTCTGGGCAAGAATCCAAAGCTTTATCCGGTACTGTGCTTGGGTTCCAACTGCCGAAATCTCTGTTAAGACTTACTCCAGCCCATCTACACCCTCCCAGCCATTGAAGCCCTCCCCTGCCCATCCTCCACCAAACGGCCATACACAGACACAGACCGTGCAAGTCTGCCCAGTAACTGGCCTAGTTCAATATTTAATATTATTTTCTGATTCTAAATCTTCTGTGTTCATTCCATGCTTCTTTGAACTCAGTCACAGTCTCCACCACCTCTCGGGAGCGCATTCCAGGCATCCACTACCCTCTCCGTAAAGTAGAATTTCCTAACATTGCCCCTGAATCTACCACCCCTCAACCTCAAATTATGTCCTCTGGTTTTACCATTTTCCTTTCTCTGGAAAAGATTTTGTTCTACGTTAATACCCTTCAAGTATTTGAACGTCTGAATCATATCTCCCCTGTCTCTCCTTTTCTCTAGGGCAGGGGTGCCCACACTTTATGGGCTTGCGAGCTACTTTTATAATGACTAAGTCAAAATGATCTACCAACAATAAAATAAAAAAAAACCACAAAGCACACTGAAAGGCAGAGAAAATGTTAATTATTCATATTCCGGGTTTTTTCAAAGAGGTCACGGCAGATGACTCTATGCAATGTCACCTCAGTAACAAAATACAAAAATAGACATACACCCCCCTCCCTTTTTACTAAACCACAATAGTAGGTTTTAGCACAGGGAGTTACACTGAATGCCTCGTGCTGCTCTCAATGCTCATAGGCTCCCTGCGCTAAAAAACGCTATTGTGGTTTAGTAAAAGGGAGCCATAGTGCAAAATATAGACAGCAGATATAAATTCTCAAAACCGACACATTTTGATCACTAAATTGAAAATAAAATCATTTTTCCTACCTTTGCTGTTTGGTGATTTCATGAGTCTCTGGTTGCACTTTCTTCTTCTGACTGTGTCAGCCTAGAGGCCTCTGGGAGATTATATCAATCTGACCCTGGCATGGGAAGGCAGATAGACCCTTAGTGCAGGGAAACTGTTTTAAGTAGCCCTGATTGATATATTTTAAGTTTCAAGTAGCCCTGCTTGAATCATGGCTAGCTAAAAGGTGTTAATGTCTGATTAAGAGGGTGCTTAGGACAATGGTGCACAGATCAAGCCAGAGACTTAATCCCATCACCATGCTTACAGGTATCTCACCCTCCTTAGCAATTAAATTAACCATTGTTTCAAACAGTTTACAAATTCTAAACAGAAAGATACTGGGGCATACAGGTTTCTATATTGAGTCAAGGTATAAAAGCCTGCTCTCTGCAACACAATGCTCTCTCTCTTTTTCTATGCAGCTATCAATATCGCTCTCTTTTTCTATACTTCCCTTTATTTATCTAACACGAAGCTTCCTAGAACTACAAGCTTCTATGTCCCTCTCTGCCTCTGACCTCTGTAAGGCAGTGAGACTGCTTGCTCTCTGCTTAAGTGTAATGCTCTCTGCTTAATTGTAATGCTTATAAATATTACTTTTCTGTAAGACTATTTCTATAATATATTCTTTATGCAATCACCTCTGGTCGTGTCTATTATTCTACTTCCTGGTGAGTCATCTGTGAGGGAACTGAACCTGGGACCTGGCGTTTGTCAGTACGCCTTTCACTTAACCCCTACCACCTAATATTGTGGGGGCCACTTTCAAACTGACATTTTGGGGGCTCTGTCTCGGTCCTTCCTGATGATTTCATTTGGGTAAGTAGAATTTAAGTTTTTTTTATGCACTGTGCAATAGGATTATGTATAGACAGAGTGATATAGAAATCAAAAGTCCTTGGAAAACCCTTAGATTGATTGTACGTTAGACTGGATGACACACTGTTGAAAAGTTCCAGTAATATTGTGGGGTTTTATACTTGGTGAGATTTTATTTCAATTTTTGATTGATAGACAGAGTGAGATAGAAATCAAAAGTCCTTTTGGAACCCTTAAATTGTTTTAGACTGGATGACACAATTGTGAAAAGTTTCAGTAAAATTTTGGGTTTTATATTTGGTGAGATTTTACTATCAAAAGTCTTTGTAGTTTACCTGTGCCAGTTTGCATTGTATGATTTGCTATTATATGCTTGCTAGGGTGTTGCATGTAAGAATATTTGAGCTGCTCTGAAGAAAAGCAGGGTTCAAAGTGAAAACAGTCACTCAATTAAGACACGCCACATCTGTACTAACTTTTTTTTTACCTTGTGCTTTTAATTCTATTTCTTGTCAGTCTCTGCCCTGGTGAAAGGCCCAGTGCACACTGGACTGGAACTGGCAGCTGACTCCTCTGCTCTTCTACCAGACTTCTTATATTTTTTCCTGCTAAACTTCTGCCTGTAAATTTCAGGTAGTAACCAGTGTGGGCAAGTGTAGGCATAAGTGTATTACTTATGCCAATGACTCTTGCCTAACACGCTTTACCTCGCTTTTCTACCTATTAACTAAAGTCTCCCTCCTTCATAAGTGGGAGCATTTCAATCTCAAAGGCTACACACTGACAGGGACATTTAGAAGCCCATTCTCTCTCATGAAATATATGAGCAAGGCCCACGAACCAAGGCAGACTTCTGCAGCCTCAAATATGAACCCTTTTGATTTTCAAGAACTCACAGATATTGTACACAAATATTTTGACAAGAAAGGGGGTCCATATGAGGGTAATTTTCCAGAAAACATATGGCACGATATTCAGAAACAAATGGTTTCTCATTCTCAGGAGTTTAGAAAGAAAACAGATAAACGCAAATGCCTTTTCATTCAGGGCTTATGTAGAGGACTTATTAGCAATTTGAAATGCAAGTTTGCCTGATAAGTTTTTGATTTTATTTTAAAGATTCTCTTATGCCTCATATTTATTCCTCATATAAAAATAAATATTCCTCATACAAATATTTATACTTGATAATTTTAAAATAACAAATTCTGATGCTTTGGAATATTAGTAATGTGAAAAATGAATTTCATTTTGATCTCAAATATTTTTAAATTAAAAATAGAAAAACTTCAGCTATCTATGAGAAAGGTTCCTAAAATCATATTATTGTATAAAGAGTAAAACATATGAACATAGAAGATAAACAATCTTGTTTAATAATAGAATATTTAACTATTTCATTATTTAATTTTTATAAATTGTTTTATCATATTTAATATATTATATACAAAAATTTATATAATATGATATATTATTATATATTATTTCAATTGGAATGAATCATCCTTATAAACTTAAAAATATACAAATATGGATAAATAATCTTTATATATTTTAAGAATGATCAAAGTTTTTCATATATTCCTTTGATTTAAGAAAAAAAAAAAAAATCTATTGATATAAAAAAAAAATTTCTGGTAGTAATTTAGATAAATTTATTAATAGCTTGGGGGAGTTATCTAAATCTAACCTCAATCTGCGTATCCAAGTTTTCGTAATTAATAGGGGAGGGATGGGAGGGAATGGAGGGGAGTTATATAAGGAAAGGATGGGTATAGGGGAGGGAAAGGATATAAAATATTTAAATTATTGGGAAAATTTTTTTCTTAAAAATATTTATTGTTTAACATATGAAAAATTTAAAAAGATAAATGGATCTTAAAATAATGTCTTTGAATGTTAATGGTCTAAATCATATGATAAAAAGGAAAAAAGCATTATCATTTTTAAAGAGGCAAAATACAGATATATGCTTTATACAAGAGACCCACCTTTCATATATTGAATCTAATAAGCTGGAAGGAGGTTGGGTCAAACATTGTTTTTTCTCACCAGCTATAGGGAAAAAAGCGGGTGTTGCTATTCTAGTAAATAAAAAATGCTCTGCTTCATTCAAACTAAAAGCTTCAGATATACATGGAAGATGGGTAATTGTGGAAATGAATATGGGAAATACTACCATGACTTTGTTTAATATATACGCCCCTAATTCGAACCAAAACGAATTCTTTAAAACTCTTCAACAACTGATCTTACCACTGGCTACTTCAAATCTTATAGTAGCAGGGGATTTCAATGCTGTAATGGATCCTTTATTAGATAAAAACCCAAGTAGAGTTATGAAATCTATGGGATTAGAAAATTTGATTCAATCTTGCGATTTAGCAGATATCTGGCGAATACTTCATTTTGATGGTCGGGAATTTTCTTTCTGTTCTCATGTTCATAATTCTTTTTCAAGAATAGATTATATTTTTACTTCAAATCATCTAGCACATCAGGTGACACAGGCTGCCATTGATCCTATTATTTTATCTCATCATGGTGGAGTATGGATCAAAATTAAAATCATAGATCAAAATAATAATAGACCAATTTGGAAGTTGGATAATACATTGTTGGCTGATCCAATTTTTTGTGAAAATCTTCTAACAAAAATGAAATAATTTTTTCAAATGAATGATAAAGATGAGATTAATAGAGAAATTCTATGGGATGCATTTAAGGCATCAATTAGAGGACAAATAATTTCTTATTCGGCTTTTCTTAAAAAACAGATTAAAAAAACAATTTTTAATCTTAGAAAAAGAGATTAAAAATTTAGAATCAAAACATAGAAAAATGGGAATATTCTATTCAACAAGAATTATTAAAACTAAAAGGTAAATATAATGAGATCTCATCTAAGATGATTAGGAAAGATTTATTTTCTCAGCAAACGTTGTATTATGGTAACTCAAATAAGTCGGGAAGAATATTGGCAAACTATCTTAAAGCAAAAAAAAAGGAAAACAAAATTAATTGCTATAAAAGATGAAAATGGTGACACATTTACACAAATTGAACCTATTTTAAAACAATTCCTAAAATTTTATAGATCTCTTTATTCTTCCGAGACTTATATAAATAAAGAAAAAGATGGTTTAGAATTTTTGAAAATGTTAGAGGGTCCAAAAATTCCTGAACATATAAAACGAAGTTTAGAAGAACCAATATCACTAAAAGAATTAGGAACAGCTTTGAAATCCCTTAGAGTTGGATCCGCTCCAGGTGGTGATGGATATACAGTTGAGTTCTATAAAACATTTCAAAATTTTTTATTACCCTATTTATTAAATATTTATCAACATCAACTTAATAAAGGTTGTATTAACGGCACTATATCAGAATCTTTAACTATTGTTTTGCCAAAACCTAATAAAGATCCCACTTTGGTCTCAAACTATAGGCCAATATCTTTAATAAATGTAGATGGAAAATTATTAGCAAAAATACTTGCGTTAAGATTAGCTAATGCTCTCCCCCATATTATAGGTATGCAACAAACAGGATTCGTTGCTCAAAGACATTCATCTCACAATACCAGATTAACATTCCATATGTTATATTTAACAAAGAAAATGAATGAACCTACCTTTGCTGTTTCATTGGATGCAGAAAAGGCTTTTGATAGAGTAGAATGGCCTTTTATGTATCAGGCAATGGAATGGTTTGGTATAGGTCCTGGATTCATACAAATGATACAAACATTGTACAGCTCCCCCTCTGCTAGATTATATATTAATAACACGTTTTCAGAAAAATTTAATCTACAGAGAGGAGTTAGACAAGAATGTCCCTTATCTCCTTTGCTGTTTGATATTGTTTTAGAACCCTTAATATTAGCTATCCAACAAGACAGAGAATATAAAATATCTGCTTATGCAGACGATTTACTATTATATTTGAGGAAACCAGAATCCACCATTCCATATCTACTTGAACTGATTGAGAAATTTGGAAGCTTTTCAGGGTATAAAATTAACTGGAATAAATCAGAGATTCTTCCACTAAATATACATTGTACAAAAGGTTTATTTGATACATTCTCTTTTGTTTGGAAGGAAGAGACTATTAAATATCTTGGAATTTTGATTACAAAAACAGTAGATGAAACAATGAAAATTAATGAAAAATGTTTATTACAAAAAGTGACAGAAATGTGTGAGCAATGGAATCCTTTACATCTATCTTGGTGGGGAAGAGTACAAACCATTAAAATGATGATTTTGCCTGTAGTTTGCTACCAAATGGGGATGATACCAGCTTTCTTTCAAGAATCTTTTTATACAAAATTAAATAGGATATTGACAAAATTTATTTGACTTGATAAAAAACCAAGAATTGCTCTAGTGTCGTTGCAAAAACCAATTAAGGAGGGAGGGGTAAATTTTCCCAACTTTTATAGGTATCATCAAGCCTATATTTTATGTCATGGTATGCATTGGATCCTCCCAGAGCCCACTGATAATATTCCAGACTGGTTCTGGCTCGAATGGAGGCTTATATTTCCACTACGTCTTAATCACGTAATTAGTATCAAAATGCCAAGGTTATACAAAGATCATAAAATATTTATGGATACCTGGAAAACTCTAAGATACATAAGTAATCTAACTCATATTCCAATTAGTAAATCAACTACTCAAACGATATGGCTAAACCCCAAGATCAAAATTGGCGGATTTAAAGTCATCTGGAAACACTGGATGATATCAGGTATTCGTATTTTGGATGATGTAATTAAAAATGATAAGTTGCTGGAGTTTTCACAATTGCAACATAAATTTGGTCTTAATAAAACACAATATTTTAAATGGTTGCAATTGAAGCAGTCTATTCAGGTAGGGTTCCCTGAATGGAAAAACCTTACCAAATATCACAGTTTGGAATTCTTGTGTTTCCAGATGGACTCAATAGGACATAAAGCCGCACAGTGGTATAAAATAATATCCGGATTTATAAATAAAAAACCAAAAAACGGTCTTAGAGACATTTGGAGCATTGAGATAAAGCAACAAATTAGTGCATCTCAATGGCCACGACTTTGGTCTTGGAGGTTAAAATGTACGGTGTCAGCATCTATGAGACAAACTTGGTTTTTTCTTCTACATAGAGCTTTTTGGACCCCTGTTCGATTACAAAAAATAGATAGCTCAAGATCTAATAGATGCTGGCACTGTCATATTGAAGTTGGGACATTAGACCATCTTTTATTTTTTTGTCCATTTATCTTATCATTCTGGAAATCAATTTGGCCCCAAATTAATAGGATGTTAGAAAATCCGGTAGCCTTGACATATGATACTATATTATTTGGAACAACCATGAGAGCAAGAAGTCAAATTTCATCAAGTAATAACAAACTTCTATTTATTTTAACTGGAATAGCAATACAACAAATCACATTCAATTGGAAACAACATGACAGATTAAACTATATTTTCTGGTGGAATTCGGTATGCCACATATACAAAATGGAACTCGCTATTGCAACACAAAAAGGATATATGAATAAATTTCAAAAAATATGGGGACCATTAACAGATTTTTGTAATGAATGATTAACTTTTCCCATGATAAGAAATTTGATTAGAGGGGAATGGGGTGGGATTTTATTTTTGACTCTTACATACTATATCAATAATTGAATGAATTTACAATAAAGTTGATTTTAAATATTATTGAGTGGGAGGGAGGGAGGGATGGGGAATTACTATATTCAATAGGAATTATATAAATTTAGATTTCTTGAATAATATTATAACTTTATATAATATTAATTTTCTAAAGAAATGTTAAATTTGATGTTAATATGTGAGTTTATCAAGTGTGTATATTCAAGTTTCTAATAAGTTTATTTGAAACACTTGTTGTAACATAAGAAAATGAATAAAAATTTATAAAACAAAAAAAAACTTTAAATCACTTCATTTGAATTAGGTTTCTGAACTTTAATTATGCTTTTGCATAATTCAATAGGCTTATTATGATATTGTGTTAATAACTGTATTTTCTTTATCATTGTCTTCATACATTGTTCACAGAAAATATTTTGTTTATCCTGTATTTTAAATTTTATTTCATATGACTGTATTTCCATACACAGTGGCAGCTTCTAAGCTGTTACACAGTGCCACAATATTGTTTAATTGGGTTTAACAGCTGATATCATCAGTCCTTTTAATGATTTTAATTTAAATTTAGTGCATTATCTGCACATGAGTTACATTTCCATATTAAGCATATATTTGGTTTTCTTAACACTGTGCATTATTTTGCACTTTATTGATTTAATTCCAGATTTCTATAACATAACACTTTTGAGCATAGGGACCAATTAAATTAGGTAATACTGAGGTTCTCTTTATCTTAGGGAAATCTAGGGTTCTATTTTTCTTTAGCTATACTTTCTCTAAATTTTTGACCTTTTTTAACTTCAAAAGTACTGGAATTTCATGAATACCTCTATGAATAAAACAACAGACGTCTCTGCTCTAGGACTGTACTTGCACCTAGAGCAGACCCTGTCTAGAATGGTAAGTTTCCTGTATGGTTTAGTTTAGACAGCAACTTACATAAATGTACACTTGAATGGGTTTTATCTAGGATAGTGGATGGGATTTGCTTGCATTCTCACCAGAGAATTCAAGTAAGCTTTGGGTAGGATCTTCTAGGCATCTGCCTTTGCAGGCCTAGGTAGTACATTTTTCTGGCTTTTGCTATCTAATTGGCATTAAAAGAATATACTTGCACAGACACACACTGATCCATAAGAAGAACCGTACCCAAAGTAAACCCCAGCGCCACAGATAAGACCACGAGCTCAATTCTGAATATTACTTCATAAATTCAGTAATATTCAAGAGGGGATTGAGGAGTAGTGGCTCGTGGCCAGCAGGGGGTGCTGTTTATGGGACGATAATGGAATGGATGTCGGAGCATGATAGTGCAGTATTTTTGTGAAGTTTTTCTACAAAAGCGCCAGTTTTTCATATGACTCTGGGTAATTCTAGTTAGAGACAATTAAGTGTCAGTTAAGTACCACGCCCAAATAGAAGCGTACGGAAAAACAGGTGAATAAAAATTTAAATATAATGTAGCTAAGGCCAGAGAAAAATATACTAAGGATTAATATAAGGGAAAGCATAATAATATCTGTTTATGTACTTTGCTGTTGAGCCAAATTGTGGTGGAAATCATGATTACATGGAATCCAGTTTGGGTTCTCTGTTTGGACACCATCTTGTGCCAGTGAATAGTTTTCTGTCTTCTTTGTCCTCTCTGAGTTTTCCTGCTCCCAGCCTCGTAGTGTTAATTAACACCAGCTGTGCTTGCTTTAGACTGGTAAAGAAGGATCACGTGTCCTAAACTAAGATATAAAATGCATTAAGTATGAATGGTTGAGTTATGAATGGAATGAATGGGGCCCCTGGAGTGATTTGTGTGACTGGAATGATGGCTGTGACTGTGTTGAACAAAAGGAATAAGTTTTGAAAAACATATTTTATATATTTTAAACCTGAAGAAACACTAAGGAAAAATCCTGAGCACAACATCTGGAAATAATTAGAGTCAGTCTCCAGCATAGGAAGGGGGGGCATTGGAAGCCCATGCTTATCACTGTGTGTAACATGAAGCTGTCAGCTTTCCTCTTCCAGACTAAAGTTACTGTCAATTTAGGGAGAGGTTGAGAATTTCTCAGCACCCTGTTAATAATTGTAGAATTCTTTTGCATAATGTTATAATGTTAATTCAGAAATCAAAAGTAATTTTCTGAAACTTTGTCTAACTTGGAAACATGGAGGAATGTTTCCTTTGTCCAACTTTTAAGACCACCACTTTGGTGAATTGTTATTCGTTGGTATACTGATGATGTCACTGAGCCAAAAGTTATATAATAGAATGAAATGAGATATGAGACCGAGACCGTTGTGAGAAGGCCAGTATTTGGCACCTCTGACGATCTCCCATTAGCGCAACCGTAAGCATTAATTATGCTGATGCTTTTGATCTAATAATGGAAAAATAGAAACAATAATTCAATAAATCTTGGTTATAATTTTTAAAACCTGCGCTGGTGTCATTTTGCATGTATAATTATTTTCAAACCTGAAGCTTTCACAAATGGCGTCAATGACCCTTGCTCAGAACTAAAGCACCAAAATGATTACTGAATGAAATTCATCTTGATTGGTTGGAATTGGGATTGACTTAGACTTCTTGATTATTGAGCTGTCTATATATGAGTTGCAAACCCTGAGATGGGTGTGGTGTGGAGTAAAGTCCCAATGAGTCAGCAAGATCCCATCAGCAGTTCTATGAGGGCCTAGCAATTGAGACAGTATGATACAAATTCTGCTGGAATCTAACTTTTTTCCCTTTTTTAAAATTCTAAATATTCCCAATAAATCTAGTTAGCAGTTTCTGTGCTATAATCTCCAACTACAGATTAAACTTTAAAGTTGCTTTCTGTTCTGAATGGCAATGTAAAATAAATCTTGCCGGCAGTAGTGAATTTCTGAAGTGTTTATCCCCTCTAATGACAGAGCTAATCAGAAAAAGAAGAGAGAGAAAAAGGAGGGAAGGATTTTTTGTTTTGTTTTTAGGTGGGGGAAGGGGGTTCAGTTAGAAAACAGAGGAGTTACACCACACTATAGACAAAGTCATTTAAGTTTAAGTCCCAATAATTAAATAAATAATAAAGTCTGTGCTCAGGTCTAGAGAAACACAGTTTTAAATCTCAAAATTAAATCTAACTTGACTTCTGAGAGACAGCCATTTGCCTTCAGAGTGTTAAATACACCTATTCAGGGGATGACAAAGAAAAGGCTAGGAGCAGCTCAGACTAATCAACAAAGTAACAGTATGACATTGCTGAAGGGTTAGAAGGAAAAGTGTGCCTTTTTGCAGATGATACCAAGATTTGTAACAAAGTAGACACTGAAGAGGGAGTGGAAAATATGAAAAAGGATCTGCAAAAGTTAGAGGAATGGTCTAATGCCTGGCAACTAAAATTCAATGCAAATAAATGCAGTGTAATGCATTTGTGGATTAATAATAGGAAGGAACCGTATATGCTGGGAGGAGAGAAGCTGATATGCACGGACGGGGAGAGGGACCTTAGGGTTATAGTGTCCGAAGATCTAAAGGCGAAAAAACAGTGTGACAAGGCAGTGGCTGCTGCCAGAAGGATGCTGGGCTGTATAAAGAGAGGCGTAGTCAGTAGAAGGAAGAAAGTGTTGATGCCCTGTACAGGTCATTGGTGAGGCCCTACTTGGAGTATTGTGTTCAGTTTTGGAGACCGTATCTGGCGAAAGACGTAAGAAGACTTGAGGCGGTCCAGAGGAGGGCGACGAAAATGATAGGAGGCTTGCGCCAGAAGACGTATGAGGAGAGACTGGAAGCCCTGAATATGTATACCCTAGAGCAGGGGTGCCCAACGCGTCAATCATGATCGACCGGTAGCTCAGGAAGGCAACGTGAGTCGATCGCAGAGCCCATCCTGGGCTCTGTGATAGACTCGTGTTGCCGTCCCGATCTACCGAGCCTATCAGCCTTCCTCTCCCCGACGTCAAAGATGCCGACGCCGGGCATTAGGCTGTTTTGTCATTTCGGGGGGGGGGGGGGCGTGGCGGCGGCAGCAGCAACAGCCTGAAAAAGAAATCATCCTGGCCCGGATCGGTATCATACTCCGGAACTTCTACCTCTTCCAGCAGCCCTCTCCCTTCTACCTGCTTCCGGCCACACCCCCTGCTCTGCGGCTCTCTTTGGCAACTCAGCAGCAGCGATCAACACAAGCTTCTGACGTCAGGGCCTACCCTCTGCGAGTCCCGCTTGTTTCAACTTCCTTTTTCCACAAAGGCGGGGACTCGTAGAGGGAAGGCCTCGATGTCGGCAGCTTGGCTTGATCACCGCTGCTGACGAGTTGCTTAAGAGAGCCGCGGAGCAGGGGGGTTTTGCCAGGTGCAGGTAGAAGGGAGAGGGCCAGATGCAGGACTCGTGGGTGAGGGAGCAGAAGAGAGAGAGAAAGAGAGAAGGGAGGGAAACAAAAGGAAATATTTCATACTGGGCTGGACCGGAGTGGAGGGAGGGTGGAAAGATTCTGGCTACAGGATGCATTAACAAAGGAAAAGGGGGGAAAGCTGAAAATGGAGATAGTGACACAAAGAAGAGAAAGAGTAAGCAGGACCTACTGAATAAGGATAGAGATACAGAGGGGACATGAAGAGGAGGTGAAATAGAGACATAGAAGTAATGCTGAAAAAGTGTGTGGGGGGGGAGATAAAGACATTGAAAGGGCAAATGGTGAACATGGGGTAAAGACAAGGACAGAGACAAATGAAGATTCTGAAAAAGTGGTGAGATAGGGATATAGGTGAGATGGACACAAAGAAGGGTGATGCTGGAAAATAGGTGGAATGGTAATTCTGACAGACACAGAAGGGAAATGCTGGATCAAGGAGAGATGGGGCTCAGGCTGGATGGAATGAGGAGAAAAGCCTTGTTGGCCTGGAACTTCCTCTCCTACGTCAGAATTGACGTCAGGGAGCGGAATGCCGGTCAGCGCGACACTTCTGCAGGGAAAGCTTGGGACGGCGGTGGCTTGGGGGCTGTTCCCCGATGGCGGTGGCAGCAAACCAAGTGGCTTGGGGGAGGGCACGGAGAAAGAAAGAAAGGGGGCAGACAGGGAGACAGAAAGAAAAAGTTGGGGGAGAGAATGAGGTCTGGAGGAGAGGAAACATACAGGAGGCTGAAAGAAAGGAAGAAAGATTGGATGCACAGTCTGTCAGTTTGAAAGTGGCCCCCACAATATTAGGTGGTAGGGGTTAAGTGAAAGGCGTACTGACAAACGCCAGGTCCCAGGTTCAGTTCCCTCAGAGATGACTCACCAGGAAGTAGAATAATAGACACGACCAGAGGTGATTGCATAAAGAATATATTATAGAAATAGTCTTACAGAAAAGTAATATTTATAAGCATTACAATTAAGCAGAGAGCATTACACTTAAGCAGAGAGCAAGCAGTCTCACTGCCTTACAGAGGTCAGAGGCAGAGAGGGACATAGAAGCTTGTAGTTCTAGGAAGCTTCGTGTTAGATAAATAAAGGGAAGTATAGAAAAAGATGAGCGATATTGATAGCTGCATAGAAAAAGAGAGAGAGCATTGTGTTGCAGAGAGCAGGCTTTTATACCTTGACTCAATATAGAAACCTGTATGCCCCAGTATCTTTCTGTTTAGAATTTGTAAACTGTTTGAAACAATGGTTAATTTAATTGCTAAGTAGGGTGAGATACCTGTAAGCATGGTGATGTGATTATGTCTCTGGCTTGATCTGTGCACCATTGTCCTAAGCACCCTCTTAATCAGACATTAACACCTTTTAGCTAGCCATGATTCAAGCAGGGCTACTTGAAACTTAAAATATATCAATCAGGGCTACTTAAAACAGTTTCCCTGCACTAAGGGTCTATCTGCCTTCCCATGCCAGGGTCAGATTGATATAATCTCCCAGAGGCCTCTAGGCTGACATCTCCCATAATTTTTTTATTTTTATTCTTTGAAATGAGGGCAAGCTTGTGGTACCCTGGCTTACCTCCAACAGTACGTCCCCTGTCTTGCAGAATCTCCAAGCTATGAAGATAGGTTGTAAACAGTTCCCATTACGAGTTCAAACCTCTGTCTTAGGTCGTATAGGCCATAATCTGGGCGGGGATCCCAGTATGCCTATATCTTACCCGTCGTTGAGCGAATGAACCGTGCATAATGGATGAAGCTTTTTCAGGAGGTTCAGGTATAAAGGTACCAAGATGTCATAAGAGAGAGTATCTAAGTATGGGATATGGGATAATATTATATCTGACCCTGGTAATGGTAATGCAATAGGCCATGCCAAATTAAAACCAAAATAGAACCAAATTAGCAAGTGTCAGAAAAGATACTGGAAATACATGTATAACTGCCTTAAAAGTTAGAGGGAAGCTTGTATGATAAGCGTTGTAAAGAAATGTACATGTGTTTCACTTTACAGCAAAGAAAAATCATAATAATACATAACAAAATTTGTACAATAATTAAGATAATGATAGGGTGAATTAAAACATTAAATACGTGGTTTGCAGTGGGCGAATACCCAAAGAAAAGTTCCCAAACGGAGACATGAGCGTCTCGTAGCAAATTTTCTACAGTTTGTGCAATCTGTCCATTTTAAAAAGTGATAGTATGAATCACTTCTTTGGAAGTTTTCTTAAGTTGTTCAATGTAAGTATGGCGTTCAGTAAAGTTCAGCAGCATGTGGAATGTCTCATTCCCCATACCAAGAGGTAGTGGATACACAGCATATGAAGTAAAGTCTGGAATGTCCATAGAATAGGTTAAATAGGTGGCATTGTACAGCAAAGCGTTCTTAGGAAGGTGGCTATATCCGATGAACAGGAAACATTGTGTACAGCATGTGTGGAAAAGTCTTTGCAGTCAGGGTGCATGAAGATGAATTAGTCTAGCAGGAACCGGCAGTCTCTTTAAACTGATGAGGTTCACACTTGAAATGAAAGGATGTTTGCACAGGATCTGATGTTTGCACAGGATCAGTCAAGTCACTGGAAACTGGTGGTGTTCGCCCTTGAGATGAAATGATGTCTGTGCATACAGGGAGGGATTTGAAAAGAATCCCGATATCATTCAGCAGCTGTACTCCAGTGTGATCCAAATAAGAGATAGAAAATGGAAGAGAAAACATGTTGCCTGTACTGAATGTAGAGAGAGAGAAACCAGGTTGCCTGTACTGAATGCATAGAGAGAGAGAGAGAGAGACTAGTTGCCTGTACTGAATGTGGCAACATGTAACAATATTAATGCATTTACTTGTTTTAGTTATGGCAAAAGACAGACAATATTCAAGTACTTAAGGTTCTTAATCAGACATTCCAAAAATATATGTTTTTATGTGCTGCATATAACTATTATGGCACTTCAGAGAGACCATAATTCTGTACTGAATGTATATATAAAAAAAATTTGTCAGAAATGTGTACTGAATCTAATGAGAAGCATAGAATAAACACGGTATAAAGTGAAACCTTTACTTAAAATATAACCCCTAACTAAGCTAAATTTAGGATATAAAAAGAAACATTGCGCAATTGGGCTAGTTAAAAAAAATTGGGGAAAAGAGCTCTAGAAATGGCCAATGTTATGTATCCTGGGGTACCCCCTAAACTAAAACAAATAGACAAAAGACAGACCACATAGCACAGACAACATAAAACACAAATTTTGAGGCGTCGGCATTGTTCTTCCATCTGTCAAGTGTTCAGGGCTGAATTTAACTATGCAAATAAACACATTGTTATAGAAAAACACAGCAAAGATAATGCATATCATAACCATCTCATATTCAGAAAAGGCATAAAGCTAATATCTTCTTTGGAACATCTTTATCTCTGCAGTGATAAAGAGGAACCTTGGAAAACACTAGAAATATCTTTGTGCCAAAATTGGTCTGGGATGGCTATATCCGAACTGCTGCTAGGAAAAAGAAAAAAACATTTTAAATTAGCAGCAACCTAACAAAGGTCTTTTGTATATATTTTCTAATGTAACGTGTTTGAAACGCATTATAATGTATTTGAAACGCAAGTTTGGCTGGAAGCACCGCCTCTTACAGGAAATCGCTCGATTAAACCAATCATATTATGTTGTTCTCTTTTCTTTATAAGTATTATTGTGATTGAAGGATGGTTTTCTATTCCCTTCCATTCTCCGCCCCTAACATTTTCTAACCAATCAGCACATCCCTTAGTCTTTTGTCAAAGAGAAAATCATCCTTCGTCACCATTTCAAGACGGATCTCTGTCTATTTCACAATCTTGCATGTAAGTCTGTTCTATTTAAAAATTCTAGAATTGAATCATGTGGATTTCTTCAGATTTTTATTTCTTCTTTGCTTCCTATTGAGAACGTTGCATGCTGTTCAAATTTTTAATTCGATCCTCGTGCAGTTTTTCCGTTGCCCTGAAAGTTTTTAATCTTCAACCGATGTTTTCAAAATTTCTTCCATATTGAAAGTTTCATCAACCATACAAAGTATTCATAAGTTTATAATTATTATAAGATAGTCATCAAATGTCTTTAAGTTGTCATTTGTTGATCATGTTGATCCAGAAATTCCTGTAGTTTTTTGGGGTCCATAAAGTTTTGAGTTTTGTTAGCGATAGTAACTTTCATTACCGCTGGGTAAAGGAGCCCAAACCTAGCTCCTAAAGATCTCAGTTGGGGTCTCATGTCCAGGAATTGTTTTCTTTTTGATGCCGTTTCTTTTGCAAAATCTGGGACAATATGTATTTTTGAGTCTTGACACTTGAGATTTTTGTTCTCCTTGGCTAGTTGACATATTTCTATTGCTTGTTGATGCCTTAAAAGTTTAAATATTAAAGTCCTCGGACCCGTTTGAGTATTATTTCTTTGTGTTGGAATCCTGTGTACTCTTTCGATTTCTAACTCTGTTTTAAATTTTAGTGGCAATACTTTAGGTAGAAATTTTTCCAGAAAGGCAATCGGATCGTTTTTTTCCACTCCTTCCGGTAGTCCGATAATTCTTAAATTATTCCTTCGTTCACGATTCCGGCTATCTTCAAGATTTCTTTTAATTTCTGTTACCTCTTTCCATATGATTTTGCTGTGTCTCATATCTATGTTTAGTTGCTCTGAATTATCCTCCAATGTAGTAATTCTGTTTCTGTCATGTCCACTCTTTTAGTAAGGATTGCTGCTTCTTCTATCGCTTTTGTAGTTTTTTGTTACTATCTAAGACAATTTCTTTTATTTGTCTCAGTTCTTCCATAACGTCGGGATTTTTTTCTGATGGCAGTGGTACTTTAGAGGGTGTTCCCGGCTCTGGTTTCGATCTCTTGTTGCTTCCTGTTCCAGATATTCCGGCTCCCAAATCAGCTTTATTTTGTTTACTAGAAGCCATGTTTTGATATATTTTAGTACTTTCTTTTTAAAATATATATATTTTTTTGGTAGTATTCTTATATATATAGCTTGTCTGTGCGGAGCTACTCTCTCACCCAACCATCAGAGTTCGCGTCCAAGCCACGCCCCCCGAAGTGATTTAAAGTAACGTGGTTTAAGATAGTCTTTTTTTCTTTCAAAATTTTTTATGAGTCCAGAAATGTCTTTTGCAAATAGTTTTAGCAACTTGTAAGGTCGGAATCTCTAAATTAATTTCAGTGAAATTTAAATCATGGCTTTAAAAAGTTCATGCTGCAACGTTTTCAGAATTCAAGCTTGGCTTTTCTGTAACTATGGAACTGTTTGTGTTCTGTCTTTCTTTCCTTTGTCCGAGGGACACACCCGTACTGTTACAACTGAAAAAAAGCATATCTAATTAGTTGAACACAGACAAAGGAACACTGAAATTCCTGCCGAAAATTCAGCTTCGGAATTTTTCTCTGTGTTCTCCACAGCTCTAGTGGTGGAATGTGGTACTGCTGGTCTGTGTAAATCCTGGACGGAAAGCACATGTTCATTAAAAAAGAACAAAGAAAAGAAACACATGAAACGTTTTCCCCCTCTGCAAACAGTGCTAGTTCTTGCATCGCAGAGTCTGTGTTGAATTGTTGAAAAGATTCAAAGGAAGTTTCTTAACTGAAACACAAAACACACAGATTAAATAGACTTTTTTCAGGGTCCTGTGGTACCAAATATGGCCACAGGAAAATTTAAACATGCAGATCCATTCTCTACATGGTAAAATTAGACTTTCTTTTTCCTAACATCAGGGAATTATTCTCAATCCATATTCTTTATTAGGTTCCTATCCTGAAGAGCTTACTAGTAAAAATTAAGCAAAATTCAATTCCAAATTCATCCACTTACATAAAAGTGTATTATAATTATTAATTTCCGTTAACAAGGTTAACAAGCCCTTAGTTTCATGCTTATTTTAATTTTCAAAAACATATAGGTACTTAACCTCTATTTTTGTTAATCTTTTTATTTTAAACTTCCCAAATTTAATTTTGAAAATGCATTTAAATTTAATTACTCCCTAATCATACATTTTGGGCAATGCACAATTTTAAAAATACTTTATAAACCATGCAGGGGCACAAAAATTCATATTCAAAACTAATTTGAAACACTGAGATAAAACTACAAAGGCAGGAATTTTTTTTTCTCATGCACTGCTTTGCTTGCTCACAAAAACAATCTTTCTTGTAAGCATGGTATCTGTTTTTTGGAATAAATCTTTTTCTTTTCCACAAAATTATCCTTTCACTGTTGAATACATTCCCAAGTCCAGCAGAATTCTTTCTTTTCTCCCATCTTCCCTATTGAACTCCTCCATAGCAGGTCCCTTACAATCAGGGAATTAACACATTTCACAAGCTTTCTTTCCACATTCCTGTACATTCGTTCTACAGACTATCTCCCCTGCTTTGAAACCGCCAGACATTTAACTTTCTTTTCCTTTTCACTTAACCATCTCGTTTAAATATCACTTTCTGATGCCTTCTGACTCTACATTTCTTTTTCTTTCAACACTCTTACAACTTTTAAAAATATGTGGCATTCACTCTTTATTCTTACTGGGATGCAAACCCACATGGTCTTCTAAACACTAAAAAAGTTCAGCAAAGGTATCTCTATTGTTCTCAACACAGCAAGAATCACTTAGCTATCTGATCTCCCACTACGCTGATCTCAGCGTACAGAAGCCCCTTTTTTTTTTCTTAAATCAACATATTCAACTTCTCGACATCAAAACAATTGAATTACATGCTCGTGCTTTACTAACCCAAATTAGAAATTCACAAGAAACTTTTCATCAACATACCGGCTGATCGGAACTCCAAACAGCATGCATTTCCCTATTATAGGCTGGTAAAGTTTGATCAGAGACCACATTGAATCCCCCTCTGGATCCTGTTATTCACACATCCTTAATTATAAATTCCTATGCTAGCTAATAGTTAAAACAGAATTTTAAATTGATACCTGTGTTTGAAAAATCGTAGAATTGCAGACAAAGAACCTCCATGCTGTGAAATTTCCCTCCCCCTTCCTTCCTCCCCCTGTTCCTGGTAGGGAACAAAGGAGAAGCTCAAAAAGCCCGCCTTCCAGCTCACGTGACAGGCACTGAAATGCATGGAGGGAGGAAAAGGTGGGGGTGAAAATCCCCCATTTGCAGCCCGCTCTTTCAAACAAAGGAACAGAATTTCCTTTGTTTGAAAGAGCGAGAGGACTCTTTGTTTGAAAGAGGCGAGAGGACTTTATTACTCTAATGAGACACCATTAACTTTTCTTTTGCAAAGACCAAAAAAGTTAATTCAGAGAGACAAAGAGACAGAGAGACAGAAACTGGAGTTTAGAAAGACAAAGCTACAAGTTAGCTTTACTTCAGACAGCACTGAAAATGCACTGAGGGAGAAGACGGAGGAGGGGTGACTAGCGAGGGGAAACTTTTTTCTACACAAAGTCAGATTAAAACGGACAGTTTTCTTTTTCACAGAGAGGAAAAATTTAGTTCAGAGACAAAGCTTAGACACACAGCAGGGAAGGACACAATTTTTTTCTTCTCTTCATACTCAGTAACTTCTATTATCTTAATTCAGACAAGCAAAAACTTGCCGGCTTTCTCACATTCACAGAGGAGACCTGCTCTCTACTGGGCACTTTTACCTTAAATTTTTTTTTTTCTTTCAGACAGGCACTGCTCAGTTTAAAAGCCAGATGGGAAAATGCCATCTTTTCACAGAGGAACCAGCAATGTGGACCATCAGCTAAAAAAGCTACAAGCCACCTTTGCTGTTCTACTGGGCTGTTACATTCTTTCTGTGTTACTTTTATTTCTAATTTTTTCTTTTTCTTTTTCCATTAACATTTAATTTCCACTAACTTCACACCCCTCTACCCACAAATTTATACAATTATGTACAGATATATACAAACCTGTTCCTTATTGTTAAATGATTTTTATTTTTTATTTTTTATTTTATTATTTTTTTATTTTCTTTAAACAGGCGTATACTCACAATTTTTCCATTTTTCCGGGTCCCGTTTTGTCTCTAATGTCCGCCATATTCCTGCGCAGCCAGTCAACCTGTCATCTAATGATAACGTGACTAACACTTTTGTTTCACAACCATGCAAAATCTCTATTCCCTAGAGTTTCTATGAATAACCTATAAGCTTTTTCAAGGCGTCAAATTAGATCCGAGTCACAGCACCAATTGAGCAAGGGACGTCATTTGTGAAAGCTTCAGGTTTGAAAATAATTATACATGCAAAATGACACCAGCGCAAGGTTTTTAAAAATTATAACCAAGATTTATTGATTATTGTTTCTATTTTTCCATTATTAGATCAAAAGCATCAGCATAATTAATGCTTACGGTTGCGCTAATGGGAGATCGTCAGAGGTGCCAAATACTGGCCTTCTCACAACGGTCTCGGTCTCATATCTCATTTCATTCTATTATATAACTTTTGGCTCAGTGACATCATCAGTATACCAACGTAATAACAATTCACCAAAGAGGTGGTCTTAAAAGTTGGACAAAGGAAACATTCCTCCATGTTTCCAAGTTAGACAAAGTTTCAGAAATTACTTTTGATTTCTGAATTAACATTATAACATTATGCAAAAGAATTCTACAATTATTAACAGGGTGCTGAGAAATTCTCAACCTCTCCCTAAATTGACAGTAACTTTAGTCTGGAAGAGAAAAGCTGACAGCTTCATGTTACACACAGTGATAAGCATGGGCTTCCAATGCCCCCCCCCCCTTCCTATGCTGGAGACTGACTCTAATTATTTCCAGATGTTGTGCTCAGGATTTTTCCTTAGTGTTTCTTCAGGTTTAAAAATATGTAAAATATGTTTTTCAAAACTTATTCCTTTTGTTCAAACACAGTCACAGCATCATTCCAGTCACACAAATCACTCCAGGGGCCCCATTCATTCCATTCATAACTCAGCCATTCATACTTAATGCATTTTATATCTTAGTTTAGGACACGTGATCCTTCTTTACCAGTCTAAAGCAAGCACAGCTGGTGTTAATTAACACCACGAGGCTGGGAGCGGGAAAACTCAGAGAGGACAAAGAAGACAGAAAACTATTCACTGGCACAAGATGGTGTCCAAACAGAGAACCCAAACTGGATTCCATGTAATCATGTAATCATGATTTCCACCATGATTTGGCTCAACAGCAAAGTACATAAACAGATATTATTATGCTTTCCCTTATATTAATCCTTAGTATATTTTTCTCTGGCCTTAGCTGCATTATATTTAAATTTTTATTCACCTGTTTTTCCGTACGCTTCTATTTGGGCGTGGTCCTTAACTGACACAGAATTGTCCTCTAACTAGAATTACCCAGAATCATATGAAAAACTGGCGCTTTTGTAGAAAAACTTCACAAAAATACTGCACTATCATGCTCCGACATCCATTCCATTATCGTCCCATAAACAGCACCCCCTGCTGGCCACGAGCCACTACTCCTCAGTTCCCAGGCACACCACCTGGAGACTCAAGGCTTGCCCCATCTGTCTTCAACTGTAAACTTAAGCAAGAATTGGAGAAAATTAAAGCAGCTACAATCACCGCACACAAATATAGCAGTTTACCACCACTCCCCCAAATAATAAAACCCCAGGAATACGTGGATCACAGTAGGCTCAGGTGTGGCATGTGACTGAAACATCCACCTTCACAATTGTTGCCTCTAAAGAATTTCTATGCTCCATTAGAGCTTTGTGATGAAGATAAAGGAGGAATTAGAACCAGTGAAGATAACTTATTAAGAAAAACACCCCCAAAGCACATATAAAAAAGCTCAAACCAGAAAAATATTATTGCTAAGGGGATTCTATCATCAGAAGGATTAACCTTGGAACATAGGACAAGGAACTCAAAGAAGTGAAATGCCTTCCAGGATCTTCAGCTACCAGGCAAGCCAGATAAATACTGACTGTAATTAGGGAAGAAGGAAAGATTTTGGAACCCTGATGTTGTTATCCACCTCAGAGCAAATGACCTAGCCAACAATAACCTACCTGCAGCACAAAACGCTTTTCGAGAGCTGGGGAGGGGTTAGAACCTTTTGTAAAGACTAGCTTTTTCATAAGTACTGCCTACTTATGGAAAGGGTGAGGAATGAGTAAAAAACACAGAACTTCAATAGGTAGCTCAAAGCTTGGTGTCATCAAGAAGGCTTTATGTACATAGGGCAATATATAGAAAACAAGAGACTATATTGTAATGATGGGCTGCACCTTACCATAGCAGGAAAAAGAATCCTAGCTGAGAAATTCAGGTAATATGTTTCTAGGCATTTAAACTAGAAGGTGGGAGTGGCATAAGTATCGAGATTACTTCCGGTGGCCACCCCCAGCAAAAGACAAGATTTGATAATAAAGATAGCAATAAAAAACAACAATATTAGTGATGCAACAGGAAATAAGCTGAAATTAAAAACTATACAAAATATGAGATTGCTTTCTAGCTACTATTCCGCAGCAATGACCAGAAGCACTCACAGTCCAAGCAACAAAAATCAGGATCTGCAAGCCCTGATGTTAGAGGCAGACTTGGATATTGCTGCTGTCACAGAGACATGGTTCAGTGATGCCGGGCTATAATCTTTTTAGGAAGGAAAGAGATGGTTGAAAAGGAGTGGCTCTCTATGTAAAGACAGATATCCATTGACTGAAATGCAGGGGGGCTGGGGAAAGGAAGAAGCAAATTGACAAAGATCTGATTACAGATATACAAAAGTTGGGACAGAAAGGAGAGGTGCTTTGCAGGGTGATTTCAACCTGCTGGATGCAGACTGGAAAGAAGTAGAAAGATTGTGGATGCCTTTCAAGGGGCTCTGCTCAGGCAAATGGCAACGGAAACCCATGAGGGAACAAGCAATATGGATCTGGTGCTCAGATATGGTAAAAGTGTCTCTAATATCTGAGTGGGGGCCCACCTGGAAAGCCGTGATCATCATACAGTTTGGTTTGATATAAACTCAAAGTCCTGGATTTTGAATGCTCGGACTTTAGTAGCATGGGAGAGTACCTGAAGAAAGAGCTGTTTGGATGGGGAGTTGGAAAACAGTGGTCCAAGTTGAAAGGTGCAATAAATAGAGATACTGACCTTTATGTGAAGAAAATAAATAAAAACGAGAAAAAGGAAATCCGATATGGTTCTGCAAACTAGTGACAGAAAAAATAAAGGCAAAAGAATTGTTCATGAAATATTAAAAAAATAAAGGCAAAAGAATTGTTCATGAAATATAAAAAAACTCAAGAAGAGGATTACAGAAAATAATATCAGATAAAACTGAAAGAAGTCAAGAGAGAGATACATCTGGCGAAAGCGGAAGAGCAAATGGCTATAAATATAAGAAAGGGAAACAAAAAATTTTTCAGGTATATTAGTGAAAGGAGGAAGACAAAAAATTGAATTATGAAACTGAAAGAACCGCTATGATGAGGAAAAAGAAAATGTGCTAAACAAATACTTCTGTTCAGTGTTCATAGAAGAAAAACCTGGAGCAGGACCACAATTGGTCAGCAAAGTTACACCTGAGAATGGTGGATACTGCACCGTTCACCGAATAAAGTGTTTATGAACAACTTGAAAAACTGAAGGTGGACAAAGCTATGGGATCAGATGGGATCCATCCCAGGATATTGAGGGAGCTCCAAGAGGTTCTGGCAGGTCCTCTTAAAGATTTGTTCAATAAATCTTTAGAGACTGGAGAGGTTCCACAGGACTGAAGAGTGAATGGGGTCCCTCTTCACAAAAGTGGTTGCAGAAGTGAAGCGGGAAACTACAGGCCAGTAAGTCTCACTTCAGTTATTGGAAAAACAATGGAAACGTTGCTGAAGGAAAGGATAGTGAAATTCTTAGAATCTAATGGATTACAAAATCTGAGGCAACATGGGTTTACTGAAGGTAAATTGTGCCAAATGAATTTGGTTGAATTCTTTGACTGAGTGACCAGATAATTGGATCGAGGATATGCACTAGATGTAATTTACTTAAATTTCAGCAAAGCCTTTCACACAGTTCTTCATAGGAAGCCCTTAAATAAACTCCATGGGCCCAAAGTGGTGAACTGATTAGAAACTGGTTGACGGACAGACGCCAGAGGATGATAGTAAATGGAATTCACTAAGAGGAAGGTCAGGTGAGTAGTGGAGTGCTTCAAGGAATCAGTTGCTAGGACTGATTTTGTTCAATTTGTGAACGACATTGCTGAAGGGTTATTTATTTTAAAAATGTATATACTGTTTTAAAACTAAACAGTTTACAAGATTTACATACACAACATTTAAAAATGGACACAGTAAAATGAATGAATAATTAAAAAAACATATGGTAAAATAAACATGTAAACAATCTTCAAGAGATATAATGTGGGTAAAAAGATCATGGTTAGTTCATCAACTTTGTCAGAAATACCTTAAAAAAGGCATCAACAAATAGCTGCGTCTAGTAATTTTCTAAAGCTACCCTTTTCACAGCAATTTCGTATCTGCCACACTAAGGAATTCCATAACTTAACTCCTTTGCAACAGAAGGTCATTTTGCTACTCTGAACAAGTCTTGGGTTCAAAGACATTGTCAGTAGTGCTAAGTTCTCAGAAAGCATAGATCTTTTGGTATATGTTATGCCAGGGGTAACTGAAACTCAGTATACTACGTGACATGTCTCCTCAAGTCTGCTTATCTGCTATCCTGACCTCTTGACCACTGTGACCTGGGTGTTGCCAAAACAAAAAAAACAGTAAAACCATGTTAACCTGGTTTCTGCAACAAGCCTGCTTATCTGCTATCCTGACCTCTTGACTACTGACCTGGGTGTGGCCAAAACAAAGAACAGTACCAGGTGTGCCTGAGTCGTAGTGAAGGCTGGTTACTGTAGGAACTCAGCCTGTATAATTATGAACTCAGCAATTTTCACCCTATATAAGAACCGGGACTTTCTCCAGAATCAAAATCAATCTTGTTGCAACTATGGGGAAGTCCTGCGATCCACCCCATCTATCAATCGAAAGGAATTCCCAATTGGGAAGAAGGTGATGCCTGTGATCATGGTGAAGTTATTCTATTATTATTATATTCATATATATATATACAGTGGTACCTTGGATTACGAGCATAATCCATTCCAGGAGCATGCTCGTAATCCAAAATGCTCGTTTATCAAAGCGAGTTTCCCCATAGGAAATAATGGAAACTCACTTTGATGCGTTCCCCCCCCCCCCCCCCCGAGAACCGGCATTGCTCCCCCTCGAAGGCCCCCCCTGCGATCCGGCACACCCCCCCCCGACGCGATTGGGCATCCCCCCGCCACGATCCGGCACCCCCCCTGATATGATTGGTCACCCCCCCGCCGTTTCTTACCCTCATCTGGGCACCCCGAAGATCGGCCTCCTCGTCTGCTGGGCCTTGAGCATCTGCCCATGCTCAAGGCCTGCGAGTTCTCGTTCAGAACGTGTCCATGAGAAATAAAATTAGCAGGTATGCTGCACCGGCATACAAACAGGTAATTATGACTTTGTTGATCAATCAAACAGACAGGACTGTTTTGGAAGTCTTGGAAGCGGTCCGACAGTTAGGACTGGGGACCTCAAAATATTTTTGATAAAAAGAGTGAAGAACAATCCAATTCAAATTAGGCTAATCGGGTGTTTTGGAGGGATATATTTTTGGCCTTATTAAAAGAAGGGGTAAAAAGGAAAGAAATAGATGGAAAGATACAGGGATGTTAAATGGGCGAAAGGATGCTGAAAGGTGATAGAGAAAGTTAAACAGAAGATTGTAAACTTCCCTTCTCCCCAAAGTAAAAAACAAACTCAGGTCGTTATTGGCCTTTTTGAATTCTGGAGGCAACATATTCCACATCTGGGGTGACATAAGGTGTAGACTGGACAATAAAGACCTAAATAATGTATAAAGTTTTGTTAGATAATCTAAGTAAGTTGTATTCCAAGTGATTTTGAAAATGTATCTTTTACCTCAAAACCTAACATTGTGAACCACTGGACCTTCACTTAAACCTCTCTTGTATTTTTTATAGATTAAAATGTCCCTGCTTGCATTCTCTTATGATTGTGTGACAGAGCCCAGAAATGGAAAAAGATAGACAGGAGACCGGCAAAACTATAGAGCAATTAACTTAAGTTTCTCTCTCTTTCTTTTAGACAAGTACTGTGACCTGATATTGGGAATCCAATGGATACCAAATTTGTTTACAGATTAAATTCAACACTGAATCCATGCTGATGGAAGAAAACATGCTGGAGCTCTGTGTTTGTCTGTTTCTGTTATGTGGTACCTGTGCTGTGTCGTCTGTTTTAGCTTATGGGAGTACCCCAAAAAACATTACACATTGGCCATTTCCAGAGTTTTTCCCACCCCTTCTGGGGTACCATGTCCCCTTCTAAAAAAGATTCTCACATACAAGAAAGTTTCTTATGAAAACCATGCTCACAATGATTTTATGCTATGGCTCTCACAGTCCAATTATAACTTAGGGGTTATATTATAGGAAAAAAACCATAGAAAGCTTTATACTTGGTAAAATTGTGCTCACTGGTATTTGATATTTGTTAAATAAAAAAATGGTCTCTTTATTTAACCTACCAGGTATAAACAGTATAAACATCTCTGACATATTACCATCAGTACGTGTCTATGGTTTCTCTTAAGTGACATATTAATTGTGTCCAGAACATAAAAAGGTGTCTTTTCTGAATGTCCTACTGAAGTGCATTAGTGTTATTTCTCTTGTTCTCCTTTTTCTTTTTCCTATCTTCTCTTTTATCACTAATAGTGTTTGTTGTAACTAAAGCATTGAAGCCACACAGTCATGATGAAATATTTTCCTTGGAAAATCATGTACTGGAAAATGTTATTCCATATAGACTTTCATTCCTTTGCGATAGAATTGGTCAGCTCTGCTCTCTTATTCTTATGATTTGGCTAACTTGCTGGGTTAAGAGAAAATTTCACCAGATCAAAAATATGACGGCATGCAACCAGACATACAGTGCCGTGACATGACGCTATTATGTGGCACCAACTTGGGAATAGGAGTGAGCCTATATCCTGCTGCTTTACACTAGGGCTGGTCTCTGGGGGTAGTGCACTTGACTCTTATGTGAGTGAAGGCATGTGAGTGGTATAGCAAGCCTATTGAAACGAGCATAGCCAGACCCTAACCAAAGCTGCCAACGAAAACTGAATACCAGATGACTGCAGTGATTGATGGTGAATATGGAGCTATCCTAAATATATATAAGCCAGGGGTGTCCAACCTGCGGCCCGAGGGCCACATGCGGCCCCATGAAGTATTTTATGCGGCCCTGGTCGAGGGCAATGCAGTGTTTACCTCTGCTGCCCCCGGGTGTTTATCGTCTTGCCGGCTCCCTCCTCTGTCTTGCTGCAGCGTTTGCGCGTTTGTGTGGCCCCAGAAACATTTTTTCAGCCAGTGCAGCCCAGGGAAGCCAAAAGGTTGGACACCCCTGATGTAAACCATGAGTAGGAGCATAAATATAATATTAATACTAGCTTTATAGCCAGTTACATTAACGGGTGCTAGAATATATGTGTGTGTGTCTGTCTTTATTTCTTTCTCTGTCTCCTTAGCCGCTTTCTATATTTCTGTCTTTCTTTCTTTTGGCTGTCTACCACCACCCCTTGCGTGTTCCCCCTGTCCATTCTCCCTTCCTTTTACCTCCCCTGTGTCCACCACCACCACCCCTTCACTGCTTCCCTTATCCAGCAGCAGTCCTTCTCCCTCTGTTTTAACTCTCCCCTGTCCATCAGCACCTATTCCTGCTCCCCCTGTCCAGCAGTAGGCCTCCCTTCCCCCCCATCCATCAGCACCTCTTCCTGCTCCCCCTGTCCAGCAGTAGGCCTCTCTTCCTTTTTTCCCCCCCTGTCCATCAGCACCCCTTCCTAATCATCCTGTCCAGCAGGCCTCCCTTCCTTTTTTCCCCCCTGGCCATCAGTACCTCTTCCTGCTCCCTCTGTCCAGCAGTAGGCCTCCCTTCCTTTCCCCCCCTGTTCATCAGCACCTCTTCCTGCTCCCCCTGTCCAGCAGTAGGCCTCCCTTCCTTTCCCCCCGTCCATCAGCACCTCTTCCTGATCCCCCTGTCCAGCAGGCCTCTCTTCCTTTTTTTCCCCCCTCCATCAGTACTTCTTCCTGCTACCCCTGTCCAGCAGTAGGCCTCCCTTCCTTTCCCCCCTATCCATCAGCACCTCTTCCTGCTCCCCCTGTCTAGCAGTAGGCCTCTCTTCCTTTCCCCTCCATCAGACCAGAATCTCCCCTCTGTCTATCCCCCCATCAGTCCAGCATCTCCCCTTTCTCTAGCCCCCCAACAGTCCAGCATCTCCCTTCTCTCTATCTCCCATCAATTCAGCATCTCCCCTCTATCTCCTGTCAGCCGCTGCCGTTCGCCATCTCGTTGAGCCGCTGCCGACAGGCGGGGTCCAGCTCCGGCGCATCGCTCGCGCACAGCAGCGGGAGCAGCGCCACCAGCAGCAGCACCGCCATTGCCACTTCCAGACACTGAAGGAGCCCCCGCGCCTGCACATCACCCAGGCATGGGTAGGTGAACGGCAGTTGATTGCAGAGCAAGCGAGGCCAGCTTTACAGCCCTTCTCGAGGGGGAGGGACAGGCTGGTGAGGAGCTTCGGGGGCTGCTGCTGTTAGCCCCGGCAGAGATGGAGCAGCCAAGCTGAGCTGGCAGCAGAGCCCTTGTGTGTCCCCCCCTCCCCGGTGCCAGCGCTGCTCTCCCTCTCAGCGGGCTGGGCCAGACCGCGGCTACTTCGCTCCGGAGCTCAGCAGTGGGGCGGTAAGCGGGCGCAGGGGGATCGGGGCCATGCTGCCAGCAGGACAGCCCCAGCCCTCTCCCTCCTCCCCTCGCGGAGCGCGCATGCGCACTCGCCTTGGCACATCCCGACAGATCAGATCTCAGGGAACACGCTGCGAGAGTGCGCATGCGCGCTTAGCATATTATTATTATAGATGATTATTAATTTCCATGATTCCTGATACTTAACGCTTTCAAGTAAAATGCTTCATTAGTAAGAAATATTAGAGATTGCAAAAATACCAGTTTAGAACATAAGGAAATAATTTATGAATGGAAAATTAATTTTCCTATTTTATCTAAATGTAGAACCCGAAGATGGCTGGATACATTAGGGGGGGCGGGAACTACATTAGGTATTGTAAATACTATTGATTCTGAAATATTGGCTGGCAAACAGGCATCTTTTGGCTCAGGAGTAGCAGATATATTTAGATGGGAAAGTAAAATGGATGCCAAATACTGTACATAATCATGAATTAACCCTATAATACGATCAGTTAATGTTACATGTTGTTAATGATACTATATTACAGCAATATACTTTAGATAGTAATGTTTCATCAGCCTTACATTGGACTATTTGTGAGATTCGTGTTTTGTCTTTTATACAACAAAGAATTAACTTTATCCTGCAGTTATAATTTTAGATAGAACATAGTGGAATTTTGATATAAAACAATGTTCTGATTTCTCATGTGAAGGGTTGCTTACGTTATTTGATATAAGGAACTCTACAATAACATGTCCTTTTACTGTGATGCCTTTAGTATTGAGACCCCAATTATGATTTCCCATTTACCAGGGAACAGAACAAAACTTATGTGTTAAAAAATTTTAAATTATTTGTTAACATTTCTTAATTGTGGGTTTACCTATTGTATATACAAACGGACACGCTCTCCCTCTTTTCGGATTACCTCTTATTCGGAGGTGCAGACTTGAGGATCCAGGGGTGGACTGTTATGCCTATGGCCAGGGGGTAACTGAAGCTCAGCATACTACGTGACGTCTCTCCTCAATTCTGCTTATCTGCTATCCTAATCTCTTGACCACTGTGACCTGGGTGTTGCCAAAACAAAGAAAAAAAGAACAGTAAAACCAGGTTAACCAGGTGTCGTAGTGAAGAAAGCTGGTTTCTGCAACAAGTCTACTTATCTGCTATCCTGACCTCTTGACCACTGTGACCTGGGTGTGGCCAAAACAAAGGACAAAAGAACAGTACCAGGTGTGCCTGAGTCGTAGTGAAGGCTGGTTACTGCAGGAACTCAGCCTGTATAATTATGAACTCAGCAGTTTTCACCCTATATAAGAACCGGGACTTTTCCCCAGAATCAGAATCCATCTTGTTGCAACTACGAGGAAGTCCTGCGATCCACCCCCATCTATCAATCGAAAGGGATTCCCGATTGGGAAGAAGGGTGATGCCTGTGATCACTATGAAGTTATTCTATTATTATTATATTCATATAAATATAATAAAGGGTTAGTATCTATGCATTTATAGTGTCTGTGTGGTTTTCTGAGTGTCACTGATCATCCCATCTGAAAGAAATAAGTGGCGGAACTTTTAAGCAATTCTGGAAAGTTACCATACATAAGTTGATGGCAAATCATCACAACTTTATATTGAACTCTGAAGACGACTAGAAGTCAATGCAATTTTTTCAAATATGGTGAGATATGGTCAAATTTGGACAAACCCATTATAAGATGTGCCTATGCATTTTGTGTAACCTGCAATGCTCTGCTTAGAAGGTAAGGTTAGCCTTTTTGTGGATGATACCAAGATTTGTAACAGAGTGGACACTCCAGAGGGAGTAGAAAACATGATAAAGGATCTGCAAAATTTAGAATAGTCTAGTGTTGCAACTAAAATTAAATGCAAAGTACAGAGTGATGCATTTGGAGGGTAGAAATCTGAGGGATCCGTATGTACTAGGAGGTGAGAGGCTGATGAGCACAGATGGAGAAAGGGGGTGATTGTGTCTGAGGATCTAAAGGCATCTAAACAGTGTGATAAGGCAGTGGCTGTAGCCAGAAGGATGTTAGGCTATATAGAAGCAGGAAGATGCTGTTGCCCCTCTATAGGTCATTGGTGAAGCCACACTTGGGAGTATTGTGCTCAGTTTTGGAGGCTGTATCTGGTGAAGGATATAAAAAGACTCTGGAGAAGAGGAGGTACAGGGTGATATGATACAGACATTTAAATACTTGAAAGGTAATTATATAGAACCAGATCTTTTCCAGAGAAGAAAAAAATGGTAAAACTAGAAGGCATAACTTGAGGTTGCAGGGAGGAAGACTTAGAGCAATGTTAGGAAAGTCTTCTTCATGGAGAGGATGGTAGATGCCTGGGATGCCCTCCTGAGTGAAGTGGTGGAGAGGAAAATGTTGATGGAATTCAAAAAAGCATGGGATAAAAATAGAGAATCTCTAATTACAAAATGAAGAATGTAAATTAAAGAACTAAGACCTTCATGATCTATGTCCCATATATGGTGATTCAGTGTAGGATGGGCATCAATGGGAACTCCACTAATTTGTAACATGAGGATGTTACTGGCCAGATTTAACAGTAGATGTCCTGAAAATAACGGGATGGTTGGATAGGCTGGAGTGAGCTTGGACGGCAACTTCAGCATTTGGGGTCTAGGACAATACCAGTCTATGGCCCAGAAATATCAGAGACAAGTTAATTTAATCATTTTTTTTTAATGGGTATAACTTATGGGCAGACTGGATGGACCGTTCAAGTCTTTATCTGCCGTCATCAGTGTATGTGAAATGTAGGAACTGAACCAAGATAAGAAGAGGAGCGAGAAAAATATTTTTTAAAACACTGGTGAACCTTGGGGAACGACTAATGGAAGTAAAAAGGATTCTGATGTAGTGTTTTGGAGGATAACTTTGTGTGATCTATTGAAAAGGTATGAATTAATTTCTATGGGCAGTTTATAACAAGACTAATGAATTTTGGATTTGCTTTGTACCACTGAGCCAGTAATCATTGACAGTTCATCAGTTCTGTAATTTTGCCTGTCTTGATAACTGATATCTCTCAAATACAACTCATATTTAATGAGATCCCTGACAGTTGGTAGTTTTCTACCTGACAGTTGGTAGTTTTCTACCTGATCCACCAAATGATGTAAATGAGTCCAAACTTGCAGTCTTGTGTTTCTTATGGACATTTTTAATACAGGTAGTCCCTGAGTTACAGATGTCTGACTTAAGAATGTGGTAGTGGCTTCATTTGAGTTCTCTGAGCAGTATTTCCAGTGGCATAGGTTCCTACACTTCGCCTACAGCAAATTGGAAATGATGCAAGGCCATTTGTGTGTGTGGCCAGGATATGTGTGGTTGTGCATGCTGTATCTTAGAGCAGTGGTCCCCAACCCTGTCCTGGAGGACCACCAGACAAGTTGGGTTTTTGGGATAGCCCTAATGAATATGCATGGGACAGATTTGCATGCCTGTCACCCCCATTATATTGAAATCTCTCATTAGGGCTATCCCAAAAACCCAACTGGCCTGGTGGTCCTCCAGGACAGGGTTGGGGGACCACTGTCTTAGAGGGAACACTGTTAGGGGCAATTGGCCCTTTTGTCAGCTGGGAGCAGAGGTAAGCAGCAAGAATCTTAAAATCTACAAGTTCTGAGTTACATACAAATCCAACTTAAGAACAGTTTTTAAAACATAGCTCGTTCTTAACCCAGGGACTGCCTGTATTAGATTATCACTATGGCAGTGGTCTCAAACTAAAACCCTTTGCAGGGCCACATTTTGGATTTGTAGGTACTTGGAGGGCCGCAGAAAAAATAGTTAAGGTCTTATTAAAGAAACTAGTCTTTAAGCCTATTACATTAACGGGTGCTAGAATAGATGTGTCTGTCTTTCTCTCTCCTTGGCCACTTTCTGTCTTTCTTTCTGTCTCTCTCTTTTTGGCGGCTGTCTGTCTTTCTGTCTCTCTCTTTCCTCGGCTGTCCACCACCACTCCTTGCCTGCTCTCCCTGTCCAGCAGTAGCATTTTCTTTCTGTCTCTGTTTCTCTCTATCTCTCTCTTTCTTTGCTTCTTTCTGTCTCTCTGTCTCTCCTTGGCCCCTGTATCTGTCTGTCTTTCTTTCTTTCTGTCTCTCTCCATGGCCGCTGTCTGTCTTTCTTTCTTTCTTTCTATCTCCTTGGCTGCTGTTTGTCTTTCTTTCTGTCTCTCTCCTTGGCCACTTTCTGTCTGTCTTTATTTTTGATCTCTCTCCTTGGCCACTATCTGTCATTCTTTCTTTCTGTCTCTCTCCTTGGCCACTTTCTGTCTGTCTTTATTTTTGATCTCTCTCCTTGGCCACTATCTGTCTGTCATTCTTTCTGTCTCTCTCCCTCCCGCTGTCCCACTGTCCTGTTCTTTCTATCTCCCTCCCGGTGTCTCTTTTTTTCTGTCTCTCTGGCCCACTGTCTGTCTGTCATTCTTTCTGTCTGTGTCTCTCCCTTGCCCCCTGTCTTTCTTTCTCTCTCTCTCCTTGGCTGCTATCTGTCTCTCTTTTCCCCCTGTCTGTCTGTCTTTCTTTTTGTCTCTCTCTCTCCCTGGCCCCCTGCCTGCCTGTCTCTCTGTGGCCCCCTTCTGTCTCCCCCAGAGCAAACCAAGATTGCTGCCTGCCCCAGCACACCCCTCCCCCAAAGCAGCCCCATTTCCCTCCCCTACACTTCCCTGTGCAGCAGTAGCAACATTTTTCCACTTCCTTTACATTGTGTAATTCTTACCAGTATGGGAGGACTCATTCATTCGACTAAACACCTCTTCTGACAGCCTGTTCGCCTCGTCCAGGCCGAAGGACACCCTCCTGCCGTTGCCCTCACCGGCACCTCTCACTGCCGCCACACTGCAGGAGACAAACTGCTGCTCAAACCACTGCATGCACCACAAATTGAACATGGCCACGGAGGCACAAATCATGGAGGCAGGGATCACGCCATTGTAAGTGCGCATACGCGCTTAGGGTTTTATTATAGAGGATGACAATTTTGCATGAAGTAAAACTCTTTATAGTTTATAAATCTTTAACTTTTAAAGGAAAGATTTATAAACTATAAAGAGTTTTACCTCATGCAAAATTGTCATTTCTTTAATAAGACATTAACTATTTTTTCTGCGGCCCTCACAGCAGCCATCTTTCCTTTCTCAGAACTGATATTCACTATATTGAATCACTATATTGAAAATAAAATCATTTTCCCTACCTTTGTTTTCTGGTGACTTCATTTTTCTGTGCTTCTAACTGTTTCCAGGGCCTTCTTGTCCTTTGTTTTTTTTCTCCATCTTCATGTTCTATCTTGCATCCATCTTTGGCATTAACTTAACATTCAATTTTTCCATTTTTGCTTTCTTCTCAAAATCTACTTTTCCATGTCTTCCCTTCCCTTCCTATCTCTCTCACCTTCGCTCCCTATTTCCATGGTCTGACATTTCTCTCCTTCATTTCTCACCCTCCTTCCTTCCCTCCCCCATGCCCTGACATCTCTCTCTCCCCCTCTGATCTGGTATCTCCTTCTTTCTTTTCTCTCCCTCAGACTTGGCATCTCTCATTCCTCTCCTCTCCCTTGTCTTTCTCCCTCCTTCCCTCTCCCCAATTGGGTGCAGCAACAGCATTTCTCTTTCTCTTCCCCCTTCCTCCCTCATGCAGCAGCAGCAAGAGCAGCGTTTCTTTTCCTCCCTCCTTCCCTGGACATGATCGAGAGTCGGCTCCCTTGCTGTGTTCTTTTTTCTATTCAAAGCTGCGGATGCATGCCTGTGTCTGAAGCCTTCTCTCTGACGTGACATCAGAGAGGCTTCTGACACAGGCGCGGATCACGCTAGGAGCTGCCACCCGCAGCTTTGAATGGAAAAAAGACCGCAGCAAGGGAGCCGACTCTCAATCTTCGCATCCAGAGCGCAAATAGTACCCGGGGGGCCGCAAGTTTGAGACCACTGCACTATGGTAACACTATGTTGAAAACCTGTGAATGAGAAAGAAAATCTAATGTGTTAGTGTCAATATAGGTAAGAACATAAGCAATGCCTCTGCTGGGTCAGACCTGAGGTCCATCGTGCCCAGCAGTCTGCTCACGCGGCGGCCCAACAGATTCAGGACCTGTGCAGTAATCTATCCATACCCCTCTATCCCCTTTTCCAACAGGAAATTGTCCAATTCTTTCTTAAATCCCAGTACCGTACTCTGCCCTATTACATCTTATGGAAGTGCATTCCAGGTGTCCACCACACGTTGGGTAAAGAAGAACTTCCTAGCATTCGTTTTGAATCTGTCCCCTTTCAACTTTTCCGAATGCCCTCTTGTTCTTTTATTTTTTGAAAGTTTGAAGAATCTGGTCCTCTCTACTCTCTCTATACCCTTCATGATCTTGTAAGTCTCTATCATATCCCCTCTAAGGTAAAGAGAAATTGATAGTTGAGGCACAAAAAACATTAATATGCAGAGCAAACATATAAAAACTTATCAGAGCACTTAAACATATTTCAGTAATTTGTACATTTTTGCATAATTTCTTAGAAACTCCAGATAGGTAGGTAACATATTACACAAAATATAAAGCTAGTTGATTTTCCACATGAAACTGTACTATTCTTTTTACTAATGCTTTTTAAAATTGAAAGATTCTAATTTGCCAATAACAGATTTTAAAAAATTAGTCTAACATATTATCTCTCTTTTATTCTCTAGTTTCTTTTAGCACGGTGCACGCCAGAATGGCTTTGGATTTTGATTACTCAAAAGGTGAATGCTTCTCTTCGTCGGAAGGCCTTGTTTCACACCCCTGGAAAAGAGCTGAGATCCTGGAACGCTGGAACAAACTTTTCTTGATTAGTATGTTGTCCCATATATTAATTAATATATTAATATTGTCCCATATATTAGTTAGATCCCTATATGTTTTGCTTCCTGAATGTTAACAAAACATGAATATACTATGAGAAATGTAACTAGTAGATAAGGTCAGGCAGTTAGGGCCTGATTCTCCAAAGTGCGTCCCGATTTTAGGCAGCTGTAGGCGTCCTACAGCTGTCTAATCAGCTAATCGAGATGCACGTTTAAAAAAGAAAAAATGCTCCCCAGGCAGGCCTGAAGGCGCCTCCGGAGCCTAGGGAGACCCGCAAGACGCCTAAGCTCGCCTAAGGGCCTTAGGCGGGCCTTAGGCGAACCTAGGCGGCCCTACGCGTCTCCCTAGTAGAGGAAGAAACGCTTAAAATGTAGGCCAGCAAAATGCTGGTCTACATTGTAAGTAGACACGGCCGCTATACTTATTGTGGCAAGGGATCTCTCTGCCGCTATAAGTATAGCGGGCCGCGGCCTGTCCGATCGCTGGCAGGAGGGTGCCCAAACCCTCCTGCCAGAAGATGCCCCCCCCCGACACTACCGACCGCCCCCCCGACATTACCGATCTCCCTCCCACCCCGACACTACCAATCGCTGGCAGGAGGATGCCCAATCCCTCCTGCCCGAATACGCACCCTCCCCCCCGGCGCAAACAACCCCCAAACCTCCACCCCACCAAACTAACCTTTTCTTAAGGCCAGATGGGGCTTGCCTGTCCAGCCGGCAGGCACGCCTCGTCGAAATCAGGCCTTAGACTTCAGCGGGATGGGCCAGGAAGGGGCAGGCCCGCCTCATTTCGACGAGGCGTGCCTGCCGGCTGGACGGGCAAGACCCATCTGGCCTTAAGAAAAGGTTAGTTTGGTGGGGTGGAGGTTTGGGGGTTGTTAGCGCTGGGGGGGGGAGGGTGCATCTTCGGGCAGGAGGGATTGGGCACCCTCCTGCCAGCGATCGATATTGTCGGGGGGGGGGGGAGGGTGCGTCTTCGGGCAGGAGGGATTGGGCACCCTCCTGCCAGCAATCAATATTGTCGGGGGGGGGAGGGTGCGTCTTCGGGCAGGAGGGATTGGGCACCCTCCTGCCAGCGATCGGACAGGGGGCCGCGGCCCGCTATACTTATAGCAGCAGAGAGATCCCTTGCCGCGATAAGTGTAGCGGGCCGTGTCTAATCTAACCCGATTCTCTAACCAGCGTCTGTAACATGGACGCCGGTTACAGAATCGGGGTTTTAGTGTAGGCCGATTCTGAATAGGACACCTCTCCCGGGCGTCCTATACAGAATCAGGGCCTAGGTGTTTTGCGGGCCTCGCATTCAATATAGGCGGCCTGCCTGGGGAGCATTTTTTTTTAAAAACATGCATCCCGATTGGCTGATTAGACAGCTGTAGGACACCTACAGCTGACTAAAATCGGGACGCACTTTGGAGAATCAGGCCCTTATTGTACAATAACTCTGGAGCCTACACAGTAGGGTTATCAATCTTTTCCAGCCTTAAAATATAGGGAACTTACATCCAATTTCTAGCCCCTCCCTCTGTGGTCATCTCCTGTTACCCCTGGATTTCCAGTTTCATTTCCTACAACCTTGCTGTAGAGGCTTATCTTATCTGCTCATGCTTTATTTTTGCACTATTGCTGCGGATTAACCCTGCGGGAACATCGCAGACTTTTCTATCTAAAATTGTCTGCATCCGGGGGATTCCCTGCTGCTGCAGTAAATCCCCTGGACAGCCTATAGGTCAGATTGGGTCTCTGGGATCAGGAGCCATCTCACCCCGGGTTTGTCCGCTAAAGGATAGAGCACAGACTGCACGGTTCCATGGAAGTGTGTCCAGAACGGGACCAGACCGCGTGTGTTCCCTAATTGCCCTGAGAGGTCCTGGTAGTGAGTTGACAGGAAAGGTGAGGTGGTCAGAAGACCTGGAATCCAGTTTTCTCAGCACCTGAGGAACTGATCTCCTGTGTTCAGCTTGCTTGCCATTACTTTCTATTGCAGCACATGCCACTGTGAGTATCTGTGTGCGTGCCGGTTTTGCTATTTTGGGCTTTGCTGGTTTTGCTATTTTGGGTTTTGCTATTTCAAACCCCCCACAAACATACCTGTAAAATCGCATAAATCACCATTTTTCCGGGTTCCCTGTGATTTTCCCAGGTCATTTTAGGCCAAAATTGGCACCCGTAGCTGCCATCTTGGATTTTCTTGAAAACTTTAAAAATATATTTTTTGGCCATAGGAGCTTTGTTTTTGCTTTGTTTTTGGCCTCCTCAGGATAGGATGGCTTAGATTAATGCCTTAATTGCAGCGGATGGCAAGCGGATTTACAGCTGTGCATCACGTGCACCGCAGGCAGCGAGGGTGAGGCATGTGTAGATTCCGCACATACCTCCTCCGGAGAGGCCCCCCTTGCCCCCACTTCTGCCGGAGACACAAATTGCACGTTCAATTTCCCTAAAAAGGGTGCAAAGGGCACTTCGGCAAAACACAAGCACAGCTCCGGGGTGAAGTCTCATAAATCATCTAAGCACTCTAAAACTGATACACGCAGAGTGGCTCTTGCAGACAGTGACTTCTTTCCCCCAGAATTTGTGGATTTGATGCATAAGGCTTTCTGGTTTTAAAAAGGCCATGCCTGTTTCTCCCTCTCAGAATACAGCTCAGCAGATGGGGTCTGCTCATTCTCTGAATTCCAGCATGTCTCTCTGTTTTCTCTTAGGGACCCCAGCAAGCAGGTGGGTGGTTCCCGCCATTGCTTTTGCTATGATTTCTGTCCCTTTGCTATCACAGTGTTCCTCGGTAGCGGCAGCCATTGTGGCTAATCTTATGGATCTTCGTGATCCTAATGCAAGTGGGTTCCATGATATGGGTGATGACCCGGCAGTGCGCAGGCTATTTAACACTAGCCACCTGGTGGACATTACTTCTGAGTCCCTCAGAGAGTTGGACCTGAGTGATCAGCGTCCGCTGTCCACTTTCTGGACATCTGGACTTGGCTAGGATCCTTTCAGAAGTCTGGGAGTCCCCAGAAGGTCCCCTTAAATGCGCTAGGGCCATGGCATGGTTGTATCCCATGGCCCCGGAGTTCACCAAATGCCTGGCTCTGCCGAAAGTGGATTTGGCTGTGGTGCAAGTCACTAAACGCACTTCCTTGCCCTCTAATGGGGTAGTCCTCAAAGATGTTCAGGACAAGCAAGTGGATTTCATCCTCAAACACCTTTTTTAATTCTGCAGCGGCGGGGATGAGAGCTACAGCGGCCACCTTCTTTGTCACCCGTGCATATCACTTTAAGCTATGCCATGATCCCAAGGATGTAGTCCTCTGGGATCTAGATTTCCTGGTCTCCGGATTAACTTTGTCGGATGCCCTCTATGATATGATTTTGCTTGAAGCTTATTCAGTGTCGGTCTGGCGAATGCTTTGGATTTGTCAGTGGTCAGGTGATTCTTCCTCCAAAGCCATGCTGAGCAGATTGTCCTTTTAAAGATTTGCTCTTGTTTAGCCAGGGTCTGGATGACCTCATGGCCAGTGTTCAGGACCGTAAGCCACAGGTGCTGCCAGGTTCTAAGCCTCGCCCAGCCCGGGGTTCAGGACAGCCAAATTTTCATCCTTACTTGTGCTTTCATCAGTACGCTGGGCCCTTGGCGGTGGATCAACGGTTCGGAGCTCCATCTCCACCCATCTTCGTCAGAATCCTTTCCGTCCCCACCCATCCCCGTCAGAATCCCCTCCATCCCCACCTGTCCCCATGAGGAATCCTCTCCGAAAACCCGCCCATCCCCGCTTAAAAAAGTGCATCATAGAATATGAGCACTTTAAATAATAAATATCAATCTAAAATGAACAAATTAGAGCAATAGAAAAAGATATATAGAAGGCTAAACCATCGTATCTACCAAAATATATACAAAATATTTCATCGGGAAACTTAATGTGTTACACAATGAATTTAAAAACTTAATTAATGATAATAAATATTAATCTGATGAAAGGTAAAAAGCATGATAACAGATTTTGGTACAATTCATATATAAAACAACCATGAAATCAATATGAAATAAATAGCATATTAAAGCTCAAATTTGAATTAGACAGAATAATAACCAATATTAAAATGCTAATGATTGCTTTAAAATAATGCTAATGATTGCTTTAAAAATATCAAGACATGGTGTGACAAAATACAATGCAAAATAAGAACTTAATACAAAAGACCATCTCATCAAAAGTCATAATATATCAACATGCAATACAGAATAAAAGCTTAATAAATACAATAAACCATCTCATCAAGAAGTTAATGTAGCAGGGGGTGCATGATAGGGGGAAAGAGAAAGACAAAACAGTCCTATGAAATCACGTTTGTATAGAGAACATAAGATGGCATTAGAGGAACATGATGCAGACGAGAGGAAAAGGCTGAGTGAAGTGGGATATAGAATATAGAATAGGCTATAGAAAAACAAGAGAAATAACATGAAACCATAGGACTGGCTAAAACCAAAAGAAATAGAGAACCTAAGGCCATGGGACTAATGAGCCTAAGGGAGAATGTAGCTGGTTAAAAAAAATGAAATAAAACTTGAAATAAAAATCAGAATTAAAGCGTTGAATATCCGTAAAAGACTATTAAGCCTCGTGTAGCGTGCTGGAAAGTCCCGCACATCTTTAATCAAAAACGGCTATAATAGCAAAAGCCACACGATGAACCACCTGATATACCTGGGGATATGTAGGTGCTAAAGTAACAAAAAAATATAGAAAAAATGTAAAAATAAGGGTAATGATAATATAAGTAAACAATGTAATTAAGCCAAAGAGGAACGGATGGCCTTAATAATTGAAAAGAAGAAAAGAGAAGGAAGACACCAAATAGCCAATATAGAAACCACCGTATAAAGCCAACATAGCCGTATAAATAGCCAACATAGAAACCGCAGTATAAAAGACACAAACTAAAACCATAGTTGTTATGCATCAAAATAATCTTATGGGTAACAGACTGACTAGATGAAGTTAATGGCATAGAAAGACCCCATATAAAGCAGAAGAAGCAGTGGTGTACCAAGGGGGGGCCGGGGGGCGGTCCACCCGGGTGCACGCCCCAAGGGGGTTCACAGCTGGCCACCCTCCAGTGTTCTCCCTAGGCCGGCAAACTGCGGCTCGCGAGCCACATGCGGCTCTTTAGCCACTTGAGTTCCACCAGCGCTGAGTTCTCCCTTCTTCTCTTCCCTGGGGGCTGACCAACTATTGCCGCCCGACGTCAATTCTGACGTCGGAAAGGACGTTCTGGGCCAGCCAATCACTGCCTTGCTGGCCCGGAACATCCTCTCTGACATTAGAATTGACGTCGAGCAGCGAGAGTTGGTTGGCCCCACGGGGAAAAGAAGCAGGGCGAACTCAGCGCTGGCCTGTTCCAGATGGCAGCAGTGGCAGTCTATTACCCGGCGGTGATGGCATTTTTCCAATGGCGGTGGCATGGGGGAGTGGAGGGGAGGGAGAAAGAAAAAAGAAAGGGGGCAGGGTGAAACAAAGAAATGGGGCACAGAGAGAGAGAGAGAAAAACATACAGAAAGAAAGGGAGCATGGAGAGAGAAAGAAAGAAGGCCAGGGTGAAACAAAGAAAGAAAGAAAAAGAAATGGGGCACAGAGAGAGAGAAAGACATACAGAAAGAAAGGGGGCATGGAGAGAGAAAGAAATAAGGGAGCAGGGTGAAACAAAGAAAAAGTTGGGGGAGGGAGTGAGGAAGCATACAGGAGTCTGAAAGAAGGGAAGAAATATTGGATGCACAGTCAGGAGAATAAAGTGCAACCAGAGACTGATGAAATTACCAAACAAAGGTAGGAAAAATTATTTTATTTTCAATTTAGTGATCAAAATGTGTCCATTTTGAGAATTTATATATGCTGAATATATTTTGCACTATGACCCCCTTTTACTAAACCGCAATAGCGGTTTTTAGCGCAGGGAGCCTATGAGCGTCGAGAACAGCGTGGGGCATTCAGTGCAGCTCTCTGCGCTAAAAACCGCTATCGTGGTTTAGTAAAAAGAGAGGGGGTATATTTGTCTATTTTTGTATAATTGTTACTGAGGTGACATTGCATAAAGTCATCTGCCTTGACCTCTTTGAAAACCCGAGGAATATAAATGATAATTAACATTTTCTCTGCGTACAATGTGCTTTGCGTTTTTAAAATTTTATTGTTAGTTGATCATTTTGACTTGGCCACGAAGGTAAGAGGGAGGGAGGGAGGGAAGCTGCTGAAAGACATCTAGTAATCCTTGCAGGCTTGACTATGCAGGGAATTATTTTTGTAAAATGTTTTGTTATGTGACTGGCATTATTTAGACTTTAATTTCTATGAATGAATAGAATGAAAATGATATAAAATTACTTACTTGTTTTTATGTGCGTGCACTGAAGGAAAGTGGAGAGAGAGTGGGCTGAAGGGAAATTGGGAAGAGAGAATGGGGAGAAGACGCTGATTTATAAATTGACAATTGTACAGAATATTGTTTCTTTTTATACTTTAATATAATAAGTTCAATATAAAACAATTCAAGGCTTGTGTGGATGGAATCAGGTGGTCTGACTGGGAGGGGACGGAGACAAATTTTTTCCCCCTGTCATTCTCTAGGCTCTGTCATGAATCGATTTTGACTACGTGCGGACGGGTTGATGTAGCCATCGTAGCGAAAGCGGGCATGGGGGTATGGCTCTCAAAAAAAAAATCTTAATCGAACTGCTGATTTTGGCTCTTTTGACTGAGTTTGCCTACGATTGCCCTAGGGCCTTTTAGCCGGGTGCTGTGCCCGGTAATTTAGATGATTGCCCAGCTGCCATCTATTGCGAATCTTGCCCTGCTCAACATTTTTTTTAAAAAAAACAACCCCACCTCTAACCGGATTGGCGATTTTCCACCTTGGCCCGTAGCGAACTTATGCTTCGGGGCTTTAAGGTGTGTGTGCCAGTTTCTCTTCCCTCCGAAACCGGAAGTTATGTTCTGGGGGAGGAGAAGAGAAGTAGACATGCACACGTTTGAGCCCTAGAGCATGAGTTCGCTAGGGCTAAGGTCAGCGACGGAGGGAAACTAAGGGAGACAGGTCAGTGACGGAGGGAAGTTAAAACTTGTCTTGCTGCTCTTCTTTGCTTCGGACCTTCCTGGCTGCCAGGTCCTCAAAGCACTGTTCCCTCTAAGCTGAGCAGGAGTCCTCCACCCACAGTCTCACCAATAGAGGGTGCTGTTTTACTGTCACATTTTTCAATTGTGAGGGACATGCAAGTTCTGCAGGACTCCAGGGAACATACCTGTCCTTAGCGACTGAAAATATTCCACCCCCTAGTGGTAGCAATGCAGCTGGAGGACACCTGCTCAGCTTAGAGGGAACACTGTAAAATTGTGCCTACTTTCTGTTTCCACTAAGGCGGGACTCGGCAACGAGGAAGGCCCAAAGCAAGGAAGAGAAGCAAGAGGTCAGCGATGGAGGGACGCTTGAGACTCTGCCGATGGGAAGAGAAATGCTGCTGCTGCTGCACCCAATTGGGGAGAAGGAACACCAGGGAAGGGAGAGGAAAGAGATGCCAAGACCGTGGAAGGAAAGGAAAGGAACTACCAGCCCATGGAGGGGGGAGAGATGTCAGGGGGGAGGGGGAGGAGGCAAACGCCAGACCAGGTGGAAGGAAGGAGAGAAAGGAAGGAGAAGAGATGCTAGATAATGGAGTGGGAGGGGGAGACGGAAGGAGAGGAGAGAGATGCCAGGGCATGGGGGAAGGAAGAGAAACTAAAGGAGACAAAATTCCAGACCAGAGGGAAAGAAAGGAGGAAGATGCCAGGGCATGGGGAGAGAAGGGAAGGAGATAGAGATGGTAGACATGGGGTGGAGTGGGAAGGAAAGGAGAAGAGAGAGATGCCAGAGCATAGGGGAGGGGGTGAAGCCAAAATGAATCATGTACAAAGGAGAGGAAGGATATACAGGATATACAGTTTATTGAAGGGACATAGAAAGAGAGAAGATGCCAAATGGAACAGAGAGAGGATGGACAGTGAATGCAAGAGGTAGAGAGAGGGTGGACAGTAGATGGAAGGGGTAGAGAGAGAGAGAGGACACAAGCTGGGTGGTAGGGGCAAAGAGAGAGAAGATGTTGCATGGAAGGGAGAGAGGACAAATGCTGTATAGAAAGAAGAGAGCAAAGAGAAGATGATTAAAGCAGAAACGACAAAAGATCGAAAGATTTTTTTGTTGCTTTACTGTATTGATAAAATTTTATAAATAGGAAATGGAAATAAGGCAGTTTTTTGGACTAAACCCTTTTCCTCAGGTCAAGACAATACTGTTCTGAAGAAAGATTTGGCCTCTGAAAGCTAATTGAAAAATGGATTAGTCCAATAAAATTGTATTTTCTTATTTCTCATTATTTGTTTTATTTTTATTTGTTGATTTGTAAAGTGGTGATTGTTATGTTATCAGTTTTTTCAAATTTACACCTACTGACTTTATATTTTGCACAGTATTAGAGGACATGTGTCACTTTTTGTGGTGTTGTGGTATTGCATTGTATGCAGAGTCTGGTTTCTTGGTGGTTCAGTTTAACTTTTGTCTACATATATCTATTTTTAGTTTGTGATTATTCCATATTGGGCGAGGATGTATCTCTGTTATGTGTGTATGAAAAGGACATAGTTTTCAGTTGGCATTGACTACAGGATCAATTGACTGTGCGGGATCTGGCTTTAGTTTTACAATGTATGTGTTGTTGTTCTAGTGCTCACTGCAGTGTTTAAGATGCTGCCTTTTCCTAGGTACACTCTTGTGCGATATGTGGATTGTTACTAAAAATCATATTTTTCATATAGATGGGGGGTGTAAAAAAATGATGGGCCCTGGGTGTGTCACATATGCTAGGTACACCACTGAGAAGAAGACTTACCAAACAGCCAGTGATAACTGGAGACAGGCAAAATATCACAAAAAAATGCTATGAAAGAATCACCTTGCACGTGCCACCACCCGACCAACCAGCAGCAATGCAGTGAATTCAGCACGTAGGCACACTGAGCACCTACATGCTGAGCTCATTGCTCAGAATGGCTGTTCCTGCCGCGGCGCTGGACCGGTCTCATCATCTTGAAAATTAGGTAGGCCTCAGAATGGTTCCATCCCCTTGGGAGTCCCGTCGGCCTGGGAGGGGTCCCTGTAGGAGTCCTGTTGATCTTGGGGGATCCCCCTGGGACTCACAGAATTCCCTCGATCTCCATTCCCGTGCAAACCTCTAATCCAGACCTCACCTTGGAAGTCTGGCCCAGCAGCAGTCTTCTGACAAACGTCCTCCTGCTAAGAAGCAGTTCTGGAGCCTCTCCCTCAGGTCAGGGGGTGACTTTTGACCTCCCTACAGAGTGGCAGAGGGTGACCAGACCAGTGGGTCCTTAAAGTTCTCAGAGAAGATCTCAGACTGGAGTTTTACTAACATCCATCAGATTTCTTCCTAGCTTCACCCACAGGACATCCAGATGTGTGTGTGGGCCACTGGCAGCAAGAGTCAGTTCTAGAGGATGGCTTGGGCTCAGGGAGATACTTCATCATGCCAAAGAAAGGCTTCAAAGATTGCAGACCTAGCCTGGATTTAAAGGCAGTGAATGTTTTCCTGTGAGTTCCGCATTTCTGGATGGAAACAGTGCGTTTGGTTGTAGCGGCAGTGGTACATGGGGAGTTCTTGGCTTCCTTGGATCTCACAGAAGCGTACCTCCACATACCAATCTTTCAGGAACACAGGAGATTTCTGCGGTTCCATGTACACTTCAAGTTTGCGGCTCTGCCCTTTGGTCTGGTCTCAGTGCCCAGAACCTTCAAGATCATGGTGGTGGTAGCTGCACACCTGCACTCACAGGGTATCCTAGTCCCTTTGTACCGGGATGACTAGCTGTTCAGAGCCTCCTTTCTGACAGGACAGTTCATCAAGTGATGCAACTGCTGGGGTGTCTTGGCTGAGTGATCAACCTGAAGAATAACAACCTCATGCCAACACAGGAATTGGAGTACCTGGGAGTCTGGTTTCACACGGCCAGGAACCAGGTGTTCCTCCTGGATTCCAGGAAGATTAATTACTGCCAGGTGTGATCCCGGAGGATTGGAAGATAGCCGACAATACGCCCAATCTTTAAAAAGATGCCTTGCAAGGTGCCTCGAGGTCATCTTCTTCCCCTCGAGGTCAATCTTCCTTGGAGCAGATATTTTTTTCTTCTTTCCTACGTCAAATGAGTAAGGACCTCAATATTACTTTGGACTCTGATTGCAATTACTCTACGAATTACTCTGCAATTACAGCTACTAAACGATTGTCTGAACATGAGAAATCGTTTGCTTCCATCATTTGTCCTAAGCCTAAGCCTTCTACCTTTTAAGGCTTCCGGCCTTTTCCATTTTACCAGAGGTGTTTTCCACAGAGAGCATCTCTGTATACACCAGTGCCTCCTAAAAAAACTACAACAGCAGCAAATGCAGCAAAAACCTCAGACTCCTGCTGCGCCTAAGGCCCCTCAACCTTTTTGACCATCGTTCTACCTCTTTCCTCTGCCCTTCCCATTGGAGGTCGTCTCCATCATGTTTACCTCCGCTGGGAAGGATACTCTTCAATTCCTCCAAATTCTACCAGAGAGATTCCAAGGGATTCCAAAAGAGTATCCTTCAAATCCTTCAAAGACCACCCTTCTTCAGGAAGACCAGCTCTGCTTCATCTCCGTGCCATCGAGGAAGTTCCCTTGGAACAGCAGAGCAGGGGGTTTTACTCCCGTTACTTTCTAGTTCCTAAGAAGACGCCCTATCTTGAATCTCAGAGCGCTCAACAGATTTTTAGTCAAAGAAAAATTCTGCATGTTAACTTTGGCATCCCCTTCTAGATCAGAACGATTGGTTATGTTCTCTACATCTCAAAGAGATCCCCATTCATCCAGCCTCTCAACAGTTCCTTAGATTTCGGTTAGGAAATCTGCATTTCCAATACAGAGTGTTACCCTTCGGCCTGGCATCATCTCCAAGATTCTTCACCAAGTGCCTAGTTTTAGTAGCAGCAGCTCTGCGGAACCATTAGTCTACAGTTATTCCCGTACCTGGACAACTTGCTCATCAAAGATTCAACATCCCAAGGGGTTATTCTAAGTGACCCAATGGATTATTTGGTTCCTTCAAAGTTTGGGGTTCAAAATCAACTTTCCCAAATCCCATCTACAGCCCTCTCAAACTCTACAGTTCATCAGAGCTGTCTTGGTCACTGTACAACTCAGAGCATTCCTTCCTCGGCAGCATCAAGATGCTCTCATTCACCTTTCTCACAAAGTGTCATCCCTCACTACACTGTCAGCAAGACACATCATGGTTCTCCTAGGTCACATGGCTTCTAAAGTTCACGTGACTCCTTTTGCCAGACGTCACCTCAGAATTCCTCAGTGGACCCTGACATCTCAGTGGGTGCAGGCTTGCGACCCAGTCTCTCAACACATCAGAGTGACTCCTTCATTGAGACAGTCTCTCCACTGGTGGATGATCTCTTCCAATCTCTCCAGAGGTTTATTGTTTCAAACACCTCCTCATCAGAAGGTCCTCACGACAGATTCTTCAACCTACGCTTGGGGAGCTCATCTCGATGGTCTCCGTACTCGAGGCCATTGGTCCAGCACAGATCATCAGTGTCACATCATTCTGTTGGAACTCAGAGCAATTTTCAATGCTCTCAAAGCTTTTCAGCTTTGAGATTCTCGACCAAATAGTCCTCATTCGGACAGTCAACAAGCAGAGAGGAACAAGATCTCTCCCTCTTTGCCAGGAAGCTCTGAAGGTTTGGAATTGGGCAATCCTTCACAACACCTTCCTGAAAGCTGTCTACATTCAAGGAGAGAAAAATTGTCTGGTGGACAAAGTGAGTTGTCTTCTACAACCTCATGAATAGACACTCAATTCCTCATCTCTTCAACACATTTTTTTCTCAGTGGGGAACTCCTCAGATAGATCTCTTCGTGTCTCCCCACAACAACAAACTGCCTCAGTTCTGCTCCAGGATATACTCCTCTCACCGACTGGAGGCAAATGCTTTTCTACTGGAAAGGACGAATCAGTTTCTCTACGCGTTCCCTCCATTCCCTCTCATACTCAAGACACTTGTCAAACTCAAACAGGACCATGCCACAATGATTCTCATAGCTCCTTGGTGGCCCAGGCAACCTTGGTACTCCCTTCTACTTCAACTCAGCAGCAGGGAGCCACTACTTCTATCAGTTTTTCCCTCTCTGCTTACACCGAGTCTCTGCTTACGTCATCTCAACCTGCAGTCTCTACACCTGGCAACTTGGTACCTCTCAACTTAACTGCCATTCTACAGTTTTCTAAATCTATATAGGACATTTTAGAGGCTTCTAGGAAGCCTACCATTAGGCAATGCTACAATCAGAAATGGACTAGATTTTCTGCTTGGTGCACCATTCATCACAAGGAGCCTCCTTGTCTTCAGTTTTGGATTATCTGTTCCATTTGTCTTAATCAGGCCTCAAATCCATATCCATTCAAGTCCATCTCAGTGCAATTGCTGCTTTTCATCAGCCTATCGAAGGGAAACTCCTTTCTGCTCATCCTGTGGTTTCCAGATTTATGAAAGGTCTTTTCAATGTCAAACCATCTCAAACCTCCTCCAGTGGTTTGGGATCTCAATGTTGTTCTTGCTCATTTTCTAAAAATGGGACATTTCGGCATCCTGAAGCTGTGTTTGGGGACAAGGAGCAGGGGAGCCCAAAAGGTTGATTGGAGCCCGGGATTTCTCCCTGCTGGTGCAAGCATTTGGCTTCGAGGGCAGAGAGAGAATGCGCGGGGACCTTGAGTCGATCTCTCTCCTCAGTTCCCCCCTCCCCTGAGAGGACCGCCCCGCCCCCTCACTCCCTAGGGCCCTGGTCTAGTGTTCGTCCTGGTGGCTTAGGCCACGGTGTGAGGGCCCCCCATCTACACGTTGAATGTGAGCGGCCCAGGCTTTGGTAGCCCTCGCCCTCTGGCGCAGCAATCGGCATGTGGAGTCAGTGGACAAACAGCACTGCTCCCTGCAGCCACAGCCTAGAGGAGCTGCTGCTCGACGCCAACCAGCTGCGGGAGCTGCCCAAGGTAAGGGAGGGAGGGGGTTACCGATGCAAATTAGGAAAAAATTAGGAAAGATGGCTCTGGGCTAAGATGCAACAGTCAGGGGAGAGATTTGTGGTTCCTGACATTCTGTTTCTCTCCATTCATCTCTGGGATGCGTTTCAGTGCATTTGATTGTTCAGTTTGAGCAGATATAAAACTTGATTATCTGAACTGCCACATAAAATCAGTCCGTGACTAGGAACATAGAGAAAACAAATTGGGATCAGAGGGCAATATGAATAATAGTGTTAAGGAAACTGCTGACTGAGGTGATGTGGCAGTGAAGACACTCTAGATCAGCAAATTTGGGTTTTATTGTAGTGACACTAGAATTAGTCAGGAAATGCAAGCTTGCCTCAAAAAATTCAGGGTTTACTCAACTGGTATTGCTTTGTTCCACTACCTTTTAATCTGTTGAACTAGTTCTCTACTTTTGACTTCTTGCTCTTTTTACTGAGGTGGGTGGGTTTACAAGGGTGGAGGGAAGGATGACATTCAAACAGATTTTTCCTTTTGGTTTTATTATGTAGAAGCTTTAAACAAAATGAAGCCAGTTAAGATCTTCTGAAATCTGGTTCAATTCACACTCTGATCCATATGTTGATTTGATACACCCAACTAAGCGCTTTAATATTAGAGTGTTCTTATGAGTTTGTGGTTTCCAGATGATTTGTGTATGGTTGTGCTTTGTGGGTTTTTTTATTTTATGGTTACCATTAGGAATTAATAAGATATTATGTGTACATGAAAATGAATGGAATAAATTGGGGCCCGGGCTAGGGTGGGATTGGGGGCGGGACTGAAAATTAGTAGATGTCCCGTTTTGAGGAAAAAAATAAATGGTCACGTTAAACATAACCTACTAGTTTGGACCCTTCTAGTAGGATTCAAAGAAAAGAAATTAACAGACAAGCAGAAATTCTCCTGAAAATGGTTTTGCTTTTGGTGCTGCACACATTAAAGAACATAAGCAATGCCTCTGCTGGGTCAGACCTGAGGTCCATCGTGCCCAGCAGTTTGCTCACGCAGCGGCCCCAACAGGTCCAGGACCTGTGCAGTAATCCTCTATCTATACCCCTCTATCCCCTTTTCCAGCAGGAAATTGTCCAATCCTTTCTTAAACCCCAGTACCGTACTTTGCCCTATTACGTCCTCTGGAAGCGCATTCCAGGTGTGCACCACACGTTGAGTAAAGAAGAACTTCCTAGCATTCGTTTTGAATCTGTCCCCTTTGAACTTTTCCGAATGCCCTCTTGTTCTTTTTAACTTCTTCCAGAGAGCATCAGGACATTCCTGTAACAGCACCTGACTTCCTGTTGTGCTGAGCAGGGGATTGAAACACTTCTGAAAGGAACATATTCTCCTTATATAGTGAGAAATGCTCACTACAAGAACTCAGGACAGACTCGGTGGAGCAGAGAAATTATTTTATTATTTGCTCTTGCAAGTGGGTATCCACCCACACCAGCAGAGTAGGCACACAGAGCTTGGTGCAATCCTTCATTATATACTTAGGGCTCCTTTTACAAAGGTGCGCTATGGTTATTAGCGCGTGCTAACCACATGCTAAATGCATGTTATCCTATGGACGCATTAGCATTTAGCGTGCGTGTTGTTTTAGTGTACGCTAAATACACGCTAAAATGCTTAGCACGCCTTTGTAAAAGGACCTCTTAGTTCATACATTTCTTAGTACCTCCTGCCTACCTGTTCATTGCCTGGTTCATACTTCTGTTTTCCATGCCCCTGTTTACTTCTCCTATTACCCTTATTTCTCAGACCTCCATTCCCCATATATGGTTATTATCCAGCCCTGTACCAGAACCAGAATGGAATTGTCCAGATCAGAATGATGTGCACTAAAAAAGTGTCCTCCAATTCATCTGATTCATCTTCATATGAAGATCTTTATTCCTCCAATAACACAATAATACATTCAACAACTCGGTAAGAGTTAGCAGCGTTCCCACGTGATATGACACTTCTTTTATGGCTGATCTTTGGTCAAATCTATTTGAATGGCAGCCTGTGAATATCATCATTCGTGACTTTTAAGACTCCTGAGGCAGGCCTGTTGGCCGAAACATGTACATGTCGAGTCATTGAGTCGTTGAATGTATTGTTGTGTCATTGGAGGAATAAAGATCTTCATATTATCAGATGAATTGGAGAACACTATTTTAGTACACATCATTCTGATCTGGACAATTCCATTCTGGTTCTGGTACATTTGTGTTTGTGGTTTTGTTTTCCCCTGTTTTTTTCTTCTATTATCCAGCCCTCTCATCACAGGCTCAACTTTCATGCTATGTGCTGTGTCCTTCTACGTACAGAGCCCTTCAATAAGTTATTGTCAATAAGTTATGCTGAGACAGCACATTATGGAACTGTGTCCTCTCATGTCCCTCCCCTCTTCCTTCCTCAACAATTTTCCAATTCTGTACTTTTTCTGCAGACCTCTGCAGTTTGCAATAATTAACACTGGTTTATTCACACATTATTAATGCATCAATGCGTTTAGCTGTGTATGTGTTATGTTATCTATTCCCTAAGTTATGTGTTAATACCTTTCTCTTTCTCTCACCCTACCATCTCTATATTACATTACATTACAATACATTACATTACAGATTTCTATTCCACTTGTACCTTGCGGTTCCAAGCGGATTACATTGGAAGATAACTGGAAGTTACATTACATTGGGAGATAGCTGGACATTTCCAGGAAGTTACATTACATTGGAAGATAGCTGGACATTTCCAAGTTACATTACATTGGAAGATAGCTGGACATTTCCATGAAATTACATTACATTAGAAGATAGTTGGTTTCAAGTTACATAGTGAGGTTTCAGGTTATTTTGTGACATAGAGAAGAAGATTCCAGCATGATGGGATTCATGTTAGGTTAGGTTAACCGAATATGTTTTTTGAATAGTAATGTTTTTATTTCTTTTCGGAATGCTTTAAAGTCTGTTGTTGTAGTCAATAGGTTGGATATGGAGGGGTCAAGTTTCGCTGCTTTAGTAGCTAGGAGGCTGTCGTATAGTTTTTTGCGTTGGGTACCTTTGAGTGGTGGTAGGTGCAGTTCCGTTTATTACTTTCTATAATAGAACAAATAATTTGAATTGGATTCTGGCTTTTATGGGTAGCCAGTGTGAATCTAGTGGTGATGTGGTCAAATTTTCCGAGTGAATAGATTAGTCTGAGAGCTGTGTTCTGAACGGACTGTAGTTGTTTAATTAAGTTTGTTGGACAAGGTAGAGGATGTTGCAGTAGTCCACTAGTCCTAGTACAAGGGATTGGACTATGATCCTGTATTGTTCTTTGTTGAAGAATTTTCTTATTTTTCGTAGGTTACGCATGGTGAAGTATGCTTTTTGTGTTGTTTTGTTGATTTGAGTCTGCATTGTGCAGCATCTATCTATCAATACTCCAAGGATTTTAAGAGATGTCTGTATTGGATATTTAGTTACATTTATTTCCAATTCTGTTATGGAAGGGTTTTTGTCCTTCTCAAGTAGTAAGAATTTTGTTTTATCCGAGTTAAACTTCAATTTGTGGTTTGTCATCCATTTTTCCACTGCTTTCAGAGTTGTTTCCAGGTGTCCTGTTGAGTTGGGGTCTTGGTTATCGAAGGGGAGAAGAATGGTTATGTCGTCTGCTTAACTGAATGATATTACATTTAGGGTATCTAGAGTGGTACCAAGGGAGGATATGAATAGATTGAAGAGGATGGGCGATAGTGGTGACCCTTGTGGGACTTCACAGGGGTTAGACCATGGGGCTGATTTGAGATCGTTTGACTTTACTCTATAGGTTCTTGTTTTAAGGAATCCTTGGATCCAGTTGTATACCCCACCTGAGATCCCTATGGCGTCTATTATCTGGAGTAGTATGGTATGATCTACTAGGTCAAATGCAGCAGAAAGATCTAGTTGGATAATTAGTATCCTACTTCCTTTACTGAGGTATTGTCATGCTATATCCAGTAGCGTTGCTAGTAATGTCTCTGTGCTATAGTTTGTTCTGAATCCTGATTGTGAGGGATGGAGTAAGTTATGTATTATTACAACTTGCAATAATTAATATCTTGTACACTTCCCCTTTATTCTGGGCCCAGTGGAGGTTATGCATCCTTTGCCGCCAGGCACTGTAGGAAGCCTCAGATGATTTAAGTCTTAACTCCTCCCTCTGTTAGCATATCCTGGAGCATGCCCCTAGGACACCAGCCTTGCTTTCTACAAGCCAGCCTGTAGGAGCTTATCTCTTCTACTCATGTTTCTTTTGCTAGTTTTCAGTATTTTTTTAGTATTTCCTTCACGGGTTTACTCTCGTGTTGTCGAGGTTCTCTGCGGAGACATCCTTGTGGCGGGAGAACGCAGACTGTTGGAGAACTTCTGCTTCTAGTGGGTTTCCTGCACTGCAGTAAGCCCCCTGGACAAACTCATAAGTCTTCCAAGCACTCTAAGTCTGGGGCGCACAGGGTGGCTCTTGCTGCATGAGATCTTTTCCCCCGAATACTTAGTTAAGAAGTCCATGCCTATGGTCACCCCACCAACATCTGGGCTGTCTGTGTGGATTACGTCTCCGCTGGACCTGAGTCTTATGCTTTATTCCCCAGTGGGGACCGCGGAGTGGAAAAGGGCGATGCCCATGAGTACATCGGGCAATTTCTCGATCCCTCTGCTTTCGCAGGGAGGTTCAGCGGCATCTACAGATATGGCAAATTTGGTGGAGCTCTGCAATCAGAATCCGTGTGGGTCCCAGGACCTGGCTGACAATCCCACAGTATGAAGGTTCTCATCTGGAGAACCTCATTACAGAGGCCGCTAACTGCAACAACCTGGACCTTTATTGCTTGGATGTGCCACTCCAGACTATGCCACGATTCTGACACTGGTGATGCGTGATTTGGACTTTCTCATCTCTGGGGTGGATTATATGGTCGATGCTTTATATGACATATTGAAAGTTTTCATCAAGCTGGGTGTCCACCAGGAGGATGCTGTGGATCAGGCAGTGGTCTGGGGACTCCTCTAAGGCCACCTTGAGAAAGTTGCCCTCTAAGGGGACAGCTTCTGTTTGGCCAAGGTCTGAATGACCTTATGGCAAGTGTACAGGACCGCAAACCCAAGGCTTTGCCCAGGAATAGGTTACATCTCATCAGGAGTTCATCCAGCAGCCTCCCCCTAAGAAACAGTTCTGACACCAGGCCCAAAACCCCTGTCCCGCGAATTGAGGGGCAGCTGTCGGCTTTCCTGACGGAATGGGAGACGGTCATATCTGACCGCTGGGTCTTGGAGGTTTCCACGACAGGCTCAAATTGGAGCTTCTCCATCCTCTCTCCAAGTACATAAGAAAATAAGAATTGCCGCTGCTGGATCAGACCAGTGGTCCATCGTGCCCAGCAATCCGCTCATGCAGCGGCCCCCAGATCAAAGACCAGCCTCACCTACATATGTTCCAGTTTAGCAGGAACTTGTCCAACTTTGTCTTGAATCCCTGGAGGGTGTTTTCCCCTATGACAGACTCCAAAAGAGCGTTCCAATTTTCTACCACTCTGGGTGAAGAAGAACTTCCTTACGTTTGTACGGAATCTATCCCCTTTCAACTTTAGAGAGTGGTCTCTCGTTCTCCCTACCTCTTTATCTGCTAAGTCTATTCCCTTCAGTATTTTGAATGTTTTGCTCATGTCCCCTCTCAGTCTCTTCTTTTCAAGGGAGAAGAGGCCCAGTTTCTCCAATCTTTCAAAGTATGGCAACTCCTCCAGCCCCTTAACTATTTTAGTCGCTCTTCTCTAGACCCTTTTGAGTAGTACCGCGTGTCCTTCATGTATGGCGACCATTACTGGATGCAGTACTCCAGGTGAGGGTGCACCATGGCCCGGTATAGCGGTGTGATAACCTTCTCTGATCTGTTCGTGATCCCCTTCTTTATCATTCCTAGCATTCTCTTTGCTCTTTTCGCCGCCGCACATTGCATGGACAGCTTCATCGACTTGTCGATCAGAATTCCCAAGTATCTTTCCTGGGAGGTCTCTCCAAGTACCTCCCCGGACATCCTGTATTCATGCATAAGATTTTTGTTACCGACATGCATCACTTTGCACTTATCCACGTTGAACCTCATTTGCTATGTCAATGCCCATTTTTTGAGCTTGATTATGTTAATTTAGATCTTTGCAATCCCCCGTGTCTTCACTACTCTGAATAACTTTATATCGTCCACAAATTTAATCACCTCACTCATCGTACCAATGTCCAGATCATTTATAAAGATGTTGAAGAAAACAGGTCCAATCACCGAGCCCTGCGGCACCCCACTGGTGATGCTTTTCCAGTCCGAGTATTGACCATTTTCCCCCACTCTGTTTCCTATGCTCCAGCCAGTTTTTAATCCACGCAAGTATTTCATCCTCGATTCCATGGCTCGCAATTTTCCTAAGTAGTCGTTCATGTGGAACCTTGTCGAACGCCTTCTGAAAATCCAGATATACAATGTCAACCGGGTCGCCCTTATCTATCTGCCTATTTACTCCCTCGAAGAAGTGCAGCAAGTTCATCAAACAAGATCTGCCTTTGCTGAAACCGTGCTGGCTGGTTCTCATCAGACCGTGTCCGTCAAGGTGATCTTTTATCAGCGCCTCTACCATCTTTCCCGGTACTGTAGTTTCCTGGATCTCCCCGCGAACCTTTTTTGAAGATTGGCGTAACATTCGCCACATTCCAAGTCTTCTGGAATCTTTCCCGTTAGTTGAAGCAGTTCAGCTATAGTCCCTTTCAGTTCCTTGATGACCCTCGATGGATGCCATCCTGTCATGGGGATTTATCGCTCTTAAGCCTATCGATCTGCCTGCATATCAATTCTAGGCTGACCGTCAAACCTTCGTTTCCAGCATATAGCCTGGTAGCTAGTCTTTTTTATTCAGCATATGAGCCGGATAAGTATGCTGTGTATATCCTCTTTCGGTAAATAGAGATGCAAAAAATGTGTTCAGTTTGTCGGTGATTGCTTTGTCCTCCTTTAGCACGGTCGCAGGTCGTTTCCCCTATAATATATCAAAAGAACGGCTTGAAGTTTTTTGCCTCCCTTGGCTATTTTTTCCTTGTAGTCTCTTTTGACCCCTTTTACCACCTTATGGCACCTGCGTTGATGTTTGTTTGTGCTTATTCCAGTTTTCGTCCGTCCATTCCTTAAATGAAGTTTTCTTATCTCTGATCACTTCCTTCACCTCATACAGTGAGCCACGCCGGTTCTTTGTTCTTTTCCTGTTGGATCCCTTGTTGTTATGTGATTTATATAGATTTTGCACCTCGGTGACTGTATGTCCTTAAAAAAGGGCTAAGCTTGCTCTAGCATTTTTACAGTGCTTATCCTCTTAATCTTCTTCCCCACTATGAGTCTCTATTCCTTCGTACTTCCCTTTTCGGAAGTTCAGTGCTTTGGTCATCGTTCTGGACCGATATTTTGCCCCTGCGTCCAGGTCGACAGCGGATCATGTTGTGATCACTGTTTCCCCAGCGTCCCTTCTATTTCTACTCCTTGTGCCAGTCCTCGCAGTCCATTTAGAATTAAGTCCAGAATTGCATTTCCTCTTGTATTTTCCTTGACAAGTTGTTCCAGGAAGCAATTTGCCTACAGTATCTAAGAACTTGGTCTCCCTAGCGCAGTGCCAGGAGGTGCCTAGGTTAAAGTCTATCCCCGGATAGTTGAAGTCACACCCATGATTAACTGTGTTGCCTCCCTTGCAGTTGCGTTTAATCTCGTCCGTCATTTCTCTCTGGGGGTCGGTAGTAGATGCCGATCTTCATTTCCAAGCCATTTGTTCCCGGAATTTTGATCCATAGAGACTCTACTTATCCGTACTGTTGTGGTGTGTTCTCTCCCAGTAGATTCAATTCCCTCTTTGAAGTATATGGCAATGCCCCCACCTTTTTGAGTCACTCAGTCTCTGCGGTATAGTTTGTATCCCGGTAGCTCATGTGTCCCAGATGTTTTTCCTCAGTCCACCATAGTTTCTGTGATGCCGATGGATGTCCACGTTGTGCCATAGCTTTCTAATTCACCCATCTTATTCCTTAGGCTCCCTGCAGAGAAGGGCTCTTTGGGTGCAGGCCACGGTCCACTGACTGTTGTATCTTGCAGCAATCGAGCCCGTGCCAGAAGGCAACTTGGGCTTCATGAGATACTCAATATACTTCATTGTTCCAAAGGTTGGAGACCGATCCTGGATCTTGAAGAGGGTCAATGTGGCACTGAAGGTCCCTGCTTCTGCATGGAGACGGTGCGTTTTGTCATTGCTTCAGTGGTGCCTAGTGGAGTTTCTGTCCTCCCTGGTTCTCATGGAGGTAGATCTTCAAATCCCCATTTTTCCGGCGCACAGGAAAGTTCTTGCAATTTCACATCCTGGAGCAAGCACTTATCATGTTTGTGGCTCTTCCCTTCGGATTGGCGACGGCACCCAGGACCTTCAGTAGTAGTGGCAGACGCATCTCCACTCTCTGGGTGTCCTGATCCATCCATATATGGATGATTGGCAGATTAGGGTCATCCCTCTCGGGCCAAGGGAAATCCAGGTGGTTCAGCAGGTGGTTCACTTGCAGTGTTTGGGCTGGGTGATCAACCTTCAAGAAGAGTCACTTGGAGCCCACCCAGGATTTGGATTACCTGGCGGTCTGCTTTCACACAGAACACAGCAAAATGTTCCTTCCCATATCCCATCAAAAGAAGATTCGGAAAGTCAATCAGAGACCTTATGGCCACTCAGACCCCGATGGCCTGGCAGTATGTCCAGGTCCTGGAGCTTCATGAGGCGATGATCGATGTAGTTCCATGGGTAGTCCCTTGCAGGAGGCTTTGTTGTCCCAATGGAATCCACAGTGGGGCCCATTGCTTGCCCAAGCAGCAGCATGGTGTGGTGGTTGCATCCCCTGTCTTCCACTCTGGATTTTGGATTGGGCAACTCTGTCAATGGACACAGTCTGTTCTGTTGCAGGGCTGGTGGGCACCCTCGGAGCACAAGTGGTCAATCAATCGCCTGGAACTGAGGGCGATTCATCTGGCCCTCTTGCATTTCCAGGGCCGTCTCCATCATCAAGCTGTCCAAGTGTTCCCAGTCAATGCCAAGGCAGTGGCTTACTTCAACCAGCAGGAAGGCACGAGGAGTCTCTCTCTAAGCGTGGAGACTCGGTTGCTCTTTTGCTGGGCGGAAAGACACCTGGTAGCGCTTTCCGCGGCTCGTATGATGGCGTGAACAGCTTTCAGGCAAACTTCTTCAATCGCCAGACACTGGACCCCAGAGAGTGGACTCTCTCCCAGGGAGCATTTGAGTGCATAGTGCTCTATTAAGGGGCACCAGTGTTCGACTTATGGTGACCACAGCGCACAAGAAGGCCGATTGGTTCTACAGTCATCGTTGAGGCCAGCAGTGACGGCCTGGGTGCACTGGTGCAGTCCTGGCCACAGGAGGGCCTTCTTTATGCCTTCCCTCCGTGGCCCATGATAAGGCAACTGTTGCATCGCATAGCAGAACACGTGGGGCTGGTGATCTTGGTGGCTCCCGATTGGCTGAGACGACCACAACTCCAGAGTTGGCCGGAGGGCTGTGGTTGCTCTGCCACTCTCATCTACTTACACAAAGGCCGATTGCTCTGCAGGACCCGAACCACTTTCTTCATAAGGCATGGCTCTTAAGCGTGTAGCCTTGTCGGCCCAGGACTATTCTACTGCGGGGATAGCTACGTTACTTCACAGCAAACGGAAGTCCACGGTGGCAACCTAGGCAAAAACTTTGCGGTGCTACTACCCCTGGTGCACCAGTCATCAGGAGGATCCTCCTTCTCCCTCTGTTCCTAGGGTCCTGGAGTTTCTGCAGCATGGCCTGAGAAAGGGACTTGCAGTGGCTTCCCTACGGGTTCAGATTGCAGCTCTGTCCTGCCTGGGCCCTATTGCCTTGAGGGGATCTTTGGCAGTTCATCCGGACGTGGTCCGTTATCTACGGGACGCAGTTCGTCTGAGGCCTCCTTGTGCCTCCCTTATCCGACATGGAATCTGAATCTTGTTCTCCGCTCCCTGGCTCACCTGCCTTATGAGCATCTGAAGCAGGCGTCCTTGATGGACTTCACTATCAAGACTGTATTCCTTGTGGCTGTTACGTCAGCTCGGAGAGTTTCGGAGCTTCAAGCTCTTTCTTGTCGGGATCCTTTCTTGTTCCCGGGTACCGCAGTGTTCTTGCATACGCTTCCTTCCTTCTGTCTAAAAGTTGTTTCTATTTTCCATGTGCATCAGGAAGTTCGACTTCCAGCATTTGTTCCAGGACCAGGTGCTGTGGTCTCTGGATGTGCGCAAGCTTTTGCTGCAGTATTTGGAGGTCACTGAGTTTTGTGTCTCAGAGTTTTGTGTCTCAGTTTTGTGTTTATCTTGATGGGTCCTGCCCGCAAGGGCAAGCCTGCCTCTAAGGCTACCATTTCAAGATGGATTCGAGCGGCTTTTCTGCTGTTTATGTAGCGTCAGGAAAGAAGCCTCCCTCAGGGTGTGGGCTCATTCTACCAGAGGGGTTTCCTCCTCCTGGGTTAAGTCTTCAGCGGTGTCTCCAGATGAGATATACAGGGCGTACACATCTTCACCAAGTTTTACAGGCTTGATGTGACGGCCAAGCAGGATGCTGCTTTTGGTGCCTCGGTGTTGGCAGCATGCTTATCAGTCCTACCCTGATGTTTTCAGGACTGCTCTGTTATGTCCCACTTGTCCCGGAATAAAGTGGGATTGTACAAGAATGAAAGATTAAGTTCTTACCTTTGCTAATCTTTCTTGTAAAATCCTCCCTTTATTTTGGGACCCCTGATTCGCTGATCGTTCTGGTAAGCTAGATTGAAGTTTCCAACCAGCCTTTATATGAGTGCCAACTGACTGGACTTAGCACTAAATTGGGGGGGGTCCCTGGTTTAGTGCTCCCTTCTGACAGTGCAGGCTATGTCTCCCTATAGCACTGTTTTTGTTGTTCAGGTTTCTAATGTTTCATAACCTGTTGTCTAGTTTTCATTGTTGCTGTTTTGCATATGTTACTATGAGTAGAATTAATTTGTTTGGCGGGGAGTTCCCCATTTCCCTCTCTCTCTTATTATCTTATATAGATGTTCCTGGCTGCTTGAAGACTGACTGGTGTCCAAGTGACATGCTCCAGGATATGCTAGTTGGCGGCAAAGGATGCATAAACCCCACTAGTCCCAGAATAAAGGGAGGATTTACAAGAAAGAAGATTAACAAAGGTAAGAACCTAATCTTTTGATACTAAATGTTAGAAAAACTTTATTAATATATATATATATATACACAGTATATACACTTAAAAAGTTATTTCATTTCTCACAACATGCATCAAGTCCTAAGTTACAAAGAATGAAGATCTAATTTAAAAGTTAATTTCTTTTACCATTATATATTTCTCTTATCATTATATATTTATTTGTGTTGTGATCTGCCTCTAAATCTAAGCAGAATATAATAAAACATCCATAAAAAGTAAAACAAAATACAGCCGAAAATAGTGCTATATAGCATCCTCATTTCCATCTGCATTGAGGAGCAAGGCTGGGCCCAAGAACCAAACAACTCCAGATTTTCTGCATAGTGGACTAAAGAAATCTATTTGAAATTGATACTCTAAAATTTCTCTTTAGTTCTTGTCCTCAGAGTATGGCCTTGAAAATGTTAAAATTTTCCAGAGACTTCCACCAGTGCCCATATAATAGCTCTTTGTTACTGCATATTTCCACATAACCCATTTAACAAAATTGATGTCTTAGGTGTTGACAACTTACCGCATATACTCAAATATAAACCAGGATTTTGGGGCCAAAAGATTGGCCCAAAAATGGGGGTCCCAGTTTATATTCGGGCCAGCGCCTCCCTCCCAAACATATTGCAGGCTACCACCAGGCTCTGCCCCCTGCCCCCTCCCTGCCCTGTCCATTGTACCTGCTTTGTCGATCCCTGGTGATCCAGTAGTGTAGTGAGAATTCACAGGAGCCAGTCAGGAAGCTGCTCAGCACCGAGCAGCAGTGCCAAAGTGTGCTCCTGCTTGTACCACTCAGCAGCTGTAGAAAATAGAACTCACAGCAGCCATGACAGCGACTGACCGGGTTAGTAGCGGGGCAGGAGAGCGGAAAGCTCACTCCTGCCTCCACCAGGGATCGGCAGAGCAGGTATGACAGACAGGGCAGGGAGGGGGGCTGTGTGCAGTGCCTGGAAGGGAGGGAGGGGGCTGGATGCAGGGCTTGACAGGGAGGGGTCTAGGTGAAGAGCCTGACAGGGAAGGGAGCTGAGTGCAGTGCCTGACAGGTAGGGGGCTGGGTGCAGAGCCTGACAGGGGATGGAGGGAAGGGATCTGAGTGCAATGCCTGGTAGGGAGGGGGCTGGATGCAGAGCCTGACAGGGAATGGAGGGAAGGCAGCTGAGTGCGGAGCCTGATAGGGCTTGGAGGGAAGGTGGCTGGGTACACACCCTAACAGGGGAGGGATGGAGCACTGGGTGCAGATCTGGGCAGGGCACTTGAATATTAAGTCGCCCGACTTATATTTGAGTCAACTATTTATCCTCCTTATGGGAAGGTAAATGGGGTTTTCGACTTATATTCGGATCAACTTATATTCGAGTATATATGGCAGTGTTCTCCCCAGAAATTTTTTCCAGCCGGGTGGCATGAAAAAGTAGCCGGGTGGGCGGGGTGGGGAAATTTGGTAGTGGGGAAAATTAAATGTATACTATTTTTATTAGTTAATTATTATTATTTTCCAATGCTCGATATGACTTCCTTTTTTAAGGTTTGACACTTTACTAAATTTAAGAAGTATCCAATTCTAGAAGTGAATAATTAGATATTCACCCTCTTTCAAATAGTATAGAGGTTTAAAAAAGGGAAATGTGTTAATGAAGTCATTAGGTTCAATCTAACCATTTATTTCTGCATGAATTTAAACAACTAAAAAAAAAAAGATAAATATAGCTCATCCAGTCATACAAGAAATGGCTGTACAACACCTCTAATAATGTTTTGATCACTAGGTTCCTTCCTGAGGTCTCACTGAGGATATGAAATAGATGCTATCCCCACTTCCAGACCTCTTCCACATAATTTATGCAGAGGTGTTACTGAGCCTTGAAGGGCACCTGTGTGATTGATCTTTATCTGCTTCTTTTTTATTTTGCTATACTGCAAAATAAGAGCTAGGGCAAAATAGTATAGGTAAAGATGCAGGTAATAATTAGCAATGTATAAAAAATATTTTATTTTTATTTGCTTATAATGTCATTTGAAAGCTGCTTGATGATAATACAACTTTAATTTAATTCTTTATAATGGGTGTGTCTGTGTGTTGGGGGGACAACACCTATGTCAACAGTAAAGTTAGAATAGGGTCATTAAATCCAATGGTGTACCTAGTATATATGACAGCCAGTGCTAATCATTTTTTTAACAAACCCTCCTCTATATAAAAAAAGATATTTTTTAGTAATAATCCATGAGTCACACAATAAGGGTGCATCTAGGAAAAGGCAGCATCTTAAACACTGCAGTGAGCACGATAGCACCAACACACGCATTGTAAAACTAAACAAACCAGATCCTACACAGTCAATTGATCCCGTAGTCGAAGCTAACAGAAAACCATGTCCTTTTCATACACACAGAACACAGATACACCCTCGCCCAATATGGAATAATCACAAACTAAAAATAGAAATATGTAGACAAAAGTTAAACTGAACAAAGAAACCAGACTCTACATACAATGCAACACCATAGAAACAGTGACACATGTCCCCTAATACTGTGCAAAATATAAAGACAGTAGATGTAAATTTGAAAAAAACTTCTACATAACAGTCACCACTTTACAAATTAACAAATAGAAATAAAATAATGAGAAATATGAAAATACCATTTTATTGGACTAATCCATTTTTCAATTAGCTTTCAGAGGCCAAATCTTTCTTCAAGACAGTACAGTATACAGCTGTTATGGTATCCTGTCCTGATCTGAGGAAAGGGGTTTATTCCCCCCCCCAAAATTGCCTTATTTCCATTTCCTATTGATAAATTTTAATCAATACAGTTACAATACTACTTGATTCTACGTAAAGCAACAAAAATATTTTTTTTCTACCTTTTGTCGTTTCTGCTTTAGTCATCTTCTCTTCACTCTCTTCTTTCTATTTAGCATTTGTCCTCGCTCACTTCCATGCAACATCTGTCCTCTCTCTTTGCCTCTTCCACCCTGCCTCTGCCCTCTCTCTACCCCTTCCATCTACTGTCCACCCTATCTCTGCCCCTTGCATCCACTGTCCACCCTTTCTGCCTTTTCCATCCAGTGTCTGCCCTCTCTCTGTTCCATATGGTATCTTCCCTCTTTCTATGTCCCTTCAATAAACTCTATATCCTGTACCCTTTCTCTTCTTTGTACATGATTTATTTCAGCTTCAACCCCTCTCCATTTTTTGTCTCCACCCTTCCCCTATGTTCTGGCATCTCTCTCTTCTCCTTTCCTTCCTTCCTTCCTTCCCACTCCACCCCATGGTCTGACATCTCTATCTCCTTCCCTTCTCTCCCCCCTCTCCAGTATCTGCCTCCTGTCTTTCCCCTTTGGTCCAGGCTTCTCTCTTTCTCTCCGTCTTTCTTCTGTGAGGAGATCATATTGATCTTGAACACTGAATAATTCTTCCACATTCTCCATATCACTGTACTGTAGTCTGGTCCAGCAGACTGCTTTGGCACTATTACATGGGTAATAGTAAATTCATTATGCATCAGCTTTCCACACAGAATGCCACAAGTCTCTATTTCTTGTGCTGTGTTTACATCTGCCAGCAGCAGAAACTTGTGAGACAGATCCCTTGGCAATACTACACTTTGGAGCCCTTTGACCATCTGGTTCTGTATGGCTGCAGGCTTTAAAGCTCTGTTTACTGGAGGAGACTGTCCAGCATACATAGTTGCATCGTTCTTAAGGATCTGATCAGAGATTACATTAGACAAGGTAGTATTTTTAGGCATGGAAAAACAGGACATGTTCTCCTCAATCTGCTCAGATGCCCTTTAATGTTCATCTGATCTCGGGCTAAATCTTGCCTCCTGAGCTGATCTTCAAAGGAGAGCGGAGTGAGAGCCATATCGGCAGTGAGATCCGTTTTGGGCAGCATGTTGTGCAGGGCTGGACTAAGGCAAGTTGTAAGCTTCCTTCTATCGCTGACCTAACTTCCATAAGTCAGCAACGGAGGGAAGCTTACAACTCGCTGCTCTCGCTTGCTTCGGGCCTTCCTCATTGCCGGGACCTGCCTTCACGGAAACAGAAAGTAGGCAGGACCCAATGTTCCCTCTAAGGATTGATGAGGTGTGTGCAAAAAAAAATATGCATGAGCGACAAGTTACAATATTCCAAAAACTTATGTGCAGCGGCACGGAGGACGCATTTTTAAACAAATGTAGTTTATCCATTGTACTCCTTATGTATTTTTAATCATCTATGGATAGTTTGTATGTTTATTGTTCAAATTGGTTTTTATTTATTTCCCAAAATTTATTTTTGTTATCACATTGAAAATATTTGATATTGCGTTTAAATCAAAATCTCAATAAACTTGAAACGAGTGCCCATGAGATTGTGGGAAGGGTAAATACTCAAAACTTAGAAGAATAACAATTTACTTAAAGTTTTTGCTTTGCCAGCTTTCTGGTATCTTTACATAATGCAGTGGTGTACCTAGCATATGTAACACCCGGGGCCCATCATTTTTTGGGCACCCCCCCCCCCCATCTGTACGAAAAACATGATTTTTAGTAACAAGCCACACGTCACACATGAGTACCTAGGAAAAGGCATCATCTTACATATTGCAGTGAACAGTACATCAATACACCCATTGTAAAACTAAACAAGCCAGACCAGCACAGATCAATCCTACACCGTACAATCCTAACAGAAAACTATGTCTTTCGAACACACAGAACACACCTTCGCCTAGTATGGAATATGTAATCACAAACTAACCCCTCCCTCTTTTACAAAACTGTAGTGTGGATTTTAGCTACGGAGGTAACAGCTCTGATGCTCATAAAATTCTGAGCATCAGAGCTGCTACCACCACGGCTGGTACTAAAAAATGCTTCACAGTTTTGTAAAAGGGGGGATAAAATAAAAAATACATAGACAAAGGTTAAATTGAACCAGCAATGAAGCTGGACTCTGCATACAATGCTTCACCAGAAACAGTGACATATGTCTCCTAAAGCAATAAATAAATTAGAAATTTTTTTCTACCTTTGTCTTCTGTGGTTTCTGCTTTCCTCATCTTCTTGTAACTCTCTTCCTTCCATCCATCCACTGTCTGCCGTCTCTCTTCCCCTATATGGCATCTTCTCTCCTCTATGCCCCTTCCAGAAACTGTATGCCTCCCCCTTCCATCTCTCCTTTACACCCCCATTGGGTCTCATCCTCGCCTTCCCTACTCCCACACCTCGTCCTCATGCAATCCCTTTCCCTTTTTTCCCTCATTTCCCTTTTCAATTTATTTTCTGCATCTGTCCTAGATTATGTTCTTACTACCCTCTCATCAATGTCCTTTTTATTACTGTCTACCTAAAGCTTGCCACCTCTTTCCCTCACCCCTCCAGTGTTTCCCTAACTCAATCCTTTTCTCCCCATCATGTGTCCCTCCTTTTATTGATCCCCTCCTTCCATCAATGTACCCTCTTTCTCCAACCCCTTCCTTCTAGTACCTTCTCCTCTCTCTGTCCACTTATCATCCAGCATCTGCTCCCCTCTTTCTCTCCTCCCATTTCCTTCTGGCATTTGCTCCCTTATCTCTCCCATCTGCACTTCCATCCAGCATAGGCTCCCCACTACCATCCAATGTCTGCCCTTTCTCCCTCCATCCACCCCTCTTCAATCAGCATCTTCCCCCTTTCTTTCCCTCCAATATCCTTCCCCCTTATGTCTCTCCCCTTTCTCTGTAGATCAATTCCATCAGCACCACCCTTCCATACCACCCTGCCCCCTTTCTTTCCCTCCACCACTTTTCCATTCCAGCAGTCCTGCTCCTTTCTCTCCCTTCATGCAGCAAGGTCCCGCGATGATTGTAGCTGCCTGCTGCCAATCCACCCCACTCTGATGTACTTGCTCTAGAGCGGACTCAGCAGCCCCATGCTGGAAGGGCCCGCGATGACTCGTCTGCCCCATGCTGGAAGGGCCCGCGATGACTCGTCTGCTGGCTCTGCTCTGGAAGAAGTAAGTTACGTTGGAGGGGGTGAACCCGGCAGACGCAGGGAGTTGCGGCAAAGTCCCGCAATGACTGCGTCTGCCGGGTCCACCCCCTCCGACGTAACTTACTTCTTCCAGAGCAGAGCCAGCAGACGAGTCATCGCGGGACCTTCCTGCACCTTAGCGCGGATGCTGACTCTGCTAAAGAGAAAGTAAGTCAGTGGTAACGTGACCATTTATTTTTTTCATCAAAAGGGGACATCTATTAATTGACTGTGTATCCTTTCTTTCTTTCTGCACTCAGGCCCAACAATTGTCCCTTTCTATTCCCTCCCTCCTTCCTTCCCATGTCCTTAGTGCCACCAGTGCCTCCTTCCCGTGTCCATAGTGCCCCCAGTGCCTCCTTTCCATGTCCTTTGTGCCCCCAGTGCCTCCTTCTTATGTCCCCCCACTGCCTTCCAGATTTTGCCCACCCCCAAAGCACTGGCTTTTTTTCTCTCTGTCACCACCGCATCCCCTATGCTCTGGCATCTCTCTCTTCTCCTTTCTTTCCTTTGCACCCCATAGTCTGGTATCTCCCCTTCCCTGATTCTCTGGCATCTCTCTCCTTTCCTTTTCTTCCATCTTTCGCTCCCCCTCCATGCTCTCACATCTCCCCCTTCCTTTTCCCTTAGTCTGGCATACCTTCCTCCTACCCTCCAAGCCTCCATCTCCTTTCATTCCCTCCCTCATCTTCCTTCTCTCTCCAGCTGGGTACCGCAACACTCTTCCCTGCAGCTCTGGACTTCCCCACAATTGCCATGCTTCGGTTCCTCTTCTTCCTTCCTCCCCCCCCCCCCCCCCCCGCGGGACCCTGCGGCACCATCAACTCTTACTCCCTCTAACGTCGGCCCTGCAGCCCCCCCCCCCCCCCTTCGGATCGCTATTATTTTAAATGTTATAGCGGCAGCGCTGTATCCATCAGTGGAGACGTCTAACCTCGGCCTGCCCCGGAACTCTTACTACAGCAGCCGCCCATCTAGGCAGGAACAGGAAGTCACTGTTGCAGTAAGAGTTCCGGGGCAGGCCGAGGTTAGACGTCTCCACTGATGGATACAGCGCCGCCGCTATAACATTTAAAATAATAGCGATCCGAAGGGGGGGCAGGTGTGGGGAAGTCCGGAGCTGCAGGGCCGGCGTTACACCAATGAGACCAAGGGGCGGACCGCCCCCCACTTAATACGCCACTGATTGCGGGGATCATGAAAGGAGTCGCCACTGCTGCATCTTAGGCGAGCAGGGCAAACCGCCACCGCCGCCGCTTCCTCTCACCTCCGCTCGAGTGAGCGACACCAGAAGAAGCATGAGCGACGCCACTGAAAATAGTGAGCGATCGCTCATGCGCTCACCTTAGAGGGAACACTGGGCAGGACCCGGCAGTGAGGAAAGCCCGAAGCAATCAAGAGCAAGTTGTAAGCTGACCTGTCTCCTATAGCGAACCCATGCTCCGGGGCGTGTGCATGCCGACTTCCCTTCTCTTCCCCCCTCGGGACGTGACTTCCGGTTTCGGAGAGAAGCGGCATTCACATATTAGAGCCCCGGAGCATGGGTTCAAGTTGCTTGCTGGCGTTAAAAACTAAAAAAAAAAAAAAAAATAAGTCAGGCTCCTGCGATTCAAGCTGTGCCGAGTCAGCCCGGTAAATCTCCAAACCGGTGAGAAGGTTTTTTTTTTTTTTAATGTTGAGCAGAAGGCAGCAGCAGCAGCAGGATTGCCATCGAGATTACAGCCGGGCGCTCATCTAAATTAGCTGGGCGGAGCGCCCGGCTGAAAGGCCCTGGGGAGAACACTGTATGGTAGTTTCCTTTTCAAAACATCAAATGGGAAATATAGCTTATTAGAATTTGTGAACCCTTCATTTTACATGATCTTTTGCTTGTTTTTATTTGTATGTCTTTATATTCAAAAACAGAATTGAGCTTCCTTGACATAATCTTGTCTACAAAAATGTCATTAGGAAATTTAACTGTTATTTCTCAAATTTTCAGGTGATGCAGAATAACCACATAGCATCTGTTACCCTTTATGGACCTCCTAGGCCTGGTAACCAAGTCAGAACATCTGATCTTGCCCAGTGAACATTGCCTTCGAAATCATCCATTCAAAATGCTACATATTTAGTACAGTGTGCCTTGATCTGCTGTCAATTATCTGTGAGAAAGCATGGTATATAGTAATTCCACATTGGGTACAATGTGGAGAAAGTGATTTCTTCTCTGCTTTTCACCATGAGGCATCGATGGGAGGGAATTTAATGCATTACTGTGCTTGCATTGTTATTTTCTTCCTCTCCCTTTTGCCCTGGACCTTCGCTGAGTCAGGAAGGAATGCAGGCACCCACTTAAACAATGACTGCGTTGTTTTAGAAGCACAAACGTTTTAAGCTCTTGAGCTATCTGAAAGCAGGTGTTTGTGTGCTAGTGTTATTGTATTGTTAGTCGTCTTTTAAGGAAAGAGTAATTATGTATGTAATTATGTATGTAATTACGTATTCTGTACACATCAATATTTTTGTGGTTTAGGGCATCTTACCAAGAGTGACAAAGTGTTACCTATGTCCATGATTTCAAGCACCACATTTTGATGTAATTTTAAACAAGCAAGTAGGAAGTGCATAACATTGGCTGTAATATTTGCATTGCATATACTTAAAAAACTCGATAGACAATATATTGGCTGAGGAGCATCTGTGTACTGAATAAAAATGGGTTGTGATATGCCATACATAAGGTGTATTGTATATTGTGAAATGGAAACACCATCCCTGATTCACTGCTACTTGATGCTGAAGCTATTTTTTTTCTCTTACATCTGGCTTATTTTAAATTTTCTTCTGGGTTAGAAGGCAAAAATAACTGGTAATGAGTTACTACTACTACGTATCATTTCTGTAGTGCTGATAGACTTACACAGCTCTACATTAAAACATTCAAGAGAAAGTCCCTGCTCAGTAGAGCTTACAATCTAATCAGACAGACAAACAGGACAAGTAAGAGGTTAGGGAGTTTCTCAGGCATGGGTGCTTTACAAGCGAGTGGGGTTTAGGAGTTAAAAACAACCTTGAAAAAAATGGGCTTTTAGCCTGGATTTTGAATACTGCTAGGGACAAAGCTTGATGCACTGACCCAGGCAGTTTGTTAATTAGAATTGTCATAGCTCATTTGTGCAGTTCATGATGCAGTTGCTAACTAAGTAAAGGGTAATTAGAGATGCATCTTCTCCAGTGGAGTTTTTATCCTAAATGTGTTAAGGCAGAAAACTATGACTTAGGGGTCCTTTTATCAAGCTGTGTAATACCACGCGTTAAACCGCCTGCCGCGCTAGCCGCTAATGCCTGCATTGAGCAGGCGTTAGTTTTTTAGCTGGCCATGGGGGTTAGCACATGATGAAATGTCCGACGTGCTAACCCTGCTAGCGCAGCTTGGTAAAAGGACCCCTTAGGGGCCCTTTACTAAGCTGTGTTAAAAAAAATGAGCTTAGTACTGTACATCTTTATACAGGAATTTCCCACTCTCTAAGACCATTTATAGTATGGCCGTGAAAAAGGGCTTTTTACCATTTGTTCAATACATGGCCTTGCGCTGCTGATAGCATTAGTATGTGATCATTAAAAAAAAATTGCTGCAGGGGCACATACTACCCCCTATTTAGAAGCTCCTGCATTATGGTCACACTAATTATAGTAACATATAACACAGTAATATAGTAAATGATGGTAGATAAAGACCCAAATGGTCCATCCAGTCTGCCCAACCATACATGCTCCATAAATTAATCATTTAATTTAAATGGTCCTTTTGCTTAAATGTTTCTGGGCAAGAAACCCACAGTCCTGCCTGGTAGTGTACTTAGGTTCTTTCTACTGAAGTCTCTGTCAAAGCTCACTCCAGCCCATTTTAACCATCCCAGTCATCGAAGCCCTCCCCAACCCGTCCTCAACTTTAAATTTTCTTCTGGGTCAGCTATGCAGACGACATCACCATACTCCTCCCCTTCGACCCATCAGAGACCACCACCACAACAAAGCTGGAAACAACCTTAGATACAGTAGAAAAATGGATGATGGATCACAAACTAAAACTAAACTCAGAAAAAACAAAATTCCTTTTGCTCGAAAAGGCCCAAACTCTACCATCACTGAACTGAAAATCAATAATACCAAATACCCAATACAACCCGAACTAAAACTCCTAGGAGTTACGATAGACAGATGTTGCACAATGCAGTCCCAAATCAACAAGACGACCCAGAAAGCTTTTCTAACTATGAGAAATCTACGTAAAATCAGAAAATTCTTCAACCAAGCACAATTCAGACTAATCGTCCAGTCCCTAGTCTTAGGTCTGCTGGATTATTGCAACTCCCTATATCTTCCTTGTCCAGCCACTATGATAAAACAACTCCAGACCATACAAAACACCTCCCTCAGACTGATCTACTCACTTAGAAAATATGATCACTTAACAACTGCCTTCTTAGACTCTCACTGGCTACCCATACAAGCACGAATTCAATTCAAATTCCACTGCCTAGTATTCAAAGCGTTACACGGCTCTTCCCCCTCCTATCTAAACAACCGCTTAAACCAGATCTCCACCACAAGACACAGAAGAACCTCGAACCCTTTTGCCTTCCCCCCACTCAAAGGCACACAACGCAAGAAAATGTTTGACAACCTTCTGGCAACACAAGCAGCAAAACTCAACCATTCCATATCCAATCTGCTGACAATATCAGACAACTTCAAAACATTCCGAAAAGAAATCAAAACCCTGCTTTTCAAAAAATTCATCCAAATATCTTAACCCCTCTTCCCTTCCTCCAGAAGATTCACCTATCTCCAGATAATTCTCCCCAAAATTACCCACCTAAACACCTTCCAAGTAAACAAACCCTTAAAATAGATTGTAATCTTACCTACTCTAACTGTATTCCATTTGTCTTTATCACACAGTTCTGCACTGTCAGTTTAATATCCATCCTGTAAGTTCCCATAGGATTCTATCCAGCTATCTCCCCTATGTTTTAAAAAAAAAAAAAAAAATTGTATCTTCACTGGAAAATGTCCAGACAAATCTTTTGTAATCCGCCTTGAACTGCAAGGTATAGGCGGAATAGAAATCCGCAATGTAATGTAATAGAAATCCGCAATGTAATGTACATTAACAGCACCTATATTACCCATTAATCATTTCTACAGAGGTGCCTAATGGTGCTTAAGGTCACTTCCAGCTAAAACCACACCTACTGCGACCTTAAAAACGCCACTAGGTACCTCTGTAGACGCTGTTTTGGTGCTATTTTGGTAGGTAACTTGAGTATTTAATTAGTTTTAAACAACATGATCAATTACCATGCCGATTAAAACCAATTAAATCGATTAAGTTAGGTGGCAGTACAGTGCCTACTACTGCCTAACTTACGGCACCATTTAAAGAATCTGGCCTTTAGTACATGCCAGATGGCAAAACTAATGTGGAACACTTTAGCACATCCCACATTATGCCATTTTAAATGACTGTTCTCAAATCACAGTGTACAGAGGCAAAGGTGTAGGAGCTGAAGAACTCATTGACACATTTCTCTTTATGAACTGGTGGTAAGGGGGAAATTTGGTCAGTTGAAATGATCACATCAGCAATTTACAAAACAATAAAGATGCACATATGTTTAGGTGATCTGAATAAGTATTGTGTTCACTCTGGCAATCATTTACAGTAATTTGCAACTTTTGGCGTGAGATTAACGTTATCTTTCCAGCTTTTTTTTGTTACAATTTTTTCTTTTCCTCCTTTTTTACCATGGACCCCTGATGAAGGTTGTCCGAAACACGGATAAGGTGCTGGTGCTGGTGCTGGGTCCCTCGCTTGGTAAAAGGTTTTTAGATATGATTTATTTGTCACAATAAAATTTGCCTGCATCGTGTACAAGCCTGCAGTTTTGGTTTGTTTGCTCTGGTTGGTTTCTTACTGCAGACGAAGTTGGACCCCTTGTCTTCTCTGGTTTTGTTGCTGTTCACTATACAGACTCATTTGAATTAAAGAACTTGGTAGGGACTTATTTATTAGAACAGAGGTTTGTTTTTTTAAAAAAAGAAAGAAATCCACTTAGGAACATTTCGTGTTTATTTTTAGGATTTAGATCATGCCTTTTCAGTAGTAATTCAAGGTCCTTTTACAAAGCTGCGGCAAAAAGGGGTTTTAACATATCCTTACACGTGTCTTTCTCAGGCGCTAAGGCTATTTTTACCACAGTTGTAAAATGATTTTTAAATTTTTTTATTAATAGCCATTCGTTAAGGTTGACAGCACACAGCCATTTTTTAAAATTGCCCCATGAGCACTTAATTGCAATCCATTTTTTATAGGCAGTAAGGCTCACGCAGTATCTGTGCGCTAACTAGTTAGAATGCAGTAATATAGATGTGCTTAGTGCAGTTACTCCCACTCTCCACCCCTGACATGCCCTCTCAAAAAAGTATATTTTAGTGTGCGCACATTTGGAACTTTATACTCCATTTTTTTTTTTTTGCTGTGTTACATATTGGCAGAGCAGGGTCCTCCCCAGCTTACAAACTTACCAAAGATCATACATATACTGTAAAGGCCCAGGGCCCTTACAGTACTTCCCCCAGCTCGACACCTGAGGGTGCTTGGACATTTTGGGGAATGGGTAAAGCTTCAGTCGAGTGGGGGGGCACCCGCTCTACCCATTCCCCAAAATGTCCAAGCACCCATTTCCAGATAACTCTCAACCATCTAAAAGTGCTACCTTTGTAACCATTGGTAGTCTAGGGTGGTCTTCATGCATAGTTGCTCTTGCCCAGACTGGCACTAACCGTAAAATGGTAAGAGGTCATGTTTCCTTTTGCAGAAACATGACCCTTAGTAATACTAATGACATTTTGTGTTCAGCAAGAACGACTGTGATTCACCCTGTCTGAAGACATCCCCATCCCAGATCACCAATAGTTACAAAGATAGTACTTTTAGGGGATCGCGGACTAGCTGGGAAGGTATAGGGATTGTATTTTATTGGTAAATCCTTTGTAGCTGACTGGTCGATCCCACTGGGTACCTGTTAGCCAGCCTGTATAGTTTTCTCTGGAGCTCAGGGCCATCCCTTAAGTGGTTTCACCTCCTGTTAAGCAGGGGTCAAGTGCAGGCTGTTGGGCACCCTTAAAAAACTCAGCGGTTTTTCACAGGGTGCCGGCTGTGTCTTCTCACCTCTGCTTCACCACCTCACCTTCTCACCTCCACCTGTCCAGGGGTGGAGATAAAGTCAGAAGCATTCCCAGCATTGAGGCAGTGAATTTTTCATCCAGCTTCTGTGAGACAGCTGAGGCAGGCTGCAGCATAGATCTTCTGTCAGGTCACAGTGAGTACAGGCTGTCAGCCTATGAGATGAATCAGGGGAGATTGGAAAAGTGAGGTTTTGAATGTTCCCCTTCCTGAAAAATCGCCATTTTGGCATGATTTTGATGTGAATTTTTTTATGGTGGATTTTTAGCAAGCTTTTTTCTAAAGCTCCCTGCTTCTCCAAAACTGCAAATTTTGCCTGGAACAGAACTTGCTGGGATGGAGTCTTTGGGCTCTCCTCTTGTGGATTTTTGCCAGGATTGCACAAATTTAGTACTTTTAGAGCATCCTTGTGACACATGGTGCAGCTGGGAAAGGTGGCAGTGTAGGGCAGGTGACCAAACACTCAGCTAACCCGGCAAGGCAGCCTTCTTTGCTTTCAGGACTTGGCATGGCTGGTAGTTCCGTTCGCTCAGCTGTGGATCCTCTGCAGCCAAAGAAACGCAAATTTAAGTCATCTAAGGGTGACTCTACACCGCAGGAGCTGGACAATTTTTCAGACTTTATGAAATTTTTGTAGTCTGAGTTTCAGAACAGGCATTCACTCCCTGAGCAGTCCCAATCCACCTCCATGGCATCTCTTAGTGGCGTTGTATCTTTGGACATGTCTTCACCTTAGCCTGCTGCTGCTTTGGTACTGCTTGACCCTGATCTGGGGGACCCTGATGCTCTGGGAAGTGCTGTACTTGAAAACAAGAGATCAGCAGAGTCCTGCGCTTATTTAAATTTGCAGCTCTACCAAACCTTATTTCTGAGTCTTTGCAAAAGTTGAACTTATGTCACTCAGCCAGTTCCATCCACTTCTTCCTCCTGGCTTTGTGATGTGTGCTTGCAGTCTGCTATCTTTCCCTAGTACCCTGATATTAGCGTTCTGGTCTCAAAGCAGTTTGACTCTCCGGAGGGTGCTCTTAAAATTGTTAGAGCTATGTCACGTTTGTATCCCCGGCACAGGAATGTCAGCAACTTTTGGTTCAGCCCAGGGTGGATTCTTTGGTGGCATAGGTGACTAAACGCACCTCTCTACCCAGTGAAGGTGATGTGGTGCTAAAGGATATGCAGGACCACTGTGTGGATGTGGTCCTCAGGAAACTCTGACACAGCTGCTTTAGGCGTCAAAGCTGCTTCAGCAATGTCTTTTGTCGCACGCGTCTGTCTCTCAACTGCGCACACAAGAGTGAGGCAGTGGATCCCCCTTCCTTAACTTCTTTTGGCTAGGACAGATTATATGGCTGATGTATTGTATGATCTTATGTGAGTTTTGGCAAAGGCATCAGCGTACTCCATCTTTGCCCGCAGAATGCTCTGGATCAATGATTCCACTTCCAGGATTACTTTGGCTAGAGTGCCTTTGAAGGGTCAAAGGTCTGGACGACCTCATGGATTCTCTGATGGACCGTTGCCCTAAGACTCTTTTTGATAGCAGACCAAGACTCTCCAGGGGTTCTGGTCACTCTAATTTCTGTGGCTCCCAGTGATCCTGACCATATGCAAGTGCCATGTCATAGAGATTTTCACAGGGCTTCTGACAATATGCTGGCTAAAGGCATTCTCAGCCTTTCACCTCCCGTTCATTCGCTCAATGATGGGTAAGATATAGCATACTGTACAACCTAAGACAGAGGTCTGAACTCATAATGGGAACTGTTTATCTTCATAGCTTGGAGATTCTGCAGGACAGGGGACGTGCTGCTATAATGTTGGAGGTAAGCGAGGCATCTGTAAAATGCAGACTGGCTGTTTATAGAAGGGTACCACAAGCTTGCCTTCATTTTAAAGAATAAAAATAAAAATAAACAAAGTATGGGAGATGTCAGCATAGCTATTGCTGGCAAACAGAATTTTCAGTTGGCATAACTAATGTCAGCAAAGGCCTATGGGAAATTATCTGGCTCTGGAATGTTGATGCAGAATTCTGTGCTCCTGCACAGAATTCACATACATTAAGCATCCAGGAAGACGGTGAAGTAAAGGCTGCTTTGTTTACCTCATTGGAATAACTACAAGACGGCATTGTATCTTCCAAAACAGACAATATTCGTTTATTGTTAGTATAAAAACTTACAGTATTACAGCAGCAGAGACATATCAGAAAAATGTATTGTCAGTTCAGAATATGCAATGGAGAGAAGAACTTGCACCCATATGCTTAGCAGGGGGCTAGCAGATCCCCGTAGCATAAGTAAGTGAATCTCTCAGGCTTTACCTAGAATGCACGTGTTTTTTATACAGAGCAATTCTTCCTTTGTTCCAAAAAGTCCATCCCCTAATTCTGGTTATGTAATTCCCTATTGGTACATAAAATAATGTATACCTAACTCTTCCTCTCAGTCCACGCCTCTCTCACCTCCATCCCCCCTCCCCAGTAGGGGGGGGGGGCTGGCAGAAACAGAGAACTCTTGGTGAACTTTCTTTCTCCAGCGCTAAGATCTTTATCACTTTGTAGATGCTAATTAGTGGTTTTACAATTCTGTGCATCTTCAGGATGGTGTCCTTGTATGCTGAAAGTTGGCAAAGGTGACCTTTCGACAATCCAGCTGCTTGGTTATCATAACTTGGTTCAGAGACAGGGAGAAAATGTTTTGGTACCAAGTTCTCTCATCTCGCTACACCCACATCGTCCTGCAGGGATCCTTGCTCATTATAAAATTTTATGGCTTTCCAGGGTGCCTGGCATATGAAGTCATACAGCACTGATAACAGTTCAGCAGAACCTTGGAGAAATATCCTCCCAGCAGGGAATGGAGACAAAAAAGTTAGCATTGCAAAGGTTGCAGGTGTTTACAGACAGCAAGGTACAGGCTGGGCCTGGCTATGGGAAAATATAGGTCTGTAGTGTCCAGCATACACAAGTGAGGCCAGTATGTCCAGTTGAATCATCTGTATGTCCAGGTTATCCATGTCAACGATTTCAAGTAGTCCTGATTAAATCATGATTAGCTAAAAGGTGTTAATGTCTCATTAAGAGGGTGCTTAGGACAATGGGTCCAGGTGCACAGATAACTAAGATTAATCAGAAACTATTATCAGAGGTATACTGGAAATTACATTTGATTGCAAGCCTATTACTATGTTTATTCTGTATTTTAAAATAAGTCTCAAAACAACTATAAAAGCCCCCTCACACTCTACCTGAAGCATGGGACATCATCCTCCCCACCTTCTGTTTTTCTCTCTTTGTGTGTTCTCTCTCATTCACAAGAACACAGAAGCAGTCTCTGTACAGCTCCTAAAACCCCTCCTCAAGAGACATATCTAGAATATCTCTCCTTCCACGCTCATGCTGTGCATTTATGATGTAATTTTCATGACATAAGAGGGGATTGAAAGGACACATTTAAAAGGACACACATATCTTATGTCTTCTGTCTTTGTGCTGGGGGGGCTCAAACACAGACACAGTTTTGTATTTATTCTGCTGATGTTCTGAGACAGGGCCATTTAATCTTGTTAATGAAGTTAGCTGTTTGAGACAATGGAGGTTCAACCCCCCACTGCCATGTACCGGTTGAGAGAGATAAGGGAAGCTTTAACACCTTTAGATTTAGACAATGAAGCACATATCCTGCTCACCCCCCTCTCTTGTCCAACCCCCTTTTTCTGTGTTGGTTACCACTGACCAAGATATAAAAATATACCAAGATATAAAAATACCAAGATATAAAAATATACCAAGATATTTATACCAAGATATAAAAATGGATGTAAACTAATAAAATACAGGCAATCTCTTTAGGACACTGTCTGCGTATCTTTCTTTCTAAGGGGAATGCCTCCGGATATCTGTACCAAGAAAGGGTGTGGGCAGGGCAGTTTTGGGAGCAAGAAACGGACTCCGTTTGCTTCAGACAGGTTTAGAAAAAATAATATGAAGTGCAAAAGGAAAATACTTAGAGAGTGTTCAGTCCTTTTCTAGTAATTAGTAATGCCGTGGGGAGAGCAACTCAAATCAAGCTGCCATTCCTTGTAGGCACTCTAGCGCCCCCCCCCCCCCCACACACACACACACAGTTTGGTGTGTTTTTAAGCATTGCTACAGGTGCCTCTACTTCACATGTATTGGGTGGCTCTCATTGCTTGGGTACTAACTTCAGCTGGAGCTAAAGAGCCCAGTGAAGTGCAAGAGAAAAAATTGGAGTGGATTTCTTCTGTAGATGCACACGGCTATAGGGATATTGCCCATCTGTCTTGAATGTCTTACCTATTTACTGGAAAAGAGGTTACTAGGGTAAGTACACAATCTCTTTTTATACTAATTTTTTTATACTTTGGGCTCCTTTTTACTAAGGTGCGATAGTCATTTTAGCGTGCGTTAAACGCTAATGCATCCATAGACTATAATGAATGTGTTAAAGTTTAGCGTGCGCTAAAATGGCTATTGTGCCATAGAATAGACGTCTTTATTTTTTATTTATTCAACAAATAATTACAAGTTAAACCACTTGTTCAAAAAATTCAGTGCCTAATCTAGACATAATTCTTAAAAATATAAAGTAAGCCATTGATAATAAAAACTAAGGCACTTTCTCAGACCACAACTATAGAGTATAGGAGAAGTAAAGGAAAGATTTAGGAAAATCATATTTCTAAAGTAAAACATCTTTGCTAACAAAGACGATATAACCTCAACCTTATATCATTATTTCTCCATTTTGAACTTCTTGAGATCCAAAAAAGGACCTCAGATGTTCAGGCTGGAAAATGACATATTTCAGACCCAAATATTTAATGACACATTTATATGGATATGCCAATAAATATATATCTCCTAGTTTCCTTGTCTCCTCTCTCATAAGAACATAAGACCATCAAACCCAGTAGCCAATCCAGATCACTAGTACCTGGCCAAAACCTAAGGTGTAGCAATATTCCATGTTCCCAATGCAGGACAAGCAGTGGCTTCCCCCTTGTCTTTCTCAATAACAGACTATGGACTTTTCCTCCAGGAACTTGTCCAAACCTTTCTTAAAACCAGCTAACCGCTCTTACCACATCCTCTGGCAAAGCGTTCCAGAGCTTAACTATTCTCCCAGTGAAAAAAATTTCCTCCTATTGGTTTTAAAAGTATTTCCTTGTAGCTTCATTGAGTGTCCCCTAATCTTTGTAATTTTTGACAGAGCGAAAAATCGATCCACTTGTACCCATTCTACTCCACTCAGGATTTTGTAGACTTCAATCATATCTCCTCTTAGCTATCTCTTTTCCAAGCTGAAGAGCCCTAACCATTTTAGTCTTTCCTCATACGAGAGGAGTTCCATCCCCTTTACCATCTTGGTCGCTCTTCTTTGAACCTTTCCTAGCACCACTATATCTTTCTTGAGATAAGGAGACCAGAACTTAACGCAATACTCCAAATGAGGTCGCACTATGGAGCGATACAGGGGCATTATGGCATTCTTAGTCTTGTTAACCATCACTTTTTAAATAATTCCCAGCATCCTGTTTGCTTTTTTGGCCGCCACCGCACATTGGGCGGAAGGTTTCATCGTATTGTCTACAATGACACCCAGATCCTTTTCTTGGGCACTAACCCTCAAGGTGGACCCTAGCATCCGGTAGGTTGAGGTTATTCTTCCCAATGTGTATCACTTTGCATTTGCCCACATTAAATTTCATCTGCCACTTGGACATCCAGTCTTCCAATTTCCTAAGGTCTGCCTGCAATTTTTCACAATCTGTATGCATTTTAACAACTTTGAACAGTTTAGTGTTATCTGCAAATTTAATCACCTCACTCGTCATTCCAATTTCCAGATCATTTATAAATAAGATAAATATCACCGGTCCCTGTACAGACCCCTGCAGCACTACACTGTTTTCTCTCCTCCATTGAGAAAAATGACCATTTAACCCTACCTTATGTTTTCTATCCGATAACCAATTCTTAATCCACAACTGAACTTTGCTGCCTATCCCATGACACTTCAATTTTCTCAGGAGCCTCTCGTTAAGAAATTTACCAAAAGCTTTCTGAAAATCTAGATACACTATATCAACTGGCTCACCTTTATCCACATGTTCACACCTTCAAAGAAGTCAAGCAAATTTGTGAGGCAAGGGACTTAAACAAATTAGAAGAATGGGCGGCGAAATGGCAGATGAAGTTCAACATTGAGAAATGTAAAGTATTACATGTGGGGAGCAGAAACTCGGGGTACAACTATAAAATGGAAGGGATGTTATTGAATAAGAGTACCCAGGAAAGGGACTTGGGGGTAATGGTGGACATGACAATGAAGCCGTCGGCACAATGTGCAGCGGCCGCTAAGAGAGCGAATAGAATGCTTGGTATAATCAAAAAGGGTATTACAGCCAGAACGAAAGAAGTTATCCTGCCGTTGTATCGGGCGATGGTGCGCCCGCATTTGGAGTACTGCGTCCAATATTGGTCGCCGTATCTTAAGAAGGATATGGCATTAGTCGAGAGAGTTCAAAGGAGAGCAACACGTCTGATAATAGGTATGGAAAACCTGTCATATTCTGAGAGATTGGAGAAGCTGGGTCTCTTTTCCCTGGAGAAGAGGAGACTTAGAGGGGATATGATAGACTTACAAGATCATGAAGGGCATAGAGAGAGTAGAGAGGGACAGATTCTTCAAACTTTCGAAAAATAAGAGAACAAGAGAACATTCGGAAAAGTTGAAAGGGGACAGATTCAAAACAAATGCTAGGAAGTTCTTCTTTACCCAACGTGTGGTGGACACCTGGAATGCGCTTCCAGAGGACGTTATAAGGCAGAGTACGGTACTGGGGTTCAAGAAAGGATTGGACAAATTCCTACTGGAAATGGGAATAGAGGGGTACAGATAAAAGATTACTGCACAGGTCCTGGACCTGTTGGGCCGCCGCGTGAGCGGACTGCTGGGCACGATGGACCTCGGGTCTGACCCAGCAGAGGCATTTCTTATGTTCCCTCAGCTGAACTCATGCTGACTCCTTGTAACTTCATCATGTTTGTCTACGTGTTCCGCAATTTTATTTTTTTATAATCATTTCTACTATTTTGCCCAGCACCGAAGTGAGGCTTACCAGTCTGTAATTTCCCAGATCTCTCCTGGAACACTTTTTAAAAATCAGCGTAACATTGGCCACCCTCCAATCTCCAATTTGAGCAACAGGTTACAGATCACTAACAGCAGGTCTGCAAGTTCATGTTTGAGTTCTTTTACTAAGGTCCTGGGATGTATACCATCTGGTCCTGGCGATTTGTCACTTTTTAACTTGTCGATTTGGCTCAGTACATCTTCCAGATTCACCGAGATTTCTTTCAGTTCCTCCGCATCATCACCCTTGAAAACCATTTCTGGTTCAGGTAAAGACCGAAGCAAAAAATTAATTCAGTCTTTCCTTCCTGAGCACTCCTTGGCCATCCAACGGTCCCACAGATTCCCTCTCAGGTTTTTTGCTTCTGATGTACTTAAAAAAATTGCTGAGTTTTTGCCTCTTTTGCAAGTTTATCTTCATATTCTTTCTTAGCTGCTTTATCAATGCTTTGCATTTAACATGCCAGTGCTTGTGATCCTTTTTCCATTCTTTAAAGGAATTTTTTGGCTCTAATAGCCTCTTTCACTTCAGCTTTTAACCATGCCGGCTCTCGTTTCCTATTCTTTCCACCGTTGCTGATACATGGTCTGGGCTTCTACGACGGTATTTTTAAATAACATCCATGCCTGGTTTACAGTCCTAACCTTTGCAACCAATCCTTTTAGCTTCTTTTTAACCATTTTCCTCATTTTATCATAGTTGCCCTTTTGAAAATTAAATGCCCCTACAGTAGATTGCTTTTGCGATGTTACTCCCGGTATCAGCTCAAATTCGATCATGTTATGATCATTGTTTCCCAGCGGACCCAACACAGTTAACTCCCATACTATGTCTTACATTCCACTAAGGAACAAATCTAAACTAGGAATTGTCTTTTTCTCTCTTGCGTTGATTTTGTCACATCCAGGTATAACCACATCCTCTGCCCACAGTAAAGTGAGAGAGCATTTTTAAAGTATATCCTCATAATTTTTATATTTTTCCATTAAATTTTATAGATTTTTTAAAGAATATACAATATGATAACCATAACATGAACAAAGGGTCAATGAGATTCCAGATACAGAACATAGAAAATTCAGTATACACCATATATACAATATACATTACCCAAATGTATATTTAAATTCACAGTATATATGAAACAATAAATTTTATGCACTAACAGTAATTTTATGTTGCATGATTGGGAAGTGATTGCAAATAGATTTGCAGTGCAGACCATTGTTTATGAAAGGAGATTATAGTGCCAAATTTTTTAGCAAGGACTAACTCTTATCTATTATGTAAAACTGATTGCCACCAATGGTGAGAAGAGAGAAGTTGAGAAGATTTCCAATGTGAGAGAATGTTTTTTAGCGCTATGGCAAGGAAAATATCAAAACGTTTGACATGGTATTCTAATAGCGATATTCTAGGAGCATGAGATTTAAATATTATTATGGAAAGAGAAATTTCAGTTGGTATATTAAAAATGTTTTGAATATCCCAAATTTATTGCCAAAATTATTGGGCATAAGTATATTTATAAATCATATGCAAAAGTGAGCCAACTGCCTGTCCACAGATCCAACAACTATTAGTAGGTAGAAGACCTGCTAAAGAGAGTTTATGAGAGTCCATACAGCTTTGTGGTAGAAGAAAAACATGGACTGGGACATATTAGCTGAAGCCAATGGCCTCAAAGTTTTGCTCCATAATTGAGACCAGTCTTTCTTTTCCAGTGATGTTACAATCTATTTCCCCAAATGTGTTGCAAGCTGCTAATGGTGGCTTCACAAATGGGCAATAGTATTTTGTAAAGGGCTGAGGCTGTATGTCCATTCTATAGGATGAGGAATGGCTTTAGTTGGAATCACAGGGATAGCCCTATGGAAGGTATTTATGTGTAAATCATTTTTATTAGAAGCAGGACTCAGCAATAAACAACAGAAACAATGCAACTAGAAATATGACATGTTCTACAGACCAACTGCAAACCAACCCCAAACTAACCCCCCACCCTCCCCACCTCCCTCCCACCCCTAAAGCAGCAGCAGCAACTAAACTAGACAAAGAAAACAATATCTTGGGGAAGGAAAACAAGTGATTAAAGGAGTCCCAAAGTTGGCGTTGAACATATGGTGTAAATGTGATACTAAAGGGCTGCCAACATTGACGGAACAACCGTCAAGTCAGCAATGTCTCTCCTCTCCAGCAACATTTGTTGTAGCATCAAAGATCTCCACTGAGAAGTGGTAGGAGGCTGGGATGAAAGCCACTGTGTCAGTATACATTTCCATCCCAACAACACAGTCTTCTGAAGAAAAGCTGAACATCCCGGTTGCGGAGGATGGAAACGGATCTGTAGAAAATTTGGATGCAGTCGCCAGGAGCAGTCCCAGAGATGCGCTACAGATGACACCAGTTGGACCCAGAAGCGAGATATAATAATAATAATAATAATAACTTTATTCTTATATACCGCCAACAATCTTGCGACTTCTAGGCGGTTTACAATGAAGATAAATTGCACAGACATCGAATTACAGAGTGTAGCGGTGAATATCTGATAGTAGCAACAATAAAAATAATAACAGTTTATATATTGCAGGACCGTGAAGTTCCATGCGGTTTACAATGAATTAGAAAAATTCCATAAATTGTGAGGAACATTCATAGTTAGAGATTAGAGGTTAACAGTTTACAAGATCTAAATTGGGGAGGGATTGCGATGGGGGCTATTGTTCTGATTCGTTACCTAGGTATTTCGAGAACAGGTATGTTTTTAGGTGTTTCCTAAATTCACCATAATTGTTTGAGTGTGTAATTAGTTTTTCCAAGTCTTTGCCCCATAAGGCTGCTTGGTATGATAGAAGTTGTTGATGGTATCTCTTATATTTGCATCCTCTGGCTGGTGGGGAAACGAATTTCTGGTGTGCTCTTCTCTCATGTCTTTTGGTTGGGAATGAGAAGAGATCTGTTATATATTTAGGGGCTAGACCGGATAATACCTTGAAGCAGAGACATCCCAGTTTGAACTTCGTACGTGCCTCCATTGGCAGCCAATGCAGGAGTCGGTAGGAAGGGGTTATATGATCGGACTTTTTCAGTCTGAAGATCAACCTGACTGCTGCGTTTTGGATCAGTTGAAGTCTCTGCATTTGCTTCCGGGTGATTGCCAGATGGGTAATGTTGCAATAATCAAGGTGGCTTAGTATTAGGGATTGTACCAGAATTCTGAATGCTGAAGCGTCGAAGTATGCTTTAATGGACCTAAGTTTCCAGAGAGTAAAAAACCCCTTTCTGACTAGGGAGTCCACATGGTCTTTCATAGTTAGACCTTGATCCAGTATTACCCCCAGCACCTTCATTGTAGGTTGAATAGGGTAGTTAAGATTGTTAATGCGTAGTGGTGTTGTGGTGATAGGTGGGTGTGGCGAGGCTATGAAGAATTTAGTTTTATCTGAATTAAGCTTCAGTTTGAATTCTGTGGTCCATTGTTCCATCAGGTTTAGCGCTTCTGTTGCCGTGGGGATGATTTCGGAGGGTGACGTATTAAACGGGATAATGATTGTGAAGTCATCCGCATAACTGAATACTTTTATACCCCGTTGGGCCAGCTGCATGCCTAGTGATGATATATAGACGTTAAAGAGTAGTGGGGATAATGGAGACCCCTGTGGAACGCCTGATGGGTTTCTCCATGTTTTAGAGAGGTTGCAGTTGAAGCGTACTTGATAGGTGCGGGTCGTAAGGAATCCTCGGAACCAGTCGAATACCTCACCTCCGATGCCGATTGCGTCTAAACATTGTAGCAATTTTTTGTGATCCACCAGGTCGAAGGCCGAGCTCATGTCAAATTGCATGATTAAGGCATTGTGGCCCTTGCTGAATAAGTTGCGTAAGTATTCTAGGGTCGCTGCAATCGCCGTCTCAGTGCTAAACAGAGGTCTGAAGCCAGACTAGTAGTGAGAACTGATCAAGGTAGTTCATCAATTGGGTATGTACTAAACCTTCCATTATTTTTACGAAGAATGGAATGGATGCTACCGGTCTATAGTTGGTTACAGATGTTAGGGATTGTTTACGATTTTTTGGAATTGGGGTGATTATAATGTGACCGTTATTCGTTAGGAATTTTCCGTTTTTGAATTTATTGGTCAGATAACTCCACAGTGTTAGTTTAAAGTCTAATGGGGCTGTTTTCATAATGTTGGGGGGACAGGGATCTAGAATGCAGTGTGATTTAGTGTACTTGTTATAGAGTTTTATGAAGTTATTCCATTCTAGATCCTGAAAGGAGGTCCAAAACATATCCACAGGTATTTCGTTTTCATGTATGTTGGCTATTTGATGTGCAGGTATGTTGTTTGTTGGGCAATTGTTCCTTAGGTTCTTAATTTTTGAGTCAAAGTGTTGAACTAGATCGTCTGCTGATGGAAGTTTTATGTCATACATGGATTGATTGTGGCGTGTGGTGTCGAATAAATTTGTAACCAGGTTGAACAGTTCTTTAGTGTTGAATCCTTTTGAACTCATATTGGATGTATGAATTTTGGATGAGTAGAATGTTTTTCTTTTATCAGTTGTTTGTAGTCCTTTATGTTGGATCTCCAATTGTTCCGGTCTAATATTTCTCCTGTTTTATTCCAGATCCTTTCTAGTCGTCTTACTGATTGTTTCATGTTTAATAGTTCGGAGTCGAACCATTTATTATATTTATTTGAGCGGTTTGTTCTGTTTCGTTTAGGGGCTATTTTATCTAGGATGGATGTGCTTGTTTTCGTCCACTGTTCCCAGAACTCATCCCCTTCATTTATTTCCTCACGCGATTCGTAATGTGCCCAGTATTCCTCTGGGTTGATGTGGCCCCTTGTGAGATGTTCTTTTTTTATCTTTGGGTGAGTTTTTTCTTTTGGTTGATTCCAGATTAAGTTAAAGTAGTAGGTGAAATGATCGGACCAGATGTCGTGGTACCAGATACCGTCGGATATAGAAATAGAGGGATTCAGGATCTCTTTTGAGGACATAGCTACCAAATCTAGCTGATGGCCTTTTTCATGAGTTTGTGTGGATGAAGGGAGATTGTAGTTGAGTGAGGATAGGAAGTTTTTAAGATCTTTCGTGTCAGGATTGTCCTCATTCTCTAAGTGTATGTTTACATCTCCTGCTATAATATTGTAAGACAGAGTAATTGAATTATGTAGAATGAATTCGTAGAAATCCTCTCTGGCCTTTGACCAGCTTTTTGGCGGGACATAAAATAGAATACAGGAGAGGTATTCTTCTAGATTCTTATTACTAATTTTGCATGCTAGTATTTCTAATTGGTTGGTTATCTTGGATTCTACTAATTCAAGTTCAAGTTCTTCCTTAAGGATGACTGCCAGTCCTCCCCCTCTTCTGTCTTCGCGGTTTAACATGCAAATTTTATAGTTATCTGGCATTAGGTCGTTTAGTATTGGATCTTCTTCGGACAGTAGCCATGTTTCTGTTAGAAAGAGGCAGGCTAACTGCTTGTTGATGATCCAATCTTTGATTAAGAAAGCCTTGTTCCTTACTGATCTAGTGTTGAGGTAGGCGCAGGGAACAGAGGTAGTGGTGATGGGTAAGGCGAATGTAGTGGTTTTGATTGGTTTTATTTCCCTTGTTCTTTTTTTGGTGGTACGATGTGGTCTACCATTACTTGTGATTATTTTGATATGATTTACTCTTTCTTCCTGTTGGTGTGACAGGGTAATGAACGGAGTGAAGTTTTGGATAGAGCGAGATAACGTCCCTAACGTTATTGCTTAATAAATAGATCAATAGGATCAATAAGAGCTTCATGTTTGCTGGTTGTTGTTATTGGTGCTAATCTTTGAAAAAGGTCGGCTTTTCTGTGTCTGGAGGGGGGCGGAGCAGGGCTCCCACGCTCCTCTCCTTGCTGCAGAAGGACCGGCAAAAGAGGCAGGTTCCTCCGGTGCTAATCTTTGAAAAAGGTCGGCTTTTCTGTGTCTGGAGGGGGGCGGAGCAGGGCTCCCACGCTCCTCTCCTTGCTGCAGAAGGGCCGGCGAAAGAGGCAGGTTCCTCCGGTGCTAATCTTTGAAAAAGGTCGGCTTTTCTGTGTCTTGAGGGGGGCGGAGCAGGGCTCCCACGCTCCTCTCCTTGCTGCAGAAGGGCCGGCGAAAGAGGCAGGTTCCTCCGGTGCTAATCTTTGAAAAAGGTCGGCTTTTCTGTGTCTGGAGGGGGGCGGAGCAGGGCTCCCACGCTCCTCTCCTTGCTGCAGAAGGGCCGGCGAAAGAGGCAGGTTCCTCCGGTGCTAATCTTTGAAAAAGGTCGGCTTTTCTGTGTCTGGAGGGGGGCGGAGCAGGGCTCCCACGCTCCTCTCCTTGCTGCAGAAGGGCCGGCGAAAGAGGCAGGTTCCTCCGGTGCTAATCTTTGAAAAAGGTCGGCTTTTCTGTGTCTGGAGGGAGGCGGAGCAGGACTCCCACGCTCCTCTCTTTGCTGCAGAAGGGCCGGCGAAAGAGGCAGGTTCCTCCGGTGCTAATATTTGAAAAAGGTCGGCTTTTCTGTATCTGGAGGGGGGCGGAGCAGGGCTCCCACGCTCCTCTCTTTGCTGCAGAAGTGCCGGCGAAAGAGGCAGGTTCCTCCGGTGCTAATCTTTGAAAAAGGTCGGCTTTTCTGTGTCTGGAGGGGGGCGGAGCAGGGCTCCCACGCTCCTCTCCTTGCTGCAGAAGGGCCGGTGAAAGAGGCAGGTTCCTCCGGTGCTAATCTTTGAAGAAGGTCGGCTTTTCTGTGTCTTGAGGGGGGCGGAGCAGGGCTCCCACGCTCCTCTCCTTGCTGCAGAAGGGCCGGCGAAAGAGGCAGGTTCCTCCGGTGCTAATCTTTGAAAAAGGTCGGCTTTTCTGTGTCTGGAGGGGGGCGGAGCAGGGCTCCCACGCTCCTCTCCTTGCTGAAGAAGGGCCGGCGAAAGAGGCAGGTTCCTCCGGTGCTAATCTTTGAAAAAGGTCGGCTTTTCTGTGTCTGGAGGGGGGCGGAGCAGGGCTCCCACGCTCCTCTCCTTGCTGCAGAAGGGCCGACGAAAGAGGCAGGTTCCTCCGGTGCTAATATTTGAAAAAGGTCGGCTTTTCTGTGTCTGGAGGGGGGCGGAGCAGGGCTCCCACGCTCCTCTCTTTGCTGCAGAAGGGCCGGCGAAAGAGGCATGGTCCTCTGGTGCTAATCTTTGAAAAAGGTCGGCTTTTCTGTGTCTGGAGGGGGGCGGAGCAGGGCTCCCACGCTCCTCTCCTTGCTGCAGAAGGGCTGGCGAAAGAGGCAGGTTCCTCCGGTGCTAATCTTTGAAAAAGGTCGGCTTTTCTGTGTCTGGAGGGGGGCGGAGCAGGGCTCCCACACTCCTCTCCTTGCTGCAGAAGGGCCGGCGAAAGAGGCAGGTTCCTCCGGTGCTATAAAAGTACACGTTGCCAGTTAGAAAGTTGGGCAGGGGCAGCCGGGCTGAAAGTTGAGGAGCAGCACCCGAAGGCAGAGGGCTGCTCCCGAAGAAATCCGGTGAAGTTAGCAGGGGATTCGGGGGCGGAGCAGGGCTCCCACGCTGCCCGAAGATTGCTGGGCTGAGAGTGAGGAGCTCTCACGCGGCCCGAAGTTCCTTCCTGCGGCAGGAGAACAGTTTTTTCGTTGGGGCAGCTCCCGGTTTCAGTGGGGGCTGCCCTGAAGAGAAGAGCTGTGTGAGCTGCTCTGCAGAGGGCTTCGGGAGGCGGAGCTGGACTCCCACGCGGCCCGAAGTTCCTTCCTGCGGCAGGAGAACAGTTTTTTCGTTGGGGCAGCTCCCGGTTTCAGTGGGGGCTGCCCTGAAGAGAAGAGCTGTGTGAGCTGCTCTGCAGGGGGCTTCGGGAGGCGGAGCTGGACTCCCACGCGGCCCGAAGTTCCTTCCTGCGGCAGGAGAACAGTTTTTTCATTGGGGCAGCTCCCAGTTTCAGTGGGGGCTGCCCTGAAGAGAAGAGCTGTGTGAGCTGCTCTGCAGGGGGCTTCGGGAGGTGGAGCTGGACTCCCACGCGGCCCTAAGTTCCTTCCTGCGGCAGGAGAACAGTTTTTTCATTGGGGCAGCTCCCGGTTTCAGTGGGGGCTGCCCTGAAGAGAAGAGCTGTGTGAGCTGCTCTGCAGGGGGCTTCGGGAGGCGGAGCTGGACTCCCACGCGGCCCGAAGTTCCTTCCTGCGGCAGGAGAACAGTTTTTTCGTTGGGGCAGCTCCCAGCTCCCAAGCGGGCAAGTCAAGAACATATGACCAAGAGAGGCCTGAGATTGATTGCATTTACCACAACAATGTCCCGCACTGATTCCCATCTTGAAGGCTCTGCTAGGCACATAAAAAGCTCGTAAGAGAAACTTATAATTCCACTCCTTCTCAACTATAGACAAATTGGATTTATTGCCTGTGCGAACCATCTCATCAGTAATGGGAATCTGTAGATTAGCAGTCCATTTCTGAGCCAGGGCAGCGTAATCCAGGTCACCCGAAAGCTCCTGTAAGAACTTATGATAAAATTTGAGAGGTATCGGCTCCTGAGCCGTGAGACAAACCACCTCCTGTAGCTGTTCCCGAATGTCCTCCTTCAACGCACCTAGGGTCAAGGCCATCAAATAGTGCTGGAGTTGTCTATAGGCCAACCAATCCGCAGGGAGCAGGTGGAATGTCATTTGGAGTTCTGCAAACGAAAGAGGCAGGCCTTCCAATGTCACAGCTTGAGATACATATTGAAGTCCACCTTGCGACCAACGCTGGAACGATGGAGAATCCAGGCCAGGCAGAAAGTCCCCATTACCCAATATGGGCAGGCAAGGCGTACACCTAGGTGAGATCTTTAATAGTCTTCATACCATCTTCCAAGCCCTGCGCATGGCAGGCAAGAAAGGGTCTGACTGCAACTGAGGTAAATCAGGCAATTTAGAAACATGAAGAAGATAGCTAAAGTGGTAGGGACTATAATGAAAACACTCAATCTCAGGCAAAAAAAGCCAAGTAGAGTTACAGAACCAGTCATGGATGTGACGCAGTTGACAAGCAAGGTTAAACCTAGAAATACTCAACAAGCCCAACCCCCCTTGATCTTTAGGAAGCATCAGTGTAGATAACGATATCCTAGCCCTTTTACCCTGCCACAAATAAGCAGAAAGTTGAGACCAGTGTTTTGATAAATGCTGTGGTGTTAACATTAAAGGAAGTGTTTGTAATAAGTAAAGCCATTGCGGAATGACCATCATGTTATAGAGGGCAATGCGACCAGAGAGGGAGAGAGGGTATGCTCGCCAGTTGCATAAGGTGACTGCAGTGCGATGGAGCAAGGGCAATACATTTATATTTTATAGGCTAAGGAAAAACCCTACTCCAGGACTCCCGCACCTCTGACAAAGTAGGGAGTGCCAGAGACTTCTGCCTATTCAAGATCAAGCCTGAGTAAATGTGAAACTCATTGAGTAATTCCAACGCTCGAAGTAACGAGCGCTGCGGAGTACCCAAAGTGAGCAAAAGGTCATCTGCAAAAGCCAGCATACGCAACTGTGAAATGCCCTCAGGTAATCCTGTTATCTCATCATATCTCTGGAGCGTGCACAAAAAAGGGTGTAAATATAAAAGGAAAAGAAGAGGGGACATCGGACACCCCAGCCAAGTACCTCTGCCAATGGGGAACGAAGAAGTCCACACCCCATTTACCATCACCGATGCATTAGGCCCCGTGTAAAGAGCCTGCAGAGAAGCGAGATACCCTCCCTGAATCCCCATATACTGTAATACCTGAAATAAGTAATGCCAATTAACCTTGTCAAAAGCTTTGGCTGCATCAAGCCCCACAAGTAGACCAGGAAGCCGCATCCGCTGAGCAAAAGAACTCTCTGAACATTAAGAACAGAGTGACGATTCCGAACAAAACCCACCTGCTCAGGAACAATAAGAGCAGGCAACAAGGGGGCTAACCGATCAGCCAATATACGAGCAAATATTTTAATATCAACATTTAATAACGATATTGGCCGATAGGATTCTAAATCGGTTGGCGGCTTGGAGGGTTTAGGTATTAAGGAAATCAAGGCTTCGTTGGCGTAACAAGGGAGTGTCCGCTGCACCTGGATGGCCTTATAATATTCCAAAAGGGAGCCCCCAATGGAAAGAGACAAGATCTTATAAAACTCAGGGGAATAGCCATCAGGCCCTGGTGCAGTACAGGACCTCTGTTTCTTGATAGCTTGCAGCACTTCCTGCAATTGCAAGGGCCCATCCAAGAGGGATATCTGAGCGACTGTCAGTTTGGGCATACCAGCGTCTTCCAGATAGTCACACACATCTGGTCCTGTGTAAAGACCGGGAGACGCATAGAAGGCCTCAAAATAACGGTAAAAGGTAGCAGAAATATCCGCCGGAGACGTCAAAATCTTATCCGGGCTCTCATGGATCATGGAGATGTATCGGGACCCCTTCCAACTCCTAGTGATGGACACCAACAGCTTCTCCGCCCTATTACCATATTTGTAAAATTTAAATTTACGGTAAAACAGCAATTTTTTTGTGCGTTCATGAATGAGTGAGTTGAGGGCTACTAGTACTGTCTGATAAGCCTCCCTATTAGCAGCCGTGGGGTGGTGCAGTAATACACCTTTCAAAAATACCAATTGTTGTTCTAGAGCCACTATGCAACTTGCTATACGTCGAGTACGCTTGGCTACATAAGCCCCCCACGTAAAACCACGTCCCAGAACAAAGCAAGCTGCTCCAAATGCTGGGAATTAAAGTGACAATAGTTTTCCCACTTGCCCAACAAAAACTGTTGAAAATGAGCATCTTGATGTAAATAGGAGGGGAATCTCCAACCCGCCCCTGGATCCACAGGCCCACCCACCGCAATATCAAGCCAGATCATATTATGATCAGACACTTCCAAGGGGCCTATGGTTGCCTCAGTGACCCTAGAGAACAAGGACTCCGATAGTAAAATATAATCAATCCTAGAAAATGATCCATGGGCTTGGGATTGGTGAGTAAAATCCTTCTCTGTGGGATGAAGCAACCGCCAAGGATCAACCAATCCAAGGGCACGGCAGAGATAGGGAATCCCTCTTGTCTGCTTCGGAGAGGACACCCCTGAGGAACCAGAGCGGTCCAGGGCAGGATCCAATACCTGGTTCAAGTCGCCAACTAATAATAAAGGGCAATCCGAGTCTTGCAAACAAATATTAACCAGATTTTGAAAATAGGCGTGCTTATAAGTATTAGGGCCATATCCCACCAAGAGACAGAAGGGCCCTCCGGGCCCTGAGGATCTCGCCGTTGGACCTGAATATCACATGCCAAGCCCTTTCGAATAAGGATAGCAACCCCCGCCTTTTTCTCCGGGGAAAAGGCATAATGTAAGTCCCCTACCCAACCCCTCTGGAGCTTTTTATGTTCCTGGTCAGTAAGCCGAGTCTCCTGGAGACAAGCAATTGGGACAGGATCTTAGTGCGCTTAACCGGGGACGTAACTCCCAATACATTCCAAGAAATTATTCGAATTGTGCGATCACCCACAAGGCACCCCACTACTGATCCAAAAGCATATCAACCGCTGAGAAACAATGGTCTCTGGGCGCCCAGCCTCACCCCAAGACCCAGTGCACTCAAACCAGACACTCCATACTCTCATCCCCACACAAGCATACACAAGAGACAAAGCAAAAATCAAAACATGGTACAATAATAGTGCTGCTGCCACTTCCCAGAAACTAATCCCCCCAACCCCAACATTCAACCCCATATATCCCCGCCATAACGGATATAAACAGGTCACAGAAAGACACTAAACTCAGGGCCGCCCTGGCCAACCAGAAATAATAGCCCCTTAATGCAATACAGGACTAATAACCCCTCAGTGCAATAAGTCTATAAAGACAGACTGTTACTAAAGAACACACAATTCCAAACAGTAAGACCTAACTGTTACCCCAGAGGCCGGGCCACTTATGGTCTGTATAAAATCAGCAGCTGCCTCCGGGGACTGGAATGATTTCCAGACACCATTATGGTGGACCCGAAGCAAAGCTGGATAATTGAATTGGAAACCTCTGTTTGATATCCGCAAGCTTGGTGCATAAAGGATAGTAAGGCTTCCTCTTTTCTTGTAAAGCAACAGAGAAATCTTGGCTAATGCGGACAGGCGCTCCATTATATTGTAGTACATCCCGCTTGGCCCGATATTGTTGTAAAAGTTCCACCTTATAACGAAAATTTAACAGTTTTAGAATGACTACCCGCGGGCGCGTTTCCAAGCCCACTCGGGATCCCAGGCAGTGAGCCTGTTCCAATCGCAGTGGGCCCAGGGAGGAGGGTAAAGGCAGTTCTTCTTGGAGCCAACGCTCCAAAACATCCAGCAAAAGGCATAATACGCAAGTTGGAGCGTAGCGATCGATTTTCCAGATCGTCAAGTTTCTCCAACTGGGTATGTACTTGGGCCTGGAGCGCGGTCAAAGCAGTCGCCAGAGTCGCCGATGAGTCCTCAAGCATCGAGTCTCACTGCTCTAACTCTGTGGTACGCACCGCTGCCGCAGACAAGATATTCTCGATGTTAGAGATTTGAGAAGAGTGTTGCTCCATTTTCAGTCCCAAGACTTGCGCAATCGCCTCTTTGATGTCACACAAAGCTGTCTCAGTAAGATGCGAGATCGCGCTGCAGGGCTCACCACCATCTTGCCCTCAGAAGGCCGCACACGCTCGCGATCTTTTTGAGCAGGTTTAGATGTCATGGTGTCCTGGGAATGGGTAATGTACCTGTCCATATATTGAGGAGCCCGTTGATGCACAACGCGAGCGTCGGTAAGCTAAATAGTCCCGTAAGTGAGTGAAAGTTAGCAGGGCGGCCCTGGAGCAATCAAGAAAGCATCCTTACTCGCTCATAGCTTCACGTGACCTATGGAAGGTATTTAGAAGATTTTTGTGCATAAGGCAATGGTGTAGTTACCTCGAAGACAAAGACCTGAACATCAAACCCACCAAGGATTAGTGCGCAGGAAAACGAGATCTCTTCTGGAACACAGTGTCTGAGTCTCTAACCCCCCACCCCCGACGAGCAACCCAACATCAATGCTGAATAGCTGGAACAAAACCATAACCAACACCCTTGATGCCATAACCCCCTTCCATCCATGCAAAATAAAACCAAATTGGACCTCGCCCTGGTTCATGGATTCATTCAGAGAAGACAAACAACTGTGCAGGCAACTGGAGAGGAAATGGAGAAAAAGCAATGTGCAGGAGCACAAAACACAATGAAGAGCAGCAATAAATAAATACAAGCACAACATATCTGAGGCTAAGAAAAACCATTATGCCAGTACCAAAACAACTGACAATAAAAAAACTAACATTCCCACCGATCCAAGAATCTACCACACCAACAAAATATCAGCACAAGACCTAGCGGATGTCTTCCTCAATAAAATAAAATCAGTCCAAGCAGATGTTGCAAAGACAACCACCCCAAGTACTCCCCAATTTAACACTCCTGAGTACTACTCTGAACCCATCAAAGCAGACCAAAGCTGGACCTCTTTCATCAACCTCTCCATCACCGATACCAAAAAACTTATATCAAAACTATCTACACGCAGCAGCCCCACATACCTCCTCTTAGCCGCTCCCCACCATATCATTGCCTGGCTCACCAACCTCCTAAATAGCTCCCTAAATCAGAGCCAATTACCCAAAGAAATGGGTAAAATCGCTCTCACTCCCATACCGAAAACATCACATGCAGACCTCTCCACAGCCTCAAACTACAGGCCCATTGCTGGCATTCCTATTCTTACCCAAATTCTTGAAACCCATGTAAGCAAACAACTAGCTTCATACATTTAGCAACATTCTTGCCTTCACCCAGATCTAGAAAACAACACAGCATAAAGCTCCTCATCATCATTCTAATCACTAAAATCAAACAACTACTAAGCACGGGCCGACAAGCAATACTCTTTCAGTTTGACATTTTCATGGCCTTCGACTCTATGGACCACCAATTGCTCCTAACCAAACTATCAGAAATTGGAATAACAGGGATAAGAACATAAGAACATAAGAAATGCCTTCACCGGATCAGACCGAGGTCCATCTAGTCCGGTGCTCCGCACACGCGGCAGCCCATTTAGGTACTCCTTTCTGGAGACCCGACTTTACCGTATCCCTCAATATGATATGCAAGAAGGTGTGCATCCAACCTGCGCTTGAATCCCAGTACAGTAGTCTCCGCCACAACCTCCTCCGGGAGTGCATTCCAAGCACCCACCACTCGCTGTGTGAAACAGAACTTCCTGACATTTATCCTGAACCTGCTGCCGCTCAGTTTCAGGCTATGTCCTCTTGTCCGTGTCACATCAAAGAATGTTAGCAATGCTGCTTCTTGGTCTATTATATCAAATCCTTTTAATATTTTAAAAGTCTCTATCAAATCCCCTCTCAGTCTTCTCTTCTCGAGGGTAAACAATCCCAGTTTCCTGAGTCATTCTTTGTAGCTCAAATGCTCCATTCCTTTGACAAGTTTCGTGGCTCGCCTCTGCACTTTCTCCAACAGAGTTATATCCCTCTTGAGGTATGGAGACCAGTGTTGGACACAATATTCTAAGTGCGGTCTGACCATTGTTCTATAAAGTGGCATTATGACATCTTCCGATCTACTCGTGATCCCCTTCTTCAAATTATGCCTAACATAATTTGCCTAACATAATTTGCTTTCTTCGCCGCCGCCGCACATTGTACCGATGGCTTTAGGGTATTGTCAATCAGTACCCCCAAATCCTTTTCTTGTTCGCATTTTACTAATGTCACCCCCAACATCTTATACTCGTGTTCTTTGTTTTTCCTTCCTAGATGCATCACCTTGCATTTGATTATGTTAAAGTTCATCTGCCACTTTGTCACCCACGTTTCCAGCTGGTTCAAATCTTTCTGCGGAAATAGTTCACCGACTTCCTATAGAACCGTGAATACACAGTCAAAAAGGGCGGTGAGATTTCCAACACCTGGAAGGCATTCTGTGGCGTTCTACAAGGCTCTCCACTATCCCACATCCTTTTTAACTTATTTATGAGCTCACTCGGACACATCAAGTTAAAAGATGAAGCCATACTGTCCTATGCAGATGACATCCTCCTCATTCCCATAACCAACAGCCAGACAAACACTACCGAAAAAATCTCAAACATGGTAAAAATACAAACCTGGGTAACAAACTAAAACTTAACACCACCAAAACCAAAGCCATCTGCTTCCACGCTGCTCAACAGAATGCTCTGACGAACATCACCCTTCAATCTGGCACCACCCTCACGGAGAAATCTTCTAAAGTGCTTGGCTGCATCCTAGATGACACACTCACGATGGAACCTCAAATCTCCAAATCTCCTCTGGAAAAAGACCATCTTCACTATGTGACAACTAAGACTCACTAAAGCCATACTTTCATCAACATCATTTTGCTCTGATCGTCCAGATGATGGTTTTGCCACAACTGGATTACTGTAACTCTGCTTACTTGTGCATCAACCCCACCCTAATCCACAGACTGCAGCTCACCAGCAAAGATATACAAGTTGAAGATATATAATTTTCAACTTAAAGAAATATGATTCAATCTCAGCTTTCATCAAACAATTACACTGGTTACCTATCCCATTGTGGATAAACTTCAAAATATCATGCATCTTACACCACATACTCCATGGAGATTCAGCCGCCCCTCTTACCCATCTATTTTCAATGGCCTCTAGGAAAATCCTTAACAGAATTCAACTAAACATGCCGCCCACAAAAAAATTTTCAATACATCCAAATTTTCCATTCCATGCTAACTTTCCTGGGCATAAAAACTTGAAATGAACTCCCAGAAACAATCAGAATGGAAATAAGCTACACCCGATTCTGAAAAAAGTTGAAAACAATTGTTTCTTTCAATCTACCATCCTACAATTTAGACCTCTCCTTCAAGTCCTTTCTCTGCCCCTTTCTAAACCCTGCCCCCTCTCACCCCTTCTCTCTGTAAGTCGCCTAGAGCCTGCTCAATTAGGGGAGATCTTTCTCTTTGATAGTCAGGGCTTCTTAGGTGAACCCAGAAAAACCAAGAAGAGCAGATCCACCAGGAGACAGGAAAGTGTAGAAATGTGATACCTACAAACAAGGTCAAGGAGTTAGAGAATGAGGTCCTAGACAAGTTTGACATATTTTCCCAAGAACAAAAACAAGATCCCTCTTTACAAAGTTTATGGAGGAGGAAGTAGGAACCAAAGACTTCTTTCCCAAATTTTTGATATCCTCGAGTGATTCGAGACAGGGTCACAGAGGAGGAAAAGAAACAAGTCAGAATCCCCAAAGTATTTAGAAACCTCCTCTTAGTAATGGCCCACTCTATTTCATTTGCAAGGGAGCTGGTGGTAGATGCATGGAAGTGTTTCCCAGTAGAGGTGATGGAGACAAAGTCTTTGTCTGAGTTCAAGTAAGCATGGGACAGGCACATGGTATCTCTTAGGGAAAGAACGAGATAGTGGATGAGCAGACTGGGTAGGATATTTGGTTTTTATCTGCCTTCATGTTTATATGATTCTATATATTGGCAGGCCATTTAGCTGATGCAGGGACTTTAGAACAGATAACGGCCTGGTTTTTCTGACTGGTATCTTTCAAGACATATGAGCCTATTGCCATTCTTGTCCGGCATGCCAGAAGGTGCTCTTTGGAGTTCCAAAAAAGCCCCACTGTTCTCTTTACCACCTATGGAAAATCTACTGGAGAGGAGGGTAGCTGTGGACCAGTTTGTTTGTTTATTAGTATTTATATACCGCTCTTTGTTACAACTTCAGTTTAAAAGAAAAGAATGCCAAAATTTAAGTATAGGTAAAAGAAAGAGAAAAAAATATCATTTAGTTGGTTGTAGAAAGCGAAAAAAATGATCATTTAGTTGTTGTATGATCCAATGCCCAAATAAAAATTAAAAACCATATAAATATATAAAAATCAAAACTAAGAAGAAAATACCAATCCAAATAAATAAATTTTTAAGGAATCTCAAAATTTGGACTAGGTAGGCTCACAGCGAAGTTCATTTGGCAGGGAGTTACATAAATATAGAACTGATGCAAAATAAAGCAGAGTTTTGAGTAGTAATGTCAATCAGTTTAAAGTTGATGAATGCAAAGTGCGAACAGGTTTATACAGAACAAGTAATTTTGCAAGATAATCAGGCTGCCTACTGGTTAGTACTTTAAATGCCAAAGTTAATGCTTTATGCATCAGCCTATATTTTATCAGAAGTCAGTGATATTCCATGAACAATGGAGTGACAAAATCATACATCAGAGCATTTGTAAAAACTCTAATGGCAGTATTTTGAACTGTCTGCAATTTCTTAAGAGAAACTTGAGGAAGTCCTCTATGGTGGCAGGTCAATGAACCGTCCTGTATAGATATAGTAATCTAATTTTGAGGTGACCATTGTGTAAACAAAAGATTTGCAACAAGAAGTGTCTATATATGAACGTATTGAGTGAATCATGCATAAGGAAACAAGATCTAACTACCGAAACCAACTGTGGATGAAATGTCAATGCTGAATCTAAGTACTTCAAAGAATTTTGAAGTTGTTTAGACTGAGATCACAAAAGTGGGGATACTGTCAGAGATTGTGAAGAACCTGTAGTAGTAGTAATGCTGTAGTTTACTGAGGATTTAGAATTAGTTTATTTTGTGAGATCCATCTATCTGTCATATCTAAACATGCCTGCAAAGTTTTTAAATCTGGGGTTTTTTTTCAGATTTTGAGAAGATACCAATAAAATGTCATCAGCATAAATATAACAAAAATAGATGGAGCACTGGTAATATATATAACGTGATTTAAATCAAGGGAAAAAAGACCTCAAAATACCCCTAAAGTGTGATCAATAAAGTCACAAATATTTTGGGGTTAGGTATCATCACCGGTCAAAAACCCTTGAAGTATTTTTAATATTTTTACTTTTAATTGATTTTTAATGTTTTAAAATATTTTTTCTATTAATATAAATATAGTGTATATCTTTTTTATATATTTGCAATTTCTTTCTCTGAACAAATGAGCATATACATGACTAGCAACTATTGGTTCAATACCAAAATAATCATCATGCTTATATTTGAATAATAATAAGCACTTATCTTTGAAAACCCAACGGGGGCCCAGTCCGTTTCGCACTGATGGGCTTCTTCAGGGGTAATGAAAAGGCTTGTTAGATTGCCAGTTAGATTTCAACTTTGCTCAAAGATCAGTAGTGAGACTTTCATCGACTCCTCACCGAATTTTCATTACCCCTGAAGAAGCCCATCAGTGCGAAACGGACTGGGCCCCCGTTGGGTTTTCAAAGATAAGTGCTTATTATTATTCAAATATAAGCATGATGATTATTTTGGTATTGAACCAATAGTTGCTAGTCATGTATATGCTCATTTGTTCAGAGAAAGAAATTGCAAATATATAAAAAAGATATACACTATATTTATATTAATAGAAAAAATATTTTAAAACATTAAAAATCAATTAAAAGTAAAAATATTAAAAATACTTCAAGGGTTTTTGACCGGTGATGATACCTAACCCCAAAATATTTGTGACTTTATTGATCACACTTTAGGGGTATTTTGAGGTCTTTTTTCCCTTGATTTAAATCACGTTATATACATTACCAGTGCTCCATCTATTTTTGTTATATTATATGATTATTTGGACACTACTTTGTTTTCCATTCTTCCATTCAGTTAATCAGCATAAATATAACATTTAATCTGATGTTCCTGAATTCTCAAAACGAGGGGGCTTAAGAATATATTGAATAACAAGAGTGATAACATAGACCCTTGTGGAACGCCACAGGAAAGGTAACAAGGTGATGAACAAGAGGCACCAAATGAAACTTAAATGTTCTGTCTTTTAAGAAAGATTCAAACCAACTGAGTACAGTTGCTATTGGCTATCAATATCTATTTGTCATGATTGACTATGCTACCCGATATCTATGGGCCGTCCCATTGGAAAAGACATCTGCGTCCACTATTTGCCATTAAAAGTCATACAGGAGAAGTCATACAGAAGAAACCCTATAGGCTACCTGAAGCCAAGAAAACAGGTAGCAAGTGCTGGATAAGCAAGATTTTATCCTGAAGAATTAGAGAGAGAGTAAAGCTACTGTGAAGTGCTGGCAAGCTTAATTAAGTTGCTGATTGCACCTGAGGAGAAGTGCAATCTAAGGCAAAAGTGCATCTGGCTGCTAAGAGCAGATCTGGAATGGCAAGAAGCCTGGCAAGCCATGCAAGCAGAATCCTCTGAAGGTAGAGGATTATCAGCCCATTGAAGGGATAGCCAAAACATTTAAATATAGGTAAAAGAAAGAGAGTGAAGAGAAAAAAAAAATTATCAATTACTTGCTGTATGATCCAGTGCCCAAATAAAAATTAAAAACCATATAAATATATAAAAATCATAACTAAGAAGAAAATGCCAATCCAAATAAATACATTTTTTAAAAAGGAAGTCTCCAAGAGGGAGCAAGTCAAGTGATCTACAACAGTCAGTGGACTTAAAGAGGTTAAACAGTGGCGTACCAAGGGGGGGGGGCGGTCCGCCCCGGGTGCAAGCCCCGAGGTGGTGCACAGCTGGCCACCCACCGGGGAATAGGCTGCCGCCGGGGAAAGGCTTCCACTGCCGTCATCAGGAACAAGCCGACCGAGTTCTCCCTTCTTTTCTTCCCTGCGGGGCCGACCAACTCTCGCCGCCCGACGTCAATTCTGACATCAGAGAGGACATTCTGGGCCAGCCAATCGCTGCCTGGTTGCCCGGAACGTCCTCTCCGACGTTAGAATTGACGTCGGGCGGCGAGAATTGGTCGGGCCCGCAGGGAAGAGAAGCAGGGCGAACTCGGAGCCGGCCTGTTCCTGAGGCGGCAGTGGCAGCATTTTCCCAAAGGCGGTGGCATGAGGGAGGGGAGGGAGAAAGAAAGAAACGGGGGGGACAGGGAGCCAGAAAGAAAGGGGGGCAGGATGAAAGAAAGAGAAAAAAAAAAGGGGCACGGAGAGAGAGAGAGAAAGAAAGAGGGCATGGAGAGAGAAAGAAAAAAGGGGGCAGGGTGAAATAAAGAAAAAGTTTGTGGAGGGAATGAGGTCTGGAGGAGAAGAAGCAAACAGGAGACTGAAAGAAGGGAAGAAATATTATATGCTCAGTCAGAAGAATAAAGTGAACCAGAGACTGATGAAATTACCAAACAAAGGTAGGAAAAATGATTTTATTTTCAATTTAGTGATCAAAATGTGTCCGTTTTGAGAATTTATATATGCTGTCTATATTTTGCACTATGGCCCCCTTTTACTAAACCTCAATAGTGGTTTTTAGTGCAGGAAGCCTATGAGCGTTGAGAGCAGCGTGGGGCATTCAGTGCAGCTCCCTGCGCTAAAAACCGCTATCACGGTTTAGTAAAAAGGGAGGGGGTATATTTGTCTATTTTTGTATAGTTGTTACTGAGGTGACATTGCATAAAGTCATCTGCCGTGACCTCTTTGAAAACCCGAAGAATATAAATGATAATTAACATTTTCTCTGCGTACAGTGTGCTTTGTGTTTTTAAAATTTTATTGTTGGTAGATCATTTTGACTTGGCCACGAAGGTAAGGGGGAGGGAGGGAGGGGAGCTGCTGAAAGTCATCTAGTAATCCTTGCAGGCTTGACTGTGCAGGGAATTATTTTTGTAAAATCATGTTTTGTTATGTGACTGGCATTATTTAGACTTTAATTTCTATGAATGAATAGAATGAAAATGATATAAAACTACTTGCTTGTTTTTATGTGCGTGCGCTGAAGGAAAGTGGAGAGAGAGTGGGCTGAGGACGCTGAAGGGAAATGGGGAAGAGAGAGTGGGGAGAAGACGCTGAATTATAAATTGACAATTGTACAGAATATTGTTTCTTTTTATACTTTAATATAATAAGTTCAATATAAAACATTTCAAGGCTTGTGTGGATGGAATCAAGTGGTTTGAGGGGATGGGGACCGAGCTTACAGGGATTAGTCCAATAAAATGGTATTTTCTTATTTCTCATTATTTGTTTTATTTTTATTTGTTAATTTGTAAAGTGGTGATTGTTATGTATCAGTTTTTTCAAATTTACATCTACTGTCTTTATACTTTGCACAGTATTAGAGGACATGTATTACTGTTTTTGTGGTGTTGTAGTGTTGCATTGTATGCAGAGTCTGGTTTCTTGGCGGTTTAATTTAACTTTTGTCTACATATTTCTGTTTTTAGTTTGTGATTATTCCATATTGGGCGAGGGTGTATATGTCTGTGTGTATGAAAGGGACATGGCTTTCTGATAGCATCGACTGTACAGGATCAATTGACTGTGCAGGATCTGGCTTGTTTAGTTTTACAATGTATGTGTTGGTGTTCTAGTGCAGTGTTCTTCAACCACTGGTCCGCAGAAATTTTCTGCTGGTCCACAGGGCTGGCACGTCCATCGGGCAGAAGACAGTGTTCTTCAGCCGCCAGTCCACGGTGCGATTAACGCGGCATCTTCAGGCCGGCTCCCTGAGTGCTGCAGTGCACAAAGCCATGGGAAAAGGCTCCTATGCGTGTCCTGCACCTGAACCGGAAGCCTCCTCTCTAATGTCGCAACAGCAGAGGGAAGGCTTTCAGATGAGGCGCAGGATGCACGCGAGGAGCCACTGCCCACAGCTTTGTGCACTGTAGCACTCAGGGAGCTGGCCCGAAGATGCCATGTTAATCGCACTGTGGACTGGCCCGAAGATAACACCGGTGGGCAGGCCAGAAGGCAAGGCACAGCATGGAGGAAGAGAGACAACAGCGGTAGGGGAAATGCTTTATTTTTTATTTAGTGATTGATTTACATCTGCTGTCTGTTCAAGAAGAAATATATTTGTTTCTTTTCCTCTGGGGTTGTATTGCTTGCAGAGTCTTGCATCTTAGGGTTTATTTGTAAATATTAGTACTTTTAGTTTTTGGCCCTGCATGGGGTTATCTGTTTTCTGGTAGGAATGAATGTTGAAAAGCATACAGTGTGCTTTGTGTATTTTAATTTTGTGGTTAACCATTATGTGTTGTTAATACAATTATGTTGTGTGTGTGTGTATATATATGAAAAATGGATGGAAAAAATAGTGTTATAATTAGTACTATTATGGGGAGCGGGCTCTGGGGCGGAGATTGGGTGGAGATAGGCACGACTTAGCCCAGTGTTCTTAAACTGCTGGTCTGCGGACCGATGCTGGTCCAAAAAATAATTATTTTATTTCTGCCAGTCCATAGGTGTCAAAAGGTTGAAGAACACTGTTCTAGTGCTCACTGCAGTGTTTAAGATGCCTTTTCCTAAGTACACTCTTGTGCGATATGTGGATTGTTACTAAAAATCATATTTTTCATATAGATGGGGGGGGTGTCAAAAAATGATGGTCCCTGGGTGTCACATATGCTAGGTACGCCACTGAGGTTAAGTACCCTGATAAAACAGGAAACCAGAACCACAGCCGAAGAATGTGATCTATGGGGAAATTGCTGAGGTGTAACCCAAGCCCTGAAGCCCCAGGGAAGAAAGAACAGTGGTAGAAGAGTCAGATGGGTGTTCCACTATGATGATAATTTCTGGACTCAACCAAAGACCTAGCTAGCTAGAGGAGGCAGATTGCTACATCAAGAAGATAGAACAGGAAATAGGACTAGCTACTAAACTGGTAGCTAAGTTAAAGGAGGAGTAGAAGACTCTCCAGAAGCAGCTTGTGGAGGCACAGGACCAGTGGCAGTTGCACAGATACTGTGGGCAACTTAAAGAGAGTAATGATGAAGGTCACGTGATGCTGTGAGCTGAACGGCTGTGTTTCCGTTCGGCTCCGGAGCCCTGCGCTTCATACCGCCAAACTCTGACCATCGGCACGAACGTTTTTGACTCCCCCTTGCCTGCGGACGAAGCGCTCCTTGCATGGACAGGTTTTTTGCCCACTCGTCGTCTCAAATGGCTTCAAAATCAACGAAGAAAGACCGGGAGAAGGTGCGGCCCAGCGAAGAAAAAATGGCGGCCACACCTCGAGGGGACGCTCCGGCAACGGCGTTCACTTCCGATATGATCGCGGAGTTGCAACAGGTGATATTACAGGCTTTGGGACCGCGAATGGAAACAATATCAACTCAGTTAACTAAATTGGAATCCTTATTGGAGGACAATGCCAAGCGAGTGACAGAGCTGGAGGGACGGGTTTCAGCAGTGGAGGACGGGACAACGGCGAGGGACTCTGCGGTGTCCACCCTGACCACACAGCTTCGATTTTGTCAAGACAAAATTGAAGATTTGGAAAACAGGTCTCGTCGGGGAAACCTGCGTTTCATCGGCTTACCGGAGACCATATCAGATGCGGGGCTTCTTTCGGTGGTGGAATCATGGCTGGCAAGTGAGCTTCCTATGCCGTCCTCCCTGGGCCCAGCTCGTTTTGAGTGTGTACATCGAGTGGGACCTCGTCCAGGAAAAGATCAGAGACCCAGAGTTGTAATTGGTAAACTTCACAACTACAGACATAAAGTAGAGCTGCTGCGGGCATTTCGCTCCAAAAGAGAGCCTCTGACATATGAAACTTTACCAGTACGTATAGGTCAGGATTATTCTGCAGCACTGACTGAAAAGCGTAAGATTTTTCATCCTCTCTGCTCTAAATTAGTGGACCAAAAGAGGAGGTTTATGTTTCTTTATCCAGCAGTCCTCAAGATACATCATAATGGAAAGTGGCATGTATTTGATTCCGCAGATTTAGCGGGAGAGTTTATTAACCGTTCTGACTTCCCTTCGGGAGCCACTTGACTAGCATGACTTGCTGTTGCTGTATAACTGGTATTGGGGGTCTCTCCTTTGTGTTCAGAGTTGAATGTTATAAAGTGCACTAATTTTACCAAGATTATAGAAGGCAGGGTTCTGATAGCCTCTAAGATGTGATCTGCTTTCCTGGAACCTGGAGGGTTTTAGGTCAATGCAATTTCTAGAAGATTGGGGATTGGGGATTGGGGGGGGTAAGGGAGGGTAAAGGGGAGGGGGGTGGGTTAGGTAGGGACGGAGGGATTTGGGGGTTTGCAGATGAGAAATTGGGATCACCTTTATTCTTTTATGTTTTTCCTTCCAGTGTATTCTCTAAGAGTGTTACATATACATCCTTCTGTTTGGCAGTACTACCTGGTTTACATGCTAATTCTCTCTGGTATGGCTGGGAGCCGGGGGGAATGGGTAGGAGGAATGGTGCAATGTATAATCTGACTGTTTCCACGTGAGTTCTAAATTTTTTCGTATTTTATCCTGGAATGTTTGTGGGATTACCTCTCCTATAAAGCGCAGTAAAATCCTACAGCGTCTCCAACACCACAAAGCTGATTTGGCCTGCCTCCAGGAGACCAGACTTTCGGGTGCTGAACACGCTAAGCTCCTGCGCAGTTGGGTGGGACAGGTCTGTTATTCCTCTTCCTCTACTGGGAAGGCGGGTGTGGTTCTGCTAGTTAGACGGGGATTTCCGGGGAAAGTAGAACAAATTTACCAGGATACTTTGGGAGGACATTACTATGTAAGGTTACCATGTCAGGTTCTATATTTAACTTGCTCATGATTTATGCTCCCAATCAATATGATCACACATTTTTTACCACGTTGGCGGGGCTTGGTATTCGGGACCCTAATAACCCTTTGATACTTTTGGGTGATTTTAACCAGGTATTAGACCCTAGCGTTGATAGAACGGGCCCGGGTCCATCTCAGTCATTTGGCCCTACTAAAGGTATGCCCTACTTATGTGATACTTTAGATCTTATTGATCCTTGGCGTACGTTGCACCCTACGGACCGGGATTTTACACATCAATCTCACGCACACCACACATTTTCTCGCATAGATTACATATTGACATCGTCTGTTTATTTACCAAAAATACAGGCTTCAGAGGTGGGTCCTCTTTCTGTGTCTGATCACTGTCCTATTTGGCTTGACATACTGACTGGGGTTGACTCAGTGTCTGGGGGAACTTGGAGGTTTCCGTCCTATTTATTCAAAAATTTACATTTTCAGAAATATCTTACACAGAAATGGGACGACTACATGGCTTTCAATTCTCAGCATCTGGAACAACCATTATTATTTTGGGAGGCGGCTAAATCAGTGCTTAGGGGGGATATTATTTCTTATGTTAGTGCACACAGGAAACGGCTCTCTCAGGGAATATTACATTTGGAGAATGAATACAAGCGTCTAAAGAGGGCTCATAAGAACATAAGAACATAAGCAATGCCTCTGCCGGGTCAGACCCGAGGTCCATCGTGCCCAGCAGTCCGCTCACGTGGCGGCCCAACAGGTCCAGGACCTGTGCAGTAATCCTCTATCTATACCCCTCTATCCCCTTTTCCAACAGGAAATTGTCCAATCCTTTCTTAAACCCCAGTACCGTACTCTGCCCTATTACGTCCTCTGGAAGCGCATTCCAGGTATCCACCACCCGCTGAGTAAAGAAAAACTTCCTAGCATTTGTTTTGAATCTATCCCCTTCCAATTTTTCCGAATGCCCTCTTGTTCTTTTATGTTTTGAAAATTTGAAGAATCTATCTCTCTACTTTCTCTATGCCCTTCATGATCTTGTAGGTTTCTATCATGTCTCCTCTGAGTCTCCGCTTTTCCAGGGAGAAGAGCTCCAGCCTCTCCAATCTTTCAGTGTATGAAAGGTTTTCCATGCCCTTAATCATTCGTGTCGCTCTCCTCTGGACCCTCTCAAGTATTGCCATATCCTTCTTAAGGTATGGTGACCAATACTGAACACAGTACTCCAGGTGCGGGCGCACCATTGCCCGATACAACGGCAGGATGACTTCTTTTGTTCTGGTCGTAATACCATTTTTAATAATACCCAACATTCTGTTTGCCTTCTTCGCGGCTGCTGCGCATTGCGCCGTTGACTTCATTGTTGTATCCACCAGTACACCCAAATCTCTTTCAAGGTTACTTTCCTCTAATACTAATCCCCCCATTTGGTAGCTGAACATCGGGTTTTTTCTCCCTATATGCATGACTTTGCATTTCCCTACATTGAATTTCATCTGCCATTTATTCGCCCACTCCTCCAGTTTGTTTAGGTCCCTTTGTAGGTCCTCACACTCTTCCGTAGTTCTAACCCTTCTACAGAGTTTAGTGTCGTCCGCAAATTTTATAACTTCACAATTTGTCCCCGTTTCCAGGTCATTTATAAATATATTGAACAGCAGCGGTCCAAGTACAGACCCCTGCAGAACTCCGCTCGTGACTTTCCTCCAGCCTGAGTAGTGACCCTTCACTCCAACCCTCTGTCTCCTGCCTGCCAACCAGTGTTTGATCCATCTGTGTACGTCCCCTTCCACCCCGTGGTTCCACAGCTTCCTAAGTAGCCGCTCATGGGGTACCTTGTCAAAGGCCTTTTGGAAGTCAAGGTAAATGATGTCTACAGGTTCCCCTTTGTCCAACTGGCTGTTTACCTCCTCAAAGAAGTGCAGTAAGTTTGTTTGGCACGATCTTCCCTTGCAGAAGCCATGTTGGCTCGCTTTCATCAGCCCATTTTTTTCGATGTGCTCACAGATGCTGTCCTTTATCAGTGCTTCCACCATCTTGCCCGGAACCGATGTCAAACTTACCGGCCTATAGTTTCCCGGGTCTCCTCTTGACCCCTTTTTAAAGATAGGTGTAACATTTGCTATCTTCCAGTCCTCCGGAATCTCTCCAGTTTTCAAGGATAGGTTGCAAACTCGTTGGAGTATTCCCGCTATCTCATTTCTTAATTCTTTTAGTACCCTAGGGTGGATTCCGTCCGGGCCTGGGGATTTGTCGCTTTTCAATCTATCTATCTGTTGGAGGACCTCCTCATGGCTCACCTCTATTGCTGACAGTTTTTCTTCTTGGTCACCATGGAAGATCACGTCAGGTTCCGGTACACTGGATGTGTCCTCGCTTGTGAAGACTGATGAGAAGAATTTGTTTAACCTGTCGGCTACCTCTTTTTGCTCCTTTATCACTCCCTTTTTGTCTCCATCATCCAACGGTCCTACTTCCTCCCTCGCTGGTTTCTTCCCCTTAACATATCTGAAGAATGATTTGAAGTTTTTTGCCTCCCTGGCCAGTCTCTCTTCGTATTCTCTTTTCGCTCTCCTAACCACTTGATGACATTCTCTTTGGCGTTTCCTGTGTTTATTCCAGTTTTCCCCAGTTTGGTCCTTTTTCCATTTCCGGAATGATTTTTTCTTGTCTCCTATCGCTTTCTTCACCTCATTGTTTATCCATGCAGGGTCTTTTGTTCGGTTTTTTTTTGCACCCTTTTCTAAATCTGGGGATGTACATATGTTGTGCTTCTTGCACTGTGCCCTTGAATAGAGACCAGGCTTGCTCTACAGTTTCTGTTTTCCTTGAGCTGTTTCTAAGTTTTTTTCTTACCATTGCTCTCATAGCATCATAGTTCCCTTTCTTGAAGTTGAACGTTGTCACTGTGGTTCTCTTCCCTTTTGCTGTACTTACTCCTAATTTGTACTGGATCATGTTGTGATCGCTGTTTCCTAGTGGTCCTACTACTTCCACTTCTTTTGCAGGTCCCCCTATTCCGTTGAGGATTAGGTCAAGAGTGGCATATCCTCTTGTTGGTTCCTTGACAAGCTGATCCATAAAGCAGTCCCTCACAGCCTCTAAGAATTCTGTTTCCCTCGCACAGTTTGAGTTTCCAATATTCCAGTTTATTCCGGGGTAGTTAAAATCTCCCATTACTGTCACATTCCTGTTGTTGCCTTCCCGCCTCAATTCTGCTGCCAGATCTTTGTCGTTTGCTTCCGTTTGTCCAGGTGGACGATAGTATAGACCCAATCTTATGTCAAGGCCACTTTTTCCTGGTAATTTTACCCATATTGACTCCAGTCCTTCCGCCTTTGGTTCTATATCCACCCCGGACGAGGGAATGGAGTCTTTTATGTATAGTGCTATTCCTCCACCCTTCTTGTGGGTCCTGTCTCTTCTATAGAGTTTGTACCCTGGCAGCACTACGTCCCATTGGTTATCCTCATTCCACCATGTTTCCGTGATTCCAATGATGTCTAGGTTTTCTTTTTTGGCTATGGCTTCTAATTCTCCCATTTTGGTTTTTAGGCTCCTTGCATTAGCGTACAAGCAATTTAAGTCCTGGTCTTTTCTTTTCTCTGCTGGTTTTACATGTGTTTTGCTCCTCTTACCATCTCCTAGTTGGGCTGCCAGTCCCTCATTTCTGTTCCTTTCTTCCTCATTTTTTGGTGTATCTATTCTGTTCCTTTCTTTCTCATTTTTTGGTGTATCTTTTTCATCTGCAACCTGATTTCCTGATCTCTCCTGTTCCTCTAATTTTATCTGTTTGCCCTTTTTGTTGGTCAACAGCTTCTGTTGTTCGTCTCTTGCCTGTTCCCAGCATTTTTCCCGCTCAGTATCTTCTTTGGATACTCTTGTCCAAACCTTCGACGTCAGGTCGACTATCGGCTTTCCCCTTCTTCTCAGTTTAAAGCCTGCTCAATTCCTCTCTTGACGTTGTTTGCTAGCAGTCTCGTTCCTGCCTTGCTCAGGTGTAGTCCGTCCCTCCTGAAGAGCTTGTTCTTCCCCCAAAAAGTTGTCCAGTTTCTTACAAAAAGGAATCCTTCTTCTTCGCACCATCTCCTCAACCAAGCGTTTATTGCTTGTAGCTCGGTCTGCCTCTTCACGTCTGCCCTCGGTACTGGCAGAATCTCTGAGAATGCTATCTTCTGTGTCCTCAGCTTCAGTTTCCTTCCTAGGATCTTGAACTGTTCAATTAGCGTAGTCCTGCTGTAATTTCTCCTGTTGACATCATTTGTTCCCACGTGGATTATCACTGCTGTCTCTTCTGTTTCCGCGCCATCTAGGATCCTCTCGATTCTGTCGGTGATGTCCTTCGTTCTTGCTCCTGGGAGACAGGTCACTAGCCGATCCTCTCTCCCTCCTGCTACGTGACTGTCCACTTCTCTCAGGATTGAGTCTCCCACAACGACTGCAGATTTCTCCTTCTTCAGCTTCCTCACTGGTCTCAAATCTGTATCCTCTGCGTGGTTCAGTCCTTCTCTTCCAGGGTCCCCGCCAGTCTTCGCCCTCTCTGCTTGCATGAATCTTCCATGTGATCCTTCATCCTCGGCGTCCGTTGGCCCCTGTCTTCCATCTGTTGGCCCATGTCCTCCATCTTGTGTAGCCGTAGCTTCCTCGCTCCAGCGCTGCTGATGATCCTGCTCTTCTACCTGCCTGTAGGCCTCCTCGATGAATCTTTCGAGCTCCCTTACTTGCTCCTTGATGTGGCTTTCTCCTGCAGGGTCTTCAGTTGTCTCGAAAGGTGCTTCTGAGATGTGGAGTCCCTCCAGCTCTTGAACCCTGCACTGCAGTCGACCAACTTCCTTCTTCAGGCTTTCCAGTTCCTGACACCGACTGCATATGTATGCCTGCCTTCCCGAGGGAAGGTAGTCATACATATGACACTCTGTGCAGTACACTGGGAAGCTCCTCCGGGTTCCTGCTGCTTCCATTTCTCTTTCTTCGGAGTCCACTAGATGTCCTCTCCCTTCTCTTATGTCTCTATGTGTGCGGGCGCTGTGCTCTCTCCTGTGCTTGGCTCTTTCCTGTCTACTTCTTCTGCCGCTTTTTGTCTTGGTGGGTCTGTTATCCTCCCTTGGGCCTCTTTCTTGTCCCCGAAGCCTGCTGCTTCTTTATCCTTCCCTGTCTTGTGTGTGTCTTATTGTGTGTTTTCTTCTTGTGCGTGTGCTCTCCCTACATGCGTGCTCGCTTCTTCCTTACCTGGTGTTCTGGAGTCCTTTGCTGTCTTTGCTCGTCCCTTCTCAAGGCCCTTCGCAAAGGCGCTCTCGCTAAGGCGAGCGCCTTTGCCGCTCACCTTCGCCGCGCGCCGAACGGCTGCGCGCCGTTGGCTCCCTTCCTGTTAAGGGGGAGTCAGGGCGATGACGCTGATGACGTGGAGGGGGTGGGCGGAGCTTCCTCTCGCCGCTACCCGCTCCTCTTTGCCGCTACTGACCCTGCAAAAAAGAAGAAAAAGAAAAACAACTCCTCCGGCTTCTCCCACCGGCTGCTCTCTCCTGCCTCCGCTCCTCACCTCGCGGTCGTGCAGTGGTCTCTCGCGCCCTGGCTCCCTTCCTGTTAAGGGGGAGTCAGGGCGATGACGCTGATGACGTGGAGGGGGTGGGCGGAGCTTCCTCTCGCCGCTACCCGCTCCTCTTTGCCGCTACTGACCCTGCAAAAAAGAAGAAAAAGAAAAACAACTCCTCCGGCTTCTCCCACCGGCTGCTCTCTCCTGCCTCCGCTCCTCACCTCGCTGTCGTGCAGTGGTCTCTCGCGCCCTGGCTCCCTTCCTGTTAAGGGGGAGTCAGGGCGATGACGCTGATGACGTGGAGGGGGTGGGCGGAGCTTCCTCTCGCCGCTACCCGCTCCTCTTTGCCGCTACTGACCCTGCAAAAAAGAAGAAAAAGAAAACAACTCCTCCGGCTTCTCCCACTGGCTGCTCTCTCCTGCCTCCGCTCCTCACCTCGCGGTCGTGCAGGCTCATATTGCACATCCGTCCCAGCGGTCGCAGGAGGCTTTGGCGGCGTCACAGCATGCTTTAAATACTTTATTACATGAACGCACTCAACATTATTTTCATTATTGCAGGTTTAAATTTTACAGATTTGGGAATAGAGCAGGGCGTCTGTTATCAACTTTGACCAAACCCAGCTGTCCCAATCGTCACATTTCCCGTATTCTACTCAGTTCGGGTAGGGTACTTACTACCACACCCGACATTGTGGATAGTTTTTTACAGTACTACAAAGATTTTTATGCCTCTAGAGAGGGTCGGGGGGGCCCAGCAGTGGAGGATTACTTGATGGATGCAGGGGTGCCCAGATTAACCTCACCAGAACGTTTACAACTGAATCGTCCCATTCAGGGTAAGGAGTTACAGGGAGTGGTGAAACAGCTTAAGGGGGGTACATCGCCGGGTCCAGATGGTTTTTCCCCAGAGTTCTATAAACTTCTCTTTCCTTCTCTTTGCGGACCTCTGGAGGCATACTATAACGCTGCTCTGGAAGGCGGCTCATTCCCACAGGGGTCCAATCATGCCTTTATAACTCTAATACCTAAACCGGGCAAACCCGACACAGACGTTGAATCATACAGACCAATATCTTTAATCAATGTGGATATTAAAATATTAGACAAAATACTGGCTAATAGATTAGCTACTTTGTTGCCCAGACTGATAGTTCCGGAACAAGTTGGTTTCGTACAACATCGTCATTCAGTTCTTAATGTTCGCAGATTACTCACAGCAATACAGTGTTCCAGACTCTGCTTCTCCGGGTATATTGGTGGGATTGGATGCAGCCAAGGCCTTTGATCAGGTTGATTGGGAGTACCTTTTCAATGTGTTAACATACATGGGCTTTGACGGGTGGTTCCTAGATATGCTTCATTTGTTATATAATGATCCCACGGCTTGTATTTTGGTTAATGGTACACGTTCCCCAATATTCCCAATAGCACGAGGGACGAGACAGGGCAGCCCGCTTTCCCCACTCCTTTTCTTACTGTACTTAGACCCCTTCTTGCGTACTATAATGCAGGATGATATATTAACAGGGCTGCCGGAAGGGGATTCCTATCTACGAGTCCTGGCTTATGCGGATGACCTTTTATTGACATTGGGATCTCCTGAGACATCTCTCCCTAGGGCCCTAGAGTTGTTGGATGAATTCAGTATGTATTCGGGAATGATATTAAACAAATCAAAATCTATGGTGCTGCCTTTGACTTTGGAGGTGCAGACGCAATGGCAGGGTACATTTCCCCTTGTTTGGGCGTCGAGTCACCTTAAATATCTGGGTATTATTATTTCACCTGATCCTGAAGACTTGTATACACTTAACATAAACCCTCTGGTTGCTACCACGGTTCAAAAACTTGAGAACTGGAGGGTTTATCCACTCTCTTTAATGGGTAAAATAGCATTGTATAATATGGTTCTGGTGCCTCAATGGCTCTATGTACTTCAAATGATCCCTGTTTTATTGACTGCTCGGCATGATAAACAACTTGGGAGAAGTTTACAACGCTTTCTGTGGAATGGGAAGAGAGCACGAATATCATTGTCTGGATTGGCACGTCCTAGAGACCGTGGTGGTTTTGGTCTCCGTAGTCTCCGCCTGTTGTCTTGGGCATGTCAGATGAGACACTTGAATGACTGGTTCAGGGGCACAAGTTATTTCTCGGCAACCTCTCAGGAACTATTATTGTGTTCTCCATATCATTTTAGCTATCTACTACATGTATCTCATTTGCCACGGAAATCTAATTCTGCAAGAGACTTGTTTTTAATGCCTTTACGACGTCTCTGGAAAATACTATGCCAGCAACTTCATATCTCTTTTAAGGCGACTCCTTACCTGCCTCTGTGTGGCAATGGTGCCTTTACAGCGGGACTGGACCCGGTGTCCTCCACAATATGGAACTCACAACCTAATCAATATGTGTTTCAACTGGTCCACTCTTCGGGTGCTCTGAAGACATTTGAGGAACTGCAGTGTGATAATGGTTGGCGATCCACTGATTGGCTTTCTTACCTTCAACTATCCTCTTATGTGACTTCTTTGCCCCGTGACGCTATCACTGACCGCTGTATGGAGTCCCTTTCGGATGCGTTAAGTTTAACGGCTCACGTACAGATTCCATTACGATTTCATCACCGTCACCTTCAGGAACAATTGGGCGAGCCCCCTTATGATACAATTGCTCTTAAATGGACACAGGAACTTTCCTGCGAGGTGACTCCCTGCATGATACGTAGGGGCACCTTTCGGGCGGCTCGGGTGACACATTGTGTGACACTGTTTGAAATGGATTACAAATTTCTACATCGGCTCTACAGATCTACCTCCTACCAGTTTCGTGCAAAAATGTGCACGTCTGACAACTGCCTTAAATGTTCTCACTCTCCATCTACATTGGGCCATCAGTTCTGGACATGCTCTAAGATCTCTACTTTTTGGCAGCAGCTTTGTGCTCATATCCAAGCCATGTGGAATTACAAATTTACATTGAACCCGGTGCTGTTGTTTACATTGAATCACATTCCTTTGTCTGCACCGAAGGGATTTCGTAGTTTCCTGTCTAGAGCGGTGTTGTTAGGGAAGAAGGCAATATTACTCTGCTGGATCTCTGCAGCTTCTCCGACCCTGTCCCAGTGGAGAACATTGATGATTCACCAAGCCTCTATGGAGAGACTTTGCTTTACTTCCTTGGACTCTGTACAGGGCAGATTATTTTGCATGCGCTGGACACACTTTTGTGACACGTTAACGCATAGAGCTCGTAGCCACTTATTGAATATCTGAGCTTCTTGTGGGGAATACACTGGAATGGGCTTTAAGTTTTTCTTCTGGTTTGGTTCAGGTTGGGGAAGGGGGATGGGGGGGTGGGGGGGGTTTCAGATGACAGGGGAAGTTGTGAAGTGTACTGGTACTCATTCTTTCTCATGTACACCTTGTATTCTGGAAAGTTTGTACTTTATTCCGATAATGCAATAAAATATATTCTGCAAAAAAAAAAAAAAAGAGAGTAATGATTTGTTGCAAGATACAGAAGCAGTGAACATAGCGCTCAGGGAAACCCTAGCCCAAAGGGATTAGGAAATCACCAGCCAGATAACCCTAATGGGAGTATCCCTGGAAAAGCTGACAGCAGAGCTGCAAAAGAGGGTAGTTCTAAAGAATACCATACAGACACTGCATGGCCAGTTGGCTCAAAGCCCAGCACAGATGAATATTACTGTGAAGTACAGAGATAACGGAGAATCCATGAGCTTTGTGCTGGGGTTCACCCATAGCCTGTACAAGAAGTGCAAGGTAAAGAGGAGCAAGTAGCAGAAGCACAGGTGGCTATCCCAGAATATACACTGCCAGACCCAGCATCAAGGATACACAGACGAAGAGGAACAGCCAGAGCATTCTTTGCTCAAGCCGTTATCAGGCAGCAGGACAGTGATTGCCTCAGGGAACAGAAGAACTGGATTCAGAAGGAGCCAATATATCCCAGGTGAGGGTGGCTTGAGAACAGACAAGATGGTCTGTGAAAATGGCAACAGAGTGCCGGGAATCAGAGGAAGCAAGTCCCAAGAGGCTGATTAATAGTCAAGACCAAAGATTGCAAGACCATTGGTGTGATGGAGCCTAATGGCTGTTGTGCTTACCGTGCCATTCACTTGAATATGCGTGAGGAATGGAGTATAACAGATGGTGTTGTGGTGGTCCTGGAGATTTCTAATAGTGGGTAGGGTCCTAGGTGCCCTGGGGGTGTTTTACCCTTTGTCTTTAAGAATGGAGCTCCTGGCAGTAGCAGGCACTAGGGTTGAGCTGAGGGGGAGGGTATGTTAGAGATTCAGGGATTTTCCCTCACTGAAGCTGCAGATATAACCCTGGGCAGCAGGGGGCAGTAGACAAATCTGAAGAAACTACCCACCCCAAAATGCACCTAGCTTTCCATCTCAGTGCTGAAACCCCGCTGTGCTGAGAAAGAGGGCCAGGACTCAGGCAGAGAGGAGTACTTCAGCTCTAGACTGGACTCATTAGAGCAGAGGGCCTTGGAAATTGAGAGAGAGACTTCCCTAGTTGGGGGCTGAAGCAAAGCCCTGGGAAGAAGTGGAGAGAGATAGTCCAGGTGAGATGGTTACCAGTGGCTTGGCTAAGGTAACTACACACTCAATCTAAAAATTGGGAGTTTAATCTTCAAAAACTTCAAGCCTCAATAATATACTATGAATTTCTAAAAATAGAGGATCAGTTTATCAAATCAAAATATATTATAACTAAATAACAGTGCTCAGTGAAAAAGCCAACGGACTTTAAATGTGAAAGCAGCAGACGCTGTCAGCCCAGACTTTATGACATCATAGCACCCTCCTCCCTACCTAATTTTTATCCTTACTTCAATACTAATTTCAGATAATAAGGTGTCTTAAATGACTGTCTATAACAATGGTAATAGAAAAGATGAAAAAAGTAAGATGTACTTATCTTACTGGCTGGTTTTCACTTGGTCTGCTGCTTATAATACTCCACGTCCTCAACATGCAAATTATGCTCCCAGTGATATGTGTTATCCCAAAAAAATCTTTAAAACTCAAACCACAAAAAAACTTGTGTCCATTCACTCAATAATATCCATATAACAAAACATTGATCCGTCGCTGTATAAAAATTATAGTCTTCCAAACTTCCTCAACACAGTAGTGTTTCTCTTGACGTTTGCTTCTTCAGGAGGAAGGAAAAATCAATGCTGTTGAAAAATGGAGTATAATTTATCTTCAACATTTAATATTAAATATCACAACTAATTTAAATGTCTTATATGATCAAGTAACTCACATTATTTAGCATTTTGAACAGCTTCTCAATGAAGTGGAATCACTTCCAGAACCCCACTGACAAACCAACTGCTTCAGGATGCCATTAGCTAAAATTTATCTTCAACTCTCTGAACTACTTAAAGGGCATATAACTGATGATGTTATTTAAACGGATTGGCTAAGCTAGCATTCATGCCATAGGCCACTCTTATTTCTTTATTTAACCCTAGAGGGGATACTTCCATTTAAAGATAAATCTCTGTTCATAGTTTAATAGTTGACGAGATATAATATTTCCCTGGGCATTATGGAATTGTTTCAATACTACAATTTTTAAATCTGATATACGATGATGTTTAGCATATCAGTGCTCAACAAGTGGTGCCTCCTCTCTCTTAGGGCTAGATTCACTAAGCAAACCGATCGTGTACTGATCGTGCAAGACCTTTGTGACTTGATTTCCCTCCGACCCAATTCACTAACCTGTGTAGCAATCTGATCCCGATCCTCCCATGCAAATTAGTAAAACCCCATGCAAAATAGGCAAGCGATTGATTCACTAACAATTGCTTGGCTATTTTGAATCGGGTTTTACTATTGTTAAACCCGACTGCTGCAGACCTGTCGGTAACTGAGTTACTGACAAGTCTGCAGGTTTTTTGACAAGCCTGCCTGTCTTTTTTATTCATTTTTTTTTCCAAGGCAGATATTTTGCATGTGTTATACAAGCAAAATATTTGCCCTATACACGCAAAATATCTGACAAGCAGACCTGTAAAAAACCGGCTGAGGGCCCCCCCTGACAAACGCGATCCCCCGGCAACCCACAAATAGCAGGAGGGATACCCACTCCTTCCTGCCACCACCCGATGCTACCCTCCCCACCCGTATGAATATGGCAGGAGGGATGCCAACTCTCCTACCACCAACCAACTCACCCACTGACTGGCCTGACTCACCCTCCTGACTGGCCTCAGTCCCTCCTACTCCTCCAGACTCCAGCGACGCGTCTGCCCTGCCCCAGTGCATCATGTGATGCACAGGGAGGAGCATAAGGCCCTGATTGGCTCAGGCACCTCAGGCTCCTCCCCCCTTGGGAGGGACCTGAGGCACCTGAGCCAATCAGGGACTTCCTTAGGTTGGGGGGGTGGGAGGCCCTCCTGCTCTCAACTTTTTGGTATGGACGGCGTCGAGTCGGGCCGGGGGTGGGCCATGCCGGTTTCAGGAGGGAGGCCTATGGAGCAGGAGGGACTCAGCACCCCCCTCTCAAATTTTAACTATGGGGGTGTCGGGGTGGGCCGTACCGGTTTGGAGTTGTGCTGTGCTGGTTGGGAGGCTTTTTTTATAGGCCTAATAATTTGCAGCATATTAAAAAAAAAAAAGCAAGCCGGCAGAAACCCTGACAGCAGTGATAGGAGGCTGCTTCTCCTGTCACTACTGTCAGGGTCTGCACATGCTTAAGGATCGCTCTCTAGTGATCCATGCCATGGGTGAGAGGCATGTCAACGGTCATCCCCATTTGCATGCATGCCTTTTGTGAATTCATCGGCCTACATGCAATCGGGAACAGATCGGACACGGTATCGGGGGTTAGTGAATCTAGCCCTTAGTTCTTGAACAGCTTAGATGTTCGGCTATTCTAATCTTTACCACCTGCTGGGTTTGTCCAATGTACACTTCTCCCTCCGTATTCACAGTTTCAGCATTCGCGGTTTCGATTATTTGCGGTTTTTAGCTTGCTGGCTCTTCCCCCCCAAATTGTCAGCTTGCATAGAGAAATCACTGATTCCAAGTATGTACAGAAAAAAATCGCTGATTCCTAGCACTTTCTTCACCGTGTTTTGCCTCCCCTTCAGGAACAGGCCAGGTCTCCCACCATGTTATTTGCGGTTTCACCATATTCACGATGGTTTTTAATATAAAACAGTGAATAACATTTGAAAAAAGTTATTTGCGGGTCTGTTAATCCCCTATCACAGCAAATATAGAGGGAGAAGTGTAGAACAGCCTGCATGGACAGATAATGGCATAGATCACTTGTACCGAGGTACAATCAGTATGCCCAAATAATTCAAAACACTGACCAGTTTGTAGGGTATACGAACAATAAACACACTGTCCACAGGGGTAATGACCTCGATTCTCTACATACTGTACTCTTATAGGTTTGACCCTCTTTACCAATTCATCTACATTCTTTCATTGCTTATAGGCTCGGGCAGATGAGCAGGAGAAGTAGGGAGCCAAGGAAGGAGAGAGGCAGCTAGCAGAGGGAGAAAGGCAAAGGAGAAAGTAATCAGAGAGGAGCAGAGGGCAGAGAGAGAGCTAGGGGAGGCGGCGAGAGTTAGCTCCGCCCCCCCACCCCTCGACATCATCCACCGGGCTCTGACTAATAAGGGGAGGAGCCAATGGCGCTTAGGTGAGCGTTAAAGGTGCTCGCCTTAGCGAGAGTGCCTTTGTGAAGGGCTTTGAGAAGGGACCAACCACCGTTGAAAGAGAAGCAGAAGGAGGCCAAAGCACACAACCAGGAACAGGGGACACAGCAGACACAAAGGACAGCCAGCAGACGCAGAAGACATCCACATAAGACCGGCAAGTAGACATAAATGAAAGCAGCACACAGAAGCAGGGAGTTGAGCTAGAGAGTTGCGCGGGGACAGAAATCCCACCCGTCCCCACCCGTCCCCGTGAGGAATCCCACCCGTCCTCACCCGTCCCCGTGAGGAATCCCTCCGTCCCCACCCGTCCCCGCGAGGAATCCCCTCCGTCCCCACCCGTCCCCGCGAGGAATCCCCTCCGTCCCCGCCCGTCCATATAAACTTCAGAAATAGTTATTTCATTTAATTATGCTACTGAATTAAAGGCTCTGGTAGAAACCATTTACAAATAAGCAAAAAGACTTTATTAATTTGAAAATATTAATTGGGAAGAATACATACTTTGCAAATGGGTTTCTACCAAAGCCTCTAATGTTTATAAATTTTTATCAACACAACTAATATACTACTTTATCCTGAAGCAAAATAAAAAAAAAAGAAATATAATTCTTTTCCTACCTTTGTTGCCTGGTTTCTGCTTTCCTCATGTTCTCATTCAATTCCTTCCATCCACTGTCTCTCTTCCTTCTGCATCTTCCATTTGCTCTGTTACTGTGCCTCTCCCTTTCTTCCCCCTTCCAAATTGGTCTGGCACCCATCTTCTTCTCTCCGCTCCCCCCATAGTTTGGCATCTGTCTTCTTCCCTGCCAGCGTCTTCTCCCTACTCTCTCTTCCCCATTTCCTTTCAGCGTCCTTCTCCCCCATCTTCCCCATGTCCTGTCAGCGTCCTTCTCCCCCCTCTGTCTTCCACATGTGCTTTCAGTGTCCTTCTCCCCCCTCTGCTTCCCCATGTCCTTTCAGCGTCCTTCTCCCTCTCTGTCTTCCCCATGGCCTTTCAGCGTCCTTCTCCACTCCCCCCCCGTCTTCCCCATGTCCTTTCAGCGTCCTTCTCCACCCCTTTGACTTCCCCATGTGCTTTCAGCATCCTTCTCCCCCCTCTGTCTTCCACAAGTGCTTTCAGAGTCCTTCCCCCCCCCCCGCCCTTCCCATGGCCTTTCAGCGTCCTTCTCCACCCCTTTTTCTTCCCCATGTCCTTTCAGCGTCCTTCTCCACCCCTTTGTCTTCCCCATGTGCTTTCAGCATCCTTCTCCCCCCTCTGTCTTCCACAAGTGCTTTCAGAGTCCTTCCCCCCCCCCCCGCCCTTCCCATGGCCTTTCAGCGTCCTTCTCCACCCCTTTATCTTCCCCATGTCCTTTCAGCGTCCTTCTCCACCCCTTTGTCTTCCCCATGTGCTTTCAGCCTCCTTCTCCCCCCTCTGTCTTCCACAAGTGCTTTCAGAGTCCTCCCCCCCCCCCCGCCCTTCCCATGGCCTTTCAGCGTCCTTCTCCACCCCTTTGTATTCCCCTATGTGCTTTCAGCGTCCTTCTCCCTCCTCTGTCTTCAAGTGCTTTCAGCGTCCTTCTCCCCCCCTCCTTCTCTACCGCCCCGGGTGCAGCACAGCCGGCCAGGTCCCCTTACTTTTGTGGCACTTCCCCGACCGACCGACAACAGCCCCGGTCCGACAAACCTCCCTGCCCTTAACTGCGAATCTAAATTACCTTATTACAGCTGCTGTAAGAAGATAATTTAGATTCGCGGCTACAGGGCAGGGAGGATTGTCGGACCGGGGCTGTTGTCGGTCGGTCGGGGAAGTGCCACAAAAGTAAGGGGACCTGGCCGGCTGTGCTGCAACCGGGGCGGGGTGTGGCGGGGCGGACCGCCCCGTCCCTTGGTAGCCACTCGAACCGCGAGGCTACTCTCCTCCTTGCAGCACAGAGCCAAACGGAAGTCTTCCCGACTCAGTCGCGCGGCTCTTCTCTCTACCTTGTCTGCTTGCAGCACAGAGCCGAACGGAAGTCTTCCCGACGTCAGCGCTGACGTCGGAGGGAGGGAGGGCTTTAAGCTTTAAGCCCTCCCTCCCTCCGACGTCAGCGCTGACGTCGGGAAGACTTCCGTTCGGCTCTGTGCTGCAAGCAGACAAGGTAGAGAGAAGAGCCGCGCGACTGAGTACATCCAGCCCCGCAGGAACCCCTCGACCCTCAGAGGCGTCCCCACGGGATCCCCGCGACCCTAGGGGGCGTCCCCACGGGATCCCCGCGACCCTAGGGGCGTCCCCACGGGATCCCCGTGACCCAAAGGGGGAACCCGCGGGATGCCCGCGGGTCCCGCGGGATTCCCGTTGTCCCCGTTCCCGTGCAGCTCTCTAAGTTGAGCTTCCCAGTTTTCTGCATCATCTGCCATATGTATGACTACCTCCCCTCTGGGAGGCAGTCTTACGTATGCACTCGATGCGGAGAACCTGATGAAGCAAGTCAGACTCCTGGAGGGCAGAATACTGGAACTCGAGGCACTTCAAGCAATGGAGGAGGAAGACAGAGATGCAGAGACACAGAGATGCAGAGAACTCCAAGCAGTGGAGGAGGAAGATAGAGATGCAGAGAACAGAGACCGAGATAGAGAACACCATCGAGGAAGCAGTCCGAGAGCTGGAGAAGTTCATAGAGGAGGCGTACAGAGAGGCCGTGGAAAATCACCAGTGGAACTGCCGAGACTCATCTGCAGAGAGTGTGGACCACCCGACCGACACCCACCACCTCAGCAGAGATGGAACAAGGCTACTTGCAAGCAACATCAAGAGAGAAGTTGAGAAGTTTTTAAACTAGAAAGAAGGGGAAAATCGACAGTTGACTGAGAGAGAGTCGATGGTTCAGGAACCGGTATACCCGGAGGATACCGTGCAGGATGATAGAGGGGAGGACTCATCAGAGGATAGAGGAGAGGACTCGCTGGATCACAGCAAGACAGACTGAAAGAGAAACAAGAGGGAAGGAAATGCAAGAAAAGAACAGGCCGCAAACTCAAGTGTATGTTTACGAACGCAAAGCCTAGGGAATAAGATGGTCGAATTAGAAGCTATGGCACAAAAAGATAACGTGGACAGCATCGGCATCACGGAAACATGTTGGACTGAGGAAAACGTCTGGGACACTGTGCTACCGGGATACAAACTATACCGCAGAGACAGAGTGGCTCAAAAAGGTGGGTGCGTTGCCATATACGTCAAAGAGGGAATCAAATCTACTGGAGAGACTACACCACAACTGGCGGATAAGTTAGACTCTCTATGGGTCAAAATTCCGGGAACAAATGGACTGGAAATGAAGATTGGCATCTATTACCGACCCCCAGGGCAGTCAGAAGAAATTGATGGAGAAATGATAGACGAGATTAAATGCAACTGCAAGGGAGGCAACGCAGTTATCTTGGGTGACTTCAACTATCCGGGGATAGACTGGAATCTAGGTACCTCCAGCTGCGCTAGGGAGACCAAGTTCCTGTATGCTGTAGGCGACTGCTTCATGGAACAGCTTGTAAAGGAAAATACAAGAGGAAACGCAGGGCTCGGTGCTTGGACCCATTCTCTTCAACATCTTTATAAATGATCTGGACATTGGTACGATGAGTGAGGTGATTACGTTTTCGGACGATACAAAGTTTTTCAGAGTAGTGAAGACACAGGGGGATTGCGAAGATCTACAAAGTGACATAATCAAGCTCGAGAAATGGGCAGCGACATGGCAAATGAGGCTCAATGTGAATAAGTCAAAGTGATGCATGTCAGTAACAAAAATCTCATGCACGAATACAGGATGTCTGGGGTGGTACTTGGAGAGACCTCCTAGACTTGGGAGTTCTGATAGACAAGTCAATGAAGCCATCTGCACAATGTGCTGCGGCAACAAAAAGGGCAAACAGAATGCTAGGAATGATAAAGGGGATTGCGAACAGATCGGAGAAGGTTTTCATGCCATTTTACCGGGCCATGGTGCGTCCTCACCTGGAGTACTGGTTGCCGTACATGAAGAAAGACACGGTACTATTCGAAAGGGTCCAGAGAAGAGCGACTAAAATAGTTAAGGGGCTGGAGGAGTTGCCGTACAGTGAGAGATTAGAGAAACTGGGCCTCTTCTCCCTTGAAAGGAGACTGAGAGGAGACATGATTGAAACGTTCAAGATAATGAAGGGAATAGACTTAGTAGATAAAGACAGACTGTTCACACTCTCCAAGGTAGGGAGAACGAGAGGGCCCTCTCTAAAGTTGAAAGGGGATAGATTCTGTACAAACGTAAGGAAGTTCTTCTTCACCCAGAGAGTGGTGGAGAGCTGGAACGCTCTTCCGGAGTCTGTTGTAGGGGAAAACACCCTCCAGGGTTTCAAAACTAAGCTGGACAAGTTCCTGTTAAACTGGGACGTACACAAGTGAGGCTGGACTCATTTTAGAGCACTGTTCTTTGACTCTGGAGCTACCGCATGAGCGGACTGCTTGGCACAATGGACCACTGGTCTGACCCAGCAGTGGCAATTCTTATGTTCTTATAGGCAAATCTAGGCAATTCGGTGAACTCTGGATGAAATTGCAGTATCTCCCAATGTTGCTGAATAACTCTCCGCAATTGTACAACTTCAGAAGAAAACAGGAGAACACACGTAATAGTCCTCACTTGATTTTGCTTAGAGTTACTAGCTAGCCAATCCTGAAAAAAATCGGTACTTGTGCAAGGGAAAATCAGGACGACAAGCAAATAAGTAAAAACCTGCGAGCCACCATCTTCAATTTGTCCTCCAGGAAGTTAACATTGGCAAAGCTGTCTGTGCTAGAATTTGGACTTTCATTTGTACCTACTCTGATGTACGATCCCTGGGTTCATCTGCATTGATTTTATCTGGGTCATCTGCATTGATTTTATCATGCATTAAAACTAAGATTGTATTGTTCCGGAACTTTGAGGCTTGGTGGATGGCTGCCTAGCAGTTGAGCTCCCTCCTCTGAACATCAATTATTAGACTTAAAGATTTCACTATTGGCCAGATCGGGAGCCCTTTCCAGCAGGGCACCTAACATCATCTACACCCCTCCCCCATTCCAGCAGGGGAGAGAACTACACGAGGAGCAGTGCTGACGGTGCTCGGTTCCAACTGCCAGTTTCACTAGTGGTCAGATCGGGAGCCCTTTCCAGCAGGGCACCTAGCATCATCTTCACCCTCCCCCGTTCCAGCAGGGGAGAGAATTACAAGAGAAGCAGCGCTGACGGTGCTCGGTACCAACTGCCAGTTTCACTAGTGGCCAGATCGGGAGCCCTTTCCAGCAGGGCACCTAGCACCATCTACACCCCTCCCCCGTTCCAGCAGGGGAGAGAATTACAAGAGGAGCAGTACTGACGGTGCTCTGCACCAACTGCCAGTTTCACTAGTGGCCAGATCGGGAGCCCTTTCCAGCAGGGCACCTAGCATCATCTACACCTCTCCCCCGTTCCAGCAGGGGAGAGAACTACAGGAGGAGCAGCGCTGATGGTGCTCGGCACCAACTGCCAGTTTCACTAGTGGCCAGATCGGGAGCTCTTTCCAGCAGGGCATCTAGCATCATCTACATCCCTCCGCCGTTTCAGCAGGGGAGAGCCGTCAGTTGAGAGCTGCAGTCTGACGCTCAAACCAACGGGGCTCCTTTCTGACTAACTCACCACCCTCCCCCTCCTTGGCTTATCGAGATCCACTGGGGGCCAAATTTTATTACTGTCTATACTCTTAGTTTAGCTCCATATTTTTTACTATTGTCCATGCCTAACTTAGTTGCCTAAGTTTATTACTGTCTGTGCTTTTGTTCAGTGCCAAACTGTATTACTGCCAAAGGTTTCGCCTTTCTTCCCTACTCTTGACTATGCACTCAGCCAGCCTAATTAAGTCTCCTGCCCCTTCCTTAGCTAACACTAATCCCTCCCTGCTGCAGACTTTCACACACCAATCATCCGGCCCTAACCCCGCCATGAATCCTTTCTTCTGGTTCCTTCTCCTCCTATTCTGCTCACCTCTCTATTCTTCCCTCTGTCTGATACCCCCCTCCCCCAACCTACTCGACCCACCAAACACCAATAATATTTTCCCTGGCCTCAGAATCCCCACGCTGATACGCACCAGAATTCCCCCTTTCAAGAAAAATCTCCGAAAAATCAACCTAAATTCACTAAAGCCCCTGCCCCCAGTCAATCTTTCCAATGCTGTCTCTGACTCTCTCACCCCAGTCCCGACTCTTTATTGCAATGCCAGATCAGCATGCAATAAGACCCAAATCTTGAAGGACCTTCTAGATGAGTTCGACCCTGGATTCCTGTGCATCACAGAATCATGGATCGCCAAAGATTATCTTTTTACACAAAACGAACTCCTCCCCCATGGTTATCAAGGCCTCTTCTCCCCCAGATCCAACCGAAAAGGAAGTGGACTGGCACTGCTCTACAAATCTTTCTTTGACGTTCAGCTCCTCGAGAAGGGCACTCACGCCTCTCTAGAATATATGCTTGTCTCTGTCAATGATGAACTCCGCACTCACCCATTACTATACCGCCCACCCACCCTTTGGAACAACTCCTCCAATCTCGTCTTTGAGGCTATAACAAACGCCTTTCTTAAATTTCAAAGACTGTTGGTGATATTAATCTCCACCTTGATGACACCAACAGCAAGGACATGATCAAATTTAACAACTTCCTTACCTCTCTAGGTTTCCCCTCACCTACCTCTTCTCCAACCCACGAAAAAGGACATACACTAGACTTCACCACTTTCCTCGACCTTACTGCCTTCAAAACTTCAACCGATGACACCCGTTGGGAACAAGTCGCTTGGTCTGACCACTTCTTAGGGGCTACTTGCCTCCCCATTTTCATGTCACACCTTGAACCCCCATCCCATTCCTTCCATTCAATAACCTTCCACAAGAAAATTTCGAGTAATCTTTTCTGGTCCAAATTTCTCAACCAACTCTCCTCCAATCCTAAGCCTACAGACTCTGAATCCTGCTGGTGCAATTGGATCTCCCTCTCCGAATCCCTCGCTCCAATATCCACAAAAACCATCTCCTACCCCCGAAAGGCCCCTTGGTATCTACCGCTCCATAGAGAGCTGAAACAGAAATGTCGCACTTTGGAGCGCAAATGGAAAAAATCTAAATCCCCCTCAGATAGACAGACCTGGAGGGTCAATATTAAACTTTACAATTCATTACTAAAAAAAGCCAAGAAGAATTTCTTCGGAGATAAAATCTCCAGATCCAACAACCAGATCAGTGTGTTGTTTAACATTTGACGCTCCTTAACTACAAAAAAGGATTCATCCTTGCTCCCCTCGTCTCTATCAGCAGATGCCCTTGCAAAATTCTTCAATGAAAAGGTTACCACCCTAAGATGCTCCTTCCCGCCTACAGTCTCCTACAACTCCCTAATCTCTACTGACCTCAACCCTTCCCTACCTGTCTCCAATCCCATTCCAGCCAACAGATCCTGGACCATTTTTGAGCTTGTTTCCGAATTGCAAGTCTCCAAACTCTGCCTCAAACTAAAAACTTGCAAATGTACCTTGGATCCTTTCCCCTCCTACCTATTCGAGAATATCTCTACACAGGCCATCGCTTCCTTCACCAAACTTATAAACGCTGCTCTAACATCGGGCCTTTTCTCCTCCGAAATGGGACATATTTCACTAACCCCTCTACTGAAAAAGACCGACTTTGACCCCTCTATTCCCTCCAATTACCGTCCAATAGCAAATATCCCTCTCCTAACCAAGATGTTAGAATCCATCATATCCACTCAACTCTCATCCTACCTAGAAAGATTCTCTATTCTCCTACCCCACCAATTCGGCTTCAGACCCAACTTCAGCACCGAATCCATAGGGATAGCCTCACTAATCTCTAAGGTATAACAACTTCATTCTCGCAACAAATAAGCTGTACTTCTACAGTTCGACCTCTCCGCAGCTTTCGACGTCGTCCATCATGATATCCTAATCTTCCAACTCTCTGAAATAGGCATAAGTTCCACAGTCCTAGACTGGTTCTCAAAATTCCTACGCTTACGCTCCTACACCGTTAACATAAACGGTACCTCATCCCCTCCCTGGAAGCCGATATTTGGAGTCCCGCAAGGCTCACCCCTCTCTCCTATCCTTTTCAATATTTACATGTCCTCTTTGAAACTCCTTCATCTATCCCCCCTGGAAACTCTCTACACCTATGCTGACGATATCCTCATCCTCCTTGAGACCGACTCGAACCTCACTAACCTCACTGAGAACATATCTGCATGTATTCAAATATATTTTATTGAGCTCAACAAAAGCATCAACATAATACAAAGCAAGAACACTTAAGCTCAACATTTTAAGAAACAAAACCCATCCCTACATAAAACCCCCCACCTTCAATCCTGGGCACATTCTGTACAAATGAAATTGAACGAGTCCAAAACAAAACTACTTTGGCTCGGCCCAATATTAGGTCATTTACCCACCTCCATCCCATTATCTTCCGGCTCCACTCTTCAGCTTGAGTTTTCAAGCAAAGTCCTTGGCATCATCATAGACTCCTCTCCTTCAATGACCACCTCAACTTCTTGGTAAAAAAATGCTTCTTTAGTCTTCATATGCTGAGGAAAGTGAGATCGTACTTTCATCATTCTCACTTCGTCGTCCTTGTTCAATCCACCTTCCTCTCTAGACTGGATTATTGCAACTCCATCTATTTAAACCTAACTAAAAAAAAACTCCATAGACTTCAGCTAATCCAGAACGCTGCGGCCAAGCTTATTTTCGCTAAAGGCAAGTTCGACCACGTCTCCCCACTCCTGTCCAAACTTCACTGGCTCCCAGTTCACTCCAGAGTCCTCTTTAAATGTGCCTGTTTAGCTTTCAAGATCCTACATGGCATCCTCCCTCCCGTTATCCCACTCTTCTGGAACTCCTCTAACCCTAATTCCACTAGATCCTCCCAAAAACTGAAGCTATCATTCCCCTCTGCAAAAGGTATATCCTGCGTAGGAAAACTAGGAACATCCCTCCCCTTTAGAACCACAGAACTCTGGAACAACCTCACATCCCCGCTCAGAATCTCAAGCTCCCTCCAATCCTTCCGCAAACACCTGAAAACTTGGCTCTTTTCAAAAATCTAACACCTCCCGCTTTTTGGTACCCTGTCCCTCTTTATCTTCCTAGCTACTTTCCTATAACCCTTCATTGTAGCTCCTTTTCAACCTAACCCTGTAAACCATGCAGAGCTCTATGCTTGTGGAGATGGCACGGTATACAAACCTAAGGTTTAGTTTAGTTTAGTATTTTGGCATAGAGAAAGAACATTAGTCCAATGAAACAGCTTCAGAAACTTTTCTATCCACCCACAGAGTACATTCTTCTTGGACGAACCCAGGACCCACTGTATAGTATGATAGCAGCCTTTGAAAACAAGGTGTTATAGAATTTGATTAAAATTGAGTGTCAACAAAATTCAGAGAGTGTCAACAAAATATTTCAAAAGTTCATAAATTGTCTCTTGACAATGAATGTAGATGGTAGTATTATCCTTAGAGCCGACAAAGGAGGTGGGGTAGTAGTACAGGATAAAACAGCTTACTTAAATGAAGGATATAGACAGTTGAATGACACTACAACTTATGAAGTTCTTGGTGAGGATCCTACTGCTTTATTTCAAGAACAAGTATGTGAATTACTGACTAAAGCGAATAAGCAAGGGACTCTCTCTTATAAAGAATTTAATTACCTGTACAACAGATACCCTAACATCCCATATATGTATTTCCTTCCAAAAATACATAAATCGACTACTATGCCGCCTGCTAGACCTCTGGAGGGTCATAATTTTTAAAAAAACGTCTAAGTCCCCTTTTGGCCTAAGGCCCTAAACATTGAAAGTAGAAGCAAGGAAAATATCCATTATCAAAAAACATGTCCAAAAGGAGGGTTTTTAAAAAAAATAATGGCCTGCCTCTATGTTCAGCTGTTTAAACAGTCAGACCACCACTACATCTAAACGTACACCATATAATCAACCTATAAAAAGCCTAAATCCCAAATGTCCAAAACAAGGGCTTTTAGGCGAAGGAGTGGCCAGTCCTTCACCTAAAAGCTGGATTCTGTAACTGGTGTCTGTCAAAAAGAACACCAATTACAGAATCCCCCTATCCCAGCAACGATCAGGCCAGGAGGGAGCCCAAGCCCTCCTAGCCTGGCGACACCCTGGCCGATCCGATCGGGCAAGGAGGGAGCCCAACCCCTCCTGCCCAGGCGACCCCCCCCCCCCCCAAACACACTCGATCCAGGCAGGAGGGAACCCAACCCCTCCTGCCCAGGTGAACCCCTACCCCCACCCCACTAAAATACGGGCAGGAGAGATCCCAGGCCCTCCTGCCCTCGATGCACCCCCTCCCACGATTGCCCCCCGAATGGCCCCCTCACCTGCCAACCCACGAGACCTCCCCCACCAACCCCCCACTCCCAATCCCCCCCGTACCTGTAAAATTCATTGGCCGGACTGACGGGTCCTGTCCAGATCAAGTGTGTGGGGGGTCACCTGGGCAGGAGGGGTTGGGCTTCTTCCTGCCTGGATCGTTTCAGCGGGGTGGGCAGTCACCAGGCCAAGAGGGCTTGGGCTCCCTCCTGGCCCAATCGCTGTTGGCGTGGTGGGGGGGGTCGCCTAAGCAGAAGGGCTTGGGCTCCCTCCTGCCCGGATTGTTGTCAGAGGGGTGTCGCGAGGCAGGAGGGGTTGTGCTCCTTCCTGCCCAGATTGTGTCAGGGGAGGGGTGGATCTCTGCAGGAGCGATGCCTCATCTCTCCTGCTGCTTTAGCGATCCCAAGTGCCGCGTTTGGTGGCACTTGGTGGTATCGCTATTGCGGCAGGGGAGATGAGGCATCTCTCCTACCACGATGGTTGCGTTGGGGGGGTGGTTAGGTTGCCGGGTCACTGAGCTGATCGTGCCAGCTGCCATCAGTTCAACGGGCCCTTTTTCGGCACTTATACCTGTTTTGACTTGGTCTAAGTCAAAACATATAAGTGCCTCCTAGGCAACCTGTCAAAAGGTTTGGTTATACCTGCTGTATGACTAAGTGTAGGTCGGCTCACCTCCCGCCCTTTCCTCTCCTCTAAAAACGCCTCTTTTCGCTCTATGCATTTAGAGGCAGGGGAAAGGCCTAAGCTGGTTTTAGATACGTCTAGGCCACTTTTTAGAAGTTTTTTTTATTTTTGATTGAGCCCCATTGAGCAATTCATTGTTTGAGCCGTTTTCCCAGTATCTGGATTATTTCTTGAAACCTTTTATGTGTTCCAGTCCCTGTTATGTAAGAGACTCGATGGATTTTCTGCACAAATTACAAGATGTGTCTGCCATGATTGATGTTAATGACAAAATATGGCTAGTAGCATTAGATATTACATCGTTGTATACTAGCATTCCCCAGGAAGAAGTGATGCAGGATTTGATGAAATCTGCCTCTGTGAGGTGCAAAAAAGATCTTCTTATGCATATGGCCAATTTTGTTTCTTCTTCAATTTTGTCATTAAACATAACTATTTTGTATTTGATAACCAATTCTTTTTTTTAAATATCTTTATTCATTTTAAAGCCAAAAATAAGTACAGCATATTTTACAGACATTTTATACTTTAACAATCCTTAACTTCTATCAAATTATATTTATGACAAATACATATATCATCCCCATCTTTATACATATCCAACAATTGCATTCTAATTAAAAGTATCTCCCATCCACCCACCCACCCACCCTGGACGTGTATGATCAAAGGGCAAAATCAACAATCATTCCTTACAGAATTCTGTCAATGGCTCCCAAACATCCATAAATTTCTTATAATGTTCCTGTTGTATGGCCATCATACGTTCCATTTTAAAAATGTGGCATAGAGATTCCCACAGAAAGTATAATTTAACCAATCCCAGTTTTTCCAAATAAGTTATATGGCAATCCCTGTCATAATACAGAGAAGTTTATTATTATGGTTTATTATACTTGGCTTTTGGCCCTCATTAATGTGCTAAATAGCACAATATCGCACATCAATGCCACTGGATTTTCCAATAATTTATTCACTTGATCCCAAATAGATCTCCAAAATTTAAATATCAATGGACAATAGAACAGTAAATGATCCAATGTCCCTACCTCGAGATGACAGTGCTGCCAGCATCTATTAGACTTAGAACTAACCAACTTCTGTAAATAAACAGGGGTCCAAAAAGCTCTGTATAACAAGGAAAACCATGTTTATTTCAAGGATGCAGATGCCATATATCTCAACCTCCAAAGTCCAAATTTGTGGCCATTGAGACGCAGAAATCTGCTGCTTTATCTCAATGCTCCAAATGTCATGAAGACCGTTTTCTTCTGAAGCTCTACAATTGTGGAGAACTATTCAGTGACATTGGTAGATACTGCAATTTCATTAAGAGTTCACTGAATTGCCTAGATTTGCCTATAAGTGAGGAAAGAATATAGATGAATTGGTAAAGAGGGTCAAACCTATAAGAGTACAGTATGTAGAGAATCGAGGCCATTACCCCTGTGGACAGTGTGTTTATTGTTCATATGCCCTACAAACTAGGTCAGTGCTCATACTGGTCAGTGTTTTGAATTATTTGGGTGGGCTGTTCTAAATTGGACAAACCCAGCGGGTGGTAAAGATAGAATAGCAGAACATCTAAGCTGTTTAAGAACTAAACATTATCATATATCAGATTAAAAATTTGTAGTATTGAAACAATTCCACAATGCCTAGGGAGGTAATATATCTCGTCAACTATTAAACTGTGAACAGAGATTTATCTTTAAATGGAAGACAGTATTCCCTCTAGGGTTAAATAAAGAAATAGAGTGGCCTATGGCATGAATGCTAGCTTATCCAATCCATTTAAATAATAATAATAACAACAGTTTATATAGATTTACAGTTTATATAGGTTTACAAAGATTAAAAGATGGTACAAATAGATTGAACTTAACAGGGTGGAAGCTAGTGATTAACAGCTCAAGGAATCAGTTATTGAGGAGAAAGAGTTGTACGGGTCAGCTGCCTAGATATTTCAGGAACAGATATGTTTTTAGGCGTTTCCTGAATTCCCCATAAGTAGTAGGCGTAAGCAATTGTTCTAGATCTTTACCCCATAATGCTGCCTGATGTGAGAATAGGTGTTGATTGTGTCTTTTGAGTTTACATCCTCTAACTGGAGGAGAAACGAAGTTCAAATGTGAACTTCTCTTATGTGTGTTGGCTGAGAAGGAGAAAAGGTCAGTTATGTATTTAGGGGCTAGACCATAAAGTACTTTAAAGCAGAAATAGGCGAACTTAAACTTTACGCGTGCCTCCATTGGTAGCCAATGCAGCTGCTGGTAGTAAGGTGTCACATGATCAAACTTCTTCAGCTCGAAAATCAGTTTGACCGCTGCATTTTGCACTAATTGTAATCTTTTGGGAAATTGCTAAATAGGCGATGTTACAGTAATCAAGTTGACTCAGTACGAGGGATTGTACCAGGATTCTAAATGCTGGCATATCATGGTTTTACACCCAATGCTGGCATATCTAGTGTTACACCCAATACCTTCATAGTAGACTGAATAGGATAACTAAGTTTATTGATGCATAGCGGTGTTTTGGTGTCAAGCGGGTGTGGCGAAGCTACAAAAAATTTTTTTTTTTTCTGAATTAAGTTTCAGTTTGAATTCAGTCATCAAATTTAGTGCTTCTGATGCCTTGGGAGTAATTTCCGAGAGAAAGTTAGTAAATGGAATGATGATCGTAAAGTCATCTGCATAACTGAATAATTTTATCCCCCAGCTGGGTCAATTGCGCAACATTGAAAAGCAATGGGGATAGTGGTGATCCTTGTGGTACGCCAGATGGATTGCTCTAGGTATTGGAGAGATCGTAATTGAAATGTATGGGACATAAGGAAGTCCAACACCTCTTCCCTAATACCAATTGCATCTAAGCATTGTAGCATTTTTTCATGGTCAACTAGGTCAAAGGCAGAGCTCATATCAAATTGCATGATCTTTTAAGTTGATTCAGTGTGATAGCTGAAGGCATCCTGAAGCAATTGGTTCGTAAGTGGGTTCTGGAGGTGATTCCAGTTCATTGAGAAGCTGTTCAAAATGCTAAAGAATGTGAGTTACTTGATCATAAGACATTTAAATTAGTTGTGATATTTAAAATGAAATGTTGAAGATAAATTATACTCCATTTTTCAACAGCGTTGATTTTTCCTTCCTCCTGAAGAAGCAAAAAGAACATAAGAACATAAGAATTTGCCTCCGCTGGGTCAGACCAGAGGTCCATCCCGCCCAGCGGTCCGCTCCCGCGGCGGCCCTCCAGGCCCATCACCTGTGCAATGGTCCCTGACTATTCCTATAACCTACCTCAACTCCTATCTGTACCCCCTCAATCCCCTTATCCTCTAGTAACCTATCCAAACCTTCTTTGAAGCCCTGTAACGTGCTCTGGCCTATCACGGCCTCCGGAAGCGCGTTCCATGTGTCCACCACCCTCTGGGTGAAAAAGAACTTCCTAGCGTTTGTTCTAAACCTGCCCCCTTTTAATTTCTCCGAGTGCCCCCTTGTACTTGTGGGGCACTGTGGCCCCCTTGTACTTGTGGGTACCTATCACTGTGCCCCCACAGTGTGAAGAATCTGTCCCTGTCTATCTTTTCTATGCCCTTCAGGATTTTGAAGGTTTCTATCATGTCTCCTCTAAGTCTCCGCTTTTCCAGGGAGAATAGCCCCAGCTTTTTCAACCTGTCAGCATATGAGAAGTTTTCCATACTCTTTATCAGTTTAGTCACTCTTCTCTGGACTCCCTCAAGTATTGCCATGTCCTTCTTGAGGTACGGCGACCAGTACTGGACACAGTACTCCAGATGCGGGCGCACCATTGCACAATACAGTGGCAAGATGACTTCCTTCGTCCTGGCCGTGATACCCTTCTTAATGATACCCAACGTTTGGTTTGCTTTCCTTGATGCCGTCGTGCATTGTGCCGACGCCTTCAATATTGTGTCTACCATCACCCCCAGGTCTCTTTCAAGATTACTTACCCCTAATAGTGATCCCCCCATTTTGTAGCTGAACATCGGGTTCTTTTTCCCTACATGTGTAACCTTGCATTTTTCTATGTTAAAGCTCATCTGCCACCTTTCTGCCCACTCTTCCAGTATCATTAGGTCCCTTTGCAGGTCCTCGCAGTCTTCCGCGGTCCTAACCCTGCTGCAGAGTTTGGTGCCATCCGCAAATTTTATAACCTCACATTTTGTTCCCGCCTCCAGGTCATTAATAAATATATTGAACAGTAGCGGTCCCAGCACCGACCCCTGCGGGACTCTGCTCGTGACCCATAGCCAGTCTGAGTAGTGGCCCTTTACTCCAACCCTCTGTTTCCTGCCTGCCAGCCAGTTTTTGATCCATCGGTGGACATTCCCTTGCACCCCGTGGTTCCACAGCTTCTTAAGCAGCCATTCGTGGGGTACCTTGTCTAAGGCTTTTTGGAAGTTAAGGTAAATGATGTCTATGGATTCCCCTTTATCCATCTGACTGTTTATTCCCTCAAAGAAGTACAGTGAGTTTGTGAGGCACAACCTTCCCTTGCAGAAGCCATGCTGGCTCGCCTTCAGTTGTCCATTGTTTTCTATGTGTTCACAGATGTTGTCCTTAATCAGTGCTTCCATCATCTTTCCCGGAAACAAGGTCAAGCTCACCGGCCTGTAGTTTCCTGGGTCACCCCTTGAACCCTTTTTAAAGATGGGCGTGACATTTGCTATTTTCCAGTCCTCCGGTATCTCCCCAGTTTTTAAGGATAGGTTACATATTTGGCGAAGTGGTTCCGCTATTTCGTTCCTTAGCTCTTTGAGTACCCTTGGGTGGATGCCGTCCGGACCCGGTGATTTGTCGCTCTTTAGTCTGTCTATCTGTCGGAGGACATCCTCTTGTCTTATCTCTAGTTGGACCAGCTTTTCATCCTGATCCCCATTTATGATCTCCTCGGGTTCTGGAATATTTGATGTGTCCTCTCTCGTGAAGACCGACGAGAAGAACTTATTTAACCTGTCCGCTATCTCTTTTTCCTCCTTTACCACTCCCTTCTTGTCTCCATCATCCAATGGTCCCACTTCTTCCCTGGCCGGTTGCTTCCCCTTTATGTACCTGAAGAACGATTTGAAGTTTGTTGCTTCCCCCGCCAGTCTCTCCTCATATTCTCTTTTTGCTTTCCTAACCACTCAGCGACATTCTCTTTGGTGTCTTTTGTGTTCCATTTGGTTGTCCTTTGTTTGGTCCTTTTTCCATTTTCTGAAAGATGTTTTTTTATCACTTATCGCTTTTTTCACTGCATTTGTTATCCACACTGGGTTTTTTGTTCGATTCTTTTTGCACCCTTTCCTGAACCTGGGGACGTACAGGTTCTGTGCCTTTTGCACCGTTCCTTTGAGTAGGGACCAGGCTTTTTCTACGGTCTCCATCTTCCCTGAGTTGTCGCTGAGTTTCTTTCCCACCATTTTCCTCATGGCTTCATAATTCCCTTTTCTGAAATTGAGTGCTGTTGTTGTGGTTCTTTGATGACCCACTTTCTAGCTTGCATTGGATCAAGAGAAACACATACTGTATTGAGGAAGTTTGAAGGACTATAATTTTTATACAGCAATGGATCAATGTTTTGTTATATGGTTATTATTGAGTGAATGGACACTAGTTTTTTGTGATTTGAGTTTTAAAGATTTTTTTGGATAACACATATAACTGGAAGCATAATTTACATATTGAGGACATCAGACTAAGTGAAAACCAGCCAGCAAAATAAGAACATATGAACATAAGAGATGCCGCTGCTGGGTCAGACCAGTGGTCCATCATGCCCAGCAGTCCGCTCATGCAGCGGCCCTTTTGGTCAAAAACCAGTGCCCTAACTGAGACCAGCCCTACTAGCGCACGTCCTTGTTCAGTAGGAACTTGTCTAACTTTGTCTTGAATCCCTGGAGGGTGTTTTCCCCTATGAAAGCATCTGGGAGAGCGTTCCAGTTTTCCACCACTCTCTGTGTGAAGAAGAACTTCCTTACATTTGTACGGAATCTATCCCCTTTCAACTTTAAAGAGTGCCCTCTCGTTCTCCCTACCTTGGAGAGGGTGAACAACCTGTCCTTATCTACTAAGTCTATCCCCTTCAGTATCTTGAATGTTTCGATCATGTTCCCTCTCAATCTCCTCTGTTCGAGGGACAAGAGGCCCAGTTTCTCTAATCTGTCGCTACGGAAGCTCCTCCAACCCCTTAACCATCTTAGTCACTCTTCTCTGGACCCTTTCGAGTAGTACCGTGTCCTTCTTCATGTACGGCGACCTGTCCTGGACGCAGTACTCCAGGTGAGGGCGCACCATGGCTCGGTACAGCGGCATGATAACCTTCTCCAATCTGTTCGTGATCCCCTTCTTTATCATTCCTAGCATTCTGTTCGCACTTTTCGCCGCCACTGCACATTGCGTAGACGGCTTCATCGACCTGTCGATCAGAAGTCCCAAGTCCCTTTCCTGGGAGGTCTCTTCCAGTACCGCCCTGGACATCCTGTACTCTTGCTTGAGATTTTTGTTATAACATGCATCACTTTACACTTATCCACGTTGAATCTCATCTGCCATGTCGATTCCCATTCCTCGAGCCTGATTATGTCACGTTGTAGATCTTTGCAATCCCCCTGCATCTTCACTACTCTGAATAGCTTCGTGTCGTCCGTAAATTTAATCACCTCGCTCGTCGTACCTATGTCCAGATCATTTATAAAGATGTTGAAGAGTATGGGTCCAAGCACCGAGCCCTAAGGCACCCCACTGGTGACGCTCTTCCAGTCCGAGTACTGCCCATTTACCCCCACTCTCTGTTTCCTATGCTCCAGCCAGTTTTTAATGCACGTGAGTATTTCTCCCTCGATTCCATGGCTCACAATTTTCTGAAATAGTCATTCATGCGGAACCTTGTTGAACACCTTCTGAAAGTCCAGATACACAATGTCGACCGGGTCGCCCTTGTCTATCTGCCTGTTTACTCCCTTGAAGAAGTGCAGCAAGTTTGTCAAGCAAGATCTGCCTTTGCTGAAACCGTGCTGGCTGGTTCTCATCAGACCGTGTCCGTCAAGGTGATCAATGATGCGGTCCTTTATCAGCGCCTCTACCATCTTTTCTGATACCGAGGTCAGACTCACTGGCCTGTAGTTTTCCGGATCTCCCCTCGAACCTTTTTTGAAGATCGGCGTAACATTCGCCACCTTCCAGTCCTCCGGAATCTTTCCTGTAGGCAGCTATGATCCCTTTCAGTTCCTTGATGACCCTCAGATGGATGCCATCTGGTCCCGGGGATTTATTGCTCATTAGCCTATCAATCTTCCTGAATACCTCTTCTAGACTGACTGTCAACCCTGTCAGTTTCCCATTTTCACTTCCAGCATATAGCCTGATGGGTTCCAGTATGCTGTGTATATCCTCTTTGGTAAATACAGATGCAAAAAATGTGTTCAGTCTATCAGTGATTTCTTTGTCCTCCTTTAGCGCTCCCTTTATTCCTTGGTCATTCAACGGTCCCACCGCTTCCTTCACGGGTCGTTTTCCTATAATATATCAAAAGAACGGCTTGAAGTTTTATGCCTCCGTGGCTATTTTTTCCTCATAGTCTCTTTTTGCCACTTTTACCGCCTTATGGCACTTGCGTTGGGGTTGTTTGTGCTTATACCAGTTTTCATCCATTTTTTATCTTTTCCATTCCTTAAACAAGGTTTTTTTGTCTTTGATCGCTTCCTTAACCTCTAATGTGAGCCATGCCGGTTCTTAATTCTTTTTCCTCTTTGATTCCTTGATGATACGTGGTATGTATACATTTTGCGCCTCAGTGACCGTATCCTTAAAAAGATACCAAGCATGCTCCAGCGTTCTTATAGTGTTTATCCTCTTCTTAATTTTCTTCCCCACCATGCGTCTCATCTTTTTGTAGTTTCCTTTTCGGAAGTTTAGGGCCATGGCCATAGTTCTGGACTGATGTTTTGCCCCTATTTCCAGGTTGAAGCGTATCATATTGTGATCGCTGCTTCTCAGAGTCCCTTCTACTTCTACATCCTGTGCCGGTCCTCGCAGTCAATTTAGAACTAAGTCCAGAATTGCATTTCCTCTTGTGTTTTCCTTGACAAGTTGTTCCAGGAAGCAATCGCCTACAGTTTCCAGGAACTTGGTCTCTCTAGTGCAGCCGGAGGTGCCTAGGTTCCATTCCATCCCCAGATAGTTGAAATCGCCCATGATAACTGCGTTGCCTCCCTTGCAGGTGCATTTAATCTCATGGATATACAAATTCACTTCTTATATCACATGTAAGAAATAGACTTTTTGTAAGTATACCACGCCTCAGAGACCAAGTATAAAGGCACACATTGGCTAAATACTTAGTTTGGTCTTGGTATCAATCATAGGCAAGTGGTAATTTGAGGTATTTCATATCCTTTCAATTCTTAATTTATAATTTTAATTTTAATTCTTCTTCTTTTTTGATTTTGTCAGTTTTTAAACTAGATGTATAAACATCTTTGCCATCAAATACTATGAAAAATATATGAATCAAAGATAGTGCATAAACTCAAAGAAAGCACTTATCTCAAAAGCAGTTCACACTGTGTAGATCCCAACGGGGCCACCGTTTCACCTGAAGTGGCTTCGTCAGGGGAACGTGATGAACAGTGTCTAAAATAAGCAACAAAAGTTACATTTAGTATAGTATTTGAGTACATTCAAATCTTAGGCTTTAAAGTTAAACATGTTCAAATCCTAGCAAACTTACGGAGCCGACGTTGATTCAGCATGTATTTTTCAAGAAATGGCGTCGGTAAAAACCAACGCTGAACTATTTAAAGGGATTTTGCTCAGCTGTCGGTACTACGTGAAGAACGTCAAAAAACGTGATAACGTGATGACGTTCGTGAAGCTGACATCGTAGGAAAGTACAAAAAAAAATTTTTTATCTTCAACCTGAATAGGTCAAATTCAAAGTATGATCAAAATATGAAGAATGTGAAAAATGTAAATCAAATTGATAAACAAAACATGTTGATTTAATAGTACGCTGTCCAATCTATTTTGTCGTTTAGTCCTAAAGGATGTATTGATTGTAAAGTAAATATCCAAAATGTTTCTCTGCGTTTAAGCATAGTGACTCTGTCGCCTCCTCTCCTATTCTTATTTATAACATCTATTATAAAACCTTTAAGGTTGTGAAAGGAGTGGGATGCATCTTTACAATGCTGAACTAATGGTTCTTTGAGTTGACATCTCTTGATGTTAGATTTATGTTCGGCAAGTCTTGTTTTAAACGGTCTGGTAGTCATGCCTACATAGATTTTTTGACAGGGACAAATGATCACATAAACTACATGGTCTGTTTGGCAGGTACTAAAATGTTTAATTTTATAGCTCATATTATTGCGAGGATTGATGAATTCTTTTGTTACCATAGAAAAATCACAGTATATGCAGTGACCGCATTTGAAATGTCCATGTATGTTGTGCATGCTACTTCTTACATATTCACTGTTGCTACTGAAAAATTCCTTAAGGTTTTTTCCTCTTGAGTAAGCAAACCTGAGTCTGGTATTGCTAAAACTCGGGAGAGATTGAACAATAGCCCAGTGTTTTTTTATAATTTTAGTTAGCTGAAAACTATTAGATGAATGTTTTAACACAAAAGTTGTACATGGATCATCTGCAGTGGTGCTTGTGGTGTGATCATTCAATAATAGGTCTCTATTATTATATTTGGCCCTTCTATATGCATTCTTGATAATATGTGAAGGATACCCTCTGGCTTTTAGTTTTTTGCTCAGAGATTTTGCTTGGATTTTAAATTCAGATTGCAATGTGCAATTACGTCGTAAACGGAGCATTTGTGAGAAGGGAAGACTGTTCTTCAAATGTTTCGGGTGACAACTTGAGTATTCTAAGAAAGTATTTTTGGTTAAAGGTTTCTCATATGTGCGTGTAATGAACGCTTGATGTTCAATGGTAACCTCAATGTCCAAATAATGTATTCGTATTGAAGAATATGTGTAAGTGAATTGAATGTGATTGTCACATGAATTTAGCCATTCTACAAATGCTTTTAGTTGACTTTCTGAGCCTCTCCATAGGAGAAAAACATCATCGATGTATCTCCACCAAATGAAGATGAGAGATTCAAACGGGGAATGTTTTACCCATTGTTGTTCAAATGCTATCATGAAAAGATTAGCGACCGAGGGGGCAAATGCCGCCCCCATAGCCACTCCTTGTATTTGTTTGAAAAGGTTCCCTTCAAACTCAAAGAAATTTTCTCGCATGGCTAACATAGTCAAGGAGATAAGGAAATCAGTAGGAACTAATTGTGGTTTTGGTTGTGAATCCAATACTTCTTTGATAACATCAATAGCATCTTGTTGTGGGATAGACGTATATAATGATGATACATCCAATGTGACCATTATAAAGGGTCCTTCTTTTAGATCTATATTATCTAATTTATGTAAAAAATCTTTAGAGTCTTTAATATATGAATTGCATTTTGGAACTTCATGTTTTATAAATTGATCTACGTATCTTGATAGAGGTTCCAAGACAGACCCACGAGTCGAAGTAATGGGTCTAAAAGGTGGATCTATTGCATTCTTATGTATTTTTGGTAAGAAGTAAATGATTGCAGTCATTGGATGCTTGGTATTTAAAAATCTGTAATCACGATTAGTAATGAAACCCAATTTTAATGCCGAGTCTGTGATTTTCCTAATTGAATTTTGAAGTCTTTTAGTCGGATCTAATTTGATTTGCACATACGCTTGAGTGTCGTGAAGATGTTCAAGAGCCTTGGTAATGTACACTGACTTATCTTGAACTACGATTGCACCTCCTTTGTCAGCTGACTTAATAATGATGTTTTTATTACTTTGTAGATTGATTAATGATTGGGGTTGATCTTTCGATAAATTGGACTTAAATTTATGTATTTTTGAATTGTGAAATATTTTTTGAGAGTCTTGGCGTACTAATTCTTTAAATACATTTAAAGTAGGGTCTACGGGTCCAATTGGTTTCCACGTAGATTTTGGAGCAATCATTGTCCTGTCTACAAAATCAGTTTTAGTTGCAAAGAATAACTTAACTTCCAAGAGTCTGAAGAACCTTTCTAAATCAATATTAAATTGAAATTCATTATTAGGTACCGTTGGTACAAAGGACAGACCTCGATTTAATAATTCAATATCAGCGCTTTCTAAATTCTGTTGGGAGAGATTAATTGTTACTGTTGGTTGAGTTGCTGTTGTGATCTCGTCCATGGTTTGCCTCTGGCTTGCGTTCTGCCTCGTCTGCTTTTTCGAATTTGAAACCCTCCTCGTGCGCCTAAAAAAGTCTTTGATGGATTTGAACTACCTGAGGAACTAAGGTTACTAGAGGATGAACTAGAGTCTTCTGCATTAATAGTGCTTACTGTTTTTGATGTTTCATTCGTGGTCATCCAATGATAAACCTTATTATTGAGATAGTCTTTTTCGTCCCTATAAAATTTTTTCAGTTTGAATTTTTTAATATTGTCTTTGAATTTGTCCAAATTTTCATTAGTTTTAATCAGTTGACTCTGATAACTTTCTATCATTTGAGTAGATTTAAGGATACTAATAGTTTTTTCTACTTCTATTTTGAAGTGTTCTACTTGTTGTTTGCTTTTTTCTATGATCAAAAGCATTAAATCAAATGAACATTTATTCAAAATCATGTTCCATTTCTTTAAGAAATCAGTGTCTTCTTTGAAATTTTGAGGTTCTTTGTTCATACGTAGACCTCTTGGTATTCGTTCACATTTGCAGTATTCAACTAATATTCCACTATTAAGCTCAGTTTTAATGATTTTCTTATTTAAATTGAAGAAAAGTCCCCAATCTGTATTGAAATTGTCTGTACCGGTTGAACTAATTTCAAACTGTGAGGGTACATTGAGTATTGATTCAATTTGTTCTACATTGAATCCAAACGTCGTGTTCCAGTTGCTTGAGGTCATATTAGTAAGGTATGGAGAAAAATCCATAAAGCAATTACTAAAGAAGTGTGAAAACCAAATGGATATACAAATTCACTTCTTATATCACATGTAAGAAATAGACTTTTTGTAAGTATACCACGCCTCAGAGACCAAGTATAAAGGCACACATTGCTAAATACTTAGTTTGGTCTTGGTATCAATCATAGGCAAGTGGTAATTTGAGGTATTTCATATCCTTTCAATTCTTAATTTATAATTTTAATTTTAATTCTTCTTTTTTGATTTTGTCAAAGTTTTTAAACTAGATGTATAAACATCTTTGCCATCAAATACTATGAAAAATATATGAATCAAAGATAGTGCATAAACTCAAAGAAAGCACTTATCTCAAAAGCAGTTCACACTGTGTAGATCCCAACGGGGCCACCGTTTCACCTGAAGTGGCTTCGTCAGGGGAACGTGATGAACAGTGTCTAAAATAAGCAACAAAAGTTACATTTAGTATAGTATTTGAGTACATTCAAATGTTAGGCTTTAAAGTTAAACATGTTCAAATCCTAGCAAACTTACGGAGCCGACGTTGATTCAGCATGTATTTTTCAAGAAATGGCGTCGGTAAAAACCAACGCTGAACTATTTAAAGGGATTTTGCTCAGCTGTCGGTACTACGTGAAGAACGTCAAAAAACGTGATAACGTGATGACATTCGTGAAGCTGACATCGTAGGAAAGTACAAAAAAAATTTCCTACGATGTCAGCTTCACGAACGTCATCACGTTATCACGTTTTTTGACGTTCTTCACGTAGTACCGACAGCTGAGCAAAATCCCTTTAAATAGTTCAGCGTTGGTTTTTACCGACGCCATTTCTTGAAAAATACATGCTGAATCAACGTCGGCTCCGTAAGTTTGCTAGGATTTGAACATGTTTAACTTTAAAGCCTAAGATTTGAATGTACTCAAATACTATACTAAATGTAACTTTTGTTGCTTATTTTAGACACTGTTCATCACGTTCCCCTGACGAAGCCACTTCAGGTGAAACGGTGGCCCCGTTGGGATCTACACAGTGTGAACTGCTTTTGAGATAAGTGCTTTCTTTGAGTTTATGCACTATCTTTGATTCATATATTTTTCATAGTATTTGATGGCAAAGATGTTTATACATCTAGTTTAAAAACTTTGACAAAATCAAAAAAGAAGAATTAAAATTAAAATTATAAATTAAGAATTGAAAGGATATGAAATACCTCAAATTACCACTTGCCTATGATTGATACCAAGACCAAACTAAGTATTTAGCCAATGTGTGCCTTTATACTTGGTCTCTGAGGCGTGGTATACTTACAAAAAGTCTATTTCTTACATGTGATATAAGAAGTGAATTTGTATATCCATTTGGTTTTCACACTTCTTTAGTAATTGCTTTGTGCATTTAATCTCATCCATCATTTCTTCAGCAATTTCTTCAGCCTGCCCTGGGGGTCGGTAGTAGATGCCTATCCTCGTTTCTGGTCCATTTATTTCTGGAATTTTGGTCCATAAAGACTCTAACTTATCTGTCCATTGTGGCATGTTCTCTCCAGTAGATTCAATTCCCTCTTTGACGTATATGGCAATGCCTCCTCCTTTTTGAGCCACTCTGTCTCTGCGGTATAGTTTGTATCCTGGTAGCACCGTGCCCCAGACATTTTCATCAGTCCACCATGTTTCCGTTGTGCCGATGTCATCCTTTTGTGCCACAGCTTCTAGTTCACCCATCTTATTTCTAAGGCTCCTTGCATTCGTGTACATACACTTGAGTTTGCATCTTACTTTTTTCATCTGTTCTATTCCCATTGTTATAGACAGTCATATAAGACACCTTATTTGCTGAAATTAGTATTGAAGTAAGGATAAAAATTAGGTAGGGAAGAGGATGCTATGATTTTATAAAGTCTGGGATGGCGGCGTCTGCTGCTTTCACATTTAAAGTCCGTTGGCTTTTTCACTGAGAACTATTATTTAGTTATAATATATTTTGATTTGATAAATTGATCCTCTATTTTTAGAAAGTCATTGGCTAAGGTAAGCCAAAACCTCATTGCTGAATACTGTTTGAGAATGGCAAGGACTGATAAAGTGATTGGACTTGATAAAGATAGTTGGACTTGATAAAGTGGTTTGTGTTTATGGTGGTGGGGGGGGGAGGTGCGCACGCACAGGATCCAGGAAAACCCGGACTGGACACTGCCACAGTTGACTAGCATTTAAATGTTTTAGCCTTGAGATTAGAATAATATTTGGAAATTCTAATGGTGTTTTTAAAAGCTGTAAACAGTTCAACCAAACAATAAATTGAGTTTTAATTTGTTTTCAGTTAGAGATGGTTAATAGTTTTAGGAGTAACAAAGATAATTTCATTTTGATCTACTCTTCCACAAAAAGAAAACCTCAGATACTTTAGCAAATTAACAAATAGATTTTTTTTCTAAGCAGCTATATAATGTAATATACATTTAGACTCTTCATACATGGTAATTTTCCAACCAAAATGACAAATATACTGTATTACAGTTTGTTAAGAGTGCAAACCGTCCAATCCTTTTTTCTGTTATTGGAATGCAATAATATATTAGCCTCTGGAAAAAAAATTGTATTATATAGTTAATAGGAAGAAAACAAGAGAGCTTATTTGAACTATCACATTTGAAACAGCTCGTATGTGTGTGTGTAGGGGGGGAAGCCTACCGTGTAACATCTAAGCCTCTAAGTTTCAAAGTCCCTCCTTGAGGGCCACAATCCAGTCGAGTTTTCAGGATTTCCCCAACAAATATGCTTTCAATGCATATTCATTGGGGAAATCCTGAAAACCCGACTGGATTGCGGCCCTCAAGGAGGGACTTTGAGATCCCTGATCTAAGCCAAGCTAACAAAGTGCAATTGGAAAATTTAATTTTAAAATGCACTACTGTATTTTTTGCTGCGCATAACAATTAGCTTGTGGGCATACTGAAATGGCAATTCTAGATTTTGAAGCATATTAGGAAGAATTCAGTTATGGAATCTTTAATTGTACTTGCAATGTTAGGAACTTGGTCTTCTGTTTACCATGTTTGTTTTCTAAACATGGGTTGCTCCGATTTTGTCTCATACATGGGACCAAATGTACTAAAGCAAGGATCATTAGCCTGTAGCTTTTGCTTGTTTAAATTTTAGCAAATTGCTGCATCTCATAAGAAGATTTTAGTATGCTATCCTTTGTGGAAATGCTTTTCAGCCCTCTCTTGCAGACACTCTTAACCAGATAGGTTTTCAGGATTATCATAATGCATATGCATGAGAAATTTGTATACAACAGGTTTCCATTGTCTATAAATTATCTCATGCATATTCAGTGGGGTAATCCTGAGACTCAGGTAGATATGTCTCTAGGAAAGAGTTGAGAAGAAGAATTGCACAGTTTTAAAGAAGGGGTGGCCATACGTCCCGTTTTGGGATCCCCTGTCCCGTTGTCCCCACACACAGCTTCGGGATGCCGAATGTCCTGTTTTCAGGGACAGCGTCCCGAAGCTGTGTGCGGGGACAACGGGACAAGCGATTGCTTCCTGTCCCTCCCTGCCACGCAAATAAAAGCCTCCCTCCAGCGCCTGATTTTTAAAAAACCCGGTACGCCGCCGCTGCTTACTTCCCTGCTGCTGCTAAAAAAAAAGCCTCCCTCCAGCGCCCAATTAAAAAAACCCCTGCTGCTGCTAACCACAACCCAGAAGCCTTTTTCCCGACGTCAATTCTGATGTCAGAGAGGACGTTCCGGGCCAACCAATTGCTGCCTGGCTGGCCCAGAACATCCTCTCCGACGTCAGAATTGATGTCGGGAAGGCGGCTTCTGGGCTGCGGTTAGCAGCAGCAGGGTTTTTTTTTAATCGGGCGCTGAAGGGAGGCTTTTTTTTTTGCGCGGCAAGGAGGGAAGAAGGTAGGCTGGCTTTGGCGCGGCAGGGAGGGAGGGAGGTAGGCAGGCTTCGGGGGTGGGGGTGGGACAAAGTCTGGAAGGCAGTGAGGGGGACATAGGAAGGAGGCACTGAGGGCACTAAGCACATGGGAAGAGGCACTAAGGACATAGGAAGGAACACTGAGGGCATAGGAAGGAGGCACTGGGGGCACTAAGGCATAGGAAGGAGGCACTGGGAGCACTAAGGACATAGGAAGGAGACACTGACGGCACTAAGGACATAGGAAGGAAGGAGGGAGGGAATAGAAAGGGACAACTGTTGGGCCTGAGTGCAGAAAGAAAGAAATGAAAGAAAGGATACACAGTCAGAAGGAAATGCAACCAGAGACTCATGAAATCACCAGACAGCAAAGGTAGGAAAAATGATTTTATTTTCAATTTAGTGATCAAAATGTGCCAGTTTTGAGAATTTATATCTGCTGTCTATATTTTGCACTATATTTGTCTATTTTTCTATAGTGGTGACATTGCACATTTTAAAGTCATCTGCCTTGACATCTTTGAAACCCCCCAAATATAATTGATAATTAAAATTTTCTTTGCATATAGTGTGCTTTGTAGTTTTTTAAATTTTATGGTTACTATTATGAATTAATAAGATATTATGTGTACATGAAAAATGAATGGAAGAAATTGGGGGTGGGATTGGGGTAGGGCTAGGGTGGGATTGGGGGCGGGCTAGGGCGGGGTTGGGGCGGGACTTACAATTAATAGATGTCCCCTTTTGATGAAAAAAAATAAATGGTCACATTAGGGATACCTCACTGAAGATTTGCGGAAGTGGTATTCGGGAAAGAAGGTCCTTATGTGCCATGATTTGCCAAGTTCTGTAATAAGGGATTTGTTCCATTCTGTGCCTTTGGAAAAGGATTTTATTTTTTTTAAAGGCCCTTATTCTTTTTGATTAGGTTGAAAATAAGCTGTCTTGTTTGATGATAGCAGCTCTGCTGAATTTTAATATTTGAGAGTCTAGAGCAGGGATTCTTAACCCAGTTTTTGGGATATATACCAAGCTAATCTGGTTTTCAGATATCCACAAGAAATATGTATGTTTAAATGATTTTTATTGAGCCAAAACCAGAGCACAGAAGAGAAACAACCATATGTACAAGGCTTAGAAATAGAACAATTTTTTTTTAATTTATAAATTTAATAATTAACAATATCAGATGATACCAAGGGAAAAAAGGTTTCTAACACAAAGTTTAACAATAATTGTACAGCACAGAAAAATCCTTTTCAAGCCCACAATAATGGGGAGACATGCCACTTTACAACTAACAAAATTTAGGAAAACTAAGAAGTTGGTTCTTGATTCAGATGAATCACAACCATTTCCTACTAATTGGGACTCTAACATCCTACCATTTCCTCAGTAATGAATCATTTAAGGCAAAGAAAAATCAAAAAAGTAAACTCATTTCTGATCTCGAGCTATTAGGAATTGTTGCAATTGAATAGGATACCAAAATATATATTCAATGTCTTGTACTTTGACAAGACATTTACATGGAAATTTTAGGTAAAAAGATGCCTCAAGTGCTAAAACTCTTATTCTTAATTTCAAAAATTCTTTCCTTCTTAGCTGCGTTGCTCTTGAGACATCAGGAAAAATTCTAACCAAATCTCCACAAAATTTGGTCAGCCTATTTTTAAAGTAAAGCTTCATTATTAGCATTTTATCTATCTCACTCATGCATGTTATTACCATGGTGGACCTACTCTGGATCACATCCTGAGTATCCTCCAAAAACTCTGTCAGGTTTATATCATCTGCTACCAGGTGATCCACCTCCTGGTCGGATTGTATTTTCTTTTGCGGAATATAATAACAATTATTTATTGGGAAGTTTACCGCATTGGGTAATCCCAGTATTTCTTTGAAAAATTTTCTTAACAATATTCAGGAGATAACAAATGAATCACTGGGAAATTAACCAAGTGGAAATTCCTCGCTCTATGCATATTTTCCAGCATTTCCATTTTAGAATGTAACATCGTAGAATCCTTAACAGCAAATACTGAGACAGCTTGCAATGTATTAGTTTGAGTTTCAACTACAATTAATCTTTTATCCAAATAACTTAAGTTAGAATCCATATTCTCAAACTTTTGAGACACAGAATGTGAATATTCCAGTGTTTGTTTCACAGATTCTCTGAGAAACCCTTCAACTCTAGAAATTCCTAACCACAAATCTTTAAGGGTAATATCTTGTTTTTCTACTGCTTGCGGTTGATCCTCTACTACACCTGAAAATTCAAGTGGTTTAGGTATTTCAGTAAAAACTAGTTTACTTGTCTGAGTAGACGATACCACTAATCCAGTGGAAATAGCGAGAGTAATATTCCCGCTACCACCAGATACTGGATGAAGGGGGGGTGTCCTTTCGAGGGGACTCAACGATGCTCCAGATATGGGAGAATTCATATCAGATAAAGGTTGTGGTGAAATTCCTGTAGGAAATGTCAAATGTCTGTCCATAGGACCAGAAATAGCGGGTGTTGAGCTCTTAGACTTAATTTTCCTTTTACCCATGAGGCTTAATTTTCCTTTTACCCATGATAACAAATCAAAGTTTTACAACCTGAGCTCCTACGGCACGGCTCCAAGGGGCTCCCAAGGGGCAAAACCTGCCCCTTAGGGCACACCCCTTCGGCCGCGCGGCAGCAGGCTACAATTTAAAGGAAATTCCAGCTAGGACAGACGGACCCGATGACGTCAAGGGTCCATCCTCCACAGTGCCTGCCCGAATTCCAACTCCGGGGCCAGCCACCGCTGCGGGTAACATGGGGCAGCGATGAAGATCTCCTCCGGCGTCCCAGCAAAGAAAAAGCAGCTCCCGAAGAAACTGCAGCAGCAGGCTACAATTTAAAGGAAATTCCAGCTAGGAGAGACGGACCCGAAGACGTCAAGGGTCCGTCTTCCACAGTGCCTGCCCGAATTCCACCTCCGGGGCCAGCCGCCGCTGCGGGTAACACGGGGCAGCAATGAAGATCTCCTCCGGCGTTCCAGCAAAGAAAAAGCAGCTCCCCAGAAATAGAACAAATTTTTCAATATAACAGAACCCCCCTTCCGGAGTCCCCACCACCAGTGACTATAAACACAGTGTAATGAAAAAACATGAGAGTAGAAAAGTACAGTACATTCAACAGTTCAGGATAAGGCTCCTAACCACAGAAGTCAGTGTTCCAAAAGGGCTCCCAAGTGGCCATGAAACGCAGGCCCTGGATATCAGAGAGATCATGCTTTCCCACAAAGAGATAGCAGGGGCCTCCGGAGCCAGCCATTTGAGTAAGATGCATTTCAATGCTATCAGAACTGCAAAAAATAAGTACAAAATAAATTTGCATGCAGTACCTCCATTGTATGCAAACCTCTCATGCATATTCATTGTAGATATCTTGTAAATCAGACTGGGTTGAGAACCCCTGGTCTACAGAAATTACTTGTTCATATATGGTTGTAAAATTAAAAATTATTGAAAAAAAAATGTTAACAGTGAATTATTTCACTGTCGCATAATATAGTATGTCAGCTTTACTAGTTTTCTCCATATTAAAACAAAAAAAATTGCTTATTTCTGAAGTCTAATGTTAATGAATATTGTATACTGTAATGTTAAAATGTTAAACCTATTGCAAATTCAGCTTTTCTAGTTTGGTCTTGATGTATAAACTATTCAAACTAGCTCTTAATATTGCACTTAACTATTTTACTGTTTTTAACATGTCCAATATAAGATTATGTACTTGCGCTGGTAAGATCTTTTCCAGTAGATAGGTGAGACATAAGAACATAAGAATTGCCGCTGCTGGGTCAGACCGATGGTCCATCGTGCCCAGCAGTCCGCTCACGCGGCGGCCCTCTAGTCAAAGACCAGCACCCTAACTGAGACTAGCCCTACCTGCGTACGTTCTGATTCAGCACAAACTTGTCTAACTTTGTCTTGAATCCCTGGAGGGAGTTCTCCCTTATTACAGACTCTGGAAGAGCATTTCAGTTTTCTACCACTCTGGGTGAAAAAGAACTTCTTTATGTTCGTACGGAATCTATCGCCTTTCAATTTTAGAGAGTGCCCTCTCATTCTCCCTACCTTGGAGAGGGTGAACAACCTGTCCTTATCTACCAAGTCTATTCCCTTCAGTACCTTGAATGTTTCGATTATGTCCCCTCTCAATCTCCTTTGTTCTTCAACCTTTTTACACCTATGGACCGGTGAAAATAAAAGAATTATTTTGTGGACCAGCAAACTACTAGGACTGATATTTAAAAACCCCATTTCCGCCCCGTCTCCACAAGCTCAGTCCCCGCAAACCATCTGATCCCATCCGCACAAGCCTCAGTTATGATTTTATATTGAATGTATTTTATTAAAGTATAAAAACAAACAATATTCTGTACAATTGTCATTTTACAAATAATACACAAAATGGAAATAAAATTATTTTTTCTACCTCTTGTTATCTCTGGTTTCATATTCTTTTCACACTCTTCCATCCACTGTCCCCTTCCATATCTATCTTCTTTCTATGCCCCTGTCCCCTTTCCATCCAGCCTGTGTCTCCTCTCTCCTTTTTACATGATTCATTCCAGCTTCACTGCTCTCTTCATTTTTATCTCTCCTACACCAGATCTAGCATCTTTGTCCCTTTCTGCTTATTTTTCTGCTGACCCCCTTCCCATCATCAATCTCTATACTTTCTCATTCCTGTCTCTCCCCTTCCCCTCCTCTAATCTCCCTGCCAGCTGTTTCATTCCTTTTTTCCTTCTCCCTTCCCTCCTCCTCCTGTCCAGCAGTAACTCTCTTCCCTTCCCTTTCCCTCCTCCCCTCCCAGCAGCATCTCTCCTCCCTCCCTCCAGGTCCAGTAGGAGCTGTCCCTTTATTTTCCCTTGTCCGGCAGCTTCACAGACTCCTTTCCCTCCTCCCCTTCAAGCAATATCTCTCCTTCTCCCTCCCTCCAGGTCCAGTAGCAGCTGTCCCTTTATTTTCCCTTGTCCAGCAGCTTCCCAGACTTCTTTCCCTCCTCCCCTCCAAGCAGAATCTCTCCTTCTCCCTCCCTCCAGGTCCAGTAGTAGCTGTCCCTTTATTTTCCCTTTTCCAGCAGCAGCTTGTCCAGCAGCTTTCCCTCCTCCCCTCCAAGCAGCATCTCTCCTTCTCCCTCAATTCAGGTCAAGTAGCAGCTGACCTTTATTTTCCCTTGTCCAGCAGCTTCCCAGATGCCTTTCCCTCCACCTCTCCCAGCAGCTTCTCTCCTTCCCTCCAGGTCCAGTATCAGCTGTCCCTTTTTTCCCTTGTCCAGCAGCTTCCCAGCCTCCAACAGTGACTTTCTCCCCCCCCAGCAGCTCTCAGTACTTGCCAGTGCAGCAATTCACTAAGGCAGCCTTGGGTCCTTTAATGGGTCACTCCGCCTCTGAGGAAAGAGGAAGTTACATCATCAGAGGCGGCCATGACTCAGCAAAAGCCCCAAGGCTGCCTTAATGAATCGCTGCAATGGCAAGTACTGAGAGCTGCTGGGAGGCTACCCATGATCTTGCCAACCCTGCGTGGACCGGCAGGAAATTGTAGCTCGTCAATCTCGCAAACCCTGTGCGGACTGGCAGGAATTTTCTGTGGCCCGGCACTGGTACACATACTGGTGGTTGAAGAACACTGTTCTAGACCATAGGGTTATTTCCCTTTACCTGCATGGACTGTAGAAGAGAACCATTCTAGGTTTTCCATTCCGCCTCTAGAGTACTTCACATGGTAGTTGAGCTCCTCCCATCAGTCAGTACCCAAGCATGAAAGGACACTCACATCTGTACAGTAGAGGCACCTGTAACTAACAGCACCCGTAACCGCCAACATAGGCTTCAAAGGAGCTCAGGAACTACTCGCAAAACCGGGTCCCAGCCCCTAAGGGCTGACCTGTCTCCATGAAACAAGATGGTAACAGCTAAGGAGACTGAAATTGACAATGAAGTCTGAAATCTGAATCTGAAACCTGAAAGTAGGCACAGCAAGGACATGGCGGGGAGTCTAGAATGCCTCACCTATCTGCTGGAAAAAATCTTACCAGGATAAGTACATAATCTCCTTTTCCAGTGCAAAAGGTGAGACATTCAAACCAGTGTCTCTCAAACTTTCTCAAGCCACGGCACACTAAAGGTAGTGGCCACCGCTCAAGGCACCCAGAAGTGTGCGGACATCGCCATGATGACATCACACACATGCATGACATCATCATGTTGACATCCACGCATAAGTAGAGGCCCTCCAGACAGGCCCTGAAATGGCAGTAGGGCGAGCCAGCAAGGAAGTCTAACAAATATCAACTGAATACCCACAAACACCATCCTAGACCCACCCAAGCTCTTCCCCAGATCCAACCCCCTTTATTAATTGTAATGCAATTTTCTCCATTCATTTTTCATATACACAGCAGATATAAAGTCTCAAAACTGACACATTTCAATCACTATATTGAAATAAAATCTTTTTCCCTACCTTTGTTGACTGGTGACTTTATTTTTCTGTGCTTTTAACTATGTTTCCAGTGCCTTCTTATCCACTGACTGTTTTCTCTCTCCATCTTTACTTTCTACCTTGCATTGAATTTTTCTATTTTTCTGCTTTCTTCTCAAAATCTACTTTTCCATGTCTTCCCTTCCTTTCCTATCTCTCTCTCCTTCCCTCCCTATTTCCATGGTCTGACATCTCTCTCCTTCCCTCCTTCCCCCAGAGTAACATTTCTCTTCCCCTTCCTCCTTTCTGCCCCCTACAGTCCATATCCCTTCCCTTCCTCCTTTGTGGCCCCCCTCCCAGTCCAACATTTCTCCCTCCTTTCCAACAGTCCAACATTTTTTTCTCTCTTCCTTCTGCATGCTTCTCCTCTGGTCCTCCTTCCCTCAACCAAACATCTCTTGCTTTCTCTCCCTCCATGAATCCATCTTTTCACTCTCTGCCCTCTCCCCCTTCCCCATTGTAACATTTATCCTTCCCTCTTTCTGTCCTCCCCATCAATCTTGCCCTCTCCATGAGTCCAACACTTTCTGCCTCCTGCACACTTTCTCTCTCTGTTCTTGCCTCTTCCCTCTAGTGGCATACCTCCTTCCCACTCCCAACTCAACATACTCTCTCTACCATCTCACCCTCCCCACCAATGTGTAGCACCTTTCCTTTCCCTCCCTTTCTGCCAGGTCCAGCAGCATCTCTTCTACCTTCCTTTTACCTCTTCCCCTGTCCCGTATTACCCCTTTTCCCTTCCTTCATCCCCCCATCCAGCAGTACCCCTACTCCCTTCCCTCCTCCCCCCTATCCATCAGTACCCCTACTCTCTTCCCTCCTCCCCCCGTCCAGCAGTACCCCTACTCACTTCCCTCCTTCCCCCTGTCCAGAAGTACCCCTACTCCCTTCCCTGCTCCCCCTGTGCAGCATTACCCCTTCTCCATTCCTTCCCCCATCCAGCAGTACCCCTTCTCCCTTCCCTCCTTCCCTGTCCAGCATACCTCTCCTCTCTCTAGACTAGCGGCAGCTCATTGTGTGGTTTTAACTTATCCACACAGCTGCCGCTAGGATTAGTTTAGCCACAGTTTCATCAGGCAGCCTCGTGGCTTTTGCTAGGCTGGCCCATCTTGCATCATCGAAGTGGGCTGGCCTAGCCAAGGCCCCATGGCTGCCTGAAGAAACCGAGTCTAAACTAATGCTAGCGGCAGCTGTGCGACTAAATTAAAATCATGCTGAGCTGCCGGGGTGGGGAGCTGGTCCGGGGTGGGGAGAGAAGCTACCAGGACTCCTGCTTGCCTCTTCTCTGATTTGAAGTGTGCCGTGGCATACAGGGGCAGGAAGAGAGGCGCCGACGTCAGCTAACTTGCAACTTCCTGCCTTCTCCTGAGTCCCGGTAGCATTTCGGCAGCAGAAGGCAGGCAGTTCCAAGTTAGCTGGCACCTCTCTCCCTGCCCTGTATGCTGCGGCACACTTCAAATCTCAGGAGGTACAATAGTGTGCCGCGATACACTTTTCTAGACCATAGGGACGTACAAAAGCAGTCCCCCAGAGAGTCAGGGTGGGCTTGCTGCACCAGCCTTCATGACTGAGGACCTGAAAGCCGAGTCCTGCTTGGCAGCAATATCCACTCTGTACAATTTGCAAATATCAGGAGAAGCAGATTGCACTTCTGCCCACGAAGAAGTCACATTCCTAGTAGAACATGCCTTAACAGGAACAAGAGACTGTTTTCCTTCAAAATGTAAGTAGAGGAAATGGCCCTACGGATCCACCTGGAGATCGTGACTTTAGAAGCGGGAGTCTGAATGAGTCAGTACAAAGAGATGGTCAGAAAGGCAAAAATCGTTAGTGACCTCCTGGTAACGCAGCAGCAGTCTACGCACATCCAACCTTTTTAGGAGACGATCTTGATATTTGGAACCTATCAGCTGAAAAACAGGCAAACATACCTCCTGATTGACATGGAACGCCGACATCACCTTAGGCAAAAAGGAAGGAATGATCCGAAGCGAAACTCCCGTCTCCAAAATTTGGAGGAAAGGGTCCCTATAACACAACTCCTGCAGCTTGGAAACCCTATGGGCAGAAGTGATGGCAACCAGAAAAACAGTCTTGATTGTAAGATCTAGAAGTGAGGCATCTGGAAGAGGCTCAAAAGGAGCTTTAGCAAGGCCCAACAAAACCACATTAAGGTCCCAGGCCGGGAATGGATTCTTAACAGGCAGCTGGACCCGCAGAGCCCCTTTCAAAAAACAAGCCACATCTGGATGCAGCTATCCGGAGCTCGGAAACAAGATAGACAAGCCACCTGGTCTCTTAAGGACACCACAGTGAGGCCCTTATCCAGACCAGCCTGGAAAAAAGCAAGGACTATGGCACAGGAGCCGAAAAAGGGTCTACCTGATCCTGGGTACACCAATTTTTGAAGGTGCTCCACACCTTAGCGCAGGCTAACACTGTGGAAAACGTCTTGGATTTGAGAAGTACAACAATCACAAGCTCTGAATAGCCTTTACGTTCTAAGGCCGCACGCTCAAGAGCCAAGCCATAAGAGCAAAGCTCTGAGTAAGAATGTCTATAGAGGCACTCAGGTGCAGCCTGCGGCCTACCCGTAGTCGCATCAGATCCACGTACCAGGGTCTTTGTAGCCAGTTGGGAGCCACTAGAGCAGACATGGGCAACTCCGGTCCTCGAGGGCCGGAATCCAATCGGGTTTTCAGGATTTCCTATGAATATGCATTGAAAGCAATGCATGTAAACAGATCTCATGCATATTCATTAGGGCAATCCTGAAAACCCGATTGGATTCCAGCTCTCAAGGACCAGAGTTGCCCATGTCTGCACTAGAATGACTCGACCTAGATCATTGGTCCCCAACCCTGTCCTGGAGGACCACCAGCCAGTCGGGTTTTCAGGATAGCCCTAATGCAGGGGTCTCAAAGTCCTTTCTTGAGGGCCTCAATCCAGTCGGGTTTTCAGGATTTCCCCAATGAATATGCATGAGATCTATGTGCTTGCACTGCTTTCAATGCATATTCATTGGGGAAATCCTGAAAACCTAACTGGGATTGCAGCCCTCAAGGAGGGACTTTGAGATCCCTGCCCTAATGAATATGCATGGGTCAGATCAGCACTCCTATCATCTTCATTACATGCAAATCTCTTTCATGCACAAAAACAACCAAAGCTTGGAACAAACACAAAGATGATCAGAAGAAATATCACAAGGCGGCGAGGGATGCCAAAAAGGACTATGAGGAGAAAATAGCTCAGGAGGCCAAAAATTTCTTTAGATACATAAAAGGAAAAAACCTGCAAAAGAGGCGATGGAACCGCTGGATGACTAGGGAAGAAAAGGGTAAATCAAGGAAGACAAACAAATTGCAGACAGACTAAATTCCTTCTTTGCGTCTTTCTTTACGAAGGAGGACACCGCAACAATACCAGAAGTAGTGAAAGTGTTCAAAGGAGAAATAGAGAACAGCCTCACCACAGTAAAAATGGACTTGGACCAGATATACTACCAGATCGACAATCTTAAAAGTGACAAATCCCCTGGACCCGAGAGACTTAAAAGGTTGAAATCGGAGAGCTATTGCAAAAACTTGCCAACCTGTCAATTAGAACTGGACAGATACCGGACGATTGGAAGATAGCGAACGTCATGCCAATTTTCAAAAAAGGATCAAGAGGAGAACCGGGCAACTACAGACCTGTGAGTCTTACGTCTGTCCCTGGAAAGATGGTTGAAGCACTGATTAAAGATAGCATAGTCCGGCACTTGGATACACACGACCTGATGAGAGCCAATCATCATGGCTTCAGGAAAGGGAAATCATGTTTGACGAATTTACTTCAATAGTGGAGAACCGGTGGACATAATATACTTGGACTTCCAGAAAGCGTTCGACAAGGTTCCACATGAAAGACTTCTCAGGAAACTACAAAGCCATGGAATAGAGGGAGATATATTAAGATGGATAGGCAAATGGTTGGAGAACAGAAAGCAGAGAGTGGGCATAAATAGGAAGTTCTCAGACTGGGAGAAAGTGACTAGCGGTGTGCCCCAGGGCTCGGTACTTGGGCCCATCTTATTTAATATTTTCATCAATGACCTAGAAGAAGGAACATCCAGTGAGATCATCAAGTTTGCAGACGACACAAAGCTATGCCGGGCAATCAGATTGCAGAACTCCAGAGTGACTTGTGTCAGTTAGAGAAATGGGCGGAGAAATGGCAGATGAAGTTTAATGTGAAAAAGTGCATTTAGGCAGAAAGAACAAGGAACACGAGTATAGAATTTCAGGTGCAACGCTGGGTAAGAGCGAACAAGAAAAGGACCTGGGTGTACTGATAGATAGGACCCTGAAATCGGCACAATGCACACCAGCGGCAAAGAAAGCAAATAGAATGTTAGGCATGATAAAGAAAGGAATCACGAGTAGATTGGAGAAAGTTATAATGCCACTTTATAGAGCAATGGTCAGACCACACTTGGAAAACTTTGTCCAACTTTGGTCTCCCAACCTAAAGAAGGATATAAAACTGCTGGAGAGGGTGCAGAGACGAGCAACGAAACTAATAAAAGGTATGGAGAACTTGGAATACGAGGAACGACTTAAGAGACTGGGATTGTTCTTCCTTGAGAAAAGGAGACAGCGAGGTGATATGATCGAGACTTTCAAAATACTGAAAGTAATTGAGAAAATAGAGCAGGAAAAAACATTATTTACAATGTCCAATGTGACACGGACAAGAGGACATGGACTGAAGCTAAAGGGGACATGTCCAGGACAAATATCAGGAAGTTCTGCTTCACGCAATGAGTAGTGGACACCTGGGTTGCTCTCCCAGAGGAGGTTATTGCGGAATCCACCGTTCTAGGATTTAAAACCAACTAGATGCACATCTCCTTAGGCATAGAGGGCTATGGGTGACTAAAATTACGCCAGGTGTACACCTGGCTGGGCCTCCGTGTGTTCGGATCGCCGGACTTGATGGACCGAAGGTCTGATCCGGAGATGGTAGTTCTTTTGTTCTTATGTTCATTAGGGCTATCCTGAAAACCCGACTGGTTAGTGGTCCTCCAGGACAGGTTTGGGAACCACTGGCCTAGATGAGTCGCAATTCTCTGAGGAACCCTGCCTATCATTGGCCAGGGTGGGAAGACGTAGAGAACAATATTCGGAGGCCACGGCTGTACAAGGGCATCGATCCCTTCGCTTCTAGGCTCAAATATGTGGCTGAAGAAGTGTGGCGCTTTCCTATTTTTCACCATGGCCATAAGATCGAGGCAGGGTAGACCCCAATGTTGCACAATCTTCTGAAACGCCTGAGGCAACAGGGATCCAGACTCTGCCGACTTAGGAAGTCGGTTTCCTGTTTTTCACCTGTTTTTCATCGAGGCAGGGTGAACAGGATTACTTCTTAATCCTGCTCAAGAGGACGCTCCAGAATGATTGTACAAAGTTTTCCAATTAAATGTATTTATTGTAATGACAGAATAATCTTGTTTTAAAAGGCATTTGTACAAGGAGACATGTTTGCTCAGAAGTGTAACAGCATCTTTCTGATGAATGGTCTCATACGCTGTCCTGCCTTCTTTACCTATATATCTAATTTGACATCATAATTTTTGTTTCCATACCATTGACTTAACATATTTTTCATTCCCATATAAGGTACATGCATAAATACATACGTAGTAATATAGGAGTGGTTTCCCTCACAAAGGAATGCCTAAGTTTACATTCTAATATTAAATTTAAATCAATAATACAATAAGGAAAGAAGAGAAAAAAGATATAATAATAATATATCTTTCTCTACAAAATTACTTACAAATCATATTCCTGTAAATAGACTGGACTGGTTCTTTTCCTGACCACTGCCCCTCCAAATTCAAACTGCTTGTCTTACAACGTGCTGTGAATGTCTGGAGTACCATTGCCAGGCCAAAAGGCAGAGTTGAAAACTGATAATGCTGACCCAGCACATGAAACTTTAGAAACTTGCGGTGAGCTGGAAATGTGGGGATATGCAAGGACGCCTCTATAAGATCCAAGGAGGCCAGAAACCCCCGGAGACACCGCCACCATGACCGATTTCATGGTCTCCATCCTGAACTGAGGTCTCTTGAGGGCCGCATTCACATGTTTCAGATCTAGAATAGATCTCCAATCTTCTGACTCTTTCTTTTGGCACGATAAAGTGTATCTACCTGAGCCCGAAAAATAATTTGGCACTGGCTCTATTGCTTGAATATCCAGCAAGCGCTGAACTATAGCTTGGACTCTGTGCACTCTGTCCTGACCCCCTGGAGGAGAGGTCACAAACCAAAAGGACAGGGGTTGGTCGAATTCCAACTTGTAGCCCAATTGAATAATTTCCAAGATCTGTAGTAATGCGCATCCTGTCAGGCAAAAACTCCGACAGCCAACCCCCTACCTTTAGAGGGATCTCCGGCTCCCTGGCATCATTGCATCTTGCTGGCAGGTCGGGCAGGATGGCTGGTGGCAGGCTGGGAGTGCCTGTAGCCTGCATATCGGGCCTTGAAGTTCCATGAAGATCTCTTCGATGAGGAGGGAAAAAACTGTTTGTGGTCCCGAAAGGTTCTTCTGGAGCCACGAAAAGTAGAAAGCCAGGCCCCTGAGGTCTGGTCCAACTATCCGGCAGAGACTTAGGGTGTTGATACATTACCGCATCTATGAGATCATCCAACCATTTGCCAAACAATAACTGTCCCTTAAAAGGCAGATGAGCCAGGGTTGCCTTGGAGGTAGAATCTCCAGCCCACTGTCAAACCCAGAGCATTTGGCGGGCCAATATCAAATAGGCTAAGATCTTTGCCATTACTCTCACAAGGTCATATAAGCCATCTACCAAATAGTCCATCCCAGCCAAAAGAAGCTGAGGAGACCTAGAAAACAAACTTTTTGAACAAAGGGAGAAATTAGATGGATTTAAACAGGACATAGTGGTTGTAAAAACTAAGATTGAAAATGTTGAGAAAGAGATATTGGAAGTAAAGGAGGTACAAACAACCTTAATTAGAAATAGTCTTAACTTAAGAAGAAAGATGGAAATCTTGGAAAATAATAACCGAATAAATAATCTTAGATTACTGAATTTTCCAAAGCTACCTCTACTCTCTCCTAAAGAAGTTCTAAAGAAATATTTTATAGAAATCCTTAATGTTCCAGAAGATACCTTTCCTCCCTTTTCAAAAATATATTATCTTCCTACAAAAACCTCAGAGGAACAACCTCCGGTAGAAGGCGAACAGATGGATTTAACTACAATCTTGGAAACTTCAACGAAGGAGGTAGCTACTTTACTGGTAACAGTCATCCTGCTACCTGACAAGAACTGGATTTTAAAGTTAAAAATAGACGCTAAGGAGCTCATAATAAAAAAAAATGTCTAAAAAGTGGCCTAAATGGGTATTTGGACGATCAAAAAGCCTGATCGTCCAAGTACCCATAATTAAAGCTGGTTTTAGACATATCTAAAACCAGCTTAGGCCTTTCCCCTGCCTCTAAACGCACAGAGAGAAAAGAGGCATTTTTAGAGGAAGGGAAAGGGCGGGAGGTGGGCCGACCTACACCTAGGCGTACAACACGTATAACCAAAGATTTTGCCTAGTCAGCACTTTTACGTTTTGACTACCCCCCACCACAATCATTGTGGCAGGAGAGATGCCTCATCTCCCCTGCCACGATGCGATCACCCCTCTACCCGAACTGCCGCGACCCGCAGGAGGAGAGATGCCCATCTGTCCTGAGAGAGGCCAATCTGTCCTGCCACGATACATCACCCCCCACACTATCGGGGCAGGAGGGAGCCCAAGCCCTCCTGTCCTGGCAAACCGTGACCCCCCCCACTGACATCGGGGCAAGAGGGAGCCCAAGCCCTCCTACCCCATGGCACCCCAAACCTCCGACTCGATCAGGGCAAGAGGGAGCCCAAGCCCTCCTGCCCTGGTAAACCGCTGACATCAGGGCAAGAGGGAGTCCAAGTCCTCTTGCCCCACGATCCCCAACCCCCCCCCTCCGAATCTGATGGGGCTAAGAGGGAGTTCAAGCCCTCCTGGCCCGGTGATCTCCAACCCCCCTCCCCCCACACAATGAGGCCAGGAGGGAGCCCAAGACCTCCTGGCCCGGCGATACCCTCTAACCCCCACCCCCCACTAAAACACGGGCAGGAGGGATCTCAGGCCCTCCTGCCCCCGATGCAACCCCCCCATGACCGCCCCCCCGAACCCCCGATTGGCCCCCCGACACCCCCACCCCCCTTCTCCGTACCTTAAAAATTGTTGGTCGGATAGACGGGTGCCAAGCCCATCCGTCCGACAGGCCAGCCATCTCGGGAATGGCTGGCCTTAGGGCCTGATTGGCTCAGGTGTCTCAAACCCCGCCCACAGGTGGGGCTTGAGGCGCCTGGGCCAACCAGAATCGGCACAGTTGTCTTAGGCCCCTCCTGTGAGGGGGAGTTATGGGGGAACCTCCCCAAGTACACTGAAAACTTTCCTTTCAATTTTTGGTGGTCAGGAGATTTTCAGTGTAGTGGTGGGGGTTCCCCCCAACTGGAGCACAAGGTAACCCCCCCTCACAGCGCTAACGGTACAGTTTGAAAGCAGTGGGAGCAGCAGTGGGCATATGTCCAGCGTGCAAATGTCACCGCGGGATTGTCAGTGCGCCAAAGTCCAGTGCGCTTTTGACGGATCACCACTGGAGACAGACGCTGTACCTACTTTCTAGCCTCTGTGAGAAGCCAGACTCAGAAATCACTGCCACACTGCCGGGAAACCTGCTACTAAGCTGTTTCTTCGGGCTGCCGGTCAGACCCACTGTCTGACTATGCCTCGACCCCTGCGGACCACTGACTGTGCACCAGGATGGGCAGAGGTGCAAAACGCAGCCTGCAAGCTGCAGAACACTGCTGAGCTGCCTAAGCGTGCTAAACGGTTTGTGGCCGAGCCCCCCCCCCCCCATATAACAGGGATAAGGCCAGGTCAGGGATGGCTCTGAGCTCCGAAGAAGACTAGCAGACCGGCTAACAAGTACCCCAAAGGGACCAAAGTCTGTGAATTCTCAAGCAGGCAGCTTTTAAAAGTGCTTGAAATGCTATAGAACTGCAAAAGGGAACAAAAGTACACCAAATTAAAAATAATAAATATGGGAGAGCAGAACTCTTAACACCTGCAGCCATGCATACAGAAGAGAAAGACTGATGGGAGGAGCTCAGCTAGTCTGTGAAGTACTCTAGAGGTGGAGTAGAAAACCTGGAATGGCTCTCTTCTGCAGTCCATGTGGGTAAAGGGAAATAATCCTATGGTCTAGAACAGGGGTGGCCAACCTGTGGCCCAGTGAAGTATTTTGTGTGGCCTCGGTCGAGGACAATGCAATGTTTTCCTCTGCTGCCCCCGGGTGTTTACTGTCTTGCTGGCTCCCTCCTCTGTCTTGCTGCAGCATTTATGCGTTTGTGCGGCCCCAGAAACATTTTTTTTCGGTAAATGTGGCCCAGGGAAGCTAAAAGGTTGGACACCCCTGGTCTATAATGTCTCACCTATTGCACTGGAAATTAAATTGTTATTGTTCCTGTCACCATCTTTTTCCTTTCCCAATAAAATGGTTTCTTTGCACTCTTTTTTTTAGTACATGAAAAATTCTGGTTGTGAAGAAGGTTCCACATTAACCAGATTTCAGATACTTTTAAACTATGAACTACCATTAGGTCTTTGTAAAAGCATGGGTCAAATGTTGGCAGGTGGGGTGCAGCTGAGGGTTTCACTATTCCAAAAGTTTTAAATCCATCATGTGAGACAGGTTTAAGATTGATCCTTTGCAAGCACATACCTAAAAACACATCATCAATGGGAAAGAGTTCTACTTCTTTACATGCCTGAGAGAGTTTTGTCATTGTAATCCCAGACATTAAAAATCCTCCACCTCCTGCATAAGGTGGATACATCCCTAGTCCATACATTATTTCAGGAATGAAATATTTACTCTTCCTTAGTCTGATGGGCTTTGCATGGTTAATAATATCACCGACAAACAAGTCCTCTGTAGGACTACGGACCTCTAGAAAATCCACAATGTTCTCCATGTTGACAAAAACATCATTATCTCCTTTAAAAATGAAGTTCACATTTGAACAAAACTCAGCAGCCCAGTTCAGAAAATGTATCTCCTTCAATGTCAAATTAAAAAAGGTGTCCACAAAGTCCCACAATAAAATATCTTTGTATGTCTGACTTTCATGTTGCACAAGGGTCTCCCACATAGCTACTGTTGTCTTATTCTTTGGGACACCAAGCAGGAAAACTCTTCTAATGCACAAACCATTAATTGAACCTTCCCTTCCCCATGTTTTGCGTACAATTTCACGCCTGTCAAAGTCTTCTACAATAGATTTTATAGCAATCAGCAGAAAAGGGTCTCTTTGGGTTTTTATGCATTTTTGGGGTTGGTTAATGAGAACATTATAGTTTCTCTCATCCTTATTCTTCAGATACTGCTGAAAATCAAAAGAAGAGTAGGTCACTGCTGGTGCTATGGTAGAGCGTTTAAGTTCCTTGTACACTGGTTTTGCTCGTTTAATGCCAGAAATATGTCTAGGGTTGGGATGTGTTATCAATCTGATTTGGGGATGTCGTCTTGGCAGATCCCTTGACATTATTGGAGGTCTTGTGTGGTTTTTCTCCTTAGTTCCTCTTGGAGATGTTTGACAAAGCTGGACGTACAGTATAGTGCAAAAAGTTAGTAACAGGAGAAAAGTGCAAATTGCATCCTCTTTCAGGTGAACTCTCATTGTTCAAGGCTGTTTTCATCTGAAAACAAATAGATCATATATTGCTGTTTTGAATTAAAATGCTTGACAAAAGGATACAAAGATTTTTTTAAAGTCAGATGCAGCCTCTTTTACAAAGCTGCACTAGCATCTGTGCTGTGCTAACGGCTCCGAAACCCATAGAGATTTAAAGGGCTTCGGGGCTGTTGCTACGCGGCTTTGTAAAAGAGGCCAATAGTAGTGCCTCCATTCAGGCACTCTGATGCTGTGTGGTGAGAATCTATTCTATACAGGCATCTGGATGCTCAGTTATAAACTTAGTATATGTGTGCCTTACATTTATGCAATCACAGTGAAGAAGGTTCCACATTAACCAAATTTCAGATACTTTTAATACTTTTAAACTATGAACTACCATTAAGTCTTTGTAAAAGCATGGGTCAAATGTTTGCAGGTGGGGTACAGCTGAGGGTTTCACTATTCCAAAAATTTTAAATCCAGCATGTGAGACAGGTTTAAGATTGATCCTTTGCAAGAATCTGGGATAACTGTGATTGCAAAATGCAGTAAGAAAGCATATAATTTAAATTATTTTATGTTACATGCTCCACACATATATAAACTCCTTGCATTTCTGCACTATGCCCGTGGTTCTTAAACCTGTCCTAGGGGACCCCCAGCCAGTCAGATTTTCAAGATATCCCTAATGCATGAGGCAGATTTGTATGCCTGTTACCTCTATTATATACAAATCTGCCTCATGCATTAGAGATATCTTGAAAACCTGACTGGCTGGGGGTCCCCCAGGACAGGTTTAAGAACCGCTGCACTATGCCATTTAGGTGCACTGTTAAAGAATATCACTTTGTCACCCTGTAATTTTCATATGTAAATTTGCATTTACACATATGACAGTATTCTGTATAGAAACATGATGGCAGATAAAGGCCTAATGACCCATCTGAGTATTTCTTAGTCTAGGCACATGTATATATCTAGAATGCTAGCACTTATTCACATGTGAGTACACATATTCGTGAAAATGTCATCTAGGCATTTGGTCAATATTCTGCAAATACCCACATAACTTACATAGGATGTCTGTCTAGGACACAGGCTATATAGAATCAAGTATAAGCACTAGAGAATGACACGGGGAAAAAATCTGTCCCCGTCACCGCCCCGTCACCGGCCCACCATCCTCTGCACCGCCCCGTCACCGCCATTCCATTCACCGCCCCGTCACCGTCACTGCCATCCCTTTCACCGCCCCGTCACCGCCACTGCCATCCCATTCACCGCCCCGTCACCGTCCCCGCAGCATCTTTTGGGATCTTTAACTCATCATCGCTAGGACTCGAATCTGAGTCCGTGGCACCTAACATAGAATGGAATTAGTATGGCAAAGTAATGAAGAATGGTCCAGCAGCCCCTACCCTCCCTCCACCTCACCTTATATTCGTTCCGAGTTTGCCGGCTTCCTTTTTCCCTAGCCGCATGCGTTCAAAAAGCCGTGCATTTAGCCAGCTCCCTCCCTCCACCTCACCTTAAATTTCGAGTTTTCCGGCTTCCTTTTTTCCGAGCCGCACATGTTCAAAAATCCGTGCACGCGCGGCTGCGCGAGTCAATCAAACTTCTCCTCTCCTGCAACTTCCTGTTTCCGGTTGCGTCAGAGGAGAAGATTGATTGACTCGCGCAGCCGCGCGTGCACGGATTTTTGAACATGTGCGGCTCGGAAAAAAGGAAGCCGGAAAACTCAAAATTTAAGGTGAGGTGGAGGGAGGGAGCTGGCTAAATGCTACGGGCGGGCGGGCGGTGGCTGCGGGGACCGCGTGATCCTTGATACCTCACTGCGGAGACAAGACCATTCACCGCCCCGCGGGCGGTGAATGGCCTTGTCCCCGTCGCCGCAGCGACTGCTAGTTTTCTTCCCCGTTTTCGGCGGGTGACCCGCGGCTAAAATGCGGTGGCCGCGGGTAAACCGCCACCGTGTCATTCTCTAATAAGCACCTTAAATTCAATCCTAGCTTGAAAAGAAGCTAGTGCAGTTTACATAACAATAACATGATTAATTTCCCTCCACCTAAAATCAATTTAGCAGACACATTTTGAAGCACCTGTAAATCTCTGTACTTGTTTAACTGGTAGTCTTAGAAGACAAACATTACAATAATTAAATAATGAAAGGCTTGATAATTGGATGAAAAACTGTAAATGATATACATAAATAAAATACTCAATATTTAAGTTTCAACTTTAAAAAAAATCTTGCTAATAAGGTTGTTGATAACATAGGTGCTGAAATGGGGGAGGCCACAGGGGCCATGGCCTCCCCAAATATTGTCAATCAGAAGTATGTCTCTCCCACCTATCATCTCCCCTCTGCTGTAATTTCAAATCTTCAGGCAGCCAGTGGCACAACGAAGTGAGCCTCCCACTGTCAGTCTGCCCCGGAAGTGTTCTTTCTGCAGCCTCCTGCCTAAGGAGGAAGAGGAAGTGCTGCAGAAAGAACACTTCCAGGGCAGGCCGACAGCAGAAGGCTCACTTTGTTGTGACACCGGCTGTCCGAAGATTTGAAATTACAGTGATGAGGAGGAGTTGGGGGAAGTAGGGAGAGTATGTACCCAGCTGAGTCGGGGTGAGGGGGTCTGGGGTTGAGAGTGAGAGTGAGAGAGTTGGGGGAACAGGAAAATAGAATTGTTAGATATAGGTGTGGAGTGAGAGGGAAAGACATGGGGAAAGGAAGAAAGAGGGAAATTCAGCAGAGAGAGAGAGGGAGGGAGAGATGCATGGCGGAGAGAAGGATGAGAGGGAGAAATGTTGGGTATGGTATAGAGAAGAAACAGGGACAGATTGAAGAGGATGCAAGGTGGAGAAATATTGGACATAGTGATAGAGGGAGAGATTTGACATGGTACTGGAAATGGGTGCTAGAAGAAGTGGGCATGGGGCTGGCTGGCAGTGGTGAAAAATGCTGCACATGCTGTAGGAGATGAGACAGGGAAAAATGTTGAATGTGGCAGTAGAGGGGGTGGGAGTGATGCCTGGATGGACAGTGAGAGAGAGAGAGGGGGAGACATGTTGCCAAAAAGGGTAGAGGAGAGAGGAGGAAAAGTTGGACTCTTGGAGGGACAGAGAGAGCTGTTGGTTGGGGAAGGGAATGAGGTCCAGAGGAGATGAAGCGTGCAGCAGGCAGAAAGAAAGAAATATTGAATGCACAGTCAGGAAGGAAGTGTAACCATAGACTCATGAAATCATCAGACAACAAAGTAGAAAACTGATTTATTTGTCAATTAGTGATTGAAATGTGTCCATTTTGAGAATTTATATCTGGTCTATATTATTGCACTATAGTTGTCTATTTTTTATAGTTGATACTGAAGTGACATTGCATGTTTTTAAAGTCATCTGCCTTGACCTCTTTGAAAACCTCCCAAATATAAATAATTAAGATTTCTTTGCGTACCGTATGCATTTGTGGGGGAGGGGGGGTTGTGGTTACCTCTTTGAAGATGTGAATAAACATGTGGATAGAAGATGACCAGTTGATATAGCATTTCTAGATTTTCAGAAAGCTTTTGATAGTTCCTCATGAGAAGCTCCTGAGAAAATTAAAGGGCTAGACCTTAACGCCAGCATTGAGCTGGCAATATTCTAGAAGCGTACCACGCGGTTTAGTGCGTGGTAATTTTGTGCATGTGCTAAAAATGCTAGATCACCTTAGTAAAAGGAGCCCAAAGTGTCATGGCATAGGTGCCAAAGTTCAGTTATGGATTAGGAATTGGTTATCAGATAGAAAACAAAGGGTAGGGTTAAATGGTTATTTTTCTATAGGATAGAAAACAGTGGTGGAGAGTAAACAATGGAGTGCCGCAGGGGTCTGTACTGGGACTGGTGCTATTTAACTTAATTTATAAATGATCTGGAAAATTGGAACGATGAGCGAGGGTGATATAATTTGCAGATGACACTAAACTGTTCAAAGAACATAAGAATGTTTCCATGATGCCGATATCAAGGTTATCTTTTTGTGCCATAGCTTCCAATTCCCCCTTCTTATTCCTTAGGCTCCTTGCGTTCATGCACATACACTTGAGTTTGTGGCCTGTTACTGTCTTGCATTTTCCTTCCCTCTTGTGTGATGCACAGTTACCGATGCTAGGGTCCACCTTGGGGATTAGCACCCAAGAAAAGGATATGGGTATCATCGTAGACAATACGATTGAAACCTTCCACCCAATGTGCACATGTGGCCAAAAAAGCAAACAGGATGCTAGGAATTATTTTTAAAAATGGATGGGTAACAAGACTAAAAATGTTATAGATGCCACTGTATCACTCCATGGTGCGACCTCATCTGGAGTATGGCATTCATTCTGGTCTCCTTACCTCAAGAAGAATATAGGTGGTGCTAGAAAAAGGGTTCAAAGAGCAACCAAGATGGTAAAGGGGGAATGGAACTCCTCTCGTATGAGGAAAGTACTAAAATGGTTAGGGCTCTTCAATTTGGAAAAGAGATAGCTGAGAAGAGATATGATTGAAGTCTACAAAATCCTGAGTGGAGTAGAAACAAGTGATTGATTTTTCAACTCTGTCAAAAATTACAAAGACTAGGGGACACTCGATGAAGTTAAAGGAAATACTTTATAAACCATAGGAGGACTAATTTTTTCACTCAGAGAATAGTTAAGCTCTGGAACAAAAGAACATAAAGAATTGCCGCTGCTGCATCAGACCAGTGTTCCATCGTGCCCAGCATCCGCTTCCGCGGCGGCCCTTAGGTCAAAGACAAGTGCCCTGAGGCTACCTTATCTGCATACGTTCTGGTTCAGCAGGAACTTGTCTAACTTTGTCTTGAATCCCTGGAGGGTGTTTCCCCCTATACAGCCCCGGAAGAGCGTTCCAGTTTTTCCCACCACTCTCTGTGTGAAGAACTTCCTTATGTTTGTACGGAATCTATCCCTTTTAACCGTTAGAGAGTGCCCTCTCGTTCCCCCTAGCTTGGAGAGTGGTGAACAACCTGTCTTTATCTACCAAGGTGTATTCCCTTCATTAGCTTGAATGTTTCATCATGTCCCCTCTCAGTCTCCTCTTTTCAAGGGAGATGAGGCCCAGTTTCTCTAATTTTCTCACTGTACGACAACTCCTCCAGCCCCTAATCCCTTAGCTCTTCTCTGGACCCTTTGAGTAGTACTGTGTCCTTCCTCAAGTACAGCGACCAGTGCTGGACGCAGTATTCCAGGGTAGAGGCGTACTATGACTTGGTACAGCTGCATGATAACCTTCTCCGATCTGTTTGCCTAGCATCCTGTTCGCCCTTTGCGCCATCATGCCAGCACATTGCATGGACGGCTTCATCGACTTGTTGACCAGTTTTTCCTGGGGGGGGGGGTACTCACTGAGTACTGCACCGCACATCATGTATAAGATTTTTGTCACCGACATGCTTCACCTTATACTTACCACGTTAAACCCTCATTTGCAATGTCGCTACCCATTTCTCGAGCGTGTTTATGTCATGTTGCATGTCTTTCGCATTCCTTCTGCATCTTTACTACTCTGAATAACTCTGCAAATTTAATCACCTCGCCGGCGTACCAATTTACAGGTCGTGTATAAATATATTGAAGATCACGGGTCCAATGCACCAAACCCGGTGGCACTCCACTCGTGATGCTTTTCCAGTTCAAGTATTGTCCATTTATTCACACTCTGTGCTTCCTATCCGCCAACCAGTTTTTAATCCATGTGAGTATTTCACCCTCGATTCCATGGCTCCGCAATTTTTCGAAGTAGTCGTTCATGCGGGGCCCTTGTCGAACACCTTCTGAAAATCCAGATATACAATGTCGACTGGGTCACCCTGTCTACCTACCTGTTGACTCCCTCAAAGAAGTACAGCAAGTTCATCAAGCAAGATCTTCTTTGCTGAAGCTTTGCTGGCTGGTCCTCATCAGATCGTGTCCATCAAGGTGGTCAACGATGTGATCCTTTATCAGCGCCTCTACCATCTTTCCCGGAACATGAGGTCAGACTCACCGGTCTGTAGGTTCCATGATCTCCCCTCGAATCTTTCATGAAGATCGGCGTAACATTCACCACTTCCAGTCTTCCAGAATCCTTCCCGATTTGATCAACAACAGATTGGTTATTAGTTTGAAGCAGTTCAGCGATAACCCCTTTCAGTTCCTTGATTACCATCTGGGTCCAGGAGATTTATCGTTTTTAAGCCTAGTCAATCTGCCTGCATACCTCTTCTAGACTGACCATCACCCAGTCAGTTTCCTATCGTTTCCTGCTGCCTTCTTTCCTATTGGCTTCTGGTATGTGTGTATATCCTCTTCGGTAAATACAGACTCAAAAAATGTGTTCAGTTTGTCGGTGATTGACTTTGTCCTCCTTTAGCACTCCCTTTATTCCATAAGAACATAAGAATTGCCGCTGCTGGGTCAGACCAGTGGGTCCACATGCCCAGCAAGTCCGCTCACTCGGCGGCCCTCTGGTCAAAGATCAGCACCCTAACCGAGACTAGCCCTAGTCTCTTTTTGGCACCTGTGTTGATGTTGTTTGTACTTGTTCCAGTTTTGTCCGTTTTTGACCTTTTCCATTCCTTAAATGAAGTTTTCTTGTCTCTGATCGCTTCCTTCACCTCTACAGTGAGCCACGCCGTTCTTTGTTCTTTTCTTCTTGGATCCCTTGTTGAATTCCTCTTGGATCCTGTCAATGCGGCTCACTATGTCTTCTACCTTGGCTCTCGGTAGGCAGGTCACCAGCCGATCAAGTCTTCCTCCTGCTATGTGGCTGTCAACTTGTTTGATGATGGAGTCCCCCATGACAATTGCTGTCTTCTCTATCTTCTCCTGATTCTCCAGCTGCAGGTCCCTGGTGTATGTCCATCTCTCCTGCCACAGGTCCGTGTCCTTCATTCTCGCTGCTGTGTCACCCATTTCTTCCTGGTGGTTGTCCGTCGGGTGGACCACACTCTGTAGGTGTCTTTCGGCAGTTCCACTGTTGCTGGTGATTTTCCACAGCCTCCCTGTATGCCTCCTCTATGAACTTCTCCAGCTCTTGGACTTCTTCCTTGATGGTGTCCTCTGTCTTGTTCTCTGCTTCCTCTGTCTGGACGTTCTCTGCATCTCTGTCTCCCTCATCCACTGCTTGAAGTGCCTCCAGTTCCAGTATTCTACCACTCAGGAATCTGACTTGTTTTCTTCAGGCTCTCCAGTTCTCTGCATCGAGTGCATACGTAAGACTGCATCCCAGAGGGGAGGTAGTCATACATATGGCAGATGATGCAGAAAACTGGGTAGCTCAACATCTTGCTTCCGTCTGCTGCGTTCCAGTGCTGCCTGCTTGCCGGTCTGCTGTGGATGCCTTCTGTGTCCTGCTGTGTTGCGCCTGCTCTTTATCTGCTTTTTCCCCCTTTGGCTTCTCTCTCCCTCTGCCCCTCTCTCTGTAGCTGATTTTCTCCTGCTCAGATCAACTCTGCTCTGTTGGCCCCTCCCCTTTTAAGGCGGAGCTTCAGTGGTCGACTTCGGGGGTGGGTGGGGAGCTAACTCTCACCGATTCGCCTCTTGGTCTCCTGCCTCTGCTTCTCTCTCCTGCTCTTTTATCTGCTTTTTTCCCCCCTTGGGCTTCTCTCTCCCTCTTGCCTCTTTCTGTAGCTGCTTTACTCCTGCTCAGATTAACTCAGATTGCCTGAAACCCTCCCTCTCCTATCCACTCGAGCTCCCCAAATGCCAGTAATATCTGCCTGGCCTCAGAATCCCCAGCGCTAATGCCACCAGAAGTCACCCTTTCAAAAAAAAATCCCCGAAAAGTCAACCATGCGTCCTTAAAGCCCCTGCCCCCTGCTAATCTCTCCATTCATGCCCTCTGACTCTCTCCCCCAGGTCCCGACACTTTATTGCAATATCAGATCCACATGCAACAAGATTCAAATTCTGAAGACCTTCTTGATGATTCTGACCCTGGATTCTTGTGCATCACAGAATCATGGATTGCTAAAGACGACCTATTTACACAAAACGAGACTCTGTTCCCACGGTTACCAAGGCCTCTTCTCACCCAGATCTAACCAAAAAGGAGACGGCCTGGCACTCCTCTACAAATCTTTCTTTGATGTCCAGCTCCTTGAAAAGGGCTGTCACCCCTCACTAGAATATATGCTAGCCTCAGTCAATGATGAGCTCCACCCTCACCCACTGGGTATCTTGCTACTATACCATACCTCCCACCTACCCCTTGGATCAATTCCTCTGATCTTGTCCTCGAGACCATAACAAACGCCTTCCTTAAATTTCAAAGATTACTGATCACTGGGGATATTAATCTCCACCTTGATGACATCACCAGCAAGGACACGATTGAATTTAACAACTTCCTCTCCTCTCTAGGTTCCCCCGCCTGCTTCCTCTCCCAACCCATGAAAAAAGGGCACACACTAGACTTCAATCAGTTTCCTCGATCTTACCTCTTACAAAACTTCAGCCGATGACGCTTGTTGGGAACACGTCCCTTGGTCAGACCATTTCTTAGGGGCTTTCTGTCTCCCCAGTTTTCATGTCGCATCTTGGGGCCCTCATTCTGTTTCCCCCAATTCTATTACCTTCAGCAAAAAAATTACGAGTGATCTGTTTGGACCAATTTCCTTAAACATCTCTCCTCCGTTCCCAAGCTCGCAGATTCTGAAACCTATTGGCACAACTGGATCGCCCTCTCTGAATCCACCTACCACTCTCTTGCCCCATTATCCACTAAATCCATCTCCTACCCCCGTAAGGCCCCCTGGTACCTTCCATTTCACAGAGAACTGAAGCAAAAATGTCGAGCTTTGGAGCACAAATGGAAAAAATCTAAATCCCCTACAGATAGACAGACCTGGAGGGTCAATATTAAGCTCTACAATACAATATTAAAAAAAGCTAGGAAGAACTACTACAGAGACAAGATCTCCAGATCCAACAACCAGAATAGTGCATTGTTTAACATCTGGCGCTCCTTAGCCTCTAAAAACGACTCCACCCTGCTCCCCTCTTCTCCGCCAACCAATGTTCTAGCTAAATTCTTCTATGAAAAGGTCACTTCTCTAAGATGCTCTTTCCCGCCTACTGTCTCCTTCAACTCCCTGGTGCCCACCGATTCCATCCCCATCCCACCTATTTCAACCCCATCCCAGCTGACAGATCCTGGACTGCCTTTGAGCTCGTATCCAAATCACAGGTCTCTAAACTCTGCCTCAAACTAAAAACTTGCAACTGTACCTTGGACCCATTCCCCTCCTACCTATTTGAGAAAATTCCCACACAGGCCATCGCATCTCTCACCAAACTTATAAACTCTGCTCTTCTATCGGGCCTATTCTCTTCTGAAATGGGACACATTGCTTTGACCCCCACTACTGAAAAAATCTGTCCTAGACCCCTCCACTCCATCCAGCTATCATCCAATAGCAAATATCCCTCTCCTAACCAAGATGCTAGAGTCTATTATATCTTCCCAACTTTCATTCTACTTGGAAAGATTCTCTATCCTCCTCCCTTACCAATATGGATTCAGAACCAATTTCAGCACCTAATCCCTATTGGCCTCACTAATCTCTAAGGTTCAACAACTTCATTCTCGTAATAAGTTTGCTGTTCTTCTTCAATTTGACCTTTCTGCTGCTTTTGACGTTGTCCATCATGATATTCTAGTTTTCCAACTCTCCGAGATAGGCATCAACTCCACAGTTCTAGACTGGTTCTCAAAATTCTTACGTTCCCGTTCTTACACTGTTAACATGAACGGTACCTCATCCTCCCCCTGGAAACCGACATGTGGAGTCCCACAAGGTTCACCTCTATCTCCTATTCTTTTCAATATCTATATGTCCTCTCTGAAAATCCTCCATCTATCCCCCCCATGAAACACTTTACTCTTATGCTGATGACATCCTTGTCCTCCTCGAGATCAACTCGAACCTCACTAATCTCCCCGAGAACATATCCTCATGTATACCGAACCTCCAATCCTGGGCCCTCACTGTACATATGAAACTAAACGAGTCCAAAACAAAACTACTTTGGCTTGGTCCAATATTAGACCATTTACCCACCTCCATTCCATTGTCCTCTGGCCCCACACTTCAGCTTGAGTTCTCAAGCAAAGTTCTGAGCATCATCATAGACTCCTCACTATCCTTCAATGACCACCTCCACTCCTTAGTAAAAAAAATGCTTCTTTAGCCTTCATATGCTGAGGAAAGTGAGATCCTGTTTCCATCAAAAACACTTTGCCATCCTTGTACAATCCATCATCCTCTCCAGATTAGACTATTGCAATTATCTACTTGAGCCTAACTAAGAAAAGCCTCCACAGACTCCAGCAGATACAGAATGCCGCGGCTCAGCTTATTTTCGCAAAAAGTAAATTTGATCACGTCTCACCACTTCTGTCCAAGCTTCACTGGCTTCCAGTAATTTCCAGGGTCCACTTCAAGTGTGCCTGCCTATCTTTCAAGATCCTTCACGGCATTCTTCCTCCCGTTATTCCACTATCCACTATTCCATTATTCCCCGTCAACATGGATTTACCAAGGGGAGATCCTGCCAATCCAACCTGATCAGCTTCTTTGACTGGGTGACAGGGAAGCTCGATGTTGGAGAGTCCATGGACATCGTATACTTGGACTTCAGCAAAGCATTCGATAGTGTACCACACCGCAGGTTGTTGAGCAAAATGAGTTCTATAGGATTAGGTGACACATTGACAAAATGGGTTGGAGACTGGCTTGGAGGTAGGCTTCAGAGGGTGGTGATCAGTGGAGTGCCGCAGGGCTCGGTCTTGGACCCGATCCTTTTTAACATCTTTATAAGGGACTTGGCTGAGGGGCTTCGAGATAAAATAACGTTATTCGCCGATGATGCCAAACTATGTAGGCAAGAGCACGACGGACAATATGATACAGGACCTACTCCTATTGGAGCACTGGTCTAGGACCTGGCAACTGAGTTTCAATGCCAAAAAATGCAAAGTCATTCACCTTGGCAGCCAAAATCCATGCAAGACTTACACCCTTAATGGCGAGATCCTAGCAAGGACTGTAGCAGAACGGGACTTAGGGGTAATCATCAGTGAAGACATGAAGACTGCCAATCAAGTGGAGCAGGCTTCATCTAAGGCTAGACAGATCATAGGATGTATACGTAGGAGTTTCGTCAGCCGTAAGCATGAAGTCATTATGCCATTATATAGATCCATGGTGAGACCCCATCTGGAATACTGTGTACAATTCTGGAGGCCTCATTACCGCAAGGATGTGCTGAGACTTGAGTCAGTCCAGTGAATGGCCACCCAGATGGTCTCGGGACTCAAGGATCTCCCGAAAGAGGAACGGCTGGATAAATTGCGGCTATACTCACTCGAGGAACGCAGAGAGAGGGGAGACATGATCGAGACGTTCAAATATCTCACAGGCCGTATCGAGGTAGAAGAAGATATCTTCCTTCTCAAAGGTCCAACGACAACAAGAGGACATCCATGGAAAATCAGGGGCAGGAAATTGCACGGTGACACCAGGAAATACTTTTTCACCGAAAGAGTGGTTGATCGCTGGAATAATCTTCCACTTCAGGTGATCGAGGCAAGCAGCGTGCCTGATTTTAAGAAGAAATGGGATCGTCGGTGGGATCTCTTCACAGAGTTAAGTAGTGGAGGGTCATTAGGGTGGGCAGACTAGATGGGCCGTGGCCCTTATCTGCCGTCTATTTCTATGTTTCTATGTTTCTATCTTGGAATTCCTCTAATCCTAATTCCACCAGATCCTCCCCAAAATTAAAACTATCCTTCCCTTCTATAAAAAGTATATCCCATGTTGGAAAACTAGGGACATCCCTCCCCTTTAGAATCACTGAGCTCTGGAACAACCTTACATCCCCTCTCCGAAACTCGAGCTCCCTCCAACTCTTCCAAAAACATCTGAAAACTTGGCTTTTCTCAAAAATGTAACATCCCCCCCCCCTCTCTGGTACCCTAATACCCCCTTTATCTTCCTTACCCTTAATCCTATAACCCTCCTTTGGAGTTCCTTTCTACCTTAACCCTGTAAACTGTGCCGAGCTCTACGATTGTGGAGAAGATGCGGTATACAAACTTAAGGTTTAGTTTAGTTTAGTTTGGAAGGGGATGTGAGTAGAAACCTCCTTGAGATATAGAGAACATAACCAATCATTCTGATCTATATTTAAAATGGGTCTCAGATCACCTGTCTTCTTCGGAACTAGAAAGTAACGGGAGTAAAACCCCCTGCTCTGCTGTTCCAGGGAAACTTCCTCGATGGCACGGAGATGAAGCAGAGCTTGAGGTTCCTGAAGAAGGAGGTCGGTCTGGGATGGATTGGAAGGATACTCTCTTGGAGAAAGGTCTGGTGGAACCTGAGTGAAATGAAGAGAGTTTCCATCCCTGATTATTGTGGATTCATCAAAGAGGCCATTGCCCTGACAAGGAATGTTAGCCAGACGGTCTTGAAGATTAGGATCCATGGCAATGATGTGAAGTAAGGCCAAGTGGCGCAGTGCTACAGAAAAAACAGTGGCCCTAGCCGACAGTGCAAAGGCATCATAAGATGACTGGAGAAGATGCAATCCGAGTTGTGACAGAGTAGTAGTGATGTCTTAGGACTCGAAATGTCTAAGTAAATCCAGGTTCTTCAGAAAACCTGGAAGAAGATCAATAAGGAATTTGATATAGATGGCGGCCAAACTTGTACATAGTCTTATCCGCCTTTCCAGAAGGAACAGTAGCATAGACCTTGGAATGATGGGTTCCTTACAAAATAAGGAGTCCAGAAGGAGGGATTGGGGAGATAATTGTGAATTCTCAAACCCTTTGCAGTGTAAAGATCTATACCTCGAGACCAATTTGCTTGGAAGAGCAAGTATAGCATAAGGAGTCTCTAGACGTTTGAAAGCTTGAGATAAAAGCTTGTTAAGAGGAAGTTTAAGTGACTCTGCAGGAGGTTGAGGGATATGCATGACCTCGAAATACTCCTTAGAGAATTTAGAACCGGCATTGAACTGAATTTCCAGATCATCAGCTGATCCGCCAAGACCTTGCCTCGAGAAGGGCTCAATGACCTTGTGGTGCCTCAAGCGGACAACAAAGGTGAAGCCTCTCTGGAGAAATGACAAGCCAAAGAATATGGAGACTTGGAGGAGGTAATGACTTCAGGGTCCGGAAGCGGTATCCTGGAGTGAGGAGTTGGGGCCTCGAAGAACTGAAAGGTCTGGAATGAGGCCCAGATGAAGAAGACTGTTCTTTAGAAGATCTGCGCCTCGATGGATGTCTCAATGATGGCCTCAATCGGCAACGAGAGTGATGCTTGGAAGGAGGTCTCAAGAATCGAGGAAACTTTGCCCTATGTATGGAAACAGGCAACACTGCTGGTGAATGGATAGGGCTCGAAGCTGTAGATCGAAACTCGGTGGTTTGGATCGAGAAATCTCAAAGCACTCCCAAAGACTCTGCCCCTTGTATGGAGTATGTGGATTCCTGTTGAGACACTCACAAAGAATCTACTCCTTGTATAGAGTGTGAAGGTTCCAATCGAAACACTCGCAAAGAATCTACTCCTTGCATAGAGTGTGAAGGTTCCAATCGAAACACTCGCAAAGAATCTACTCCTTGCATAGAGTGTGAAGGGATCAATCGAGACACTCGAAAAGAATCTACTCCTTGCATCGAGTGTGTAGATGCCAGACCAGACACTTGCAAAGATTCTGCTCCTTACATAGAGTGTGAAGCTTCAGCTCGAGGCACAAGCAGGAACTCGACTGCCCAGGCTGGATTACTGGAGGCATTGTCGAGGCAGAACCACATTTGCTCAATAACTGAACAAATTGCTGCTCCAACATGGTCTGGAGAGAAGCCTGCAAAGGTGGATCTGCATCTGAAACTGGACCACTTGCTGAGGCTAAAGGCTCCAAGGTGGCAGTGGTGAGGACCAGCGCAGGAACCTTCAGCTGAGGTATCTGACCTGAGGGGAGCTCAGGGGAAGATAAAGTAGGTGTACTCGAGGCGTAAGATAATCCAAACGAGGACGGTCTGATGAGGCTCGAGGTTAGTGAAAGCAAGAAGACCCTCGCTGGAAGGTGGGACCGAGATAGCACTCGAGGTCGAGGAGGTCACCGAGGAGTTCATGCTGAAGAATTTCTCCAAGAAAACTTGATGAGGTTAAAGGGCTCGAGGTTGAAGAGTAGCCCAGTGCTCGCACGACTTTGGATTATAGGCAGGCCCTATTCGTGAGAGAAATCGCACGCTGGCAGTAGCTACACTTCTTGAAGCCCGTGACTGGCCGGGACATAGGAGGGAAGAGAGCCGCTGTGAAGTTGAAGCCCGAAGGCTGCGGTTGCGCAGTCACTGAAGAAAAAAATTAAAAATTAAAATTAGTCTTTTTTTTAAACTGTAAAGAAAGAAAGTAACACAGCGATTTCACGAAGAAAATAAACACAGCAAAGAAACAAAGTTAAATCGCAGAGAGTCAAAGACGGACTTCTCAGTCTCCACAGAAAACTGAGAACTGATGAGAACGCGCCCTGTGCTGGGTGGAAGGCACTCAGCGCATAGACGCGGTGGTGGCATTGACTCAAAACTTCTAATTTCTACAACCAAGTCTGCTTGCGAGGCCTTCCGCAGTGGGCCTCCGTCGACGTCACCCATATGTGAAAATAGGCTGCTTGGTTGTCCTGGAATAAATGAAAAATATGGGGCAACTTCAAACCGCTTGCCTCTGGAGAAATTCTCAGGGGTGTAATTAGCCTCCCACCTAAGCATGGGCTTCTTAACTCTTCTGTTACCCTTAGTTAATCAGAAAGCAGTCATTCTTAATTTCTTTGTTATTTTGTTGTGTGAAGCAACACCATATTATCAGAAACTGCTTTTACTTCCCTCAGACTTCACTCTTTGACATGCCCTCAAAGATGCCTAATTCTACAGGCTCCATTTCAATATCCTCTACTGACATTTCTTCTGGCATTTCCATCTCATATTCAGTACCTTCAGAAGAAAGATTAGAGGCTTCAGTTCTTAGGGTTTCTACCTGCTTGTTCTGGGAATGTGCCAGTTTTGCACAGTTCTGCTTCTCAAGGATTCAGGAATAATGTAAGTTTGTTACTGCCTCCTTAGCCTAGAGACCACACCATTTTCTCTAGCATGGGGCTGATTGCCTCTCAAAACACCTGTGGTTCTCTGGTATTTTGCTAATGAGCCTAGATAGCTTCCCTGCTCACTAACCCTGCCCCCAGCAGAGCTGATTGCAGGAGCTAATCCCTTTGTGGGTTTTGCTATCACCTGCCTGGTGCATGCTGGTATTTGTAGCTCTTTCATTGGGGATAAATTCTATAGGGCAGTTTCCCTAACCAGCCTGCTCCTAGGGGTAGGTTTATGGATAGTTTTAGAGCACTGCAGGGTTTCTTCCAGCATGACAGGACTCTCCTTCACACCTTGCAAATATATTTTCTAGTAGATAGGTGTGTAGGGTAATGTCTCCTCATACTTGCGAGCTGTGAGGAAGGAATCCAGTACAGATTTTCAAATCTTCCTCCTTCTCTAGAGGGCTCTACTGCCCCCTTCACTTGAACCAGTATTTTATAAAAACATACGAATAGCCTTAATGGGTCAGACAAATGGCCCATCAAGCCCAGTAGCCCATTCTCATGGTGGCCAATCCAGGTCACTAGTACCTGGCCAAAACCCAAAGAGTAGCAACATTCCATGCTACTGATCTAGGGCAAGCAGAGGCTTCCCCCATGTCTTAATAACAGACTATGGACTTTTCCTCCAGGAATATGTCCAAACCTTTCTGAAAACCAGCTAGGCTATGTACTTATACTACAACCTCTGGCAATGCGTTCCAGAGCTTAACTATTCTCTGAGTGAAAAAAATATTTCCTCCTATTGTTTTAAAAGTAATTTCCCTGCAGTTTCATCGGGTGTCCCCTACCTTTGTAATTTTTGGACAGAGTGAAAAATCGATCCACTTGTAACCGTCTCTACTTACTCACTCAGGATTTTTGGGGGGGTAGACTTCAACATTATCTAATCTAAATCTAATCTATCCTTAGGTTTGTATACCGCATACATCTCCCACGTTTAGTAGAGCTCGACGCGGATTACAGTAGGAGAAATAGGAAATGGAATTCTACAACAGATGGTTAGAGGTAGAAGGTGTGAAGAAAAATTTAGAGGACTTGGATGCCAAGATATGAGTTTCCTTGGATTCCTTAGTTGGAGGGAGACCTTACATTTTTTGAGAAAAGCCAGGTTTTCAGATGTTTGCGGAAAACTTGAGATGAGCGCTCAAGTTCCGAAGAGGGGAAGGTAAGGTTGTTCCAGAGCTCAGTGATTTTTGAAGTGGAGGGAGTTCCCTAGCTTTCCATGTTGGGGAAAATGCCCATTTTAGCGTAGGGGAAGGATAGTTTTAAATTTGTGGGAGGACTTGAGTGGTATTAGGGTTTGAGGTAATTCCAAGAAAGAGGGACTAAAGGGAGGAAGGATACCATATAGGATTTTGAAAGTTAAACAGGCTGCATTTATAGGTGGACCCTGGCGATTCTTTCTTGCAAGTCCTAATCACAAAATTAACGACCACCACCCTGCAACTTAATGGACGTACTTACCCAATCAACCTCCACCATCAAAATTCTTGGAGTCACCCTGGACCGCTGCCTAACTTTTGGAAGACCATACCAAATGCCCAGGTCCAAAAAATTACTTTCACACTCTCTGAAAACTCTAGTACCATGAAACGCTACTTGACTACCTGCTCCTTCAGACTGCTGGTCCAATCCCTAGTCCTAGAGCACCCTGATTAACTGCAATATCATATATTTGGGGCTCCTACAAGGAAAACCATTATACGTCTGAGACCTCATTCAAAACACCGCCATCCGCCTCATCTTTGGCCTCAAAAAGTCAGAACATATTAGCCCTTTTTATAGAAAACTCTACTGGTTACCAATAGAAGCAAGGGTCATCTTCAAATTCGCCTGCTTCTGCTTCAAAACTTTATCTGGCTCATCCCCGATATACCTGTCACACCACTTTGCGTTCCCATGTACCAATTGCACAAGCACACTGTCTATCTGTTTGCCTACCCATCTCCAAAGGGATGCATCTACAGGAGATTCCTTGACAGAACTCTCTCTTTTCAAGCGGGCAGATGGAATGATTGCCTTACCTCCCTCATCTCATCTGCTCCATCCTACCAATCCTTCAGGAAATCTCTCAAATCTTACCTCTAACCCCTTCCCTCCCGGCCAAACGGACCAAACTTTAACCACCTCTCTTCCTCCCCCGGTCTTTCCCTTTTCTCCCCCCTCAATCCAATGTACTTCCTTTCCTTCGGCTTCTCCTTCCCCTCTCGGTACTCTCTTGTAATTGAAACTGACTACCATTATACTTGACAATTAATTCTCTGAATCTTCACTGTATATGTACAGTCTCTTGCATTGTGAACCGCTCTGAACTGTTTGTGGTATTGCGGTATACAAAAACAAAGTTATTATTATTATTAAATCACACAGATTATCTCCACAACTTTTCATCTCTTTTGATCCTAACATGTTGAGACATCCTGTTTCTAAGAGAATGATATCCAATTGGTTAGCTGTGTACATCTCGCTCTTCTATGCTCAGGCTGGGCAGCAACTGGAGAATCGTGTCACAGCCTATAAAGTTCGAGCTATGGCAGCTTCAGTAGCTTTTCTCCGCTCTACTCCTATTGATGAAATCTGCAAAGCTGCTATCTGGTCCTCGGTTCATACCTTACATTACTCTCTGGAATCTTTTCCCAGACAGAATGGGCGCTTCTGCCAAACTGTATTACAAAATTTATTTTCCTAAAAGGCTAACACTCCCACCATCCTATTCTGGTTAGCTTGGAGGTTACCCACATGTGGGAATATGCTGCCTGCATGTCCTGGGATAAAGCACAGTTACTTACTGTAACAGGTGTTATCCAGGCACAGCAGGCAGCATATTCTCACAACCCACCCACCTCCCTTGGTTGGCTTCTTAGCTGACTTACTGAACTGAGGAGCCACACATCTATGTATGCGCAGTGTGGTCGGTCACAAACTTTCTAAAGTTCTTAAAGTGGCAATGCACTTGGAACCTTCTGTACCGGGGCTCCATGGACGACGTCACCCACATGTGAGAATATCTGCCTGCTGTCCCTGGTAAGTAACTATGCTTTCTGAGAAGAAAGAAAGAGGGAAGAGGACATTCTCTTTCTGAGAGGAGAAGAGTAGAAGACATATCTTTCGGTACTAAAAGAACTCAAACATGAAATTGCTGACCTGCTGTTAATGATCTGTAACCTGTCACTAAAATCATCTGTTGCATCTGAAGATTAGAGGGTGGCCGTGCTAATGTTAATGCCGATTTTTAAAAAGGGTTCCAGGGAAGATCTGGAAAATTAAAACTGGTAAGCCTGACTTCAGTGCCAGGCAAAGTGGTGGAAACAATCATAAAAAAAGAAAATTTTGGAACACTTAGCCAAACATGATTTAATGAGTCAGCATGGGTTCAGCCGAGGGAAATCTTGCATCACCAATTTGCTTGACTTCCTTGAAGGTGTGAATAAACATGTGTATATAGATTTTCAGAAAGCTTTTGATAATGTTCCTCATGAGAAAATTAAAGTCATTGGATAGGTTCAGTTGTGGATTAGGAATTGGTTATAGGATAGAAAACAGTGGCGGAAAGTAAACAGTGGAGTGCCGCAGGGATCTGTACTGGGACTGGTGCTATGTAACTTATTTATAAAAACAGTGGTACCTTGGATTATGTTCCGATCACGGGGGGTAGGGTGTCGGTTCGTGGGGGGGGCGCTTGCAAATCGAGGCATGCTCGGTTTCCGAGGCGCCGATTTTGCGAATGTTTTGCTCGTCTTGCAAAACACTCGCAAACCGGTGCACTCGTAAACCGAGGTATCACTGTAATCTGGAAATTGGAATGGCGAGTGAGGTGATTAAATTTGCATTTGTCCACATTAAATTTCATCTGCAATTTGGACACCCAGTCTTCCAATTTCCTAAGGTCTGCCTGCAATATTTCACAATCCGCATGAGTTTTAACAACTTTGAACAGTTTAGTGTCATCTGCAAAGTGATGCACATTGGGAAGAATAACCCAAATCACAGTTACCAGATGCTAGGATCCACCTTGGGGGTTAGCGCCCAAGAAAAGGATCTGGATGTGATTGTAGACAATACAATGCAACCTTCTGCTCAATGTGCAGCAGCAGCCAAAAAAGCAAACAAGATGCTAGGAATTATTTAAAAAGGGATGGTTAACAAGATTAAAGATATTATAATGCCTCTGTTTCACTCCATGGTGTGAATGTATGTGATGATCCATGGTGTGACGATCTTGAAAAGGTATCTTGAAAGCTAGAAGGATGCTAGGTTGCATAGGGAGAGATATGGCCAGTAGGAAAAAGGAGGTATTGATGCCCCTGTATAAGACTTTGGTGAGTCCACATTTAGAATATTGTGTACAATTCTGGAGGCCGCACCTTCAAAAAGATATTAAAAGGATAGAGTCGGTCCAGAGGAAGGCTACTAAAATGGTGTGTGGTCATTATAAGGCATATGGGGACAGACTTAAAGATCTCAATCTGTATACTTTGGAGGAAAGGTGAGAGAAGGGAGATATGATAGAGATGTTTAAATATCTACCATAATGTATATGCGCATGAGTTGAATCTCTTTCATTTGAAAGGAAACTCTGCAATGAGAAGACATAGGATGAAGTTAAGCGGTGATAGTCTCCAGAATAATCTACGGAAACCCTTTTTTACAGAAAGGGTGGTAAATGCATGGAATAGTCTCCCAGAAGAGGTGGTGGAGACAGAGACTGTTTCTGAATTCAAGAGGGCCTGGGATAGGCATGTGGAATCTTCCAGAGAAAGAAAGCGATAATGGTTACTGCAGATGGGCAGACTAGATGGGCCATTTGGCCTTTATCTACCATCAAGTTTCTATTCAATTCTGGTCTCCTTATCTCAAGAAAGATATAGCAGCACTAGAAAAGGTTAAAAAAAAAAAAAAGCAACCAAAATGATAAAAGGGATGGAACTCCTCTCGTATGAGGAAAGATTATGAAGGTTAGGGCTCTTCAGCTTGGAAAAGAGAAGGCTGAGTGGAGATATCCCTACTGTCTTCCCTGATTTCAAGGGTTCAACAACTTCACTCTCGAAACAAGTTCGCCGTCCTCCTACAATTTGACCTTTCCACTGCTTTCGACGTTGTTCACCATGATATTCTTGTTTACCAACTCTCTGAGATAGGTATCAACTCCACAGTTCTAGGTTGCTTCTCTAAATTCCTCCGCTCTCGTTCTTACATTGTTGCACCAAGTATGGGAGAAGGTTCCCTCATTGTGGACTTGGACTCACTGTTCCCTCTAAGCTGAGCAGGAGTCCTCCACCCACAGTCTCACCAATAGAGGGTGCTGTTTTACTGTCACATTTTTCAATTGTGAGGGACAGGCAAGTTCTGCAGGACTCCAGGGAACATACCTGTCCTTAGCGACTGAAAATATTCCACCCCCTAGTGGTAGCAATGCAGCTGGAGGACACCTGCTCAGCTTAATTAAATTAATTAAAAAATAAATTTTTTTAGGAAGCCTGTGAGCCAAGTTAGTACCTGTCCTGAGATGCCCATAGTCGAGACAGCTAAGCAGAATGTCATGGTCTACAAGGTCAAATGCACTGCTAAGGTCGAACTGGAGTAGCAGTGTGCTGTTTTCCATGGAGAATAGTTGGAGGAGGTAATCGGTTAGTGATGCTAGGATGGTTTCCATGCGGAATCCTGACTGGGAGTCATGAGGAATGTTAAACTTCTCTAGGTATGACATGAGGTCATGGTTGACGAGACCTTCCATAATTTTGAGGAAGAGGGGTATGTTAGCAATGGGTCTGTAGTTGGCGGCTGAGGAGAGTGGTTCTTTGGGGGTTTTGATAATTGGAGATACGAGGATGTGGCCGAGTTCCAGCGGGAAGTAGCCGGTGGACAAGCAGAGAGTGACCCAGTTGAAGAGGTCAGCTTTGAATGAGAGGGCACTGTTTTCATGATGGAAGGTGGGCAGTTATCTAGTAGGCAGTTGGATTTGGAATATTTAGAATATAGCTTGAGAAATAGGTTCCAATCTGGGTTTTCGAAGCGATTCCAGGTCATGTCGGTGGTTGAACCTTCATTTTCTAAGGTAGGTAGATAGATTGATGGGCTGGTGCTTGTTGTTGCAAGAGATGCTTTTAAGTTATGAATTTTTTTGGTGAAGTGGTCGGCTAGGTTTGTCGGGGAGGGAGGAAGATCTGTGGGGGAATTTTTGTGTTAGTTGATGTCAAATAAGGAGTTGACTAGTCTGAAGAGTTTATTGCTGCTCAGGGATGGGATGTTAATTGATTGGGAGTAATATTTGAAGCGTTTTTCTTTGATACTTCTTTTGTACTCAATAACTTTTATGTGCCAGGAGTTTCTGTCAGTATCTGTGCCTGATTTGCACCAAATTCTTTCTAGTTTGCGCACTTCTCATTTGCAGTCCAAAGTATGAAGAGCCGTTTCTCCAAGAAGAGAATGAGGCTTGGGAAAAAAATACTGGAAGATAAAATTCAGTGACGACCTTTGAAAAGAACTTTGGATGAGAAGAACTTTGGATGAAAAGAACTTTGGATGAGCACTACCTTGTCATAGTGGAACACTGTAAATGGTGGATCGGCTACCGATGCTTGAAGTTCACTCACTCTTCTGGCAGAAGTGAGAGAGATGAGAAAGACAACTTTCCAAGTAAGGTATTTGAGATGAGCCCTAGACATTGGTTCAAATGGAGGCTTCATCAGCTTAGCAAGAACCACATTAAGTTCCCATACCACTGAAGGTGGCTTGAGAGGTGGTTTTACATTGAAAAGTCATTTCATAAATCTAGAAATGAGAGGATGAGCAGATCTAATTTCAAACTGGACTTAATTGGACCTTATTTGACTGTTGATTTTTAATTATTTTGGTTTTGTTTTCACCCATTTTGGTTTAATGACATTTTAATTTTGTTCTCTTATTTTTTTATCTTCATTCTTTCCATTTTATTATCTGAATTTCTTGGAATTTTTGTAAATCTTTATTTGATCTTATTCATTTTTTCTCTTTTCACTGTATATAACTGTTGATTCTAACTGTCTACCTGTTTCTCCCGCACTAGGCATTCTACTTATCTTTCTGCAGCAGGGTTTATTGCTTTAATACTGTTTTTGTCCATCATTTGTTCTTACCTGTTTTGGTTTAAAGATATTTTAATTTTGTTTTCTTTTTTTTTTCATCTTCATTCTACTAGTTTCTCCAGTACTAGGCACTCTACTTACCTTTTAGCAACAGGTTTTATTGTTCTACTACTGTTTTCTTCCTTTATTGTATATATCTCCTACCATTCATATTATAGGCTACTAACACAGATTGTAATCCTGTCTAGAAATATCTATGGTTTTTCTATCTTGAATGATAATAATTTCTTTCCTTATTGATATTATTTATATTGATTGTACTTGATTTGAGTTGTGAAATGAATAAAGTTTTTGGAATAATTTATTTCCTTATTGTATTCTTAATGTTAACAATTCCTTCCTTATTGTATTCTTTTTCTATACTGCCTAGAACTGAAAGGCATTGTGCGGTATATAAATAAATAATTATGTTGTTATATAAGAGGTTTACCATCCACTGGCTGATGAAAGGCAGTGATAGCATTTAGATGGACTCTAATACAGTGTTTCTAAACCTGCGGTACGCTTACCCCAGGGAGTATGCGGGCTGGCCGCCGCTTGGGATCTCTCCCTGCCTGTCCCCCTGCTGAAGCCACCGCTGCCGCTTCCTCTCTGCCCCACCGCCGAAGTCGACCCTACCACCCGACATGCTCCATTCCCACCCCTCCAAACTCCTGCCGCCGCAACAGCCATTTGACATGCTCCATTCCCACCCCCTGCTGCTGCTGCCAAAACAGGTAAGGGCCAGGCGCATGCAGCGACTGCACACAGCCAGTCCACAAGCCTTCCCCTGACATCAATTCTGACGTCAGAGAGAAGGTTCTGGCCTAGCCAAACCTTCTCTCCGACGTCAGAATTGACATTGTGGGCTAACCACGTGCAGTTTCTGCATGCTCCTGGCCCGTTCCTATTGTGGTGGTGAGTGGGGGGTGGGAATGGAGCATGTCGGGTGGCTTTTGTGGCAGTAGGGTGGTGGGAACAGAGCGTGACGAAAGCGGCAGGGGGTGGGGGTGGGAACGGAGCATGTCAGGTGGCTATTGTGGCAGTGGCAGGATGTGGGAATGGAATGTGCCAGGTGGCAAGGTTGGCTTCAGTGGTGGGGCAGGGAGAAATCAGTGGTGGCTTCAGTGGAGGGGGCAGGCAGGGAGAGAGGAAGAAAAAGTTGGATTCATGGAGGGACAGACAGAGATGTTGGTTGGGGAATGGAATGAGGGCTGGAGGAGGCATAAAGAAGGGAAGAACTATTGGATGCACAAGCAGAAGGAAGTGCAACCAGAGACTCATGAAATCACCAGACCAGAAAGGTTGGAAAAATGATTTTATTTTCAATTTAGTGATCAAAATGTGTCAGTTTTGAGAATTTATATTTGCTGTCTATATTTTGTACTATATTTGTCTGTTTTTCTATAGTTGTTTTTGAGGTGTATGTACCCTCCCCCAACTAGGTAAGTTGGGGGAGGGTACATACACACATTCCAGAGCAACAAGTATCCACCCTGGGGAAGCAAGTAGCACCCACACTTCTGAGCCTAGGGTAAGTACCCATAGTATACACAAAAAAATAGGAGCCACACTAAAAGGGACAGGCATCTCTTCACAGGTTTGGAGAGCTATGTATGTTAACGCACACAGCTTGGGCAACAAAATCCTGGAACTAGAAACAGAGATAAGGAATGCTGACCTTGATGTAGTAGCGATATCCGAGACCTGGTTCACAAACTCGCATGGGGGGGATATGGTTATACCAGGCTACAATCTACTTCGTCGAGACAGAGAGGGCAAGTTAGGAGGGAGGGTAGCACTATACACTAAGGATAATATCAAAACTACCAGAATCACAGAGGTTAGATACACAGGGGAATCACTTTGGGTAAACCTGGCCAGAGGGAATGAAAAATGCCTTTACCTCGGTGTGGTATACAGACCTCCAAGACAACAGGAAGAAAAAGACAAGGAATTGATTGAAGACATAGAGAACATCACTTTGCGTGGTGACACAGTACTGTTAGGGGACTTCAATATGCCAGATGCAGATTGGAACACACTCTCCGCGACTACGAGAGGTAGCAGAAGAATATTAACCTCCATTAAGGGTGCACAACTCAAACAAATGGTATTAGAGCCCACAAGGGAACAGACAATACTGGACCTGGTACTCACCAATGGAGACAGTGTCTCAGAGGTATCAGTAGGAGACATGTTGGCCTCCAGTGACCACAACATGGTATGGCTCAACTTCAGGAAAGCCTTCTCTAAATCAAACACAGCGACGAGGATCCTCAACTTTAGGGGCGCAGACTTCGACCACATGAGAGACTTTGTCCATCAAGAGCTGCAAAACCATGCAGAAACTGACAATCCGGAAACTATGTGGTCAAATCTGAAATCCATCCTGAACGAAGCAACTAACCGCTACATTAATACAGTAAGCAAACGCCAGAGAAACAAAAGACCACAATGGTTCAGCAAGGAAATTTCGGACCTCATTAAAAAGAAAAAAGAAGCATTTATCACCTACAAACATCTTGGGAAGAGGGAGGCAAAGGAAGACTATCTGGTCAGATCGAAAGCTGTCAAAAAGGCAGTCAGGGAGGCCAAACTACGAACAGAAGAAGATCTAGCACGGAACATTAAAAAAGGGGATAAATCCTTCTTCAGGTACATTAGCGACAGGAAGAGAAACAAGGATGGGATAGAGCGCCTTAGGCAGTCAGATGGAAATTACGCGGAATCTGATTCTACCAAGGCAGAACTACTAAACGAATACTTCTGCTCAGTATTCACCTGTGAAGCACCGGGAGCTGGTCCACAACTACAGACAAGAGACAGCCAAAAAGACCTGTTTCAAGATTTCGAGTTTACACCCAGTAGCGTCTACTACGAACTTTCAAGACTCAAAGTAGACAAAGCCATGGGACCAGACAATCTACACCCCAGGGTGCTCAGAGAGCTGTGTGAAGTTCTAGCTGAACCACTATCTGTGCTCTTCAATCTTTCCATGCGCACGGGAAGAGTACCCCTGGACTGGAAAACAGCTAACGTAATTCCACTCCACAAAAAGGGCTGCAGAACAGAAACAGAAAATTACAGACCGGTGAGTCTCACATCCATAGTGTGCAAACTCATAGAAACACTGATCAAACAGAAACTCGACCAAATACTAGACGAAGAAAATCTACGTGATCCACACCAAAACGGATTTACCAGGGGAAGGTCCTGCCAATCTAATCTGATTGACTTCTTTGACTGGGTGACTAGTCATCTGGATGCCGGGGAGTCCCTGGACGTGATTTATTTGGACTTCAGCAAAGCTTTTGATAGCGTCCCACACCGCAGGCTGTTGAACAAACTAAAATCTATGGGATTAGGGGATACACTCACTACATGGGTTAGGGATTGGCTAAGCGGTAGGCTTCAAAGGGTGATGGTAAACGGTACCCCCTCCAAAACGTCAGCAGTGACAAGTGGAGTACCACAGGGCTCCGTCTTAGGGCCGATTCTATTCAATTTATTCATAGGAGATATGACCCAAGGGCTTAGAGGAAAAGTATCACTGTTTGCCGACGACGCCAAACTATGCAACATAGTAGGTAAAAGCAGTGTGCCTGACATTATGACGCAGGACCTACGGCAGCTGGAACAGTGGTCGTCAACTTGGCAGCTAAGCTTCAATGCTAAAAAATGTAAAGTGATGCACCTAGGTAAAAAAAATCCACACAGAACTTACACACTAAATGGTGAAACCTTGTCCAGGACCACGGCAGAACGTGATTTAGGAGTGATCATTGAAGGCTGCCAATCAGGTGGAGCAGGCTTCGTCCAAGGCAAGACAAATGATGGGCTGCATCCGTAGGGGTTTTGTCAGCAGAAAACCTGAAGTCATAATGCCGCTGTACAGATCCATGGTGAGACCTCATCTGGAGTATTGTATTCAATTCTGGAGACCGCACTACCGGAAAGATGTGTTGAGAATTGAGTCGGTTCAGCGAATGGCTACCAGGATGGTCTTGGGGCTCAGGGAACTCACGTACGAAGAAAGGCTAAAAAAACTGCGGATGTACTCGCTGGAAGAACGAAGAGAGAGGGGAGACATGATTGAGACCTTTAAGTATATTACGGGACGTATAGAGGTCAAAGATGATATCTTCTGTCTTACAGGGCCCTCGGTTACAAGAAGGCACTCGCTGAAAGTCAGGGGAGGGAAATTTCATGGTGATACCAGGAAGTACTTCTTCACCGAAAGGGTAGTCGATCATTGGAACGCGCTACCTCAGCAGGTGATTGAGGCCAACAACGTGTCAGATTTTAAGAGAAAATGGGATATTCTCTAGGGGAATAAAAGTCAGGGAGTGGGTCATTGGTGTGGGCAGACTTGATGGGCTGAGGCCCTTTTCTGCCGTCAATTTCTATGTTTCTATATTTTAAAATCATCTGTCTTGACCTCTTTGAAACCCCTCAAATCTAAATGAAAATTACATTTTCTCTGTGTGCAGTGTGCTTTGTGTTTTTATAATTTTGTGGTTACCATTAATAAGATTATATTGTGTGTATATGAAAAATGGAAAGAAGAAATTGCATTACAATTAGTACTATTATTATGGGGTGGAGTCAGGGGAGGAGTTTGGATGGGTGGAGCTTAGGCGGGGGTACTTGGTTGGTATTTGTTAGGTTTAGGGAGTACTTGGCTTGAAAAAGTTGAAACACTGCTCTAATAGTTTATTAATATTAATATATATTTTTTGATAAATGTAGATTTGAGCCCAGTCAGATAAATGGAAGAGATAATCCAAAATGAGGGAAACAGAAAGAGATTTAGGGTTCTCATGATGAAGAAGACACCAAGCAGATAAATGTGTCCAATTTTGCTGATAATACTGCTGAGTGGCTAGATTTCTGGAAGCTTCCAATATTAGTCTGACAGGCTGAGGGAGATGAAGAAAAGCCAAAGGTTGGAGGTACCAAGCTGTCAGGTGTAAAAGGATGTAGAAGAGTTGGAAAAATTTGTAGAGGTATTGGCTTCTTGATACTGAGTTGAAGTAAAAGGGAGAACCATGGTTATCTGTGCCACTGAGGCGCTATAAGAATCATGGTGGCAGACTCCTGCATAAGCTTGACAAGTGTTTTGAGAACAAGAGGAAAGGTTGGAAATGCTTAAAGAAAATTGTTTGTCCAATCAAGGAGAAAAGCATCCACTTCTAGGCGATGTGGTGAGTACAGCCTGGAGTAAAAGCGGGGTAGCTTGTGATTGTGGGAGATGCAAACAGATCTACCTGAGGAGTCCCCTCATTGTGAGAAAATGGAATGGAGAGTTGCTGAGTTCAGAGTCCATTCATGTGGTTGAAGAATTTGGCTGAGCTTGTCCGCCAGAGAATTCTTTTTCCCTTGAATGTATACAGCTTTGAGAAAGATGTTGCGAGGAATTGCCCAATTCCAAATCTTTTGAGCCTCTTGGCAGAGACCCTGTTCCTCCTTGCTTGTTCACATAGTACAGGGGTAGAGAACTCGGTCGTATTCCAGTCGGGTTTTCAGGATTTCCCCAATGAATATGCATTGAAAGCAGTGCATGCAAATAGATCTCATGCATATTCATTGGGGAAATCCTGAAAACCAGACTGGAATACGGCTCTCGAGGACAAGCGTTCCCTACCCCTGACATAGTACATTGCTAATTGATTGTCCGTCCGGACAAAGAGAACTTGATCTTGTATAAGATGCTGAAAAGCTTTGAGAGCATTGTAAATTGCTCTGATTTCCAACAGATTTATATGATGACACCGATCCCTGAAGATCCAGAGACCTTGAGTGAGTAGGCCATCCAGATGAGCCCGCCCAAGCATAGGTTGAGGAATCCGTAGTCAGGACTTTCTGATGAGGAGGCATTTGGAACAGCAACCCTCTGGAAAGATTGGAAGATTGCACCCACCATTGTAGTGATTGTCGAAGAGACAAAATCACTACAATATGCTGCAAGAGTGGGTCGAGAGCCTATGACTACTGTGAGGCTAGGGTCCATTGAGGAATCTGTAGGTACAGGATCGCAAAGAGAGTCATGTGGACTGTGGATGCCATGTGTCCTAGAAGAACCATCATGCACCTTGGCAGAGTTGAATAAGTGTGTCTTGACACTGTTGAGGAAGAAATGCTCTGAGTTGAGTCGTATCTAGAAGGGCTTCAATGAACTGGAGCTTCTGAGACAGTTGAAATTGAGATTTTGGAAAATTGATTTTGAATCTCAAATTCTGGAGAAATGACACAGTTTGCTGTGTCGCTGAGAGCACATTGTGATATGACAGATCCTTGATGAGCCAGTCATCCAGATAGGGAAAAACTTGAAGGCCCTGAGACCTCATGGCCGCTGCCACTACTACCAGGCACTTGGTAAAGTCTCTGGGAGAGGATGCCAGGCCGAAAGGTAGAACTTTGTATTGGTAGTGGTGTTGCACCACTTGATACCTGAGGTACTGCCTGGAAGCTGGATGAATTGAGATATGAGTGTAGGCCTCCTTGAGATCCAGAGAGCATAGGCAATTGTTGCAATTCAAAAGGGGATACAAAGTTGCTAGAGATAACATTCTGAATTTCTCCTTGACAAGAAATTTGTTGAGAGCTCTGAGATCTAATATTGGTCAAAGACCTCCTGTCATCTTTGGTATAAGGAAATAACGGCAGTAAAACCCCATGTTACTCTTGTTCTCAATGGCATTAAGAAGAAGTAGACTCTTGACCTCCTGAAGGAGATTGGAATCTGACTCCTTGGATGAAGCTCTGGAGGGTAGGGTGAGAAAATAAAGGGAGTAAACCTTCTCGAATGATGTTGAGAACCCGAAGGTCAGATGTAATCAACTCCCAACGATGAAAATAAAGTTGAAGATGACCTCCAATTGGTTGAGGGAGAGGCTTGGGCAACTGGATTGAAACTATTCTCTCGAGTAAGTGGTCAGAAAGACTGAGTAGACTTAGAAGGATCAGACTGTTGAGGTTTCTGAGAATACTGCTGCTGTATTTTCTGCTGAGGTCGTGAAGCAGTAGATGGTTTAGCTGAATAATACCTCTGATATGAAATACATTACATTAGGGATTTCTATTCCACCATTACCTTGCAGTTCAAGGCGGATTACAAAAGAATTATCCAAGATGTATTACAACAAGAACTTACAAAAAAAAAATTGGTCATTTTCAAAAAGAGTAAGAAATAGGTAAGGTTATTTGTTTTAGTGAGAGGTGGAGTTTGAGACTTGCGGTATTATTTCTTTTTTCAGAGTTTTCTTGAAGAGTATGGTCTTTATTTCTTTTCTAAAAGTCTTGTAGTCGAGGGATGCCATTATTAGATTGGCGATTTGGTTGTCCTAGTTTTGACTGCTTGAGTGGCCAGGAGGCCATCATATAGTTTTCTCCGTTTGACCTCCTTAATTGGGGGGTATGAGAATGGGTGTGAGTTTTCCTATGTCTGGTTGCGGTGTTGTGGATGAGGCGGTTATTCAGGTAGTTTGGACTGTCTCCGTATAAAGTCTTAAATAGTAGGCAGTAGAATTTAAATTGTATTCTTGCTGGGATCGGAAGCCTGTGCAATTGGAGATATGCTCTGTAATGTGATCATGTTTCTTTAATGAGTAGATGAGTCTTAGTGCTGTGTTTTGGATAGTTTGTAGTTGTTTTGTTATGGTTGTAGGGCATGGGAGGTAGAGGATATTACAGTAGTCAAGTAGGCCTAGTATTAAGGACATGAACTATGAGCTGGAATTGAGTTTTTCTCGAAGAATTTCTAAACTTGTCTTAAGTTTACTCATGACTAAGAATGACTTTTGTATTGTTTTATTGATTTGCGGTTGCATGGTGCAGCATCTGTCGATAGTTATTCCTAGCAGTTTTAGGGTTGTTTGTATGGGGTAGTTGATTGCGTTGATTTCAATGTTGGTTATGGTTGGTATTTTGTTGTTTTCTAGGAGAATGAATTTCATTTTATCTGGGTTCAATTTCAGTTTGTGATCTTTCATCCAGGTTGCTATTGATTTTAGTGTTTGGTATATTGTGTTCATCATGGAGAGTTCAGGTTGATCGAAGGATATGAGAATGGTAATGTCATCGGCATAGCTGTAGGAGGTTATGCCTTGTTTGTCCAGGTGAGAGCTGAGGGAGGCTGTATAGAGATTGAAGAGAGTCGGGGATAGAGGGGATCCTTGGGGAACTCCGCAGGGGTTTGACCAAGGTTCAGATTTTTGTTTGTCTGATTTTACTCTATAGGTTCTTGATTTAAGGAATCCTTCAATACCATGTGTATACTTTATCTGTGATACCTATTGTATCCAGGATTTGTAAGTAGAATGTTATGGTCCACCAAGTTGAATGCAGCGGTAAGGTCTAGTTGTATGAGCATCATTTTTTTTTCCTGTGCTGAGATGTTGTCTGGCTATGTCCAAGAGAGATCCTAGTAGTGTTTCCGTGCTGAAGTTGTTTCTAAAGCCGGATTGTGTGGGATGGAGTATGTTATGGTTTTCTAGGTAATTGGAGAGGAGTTTGGCAACTAGTCCTTCTATTATTTTGACGTAGAGTGGAATAGAGGCAATGGGTCTGTAGTTGGCTGTTTGGTCTATCAGTCCTTTGGGGTCTTTGAGGATCGGGGTGATGATGATTTCGCTGAGGTTGGTAGGGTAGTGGCCGTTTATTAGCGAGATTTGTATCCAGTTTAGAAGAAGAGGGCAGAATTTTGTGCTGGATGTTTTTAGGAGATATGGTGGACAGTTGTTGAGGTCACAGGATGCATGGCTGTATTTTTTGTAGTATTTGTTGAATTCAGGCCATTGTATGTTGGGGAATTGAGACCATATTCTATCTGCCTGCAGTAGAATCTCTATCAATTGGGGAGAATTGTGAATTTGTTAGGATGGGTAGAGGTGTCATTGAGGGTAGCTCTTGCATTGGTAATTTTATTTTGGAAGTGTTCTGCTAATAGAGTGGCTGGGGGGGTAGTATTGTTAGTGGTCAGGTAGGCTTGGTGTCGGTTAGGATATAGTTTTTTGGTGTCTTGGGATTCAGTGCCTATTAGGTTGGTGTAGTGTGCTTTTCTCTTTGTCCTTTAATTGTGATTTGTATTGTTTGATGATTTTTTCCAGGCGGATTTTATATGATCCGAGTTCGATTTTCTCCATTTTCTCTCTAGTCGTCTACATTGTCTTTTGAGTTGTAGCAGTTCGGAGTCGAACCATTTATCTGATCTCCTTCTGGGTCTGGATTTGGTTTGCAGTGGGGCTAAATCATCAAGAGTGTTGGAGCAAAGTCTTTCCCAATGTAAGATGAAGTCCTCGGGGTTGTTTTCTAGAATAGTTTCATCTATTTTAGACCAGAATATGGAGGGTTCGATGTGTTTGCGTGAGATGTATGTTACTTTATTGAGTTTTGGTATAGTTTTTTTGTTGTTTTTGGTCCAGTTGATGTTGAAAGTGTAGGTGTAGTGGTCTGACCAGATGGATCTGGACCATGTTCCGTTAGATGTATGAATTTCTGTTAAGGATGGTTGGTTGGTCATGAAGGCTGCAATATCAAGTTGGTGGCCTTTTTCATGAGTTATTTGTGGATTTAGCATTTGGAAGGATAAGGCTTTGAGAAATGAGAGAAAGTTGTCTACTTGTTTGGATGATTGATCATCTAGGTGTAGATTTAGGTCTCCTAGGAGTAGGTTGTAGGTTGCTATTAGTGAGTTTTGGTATATTAAGTTTTCCACTTCGGTTCTTGCTAAAGACCAGTTTCCCGGCGCTATGTAGCAGAGCATGCAGTTTAGTGTGTCTTTTAGTGTGGTGCTTGAGAGTTGGCAAGCTAAAAGGTCCATGTACGGGTTAGATGTTTTCTCAATTATATTAAGGGTTAGATCTTGTTTGATTAAGATTGCTAGGCCTCCGCCTCTTTTTTTTTCTATGCAGACCACTGTAATTTTGTATCCTTGTGGGCAGACTTCAGTTATTCTGGGGTCTGAATCGGAGGTTAGCCAGGTTTCTGTGAGGAAAAGACAGTCCAGGTTTTCTTGTGTTATCCATGTTTTTATAAGCTCTGTTTTTGGACCTAGCGCTCTGATATTTAAGTAGGCGCATTTGAGTGTGGATATCTAACACTCTACAACTCCATTACCACAGCATGGGGAAGGAAGACCAACACATACTAAGACCGGCACACCAAATCACTTATATATCCAAACACACAACTATCACACAGAGATATCCACACTCAAATGCGCCTACTTAAATATCAGAGAACTACTTAAATATCAGAGAACTGCTACAACTCAAAAGACAATGTAGACTAATAAATGGCCACTACCCTACCAACATTTTAAGGTGCCTTTGAATTTCTCTAAATTGGTTTCAGATCTATTGGCCCAGGGTGTTTAAGACCTCTCCTATGGGGGGGCCTTAAACATCTTGTGCCAATCAGAGCCTCAGGCCTCTTGCTGGATGCATCTGGGGAGGGGCCTGAAGCTCTGATTGGCCCAAGATGTTTAAGGCCCCTCCAGAGCCTCAGGCCCCGGTGCATTCCAAGATGCACCAGGGAGGGGAATACCCAGTTTAGACAACGCAGCAGCAGCTGTAATGAGGATGTCTGTCTCCTTCCTGCTAGCTCATCTGTCAGGTAATGGGGGGGGGAGGATTTTTTTTTTAATTTTTTTATTTGCAGCAAGAGAGAGTGGGCATCTCTCCTGCTGCTGCGGGGAAGGGGCATGTTCCAGTCCGCTCAGGCAGGATATTTTTTAGTGCAGCAGGAGAGAATGGGCATCTCTCCTGCTGCGGGGGTCGTGGATGTTATGATGCAGCAGAGAGAATTGCCAATCTTCTCCTGCTGTATCACAACACAGCGGCTTTTGTTTTTGTTTTATGTATTTTTTTCTGCGCATATGCCACTCAGCGATAGGTACATGCAAATGTAGGAAACCTTTTCTGCTGTCAAAGAAAAAAAGTCTCTGGTTTTTACCTTAGCAGACTGTCGCTTTTTAATGCAGGTTCTTGAAAATCCTGGTCTCGGAGTTTTCCTCTCTTTATATAGATATGATTTGTAGGGGACTGCTCCAAACAGATCCTTTGAAGCTCACAGAAACTAATTAATACCTAATTGAGGTCAGAAGCACTGGTTTCTGTTCCTTATGGCAAGACAGAACTGACTTTCTGTTATGTTTTAAACAGAGAGTTTGAGTTCTGCTCCTAACTATAGGGCTAGATTCACTAACCTGCCCGATTGCGCCTGATCAATGTGTGATCCGTGATAGGCCGACCAATTCATGACAGATCCATATTCAAATGGGGGCGATCGGAGGAACGCCTCCCCCCCCCCCACCGACGACACAGATCGCTGAAGAGCGATCCTGACGCATGCGCAGATCATCTGCTTTGTCTGTAGATGGTCTGCGCATGCAGTAAGTAAACGGCGCAGGAACAATAAGCCACAGTGGTTCTCTGCGGAGATTTCGGACCTCATCAAGGAGAAGAAAAAAGCATTCATCTCTTACAAACAATCAGGGAAACAGGACTCTAGGGAAGTCTATCTGGCCAAGTCAAAAGCCGTCAAAACAGCAGTTAGGGAGGCCAAATTCTGCATGGAGGAGTCTCTAGCGAAGAACATCCAGAAAGGAGATAAATCCTTCTTCAGGTATATCAGTGACAGAAATAAGAACTCAGGCGGGATAGTACATCTTAGGAGACCAGACAAAGACTATGTAGAAGCGGACTCGGAAAAAGCCCAACTGTTAAATGAATACTTCTGCTCAGTCTTCACCCGCGAGGCGCCAGGACTCGGCCCTCAGCTACAGACAAGGGTTGACGCAGATGACCCGTTTAGTAATTTCGAGTTTACACCCAGCGGTGTCTACTGCGAGCTGTCAAAGCTTAAGGTTAACAAGGCAATGGGGCCTGAACAACCTACACCCCAGGGTGCTCAGGGAGTGTGTGTGATGTCTTGGCGGAACCGCTATCCGCGCTCTTCAATCTCTCCCTTAGTACGGGTAACATCCCGTTGGACTGGAAGAACGGCTAACGTCATTCCACTCCACAAGAAAGGCTCCAAGATGGAGACAGCAAACTACAGACCGATGAGTCCCACATCAATAGTGTGCAAACTAATGGAAACTCTAATCAAACGCCAATTGGATACGATCCTGAACGAGGAGAATCTATGGGATCCCCGTCAACATGGGATTTACTAAGGGAAGATCCTGCCAATCCAACCTGATCAGCTTCTTTGACTGGGTGACGAGGAAGCTGGATGTTGGGGAGTCCCTGGACATCGTATACCTGGACTTCAGTAAATGCATTCGATAGCGTACCACACCGCAGGTTGCTGAGCAATGATGAGTTCTATAGGATTGGGTGACACATTGACGAAATGGGTTGGGAACTGGCTTGGAAGTAGGCTTCAGAGGGTAGTGGTGAACGGCACCCCCCTCCGAAATGACGGAGGTAATCAGTGGAGTGCCACAGGGCTTGTCCATGGGCCCGATCCTATTCAACATCTTTATAAGAGACTTGGCAGAAGGGCTGCGAGGTAAAATAACATTTATTCGCCGATGACGCCAAACTAAGCAATGTAGTGGGCAAAAAGCATAACAGACATAAATTCAATGTCCGACAACATGATGCATGACCTACTCCTAACCGGAGCGCTGGTCTAGGTCCTAGCAACTCAGCTTCAATACCAAAAAATGCAAAGTCATGCACCTGGGCAGCCAAAATCCATGCAAGACTTTATACCCTTAATGGCGAGATCCTAACAAGAACTGAAGCAGAACGAGACTTAGGGTGATCGTTAGTGAGAACATGAAGACTGCCAATCAAGTGGAGCAAGCTTCATCCAAGGCAAGGCAAATCATACGCAGGAGTTTCGTCAGCCGTAAGCCTGAAGTCATTATACCATTGTATAGATCCATGGTGAAGCCCCACCTGGAATACTGTGTGCAATTCTGGAGGCCGCATTACCGTAAGGATGTGCTGAGACTGAAGTCGGTCCAGAGAATGGCCACCCGGATGGTCTCGGGACTCAAGGATCTCCCATACGAGGAACGACTGGATAAGTTGCAGCTGTACTCACTTGAGGAACTCAGAGAGAGGGGTGAAATGATTGAGACATTCAAGTATCTCACGGGCCGCATCGAGGTGGAAGAAGATATCTTCTTTTTCAAGGGTCCCGCAGTAACAAGAGGGCATCTGTGGAAAATCAGGGGTGGGAAACTGTACGGGGACACCAGGAAATTTTTTTTCACTGAAAGGGTGGTTGATCGCTGGAATAGTCTTCCACTTCAGGTTATTAAGGCCAGCAGCGTGCCTGATTTTAAGGCCAAATGGGATAGACATGTGGGATCTATTCACAGAGAAAGGTAGGGGAGGGTCATTGGGGTGGGCAGACTAGATGGGCCGTGGCCCTTATCTGCCGTCTGTTTCTATGTTTCTATGCTCTCCGCGCTGGAAATGTCTTTTTTTTTTTTTTTTTACTCCGCTCTGCCTTCTGTCTAAAAAGTGTTGCTGAATTAGTGCAAGCTATACATTTCCCATGCTTGCAGAAAGTGGCTGCCCAAAGTTTAGGCTCCGATGGGGGTGTTTGCACTCAGGGGCTGCTTTTTATTTTTTGCGAGCCCGTGGTTTTAACCCATGGGGTTAAAACCATGGGCTCTCGCTGCAGGGAAGGGCGGAGAATCGGGGCAGAGAAGAGAGTCAGGACAGGAGAGAGTCGGGGTGGCCAGCAAGAGTCGGGGCAGAGAGCGCGGTGCGGCAAGCAGGAGAATCGCAGCAGGGAGCAGAGAGCTTTTTTGTCGGCAGAGAGCAGGAGATGCTTTACTCGGGGCAGAGAGCGGGGCTGGTGGAAGTTGGCTGGGATTTCAGGGTGGCAATGGAGCAGGAGAGTCGCAGGGACATGTGCTACTGGTCCTCAGCAGTCGCTTGTTTTGGGGTCGGCCAGCCCAATCAGTGTTCCTTTTTTTTTTAGTGAATCACTTCCTGCCTACATTTGCATGCCGTTCCCCCTCATTTGCATGCACAGATCAAGTGCGGGAGGAAAGTTAGTGAATCAGGTTGGGGTCGCAAAGTGGTTGGGACACGATCAGTGTCCTTAGTGAATTTAGCCCTAAATCTAACTGTTTCAATTTTGTTTCTACCTCTGGTAAACACTTTTAAAACTATTGGAAAGGGTTGTATACTCTATTATTAAGTTTCAGGTTTCATAAAATTTTATAAAATTGCTTAACTAAACAAATAACAATTGCTTAACTAAACAAATAACAGTCCAATAATGGTACAGTTAAAACATAAAGTAGACACAAATAACGAAGGGACATAACAAACCGGCACAATAGGTCAATAAGGGGAGAAATACAGTCTGTATAAGGAAAGAGACAAATAAGGTGAATACAACAGGAATGAGGGAAAGAAAAGAGAGCTAGGAGAAAAAAAGAAAGAAAGCAAAAATAAATAAAAATGGAGACAAAGCCAGACCCTGCTCTGCCTGCAAGAAGGTTCAAGCATACAAAACTATTATTTTATGGAGACTAGCTGAGTAAAGTTTGCTCTTTTAAGATCTAAACTGTCTATAGAAAGGAATCTACAATTGAGCTTTTCTCCTCAAACCTATCAAAGCTCAGAGCAAAATAATATATTCTTACCTAAAAATATGTCTTCTCCTCTTCTCCTCTCACAAAGAGAATGTCCTCTTCTCAGAAATGTCAAGGGTTAGAGGCAGGAGAGTTTTTGAAATGAATTTAGGTGTCCTGTTTTTCAGAGTAGAAAGTGGTCAGCAGTAATAAGACATATATGGGGGCAGCATGATTACATTGGCCAGGGGGAAAGGTAAGTGGTAAGCAGAAAGGTAAGTGGTACAAGAACTGGTAAGAGCATGACACTCCAGAGCACAGCGGTGGCTAAGAAAGCAAATAGAATGTTAGGAATTATCAGGAAATAAATAGAAAACAAAGATGAGAATGTTACAATGTCTTTGTATCGCTCCATTGTGTGGCCCACGTTCTTTGAGGGTGTGAATAAACAAGTGGATAAAGGCAAGCTGGTTGATGTAGTGTATCTAGATTTCCAGAAAGATTTTGACAAAGATCCTCATGAGAGGCTCCTGAGAAAATTAAAGAGTCATGAGATAGGAGGCAATGTTCAATTCAGAGGGTAGGGTTGAATAGCCATTTTTCTCAGTGAAGGAGGGTAAATAGTGGTGTGCCGCAGGGATCTGTGTTTGGACCGGTGCTGTTTAACTTATTTATAAATGATCTAAAAATTGGAACTATGAGTGAGGTGATTAAATTTGCAGATGACACTAAACTGTTCAAAGTTGTTAAAACGCATGTGGACTGTGAAAAACTTCAGGAAGACCTTAGGAAATTGGAAGACTGGGCGTCCAAGTGGCAGATGAAATTTAATATGGACAAATACAAAGTGATGCACATTAGGAAGAATAATCGAAATCATAGTTATCGAATGCTAAAGACCACCTTGGGGGGTCAGTGCTCAAGGAAAGGATCTGGGTGTCATCGCAGACAATACGCTGAAGCCTTCCACCCAATGTGTAGCAGCGGCCAAGAAGACAAACAGGATTCTAGCAATTAGAAAAGGGATGGTTAACAAGACTAAGAATGTTATAATGCCTCTGTATCGCTCAATGGTGCCACCTTACCTTGAATATTGCATTCATTTCTGGTCTCCTTATCTTAAAAAATACATAGTGACACTAGAAAAAGTTCAAAGAAGAGCAACCAAGATGATAAAAGGGATGATACTCCTCTCGTATGAGGAAAGGTTATTGCTCTTCAGCTTGGAAAAGAGACAGCTAAGGGGAGATATGATTAAAATCTACAAAACCCTGAGTGGTGTAGAATGGGTACAAGTGGATTAATTTTTTACTGCATCAAGATTTACAAAGAATAGTTTACAGAGAATAGTTAAAATCTGGAACTCGTTGCCAGAGGATGTGGTAGCTGGTTTTAAAAAAGATTTGGACAAATTACTGGAGAAAAAGTCCATAGTCTGCTGTTCAGACAGACATGGGACGGTAGCATTCTATAAAAGATACCTAAAGTTAGGCACCTAGATCAGCGTGCGCTTAGCTAGTCTAGGCACCTAACTTAATTTTTTAAAAAGCTTAATTGGCGTCAGTAACAAGCAATTAGTACCTCATAATTAGCTTAAATTAAAATTAATGCCTAATTCAGTAAGCGCCTACCACTTTCAGGTACGCACCCAGTCCAATGTATCTACCAGAAAGTAGACATGTTAGGGGCTGATCATAGGCGTGTTTTTTGGCATATCTGTTTTGGACTCAGATGCAGGTATTTAGGCAAAGAAAACCCTGGCATAAATAGTGTGTGCCTAAGGTTTGGATGCCTACCAGTACCTGAGTCCACTTTAGGTGCCGCTAGGTATGATTCTATACATGGCGCCTAACTATGTGCCGCATTCCTCTGCACCTATGTTTGGGATCTTGCCAGGTGCTTGTGACCTGGGTTGACCATTATTAGAAACAGAATACTAGGCTTGATGTACCTTTGGCAACCCAGTGTGGCAAATCTTAACTTCATATGCTCTTTTGAGTACAGAAACATGTTAGTAAAAAAACAAAGAAAATGGCAGTGGAATAGCTCTATGTACATCCCTTCCCCCACTTGTTAACTATATCAGTGAACCAATATAAATGAATGTACAAATCCTATCCTAACACTGTAAACTATGTACATTTCTTATAATATCCCCACATAACTTACCACCAATCTTCTCACTACAATCACATGGAATCCTGTGCAGAACTGTTCTCTATAGCTATCAGGTATCTTCCCATGGATCTAATGCTGCATTCCTTGTGGATTGGATCTAAGAAATAGGAAAAGAATAGACAAGAACCACAAATTTGGCAAGTAACACCCAATAAGTGCAGTCATAGCTTTGAGGGAACACATCCATACTAAAGTCCCTCTCAACCCCATGATAACATCATATAGTCATGTGATAAAATTAGGATAACTCATGAAATATTCAGTTCTTTCTTAAGAAATGCTCACATATCGATGTCAAATCTTTTTTTAAATTTCTCTCTGCAGGTAAACAACAAAATTTTCCTTGATTTACTAATGAAACGAAAGATATCCACAAAAATGTGTATTCTAACTGAGGAATAAATTAGGACACCCCCACATATCTTCCTACTTAAAATGGCTCAAATCACACACAGGTATCACATCAGGTGCACATGATTAGAACATCGTTACTCAGCATTTTGAAGGAGGTTTGCCCTACTTAAACCTCAGACATTTAGTTTGGTGTGCTCATGACTGCTGCGATGAGAGTGAACACCTTGGTGGATCAAAAGAGTTGTCTGAGGCCTTCAGAAATAAGATTATAGCAGCTTATAAGTCTGGTGAGGGATTTTAAAGATCTCAAAAGAATTTGACATTAGCCATTCCATGGTCTGGAAAATAGTGTACAAGTGGAGGACTTTCCAAACAACTGCCAAAATGCCCAGGCCTGGCCGTCCAATCAAGTTGACCCCAGAGCAGACCACAAGATGCTAAAAGAAGTCTTCAAAAACCCTAAAATGTCATCACGGGACCTACCGCAGGCTCTTGCTACTGTTGATGTGAAAGTACATGCCTCTACAATCAGAAAGAGACTGCACAAATTTAACTTACATGGGAGGTGTGCAAGGAGGAAACCTTTGCTCTCTAAGAGAAACATCAAGGCCAGACTGAGGTTTGTCAGAGAGAACGTAGACAAATACCAGCATTTCTGGAATAGTGTTCTATGGACAGATGAGTTTAAATTGAATTATTTGGCCACCAGAAAAGAGGACATTTTTGGCGTAAACCAATTACAGAATTCCAGGAAAAGAACCTCATACCAACTGTGAAGCATGGAGGTGGAAGTGTCATGGTTTGGGGATGCATTTTAATCACTTTCTGGATATCACCGCTGAATATACTCTTTGACTTCTATGGCAGCATCTGGGCAGTTAACCGGATAGTGGGGATATTCAGCCTGCTACCCGGCATAATTTTACCTAGTTAGCTAATTAGTTAGTTTTGACAATCTTCCCTCTCTAAGAGAATCCATCCCTTCTGAAGCCCCTCCCCAAGAGCATAAAACCTCCTCCAGAAGATTCCCTTAGAGCAGGGGTGCCCACACTTTTTGGACTTGCGAGCTACTTTTAAAATGACCAAGTCAAAATGATCTACCAACAATAAAATTTTTAAAAAACACAAAGCACACTGTACGCAGAGAAAATATTAATTATCATTTATATTCGGGTTTTTTTTTCAAAGATGTCAAGGATGATGACTTTAAAATATGCAATGCACCTCAGAAACAACTATACAAAAATAGACAAATAATAATAATAATAATAATAACTTTATTTTTATATACCGCAGTACCACAAACAGTTCAGAGCGGTTTACAGAGTAAGAGACTGTACATTTACAGCGATGATACAATGCGAACTGTACATATTCAGTATAGGTATTTTATACAGTAAAGAAACAGAGTAGATTTATCATACAGGGGACAGTACATATACAGCAGAGTTAGGTATGTAGTGGTGAGGCAGTGCAAGAGGCCAACTAAAGTGGTAGTCTTTAGTTATTTGGTGGTGGGGGAGGTTCAAGAAATTTGTCGTAGAGGAAAGATTTGAGAGATTTCCTGAAGGATAAGTAACATGGGGCAGATGAAATAAGGGTGGTCAGGCAGTTTGTCCATCTGCCAGCTTGGTATGAGAGAGTTCTGTTGAAGTATCTTTTGTAGGTGCATCCCTTTGGGGAAGGGTAGGTAAACAGGTTGGTATTACGTGTGCTTGTGGTTTCGGGGAACACGAAGTGGTGAGACAGATAAATCGGTGATAAGCCAGTTAAGGTTTTAAAGCAGATACAGGCGAATTTGAAGATGACTCTCGCTTCTATTGGCAGCCAGTGTAGTTTTCTATAATAAGGGGTGATGTGGTCTGACTTTTTGAGGCCAAAGATTAGGCGGACTGCAGTGTTTTGGATAAGTCTCAGTCGCTGGATGGTTTTCTTGTAGGAGCCTATATAAATTATATTACAGTAATCCAGTGTGCTTAGGATTAGGGATTGAACCAGCAGTTTGAAGGAGGGGAAGTCAAAGTAATGTTTGATGGTGCGAAGTTTCCAGAGGGTATGAAAGCATTTTTTGACCTGGGTGTTGGTGTGGTCTTCGAAGGTCAGGCAGCGGTCTAGGATGACTCCCAGGATTTTGATGGTGGGGTTAATAGGATAAGTTAGGCCGTTGAGTTGTAAGGTGGTGGTCGTTAATTTGTGGTTGGGACTTGCTAGGAAGAGTTTGGTCTTTTCTGGATTTAGTTTCAGTTTGGACTGGGTGGTCCAGTGTTCGACCATTGTAAGTACTGATGAGATGAGTTGCTCTGTTTCTTGCGTGAATGAGTGGATGGGGATGACAATTGTGATGTCATCTGCATAGATGTAGGATTTCAATTTTTTGTCTGATAACATGTGTCCCAGTGGAGTCATATAAACGTTGAAAAGAGAAGGTGATAGGGGGGAGCCTTGTGGGACACCACAGGGGTTGGACCAGGTGTGAGAGTAGGTTCCCTCGCTGTGTACTTGGTAGGTGCGGTTTTTTTAAGAAGCCTGTGAGCCAGGTTAGTACCTGTCCCGAGATGCCTATGGAATCGAGGTTGTTGAGTAGTATGTCATGGTCTACCAGGTCAAAGGCACTACTGAGGTCAAACTGAAGTATTAGGGCGCTGTTTCCCTGTGAGAATAGTTGGAGGAGGTAGTCGGTTAGAGATGCTAGAACGGTTTCAGTGCTGTAGTTTGTGCGGAATCCAGACTGGGAATCGTGAAGGATGTTAAATTTTTCGAGGTAGGACATGAGGTTCTGGTTTACGAGGCCTTCCATAATTTTCAGGAAGAAGGGTATGTTGGCGATAGGTCTGTAGTTGGTGGTTGTGGAGAGTGATTCTTTGGGGTTTTTGATGGTTGGAGATATGAGGATGTGGCCAAGTTCCTGTGGAAAATAGCCAATGGACAGGCAGAGGGTAATCCAGTTGAAGAGCTCTATTTTGAAAGGAGGGGGCGCTGTTTTCATGATGGAGGGAGGGCAATTGTCTAGAAGGCAATTTGATTTGGCATATTTAGTGTATAGCTGTAGGAATAGGTTCCAGTCTGGGTTCTCGAAGCAATTCCATGTCATGTCTGCGATAGTACCTTCATTGTTTGGGGTGGTCAGAAGGGTTGATGGGCTGGTGCTTGTTGTTGCAAGAGAGGTTTTTAAGTTGTGGATTTTGTTGGCGAAGTAGTCAGCATGGTTAGTTGGAGAGGGTGGAAGGTCTGTGGGGGAGGTTTTATATGAGTTGGTGTCAAATAATGAGTTGATAAGTCGAAAGAGTTTGTTGCTGTTCAGGGTTGGGGTGTTAATTGATTGGGCATAATATTTGGAGCGTTTCTCCTTGATTGTTTTTTTGTATTCTGTGACTTTGGTACGCCAGGCATGCCTGTCTGTATCCGTGCCGGATTTGCACCAGGTTCTTTCTAGTTTGCGCACTTCTCGTTTCAGAGCTAGTAGGTTGGCGTCAAACCAGTTGGCAGATGTGCGATGTTTTTTCTTATAAGGTTTTAGTGGGGCTATGTCATTTAGTATCTGGGTGCTGAAGTTGTTCCAGCCTGGGATGAAGTTGGGGTTTGGGTCTGTGGTGGATGTTGGGTTGTAGTGGGACCAGAATTTTTCATGATTTAGTTGACCTCTGGTCCATATTGTTTTTTCTTTGTAGGTAGTTCTAGGTGTCTTTAGGCTTTGTTTTTTGAGCCAGTGTAGGTTGAAGTTGCATCGGAGGTGATCGGACCAGGGGGTGGGGGTCCAGGTTACGTCTTTGAGGCTTATGCTGGGGGGGGTAGAGAGGGAGTTGGGGAGGAATGAGATCAGGTCTAATTGATGTCCTTTGGTATGAGTTTTGGTTGGGGATGGTTTGGAGTATCCTAGGGATGTTAGGAAGGAAAAAAGGTCTGAAACGTTGGAATTCTCTGCCTGTTCCAGGTGTAGATTTACGTCGCCGGCAAGGAGGGTGTGTGTGCTGGCGGTGGAATTTGCGAGGAGAAATTCATAGAGATCTTCTTTAGCTTGGTTCCATTTGTTAGGGGGGGTGTAGAATACTGTTATGGTTAAGTAATCTTTGCAGTCTGCTTTGGATAGTTTACAGGAGAGGATTTCCAGGTCTTTGGTCATTTTGGAGTCTAGGGTTTGGAACTGGAATTGATCTTTGAGGATTATTGCTAGGCCCCCTCCTCTTCTGGTTTGTCGTGATAGCGGAATGATTTTGTAGTTTGTGGGGAGTAGGTCTCCGATGATGATGTCTTGATCGGAAATTAACCAAGTTTCAGTTAGGAGAAGGATGTCGAGTTGGGTTTCTTCTAGCCAATCTTTAATCAGTTGGGTTTTGTTTCTAGCTGAGCGGATGTTTAGATAGGCACCAGTGATTATGTAATGTTCTGGGGAGGTTGTGTGATGGGTGGTTGGTAAGCTTTTTAGGAGTCTATTTCTTTTTTGTGGAGGTCTTGGGAAGTGTCTGGAGGTATTGACCACTCCTCCCCTTTTACTATACCGCAATAGTGGTTTTTAGCGCAGGAAACTCCGCTGCTCTCGATGCTCATTGGCTCCCTGTGCTAAAAAACGCTATTGCAGTTTAGTAAAAGGGGGCTATAATGCAAAATATATACCAGATATAAATTCTCAAAATGGACAAATTTTGATCACTAAATTGAAAATATCATTTTTCCTACCTTTTTATCTGGTGATTTCATGAGTCTCTGGTTCCACTTCCTTCTTCTGTAAAGCCAATATTTCTTTCTGCTTTTCTTTCTCTCTCCCCCTGGCCCCCCTCTTTCTTTCTGCCTTTCTTTCTCTCTCCCCCCTGCCCCCCCAAGCCATCGTGCCGATTTCTCCTTTTCCCAGATTCTTTCCCTACCCACACCCCCAAGCCACCATCGCGATTTCTCCCTGCTGCTTTCACTTCCGCCATCAATTCTAGCATCGGGGAGGAAGTTCCAGGCCAGTCAGGAAGCGATTAGCTGGCCCAGAACTTTTCTCTGACTTCAGAATTGACATCAGAGGTGAAGTTTTGTAAGTCTGGCGCTTGTACACGCCAGGCCTAGCTTGGGGAAGCAGCAGGGAGAAAAAGATCGCAAAGGCAACGATCGACCTTTTGGGAACCCCTGCCTTAGAGCATCCATTCCCCCTTGCATACTCCCCCAGGCCTACATTAAAGATGCCCTTAATGTAGGTAAGTCAGGAGCAGCAATCTACATTTGCTCCTGCCTGTGTTGACTCTGGGTTCAAAATGATTAACAAAGGCACAGTGATGCACATCGGGAAGGTCAACCTTAGGGATCAGCACTCAAGAAAAAGATCTAGGTGTCATCATAGAAAATACTTTGAAACCTGTGCAATATGTGGCAGCCAAAAAAGGAAACAATTATTAGAAAAGGTATGGTAAATAACTCTAAAAATACGAGTAATGCCTCTTTATTGTTTCATGATGTGACCTCACCTTGAGTATTGTATTAAATTCTGGTCGCTTATCTCAAAAAAGATATAGCAGAAGTAGAAAAGGTTCAAAAAGCAACCAAGATGATAAAGGGGATGGAACTAGAGAGCTGCACGGGAACGGGGACGACGGGAATCTCGCGGGATCCGCAGGGATCCCACGGGTTCCCCCTTCAGGTCACGGGGATCCCATGGGGATGCCCCCTAGGGTCACGGGGATCCTGTGGGGACACCCCCTAGGGTCGCAGGGATCCCGTGGGGACGCCCCCTAGGGTCGCGGGGTTCCTGTGGGGTTGGATGCACTCAAGCCGCGAGGCTTGTCTTCTTTTCCCTACTTACCCTGCTGCAGCACACAGCCGATCCAGAAATCTTCCACGATGTCAGTGATGACATCGGAGGGAGGGCTTAAGCAAAGCCCTCCCTCCCTCTGACATCAGCACTGACATCGGGAAGACTTCCATTCAGCTGTGTGCTGCGGCAAGGCAAGTAGGATAAATTCAAGGCAGTGGCGTACCAAGGGGGGGGGGAGCGGTCCACCCCGGGGAAGCCTTAGAGGGGGCGCAGAGCATTTTCCCCCGACCAATCGACAACAGGCCCGGTCCGACAAAACTCCCTGCCTTGTAGCCGCAAATCTAAATTACCTTCTTACAGCAGCTAGATTCAGGGCAGGGAGGTTTGTCGGACCGGGCCTGTTCTGTTGTCGGTCGGGCGGGGAAGCACCACAAAGATAAGGGGCAGGGAGGGAGAAAGGGAGGAAAGGTGGAGTGGAGAGGAAAAGACGCTTAAGGGAAATGGGTAAAACTGAGGGGGGAGAAGGACGCTGAAAGCACTGGGGAATTCAGAGGGGGGAGAAGGACGCTGAAAGCACATGGGGAAGACAAAGGGGTGGAGAAGGACGCTGAAAGGACATGGGGAAGACAGAGGGGGGAGAAGGATGCTGAAAGGACATGGGGAAGACGGGGGGAGAAGGACGCTGAAAAGACATGGGGAAGACAGGGAGGGAGAAGGACACTGAAAGGACATGGGGAAGACATGGGGAAGACCGAGGGAGGAGAAGGACGCTGACAGGACATGGGGAAGATGAAGGAGAAGGACGCTGAAAGGAAATGGGGAAGAGAGAGGGGAGAAAATGCTGAAGGGAAATGGGGAAGAGAGAGTGGGGAGAAGACGCTGAAGGGAAATGAGGAAGAGAGAGTGGGGCGAAGACGCTGGCAGGGAAGAAGACAGAGATGCCAGACTATGGGGGAAGCGGAGGGAAGAAGATGGGTGCCAGACCAATTTGGAAGGGGGGAGAAAGGGAGAGGCACAGTAACAGAGCAAATGGAAGACGCAGAGAGAAGAGAGATAGTGGATGGAAGGAATTGAATGAGAACATGAGGAAAGCAGAAACCAGTCAACAAAGGTAGGAAAAAAATTATATTTCTTTTTTTTTTTCTTCAGGATAAAGAAGTATATTAGTTGTGTTGATAAAAATTTATAAACATTAGAGGCTCTGGTAGAAACCCGTTTACAAAGTATGTATTCTTCCCAATTAATATTTCCAAATTAATAAAGTCTCTTTGCTTATTTGTAAATGGGTTTCTACCAGAGCCTTTAATTCAGTAGCATAATTAAATGAAATAACTATTTCTGAAGTTTATAGGGACGAAGGGGATTCCTCACGGGGACGGGTGGGGACGGAGGGGATTCCTCGCGGGGACGGGTGGGGACAGAGTGAATTCCTCACGGGGACGGGTGAGGACAGAGGGGATTCCTCACGGGGACGGGTGGGATTCCTCACGGGGACGGGTGGGACTTTGATGGGGACGGATGGGATTTCTGTCCCTGCGCAACTCTCTAGATGGAACTTCTCTCTTATGAGAAAAGACTAAGGAAGTTAGGGCTTTTCAGCTTGGAAAAAAGAAGGCTGAGGAGGGATATGATTGAAGTCTACAAAATCCTGAATGGTATAGAATGGGTACAAATGAGTCAATTGTTTTACTTTATCAAAAATTACAGAGACTAGGGGACACTCAATGAAGTTAACAGGGAAATACAGTAAAACCTTGGATTACAAATAACTTGTTATGCAAGTGTTTTGCAAGACAAGCAAACATTTTATTAAATTTTAACTATATATATATATATATATATGCAAGCAAGGTCTTGCAATATAAGTACATACAGTATACACACATCACATCATCACAACTGAGCCGATGGTTCTCTCTCTGACACTGCAGGAGTGTAGTGACTGCTCTAAACAAGGAAGGTCTTCCTTGTTTAATACAAGTACATACAGTATTTTGTATTAAAGTTTTTGGGTTGTGGAGTTTCCATTATTTCTTATGGGGAAATTCACTGATATATGAGTATTTTGGATTACAAGCATGTTTTCAGAACTCGCAAACCAAGGTTTTATTGTACTTTTAAAACCAACAGGAGGAAATGTTTTTTTTCATTCAAGAGAGGATGTGGTAACAGTGGTTAATGTTGATAGGTTTAAAAAAAGGTTTGGACAAGCTCCTGGAGGAAAAGTGCATAGTCTACTTGCCCTGGGATTGATAGCATAAAATGTTGCTACTATTTGGGTAATTGTGCCCTGGATTGGCCACTGTGGAAACAGGATACTGGGCTAGATGGACTAATGGTCTGACCCAGTATGGCTGCTATTATTATGCTGGGCAATGACCAATAGCAGCATTTATTTATTTAGTTTTATATTCCATCCTCCCAGAAGAGCTCAGAACAGGTTATAAGTTTACATACGTAACATTGTCTGATAAAAGTAGCAAAACATAGTTAACAAAGCATGGTAAAAACATAATATGACAAAACATAGCATACCAAACAAGCATGGCTAACATGACATGACAGCAAAAATAGTAAGGCAAGCGAACATGATAAAACAGCAATCATAGCTTGGCAATCATAGCATGATAGAAATAGTATGGCAATCGTAGAAACCTAGTAGAGTAAATGTCCATTTTCAAAACAGCCAGGCGTCTGTCTTTTATTTTTGAAAATGACCTATGTAGACGTTGTGGTCCTTGGCAGGTCTATCTTTTTTGGCCATTTAAAAAAATTTAAAAATCCACATGAAAAATGCACATAAGCAACTTCCATCAGCTCAGCCGGTTCAGTGCAGTCCTTCCAGCTCAGCTGATGGTGGATTCCCCTGCCAGGATCAGCTGAATTAGGGAGAAAAAAAAAATTTGTCTCTCCTTCCCTCCCTCATACCCACCGATCCCATACATCCACCCGACTTCTCCCTATATCCCCTGACAAATCACAATGTTCAGCTAATCAGGGCCTTAAGGCCCCTCCACTTCATCTCAAGATGGATTGTGAAGGGGACGGCCCATCATTTTGAGCACATAACCCTATATCCAGGAGGGAATGTGCTTTTCTCCTGCTGATTTGTCATCCGAAGGTATAGGGAATAACCAAAGCTTTTAGGCCTCTGAATCTCACTGTGAGCTCAGAGCTGAAAGAGATGTTTTTGAAGAAGTGGTTAGGGCAGGATGTGGGCCAACCTAGACTTAGTCGTACTGCAGGGAAAATCAAAAGTTTTATGAGGCTGACTGGATAGAACTTATATGTTGTGGTTGAGGCGATCTAAAAATAGGTCTAAGTGCCCAGAAGATATCTAAAGTGACCAGATAACCATTGCAGGGACAGACCCCACCACACCGCAATAAAAAACAGAATAAAAACGTACATACCTGCCTCCAGAATATCAGCACCTGACATCAACCTAGTAGAGCTGCACAAAGATGGCTTAAGTAGTCTTGGGGGGGGGGGCTAATGAACCATAGACCAGAGGACCGAGGCCCATAAGCCACTCTAACAACTGCATTCATGATGGAAAATGTGAGTCCTCCCAAAAAAAACCCAAAACCATATAGGTGGTACTTGCATCCATAAGGGCTATTGGGTTTGTAGACAGGTAGGTATAGTAGGTTTTGTGAGGGCTCACCACAAGGGAGTTGTGGTGAGATGTTTATGTGGCATCCTTTTTGTGATGCTCCCAGTAGTGCCCTGTAAGGTGCCCCACTACTCTGTTGCAATGTCTGGATGGTCAGTCCATCACTTTGCTGATCCCTCCCATGTCCAAAAGGTCTTGTTCTAGGCATTTGGGATTTGGACGATTTTTTGGGTGGGAATATAGTATAGAGATAGACGTACTACCGGTCTGGATGATCAAAAGGATGGATGTAAAAGTAGACGATTTTAAAAAAAAAATTTTTTGAACGAATTTTTCTAGAATGGTCTTTAGAAGCTACTGACTTTGGATGACTAGCGCCCTGGGCCCAAAACAGACTTAGACGTTTGTTTTGATTATGTCCGTCCATGTGTAAACACCATAAAATATTAAAAAAAGAAAAAACAGAGCATCAAGATATGAGGTCACGTGATGCTAGTCAGGTGAGCAGACACATGAGAGTGGATCTCCTGTGGAGACCCTAACGCTATCAAGTTAGTGTTACCATATTTGTGGAGAAAAAAAAAAGGACCCATGGATACAGTTGCCAGCTGTTTGCAGTCAGGGCTGTAGCAAGCTATAATTGCATCCTGTGCAATTTGTCTTCCATGGTGCGCGCCCCCCCCCCCCCCCCCCATTTCTTTCTTGTGCTGTGCCCATATGTCAGACTTTCAATTGTGAATTTTGTACTGTATTCAAAATTTAAAATACAGTATTTTTTCTACCTTCGTTGTCTAGCCGTTTAATTTTTCTAATCATGTTTGTACCAATCTCTGCTTTTTGCTTTCCTCTATCTTCTCTTAACTCTCATGCCAGAGTATTGTATTAATTTGTCAATTTTCTCTCTCCTCCTATCTTCTTCATCTCCTCTACTACATCCATCTCTTACATTGTGGGTTTTTTTTCCCTTTCAGCATTCTTAAATTTATTTTTCACCCTCTCTTCATTTATCTTACTCTATAGTCTTCAATTTCCCTCTTTTACTCTATACCTATAGCTTTCTATTTATTTTTCTCAAACCATACCTCATTCCCTTTCCTCTTATTCCCCAGTCTTTCACTAACTCTATCCTCTGCCCCTTCTATCCAGCATATCCTTCTCTCTCTTTTCCCACTTCCATCCAGTGTGTACCTCCTTTCTCCCCCCACTTCTATCCAGTGTGTCACCCCTCTCTCTCTCGGGTCATCTCCCCTCTATCTCTCCCTACTCTTCCATTCAGCATGTCCCTTTTCTCCTCATCCTTTCATCCAGCATTTCCCCTCGCTCCCCATCTTTCATTTATCACAAAAGTGATCTGCCTAAAAAATATTCAATTCTTCTACAATACAATACAACTTCTTAAATCCCACAATTTTCAACAGGGAATCATTGCGGCTTACAGTAAGATGGTCACCTTTGTGGTACAGTGTTGTTTAGAAGCAAGATTAATAATGCCAGATAAGTTTAAGGGATGGCTGTCTGTGAGATGAAGATGGCTGGGACAGAGTGGAGTCTACTGGGGGGAGAGATATGTTTTTAGTTTTTTTCCTGAACAGGCAATGTGTAGGAAGTCATCGCAGGTAGGCCGGTAGACTGCTCCAGATATGTGGTCCTAGGCATAGGCAGCGGAATGCTTTTTTGTTTGGGGAGCCCACAAGCTCCACCCCAGACCCTGCCCCATAATAGTACTAATTGTAATACCATTTTTCCCATTCATTTTTCATATATACACACAATATAATCTTATTAACAATGCATAATGGTTAACCACAAAATTAAAATACACAAAGCACACTGTGCTTCTCAACATTCATTCCTACCAGAACACAGATAACCCTTATGTAAATATGGGACACAGTACCACAGTACTAATATATATAAACGAAACCCTAAGATTTAAAACTCTGCATGCAGTACAACCCCAGAGAAATAGAAACAAATGCATTTCTTCCTTAACAGTGCAAAATTTAGACAGCAGATATAATTTCTCAAAACTGACACAATTCAATCACTAAACTGAAAATAAAATCATTTCCCCCTACCTTTGTTGTCTAGTGATTTTGGTTTTCATACCATCTTTCCCAGTCTCTGGCTGCACTTCCTTCTGTCTGTGCTCTTAACTGTGTATCCAGGGCTACCTTATCCACTTACTGTTTTTCTTTCCTTCACTTTCTGCCATACATCCATCTTTAGCATTAACTTTTAACATTCAGCTTTCTTCCATTTTACTGCTTTCTTCTCAAATTTTACTTTTCCATGCCTTCTCTTCCCATCTACCCATGTGTACCATATCCTTCCTCTTTCTTCTTTCCTACTCCCATCTATCCAAAATATCAGAAGGGGTGGTAAATACCGAACTCACTACATATTTGGAGAAATACAACGTCTTACACAACAACCAATCCAGCTTCCAATCAGGGCATAGTACCGAAACAATTATAGCCTCTCTGTTTGATTACCTTCACCTTCTTTTCAGCCAAGGATCAAGTGCTCTGATTTGCAACTTGATCTGAGTAGTGCATTTGATTTGGTTGACCATGCTATTCTGCTGGACTGCTTGACATCTATTGGAATCTCAGGCCATGTTCTCACTTGGTTCCATGGGTTCCTGGGAAATAGATCCTATAAGGTGTTTAAGGATGATACCATCTCCTACAGTTGGGACAACCCCTGTGAGGTCCCACAGGGCTCCCCTTTGTCCCCCACCCTGTTTAACATCTATCTTGCCTCCCTAGGAAACCTCTTGCAGAGTCTACAGCTCAAATTCTTCATCTACGCAGACGACATCACCATAGTCATTCCGCTATCCTGCTTTACATCAGAGCTGCTAAATTCTCTATCATCTATTCTAAATCAGGTCGAACTTTGGATGTCAGTGTTTCGTTTAAAGTTAAACCCAGAAAAAACTAAATTCTTCTTGGCAGCCCCAAATGACAAAATCAAGGAAACCACACTACTTGTGAATGGGCTGAACTACTGTATTGAGCAATCCTTAAAAACACTAGGAGTCACTTTAGATAAGCATCTCACTTTGGAGAAACACTCTGACCTAGTATTTAAGAAAAGTATCTTGGTGCTCTGGAAACTCCGCACCATAAAAAAAATACTTTGACGACGCCTCTTTTCGTCTGCTGGTACAATCTTCTATTCTTTTTTTTTTTTTTTTTTTTAAGTCACAGTTTTTTTATTGTAAAAGTTTTATAATCAATAAAACAAAAGCATAGAAACAACAACAAACCATGTGATAGGTAAATACAACAACAAGCATGAAAAAGATTGATATAACAATCAGAACTATATTCCTTGGAAGCAATCCAACATAGGAATAAACAAATCACATGGGTAAAACATTATCTATAGCAAAATAAAACAAAAAGGAGGGAAGAAAAGAAAAGAAGAAGATAAATGAAAAATAGAAAGTAAGTGAAATAAATAATTAATAAATAAATAAAAGACAAAGGAATGCCTAAGAGTTGGAGCTTTGGAGGTAAAGTTTGAGAGAGTTCCATTTAGCAAGAAATTGAGGGAATCTGTCGCATTTTTTTTTTGCTAAATATGCCTCATATCTATAAGTTAAGCAGACAAGATTCCACCATTGTGTTACGGACACCTTAGGTAGATCTTTCCAGGAGTTAAGTAGAAGTTTCAAGGCGAGAGAGATAAGAATATCAAAGAGAAAAGCATCGGAAGAAGAGAGAGGAGATGGTAAAGTAGAAGATTTGAGTAATATCATTTGGTATGAGAGAGCCACATCGATATGAAAAAGAGAACAGATAGTGTTCCACAGAGATGACCAATATATTTGGATAGAGGGACAGAGAAATAATAAATGTTTGAGGGAGCCAATATCTGTAGAACATGTCCAGCACTCCTTTGCAAAGGTAGGATTAATACGATTTGATTTAATCGGGGTCCATTGGGCTCTGTGACAAAGGAAAAATAAGCTTTGAGTAAGAGAAGCTGACCTAGAGGAATGAAAAATAGATCGTAGATAGGAGGACCAATCACGATCAGAAATAAGACAGCCAATATCTTCCTCCCAGGATTTTTTAACAGAGGAGAGAAGCGGGTATCGGAGTTCCTTAAGAAGGTTATAAAACTTGGAAGCTGAGTGGCCCAAATTTTGGAATTGAGTAGAAAGAGTCAGTAGAGTCGGAGGTTGACGTTTAGCTTTCAGATCACAATTAAGTTTACGTAAAGCTGAACGTAATTGCAACCATTGATAGAAATAAGAGTCAGGGAGGCCAGATTTATATTGAAGCTCGTGAAAAGTGTGCCAGGAACCGTCAGAGTGACATAATGCAGAAATATCCCAAATATGGTAAGTAGTCCAAGACGGCCAGAATACTGGCTTTTTCTCTATTAGGAGTTTAGGGTTTCTCCACAAGGGACATAGTGTGGATTGAGACCAAGGGCAATCTAACAGGCGATCTAGATCTTGAAGTGTACGGAGAGAAGTGAGAAGTAGAGGATTGTGAGTTTTAGTTTGTAGATGCGTGGAACCTAGAAGTCTTAGTGGAGGAATAGGATGTAAAAGGGCTAGTTCAAGTCGAAGCCAATTAGGGACCATTGTATTGGTACATGGATCCGAAGAAAGTAACCATTCGGATCCCTGTCTCAATAAAAAGGCTTGATGATAGAGAAATAGATCGGGGAAGTTAACACCTCCAGCCAACTTGGGAGATTTGAGTTTACGTTGCGAGATTCTATGTGGTTTATTGTTCCATAGGAAATCAAAAAGAAGTTTTTTTAAATGTTTGTAAAAGGAGTTAGAAAATAAAAGAGGAAACATAGTGAACATATATGTAATTTTTGGAATGACCATCATCTTGAGGGTATCCAGTCTCCCCCACCAAGAAAGATTGGACAAGGAAACCAGTTGGACAAAGCGGATTTCACAGAGGAGATAGTCTTAGACATGATAAGGTCCATTGTTATCTTAAGATCTTTGTCAAATGGGACACCTAAGTACTTCATCCCTGTGGATAGCCAAGTGAACGGATATGAGGGAAGAGTGAAGGGTGTGTAGGCATCTTTGAGGGGCATGAGCTCAGTTTTGTCCCAATTGACCTTATACCCAGACATAGAAGAGAATTGAGAAATAAGATCAATGAGCGAATGCAAAGATCGTTCAGGGTCAGAGAGGTAGAGGAGAATGTCATCAGCATAAACAGACAACTTAAATTCCAATTCAGCAATAGAGATTCCCTTAATAGAGGTAGACAATCTGATATGAGCCAGGAGGGGTTCTAAAGCTAGATTGAACAATAAGGGGGATAAAGGACAACCTTGGCGTGTGCCTCGTTGGAGGGTAAAAGATTCAGAGAGAGCATCATTAACTACAATCTTAGCAGTAGGATTGGTGTATAATAAAGAAATCATATGAATAAATTCAGCAGGAAATCCAAAGTGGCGAAAGACACAAAATAAGTATTTCCATTCCACTCTGTCAAAGGCTTTCTCAGCATCAAGGGAAGCCACTAAGAGGGGTTGGTCTCTTGACAGAGTGGAATGGAGAATGTGACATAACAATCTAGTATTGTCTGCTCCGTAATGACCCTTTAAAAAACCAACTTGATCTCTATGTATATGAGAAGACATAACAGATTCTATTCTATGAACTAAAATTTTTGCAAAGATCTTATAGTCCAAATTCAACAAAGAGATAGGTCTATAATTTTTAACAAATTGGATATCTCTGTTGGGCTTTGGCAAAACAATAATACTGGCTTCATGGAAGCGGGATAAACAATTAGGAGAAGCAATAATAGACCAATAATAGGACAAAAGATGTGGAGTCAGAGAGGCTGAAAAAGTTTTGAAGAATTCCGCAGGAAGGCCATCAGGTCCTGGTGCTTTTGAAGAGGCCATAGAAGAAATAGCACGTTGGATTTCATCAGTAGAGATAGGATGACACAGAGGTTCATGTTGAGACGGGGTAATAGATGGCAAATGTGCAGATTTCAGAAATTCAGAAATCACATCTTCTGGACAGGTAGATTCTGAAGTGTACAGAGAGGCATAGAAGGAGTGAAATTCTTTGAGTATGTCAGAAGTGGTATTGTGGATTAAACCAGAGGATGACTTGATGTGAGAAATCTGATGTTTGGATCTTTGCCCTTTAAGATAAGAAGCCTTATTGGAGGTAGCATAGTATGAGGCTGATTGGCGGAATAGTGAGACAGAAGCAGATGAACTGAAAATCTCGTATTGGAACTTAAGTTGTTGTAGAGATTTCTAGAGAGTGGAATCAAATTGTGACTCCAAGGCATGGATTTCTTGTTCCAGTTGAGAGAGCAGGATATGGCAGCGTGGTCTGAAATAGAGATGTCGTGAATAGTAGTTGCGGTGGTGATATTTAAAATGTCTTTAGATGTCAGAAAATAGTCAATCCTGGAATATGATTTATGGGGCGCTGAGTAAAATGTAAAGTCCTTGGTTGTAGGATGAAAAATTCTCCATATATCAGTCCATCCATATGTTTGCATCATATTGGAAAGGGTTGAACGGACCCTCAGTTTAGCAGGGCGGCAAAGGGAGGATCTATCAATGAAAGGGTCCAACGGAAATTAAAGTCTCCAGCAATGATAGTGTGTTCCGAGAATGAGGAATGGCAAATGGTGTGAAGATCCTGAAAGAAAGAAGGATCATCTGAGTTAGGTGCATACAGGTTTAGCAGATTCAGTGGTTTGCCAACTATGACACCCTCGATATAGGACCATCTGCCCATGGGATCAAAAGAATGAGCGGTTGATTGATAGTTGAGTGATTTGTGGATGAGAGTTATAACCCCATTCTTCTTTCCCAGGGCAGGGGCAGCGTAACAATGTTGAATCCAGCCGCCGGTGAGTTTTTGCGCTTCAGCAAGGTTTATGTGTGTCTCCTGTAAGAGACATATATCAGCCCCTAGGTGCTTGAAGTATTGTAGTATTTTCTTGTGTTTCATGGGGCTAGAAAGGCCCTTAACATTAAGGGATACAATCTTTAACGAAACCATGGGGTTAAATGAACAGAGGCAGATATTGGAACTCTAAAAATGTCAGGAGTCCCATAGGAGAGAGGCATCCAAATGAGCAGCAATGATGACTGTAATCCAGAAAAAAATGGAACAATGAGCAGTGAGAGATAAGATTCATGAAAATGGTAAAAAGAAAACAGAAGACAATACCAGGCTCCAAAAGGGAAAAATAAAATATAAGGTGCAGCCATGGAGAACAAGAATGTACTGCAGTGCACAAAACAGGGAATGCAGATACTATAGATGGGGACTCGTGAGGTCAAGAGGCACTCAGTATGCGTGCAAAAGCTCCAGCCATCAGCAGACAGTCCAGATCAGAATGCATCCATCTTGAAGTCAGCTTTAAAATTCAGGTCATGGCTCCAATATTTTCATCAAGATATTTTTGTAATTCAGCGGGATCCTCAAAATTATTGGTGGAATTATGGTAGGTAATTCTCATTTTAGCTGGATAAAATAAGCCATACTGCGCTCCAATGGTTTTGAGCTGAGGCCGCATGGCTAAGAAAGCTTTTCTTCTTTGAGCAGTGTTCTTAGAAAGATCAGGCACGAGCAAAATTTTTTTCCCATCTACCAAAAGAGGTTGTTTGATTTTTGCTGCTTGCAATATTTGTAAGGCATGAGAGTATCTGAAGAGCTTCAAAACCACAGGTCTCGGAGGTTTAGATGGTAGAGGAGGGCCGGAGGGTACTCGGTGGGCTCTTTCTATTTCTAGAGCCGGTGAAAATTGTATATTTAAGAGAGATGGAAGGAGAGAATGCAAATAGGAGATGATATCTTTACCTTCAGCAGACTCCGGTAAACCAATGATACGCACGTTACTTCGTCTCATACGATTAGACATATCATCCAGGTCCCTCTGCATAAGATCCATTTTGCGGAGACCACGTTGTATATCTAAGAATTGAGCGTCGTGAGCGGTTAGTCGTTCTTCTGAGAAGTCCAAATGAGCTTCAAATTGTTTAAATTGGAGAGTAATATTGCTCAGCTCAGATTTTATATCAGCTGTTGCTGCCAGATTTTCGTGCATGAGACCCTGTAAAACTTGTAAATCATGAGACAGGGAAGCGTCTGCCACAAGGAGCTTGGATGAGGCCTTGTCCGGGGCTCGTGCTTGGATCTTTTCGATGCGTTTGGAGCGGCATGAGAGCCAGACGCAGCCGCCCCGTCCGATTTGGGGGATTTCGCGGCCATCAGAGAAACGGAAAAGGGATTAGCTGACCTGAATAGAGTGGTGAAGCAGGCAGGATGCCGTTAATTGTAATCGGGCTGGAGCGAGTGAGCAAGCTAAGCAGCCATCTCGAAGCCGGTCACGTGACCACCCCACAATCTTCTATTCTGAGTGTTCTGGATTACTGTAATTTCATATACTTAGGCGCCTTCAAGAAAATCACCAAGAAGTTGAGGTTGGTCCAAAATACTGCCGTCCGTCTCATCTTTGGCTTGAAGAAACGGGAGCACATAACCCCTTTCTACCACAAGCTGCACTGGCTACCGTTCGAATCCAGAGTTCTATTTAAGTTCTCATGCATCTGTTACAAAACAGTATTTGGTATGTCACCAGACTATCTTTACCCTCACTTCAACCTGAGCCACAACAATAAGAGCTCCCGCAGAATAAATCTGTTCGCTTTTCCCTCACTAAAATCGTGTCACCTTAAAAGATTCTTCGAAAGAACCTTCTCTTTCAAGCGGCCAAACTAAATTCATGGCTAGCCAAAATTATACTTGATGCCTCTTCATATCTCAGTTTTAGAAAGCAGATTAAAACTCAGCTATTCAACAGACCGAATCCCTAATCATTTCCCATGACCATGACTCTTGTAAGATTGCTGCTGTCTCCTCACAGCTTGTATACATTTTTTCCTTGTATGCTCCTTCCTTAAGGCGTGTACGCATTTCTCCTCACTTAATTGTATCTATTGCATGTATTCTGCTGCATGTACTTATTGTACATGTACTTATTGCATGTACTTATGCATGTCCTTATTGCACGTACTTTTTGTACATATGCATGTAGTTTTGTTCCCTTCACTTAAATTGTAGACGTATAACCAGCATGTTAACTTTTATAATTGCTTTGTTCATCTTTTTTGTTACCAACTGCAACTGCACTGTTTGTATTGAATCTAACTGCTGTGAACCGCCTAGAACTCCCCGGGTATGGCGGTGTGCAAAATAAAAATTATTATTATTATGCCGCACCTATTGCTGTGCACCATTCTCCTCCCTCTGTCTCCCCTTCCCCTCCATCAGTATGCACTATCAGCTCCCTCTCAAATGGTCAGACATCTGTCTTCCCCCTTACCCCCTCATATGGTCTGGCATCTCTCCTTCCCATAGCCTGGAATCTCTCTCCTCTTATGGTCTGGCATCTATCTCTCCTTCCCTCCCTCTTTCTGAGGTCTAACATCTCTCACCTCTCCTGTCTGTCATCTGGCATTTCTCTCTCTCCTCCTTCCTTTCCGTTCTTTGGTCTAGCATCTCTCTCCTTTCTATTCCAATGGTCTGGCATCTCTCCCTTCTTTGAGCCATCTCTCCTCCCTCCCAGTGTAAAGTTTCTCCCTCCTCTCCACCACTATCACGTCTAACAATTCTTCCTCTTTCTTCCTTTCCCCATATACATCTCTATTTCCCCCTCACACTGCACACCTATGTCCAAGAATTCTCTGTTCCTTTTCTCTCCTTCAGCAGCAGCATTTCTTTCTCTCCCTTCCTACTACCCCACCTGTGCAGCGATTCGCGAGAATTCTGGGAGCCATTAGAAAGCCACTCAGCGCCAAGCACCAGCGCCAAAGTGCACTCCTGCTTGGTGCTGCTCAGCGGCTGAAGAGAACTCCAGCATCCACCAACGACTGGGTTAGCAGTGGGCAGGAGCGTGGAAAGTTTGCTTCTGCCCGCTACACCTCTGGACCACCAGGGATCGGCAGAGGATGGACAGGACAGGCCATGACATGAGTGGCAATTTTGGGGGAGTCTATGGCCCCTGTGCCCTCCTCCCGTTCTTACATCTATGGTCCTAGGAACTTGTAAGTGGAGTTGAACATCCTCTTCCGCCATACACCTTGAGAGGATGGAAATTGTATTTTAAATCGCTGTGTGTTCCTTGAGTGTGGAAGGTTTGTGAGACTGGAATGCTGGCCACTAGTCTGCTGGAGTTTTCTTCAAAGATGGACTTGTGAATCATACAGGGTAACTTATAGTGAATTTTTTTTCATAGGTAGCCAGTGTAATTTGAGTAGCTGGCCCTCTCAAAGCGGTGTGATAGAAAGATTAGCCGTGCTACTGAATTTTGGAACACTTGCAGGTGTTTTATTTCTTTCATTGATAAAAAAGAAACAAAGAAAATTTTAATTTCTACAGCAGTCGCTGAGGCCCAAGAGAAGGAGGAAAGAAAACCCACTGGGAGGGAAGACAGGTCAAAGGAGGAAAGCAGCCGAGCCTGAGGCAGTGGCGTACCTAAGGTATGTGACACCCAGGCCCAATCATTTTTTTAACACCCACCATATAAAAAGGGATTGGAAAAGTACCCCCTCCCCCCCTTAGTGCACCACTGACTGAGGAAGGGGATTTTGGTCTCCAAGTTAGTAAAAAATGTAGTAAAATTAGTCCAATAAAAAGATTACATTATTTCCATTTTCTACAATGCAATATAATACTACTATTTTCTAAAGCAAGAAAAAAAATATTTTTCTACCTTTTGTCATATCTGGTTTCTGCTTTTCTCATCTTCTCTTCACTCTCCATTTCATCCAGCATACATCCTCTTTCTCTGTCCCTTCCATTTTTCTCTTTCTGTCTCCACTCCTTCTCCCATGCTCTAGCATTTCTCTCTTCTCCTTTCCTTTCCTTCCTACACCAACTCACCCCATGGTCTGGCATATGCTTCCCTTCCCCCGTGCCCTGGGATCTTCTCTTTCCTCCTTCCATCTTTCCCTCTCCCTCCATGCTTTGGCATCTCCTTTTCTTCCTTTACCTCCCTCCCTACCTTCCTTCCCGATAGTCTGACATCTCAGTCTCCCCTTCAACATGCCTGGAATTTCTTTCCTCTCCTCTCTTCCCCTTCTTTCTCCCCCTCCCTCACCATGTTCTGGTATCGAAAGATGAGGTTCTTATCTCTGCTAATTTTCTTTATTATAAATCCTCTCTTTATTCTGGACAGCTGGGAGTTGTGCACCTTGGGCAGCCAAGGTCTGCAGGATCTTCAATTAACCAAAATTCAGCTTCTCCTACTGTGCTCATCTCCTGGAGCACAGTTAATCATCAAGCAGCCAGGAATTTCTACAGGAGAAACAATTAAAAGAGAGAGAATGGGAATGGGGAACTACCCACCAAACAATCAATTCTGCTCATGTTAACCAATTCAAAACAGCAACAATATAAATTGTAAAACAGATTAACAGTAAAACCCGAATTATAAAACAGAATTATAGGGAGACACAGCCTGTATAGTCAGAACATAAGAACATAAGAATTGCTGCTGCTGGGTCAGACCAGTGGTCCATCGTGTCCAGCAGTCTGCTCAAGCAGTGGCCCCCAGGTCAAAGACCAGTGCTCTAAATGAGTCCAGCCTCACCTGCATACGTTCCAGTTTAGCAGGAATTTGTCCAATTTTGTCTTGAATCCCTGGAGGGTGTTTTCCCCTATAACAGATTCTGGAAGGGCATTCCAGTTTTCTACCATCTGGGTGAAGAAGAAGTTCATTACGTTTGTACGGAATCTGTCCCCTTTCAACTTTAGAGAGTGCCCTCTCGTTCTCCCTACCTTGGAGAGGGTGAACAATCTGTCATTATCAGTATTTTGAACGTTTCGATCATGTCCCCTCTCAGTCTCCTCTTTTCAAGGGAGAAGAGGCCCAGTTTCTCCAATCTCTCACTGTATGGCAACTCCTCCAACCCTTAACCATTTTAGTCGCTCTTCTCTGGACCCTTTCGAGTAGTACCGTGTCCTTCTTCATGTACGGTGACCAGTATTGGACGCAGTACTCCAGGTGATGGCGCACCATGGCCTGGTTAAGCGGCATGATAACTTTCTCCGATCTGTTCGTGATCCCCTTCTTTATCATTCCTATCATTGCGCGGACGGCTTCATCGTCTTGTCCATCAGAACTCCCAAGTCTCTTTCCTGCGAGGTCTCTCCAAGTACCGCCTTGGACATCCTGTATTCGTGCATGAGATTTTTGTTACTGACATGCATCATTTTACACTTATCCACCTTGAACCTCATTAGCCTTGTCAATGCCCATTTCTTGAGCTTGATTATGTCACGTCGCAGATCTTCGCAATACCCTACTCTAAATAACTTCGTATCGTCCGCAAATTTAATCACCTCACTCATCGTACCAATGTCCAGATCGTTTATAAAGATGTTGAAGAGCACAGGTCCAAGCACCAAGCACTGCGGCACTACACTGGTGACGCTGTTCCAGTCCAAGTATTGTCCATTTAACCCCACTCTCTGTTTCCTATGCTCCAGCCAGTAAAAATACTCACATGGATTAAAAAATCCATGTGAGTATTTCACCTTCGATTCCATGGCTCACAATTTTCCGAAGTAGTTGTTCATACGGAACCTTGTCGAATGCCTTCTGAACATCCAGATATACAGTGTCGACCGGGCCGCCCTTGTCTATCTGCCTGATTATTCCTTCGAAGAATTGCAGCAAGTTCATCAAACAAGATCTGCCTTTGCTGAAACCATGCTGACTGGGCCTCATCAGACCGTGACCATCAAGGTGATCAATGATGCGGTCTTTATCAGCGCCTCTAACATCTTTCTCAGCGCAACCACCTGGGGACCTCTCTAACCCTCATAGTTAAATAGATGGCATTCTCAGCAAGGCTGGTCTGAGACTGAAATCCAGCTTACCAGTAATTGGTCAGGTGATCTGTGAATCGGACAACGATAGGGCAGGTGTCCAGAATAAAGAGAGGATTTACAAGAAAGAATAGCATAGGTAAGAACCTAGTCTTTCGTTCTTGTATAATCCCTCTTTATTATGGACTGCTGGGACATAACAAAATAGTCCCAAAACTTCAGGGGGGAACTGATGAGCCTGCTGCCAGAACCAAAGCCCCAAAAGCAGCCACATCAAGGTAAAACTTGGTAAATGTTTGCTGGGAAGACCAGGTAGCTGCCCTGCAAATCTCTTCAGGCGAAACTGCAGTGGATTCAGCCCAAGAGGAAAATATTCCTCTAGTGGAGTGAGCCTGAACCCTAGGGGGGGCTTTTTCCTCGACACTACATAGGCAGCAGAAATGGCAGCACAAATTCATCTGGAAATAGTAGCCTTACAGGTGGGCCTACCCTAATGGGCAGGACCCGAAAGCACGAATAGATGATCTAAGAGGCGAAAATCATTGTTAAGAACATAAGAATTGCCACTGCTGGATAAGACCAATGGTCCATCATGCCCAGCAGTCCACTCACGCGGCGGCCCTCTGGTCAAAGACCAGCACCCTAACTGAGACTAGCCCTACCTGCATACGTTCTGGTTCAGCAGGAACTTGTCTAACTTTGTCTTGAATCCCTGGAGGGTGTTTTCCCCTATGACAGACTCTGGAAGAACATTCCAGTTTTCTACCACTCTGGGTGAAGAACTTCCTTATGTTTGTACAGAATCTGTCCCCTTTTAACTTTAGAGAGTGCCCTCTCATTCTCTCTACCTTGGAGAGGGTGAACAACCTGTCTTTATCCCTTGATTATCTTGAATGTTTCGATCATGTCCCCTCTCAGTCTCCTCTTTTCAAGGGAGAAGAGGCCCAGTTTCTCCAATCTCTCACGATGTTGACCTTCAAATAAGGCAGAAGAAGGTGATAGAAGTCCAGAGACTTCAAGATCTTGTCCCTGGACTTGGACCCCAAGGGAACGAATGTTGGAAGATGGACTCACTGATTTATATGGAAAACAAAAACCACCTTTGGAAGAACATAAGAATTGCCACTGCTGGGTCAGACCAGTGGTTCATCATGCCCAGCAGTCCGCTCATGTGGCGGCTCTCTGGTCAAAGACCAGTGCCCTAACTGAGACTAGCCCTACTTGCGTACATTCTGGTTCAGCAGGAACATGTCTAACTTTGTCTTGAATCCCTGGAGGGTGTTTTCCCCTATGACAGACTCCGGAAGAGCATTCCAGTTTTCTACCACTCTCTGGGTGAAGAAGAACTTCCTTATGTTCATATGGAATCTATCCCCTTTCAATTTTAGAGAGTGTCCTACCTTGGAGAGGGTGAACAACCTGTTCTTATCTACTAAGTCTACGTGGACGGCTTCATCGACTTGTCGATCATAACTCCCAAGTCTCTTTCCTGGGAGGTCTCTCCAAGTACCACCCCAGACATCCTGTATTCATGCATGAGATTTTTATTACCTACATGCATCACTTTACACTTATCCACGTTGAACCTCGTCTGCCATGTCGTTGCCCATTCCTCGAGCCTGATTATGTCACGTTGCAGATCTTCACAATCCCCCTGTGTCTTTACTACTCTGAACAACTTTGTATCAGCCGCAAATTTAATCACCTCACTCGTCGTACCAATGTCCAGATCATTTATATGTCAAATATATTTTATTGAGCAAACAAAAACAGCATCACAACAACGGTACAGGAAGCAAAACAGCTCAACTTTTTCCACAAAAATCCCAGACCACATGTCCCAATCTCCCATAACCACCCCCCCACCCCAAAACCGTCCCACAAAGCATCCCCCCACCACCCCGGGTCCTCCATCCAAAGAAATAGTACAAAAGTAAACTCAAAAGACACAGTCATACCAAGCAGAACAAAAGGAACAATGGACTTGAAAAATTAACAGTTGAGCAAGTGGCTGCGAGCCAGAGGAGTCAGGGTAGTCCAAAACGGTTCCCAGGTGCTCTGGAATAAACGACCTGGTAGAAAGGACAGATCTTTCACATCCCTCTGCTCCCACATCAGAAGATTAATCATCCGGCAACGCCAGAGGGAATATTCAGAAGCATCTTTTTCAAGCCATTGCAGCAAAATACATTTCAGAGCAATAAGCACAGTCCATTTGAGAAAAGTTGCAACTCCCTTCACACGAGGGAAATAATGAGGAACCTTTCCAAACAAAAGCAAAGGGGAACAATGAATGGTAATGTCCCAAATGCTTTCCATAAAAGCAAATATAGCAGTCCAAAAAACCTGAACAAGCAGGGCAGGACCAGAACATGTGACCTAAGCCCGCTTCAGGAGCTTGACAACGAAGGCAGGCTGCAGTCTCACATAGACTAGATAAATAATCCCTCCTAGGAGAAACATACAAACGGAAGATCAGCTTATAGTGTTTTTCCTAAAAGGTGGTATACTTGCGATAGGCAGGCAACCGACGTACAGCCTGAAAAATCACATCAGTCAGCAACTCCACTGCTACCGTGTTTCCCCGATGATAAGGCAGGGCCATCAAATAAGACAGCCCCCCCTTTTTAGAAAAAATTGTAAAATAAGGCACCCCCCCCCCCCCGCAAATAAGCCACCCACCGATACCTGCGCTTACCCGAATCGGGTGGTACGGTGGGTGACTCCGTGTGGTCCCTCCGTCTACCGCGGGGGTCGGCAACCCGCGGCTCCAGAGCCGCATGCGGCTCTTTTCCACCTTTGCCGTGGCTCCAGTAGTGTGTCACGCAGGCATGCAACTTACAAGTCCGGCGTCGCGGCGGGAAATAGCCATGCTGAGCAGTGAGCTCAGCACGTACACAGATGAAAGCCTTGCTTGCTGATTGGTCCGGCGGCCGTGCCGCCGGACCAATCAGCAAGCAAGGCTTTCATCTGTGTAGTGCTGAGCTCACTGCTCAGTATGGCTATTTCCCGCCGCGACGCTGGACTTGTAAGTTGCACGCCTGAAAAAGAAATCATCCTGGCCAGGGTCGGTGTCATGCTCCGGAGATCTACAGACTTCCTATCTCCCTCTCCCTTCTACCTGCTTCCGGCCACATCCCCTGCTCCGCGGCTCTCTTCGGCAACTCAGCAGCAGCGATCGACACAAGCTTCTGACGTCGGGGCCTACCCTCTGCGAGTCCCGCTTGTTTCAACTTCCTTTTTCCACAAAGGCGGGACTCGTAGAAGGAAGGCCTCGATGTCGGCAGCTTGTCTTGATCACTGCTGCTGACGAGTTGCTGAAGAGAGCCGCGGAGCAGGGGGGTGTTGCCAGGTGCAGGTAGAAGGGAGAGGGCCAGATGCAGGACTCGTGGGTGAGAGAGGAGAAGAGAGAGAGAAAGAGAGAGGGGAGGGAAACAAAAGGAAATATTTCATACTGGGCTGGGCCGGAGTGGAGGGAGGGTGGAAAGATTCTAGTTACAGGGTGCAGTAACAAAGGAAAAGGGGGGGAAAGCTGAAAATGGAGATAGTGACACAAAGAAGAGAAAGGGTAAGCAGGACCTACTGAATAAGGATAGAGATACAGAGGGGACATGAAAGGGTAAATAAGGCATCCCCCCGAAAATAAGCCCTAGAGCATATTTTGGCCTTCCAAAAAAAATAAGACAGTGTCTTACCATCGGGGAAACACGGTAGATCACGAGCCAAAGCTTCTCGCAACTTAGAATAGTCAAACAAGGGGGATTCATCTTTTAAGTGAGGATGATGAAATTTTAGCGGGACCGAGAGTTGGGAACCAATGGTGAATGCCGTAGACAATAGCTCTTGGCAGGAGGTTCTCAAGGAACCAGAGGGTAAAGAGGAAAGATAATGATGTACTTGCATATAGGCGAAAAAATCAGTGGGCGGAAGATCAAACTCTTCTCGCAACTGTGCAAAGGGCTTTATTTTCACATCATTGTCAACCAGGTGAAAAACATAATGAATGCCCCTTGCTTCCCATCGAGCAAAGCTCGGCCCATCTATCACAGGCAAGAAAGAACTATTAAAGCGGATAGGCAGAAAGGGAATGACAGAAGCAGAAAGAGAATGAAATTTGCAGACCCAGCACCAAACCTTCCGCAAGGGACGGTGGAGCACCTGTACAGTGATTCAGGCTCAAGAGAAGAAAGAGAATGAAGATAAGCACTAAAGTGAGCAGATTGAAAACAAGAAAGTTCCAAAGATGTATTGGTGAATGCAGAAGTACCCCTAAAGAGATCATTAATGGCGCATGCCACAACCAACAGTCAGATATCGAAGATTCAACAAAACCAAGCCACCCCTATACCACGGTGTCGCCGCCTGTTTATAAGGCAGGCGGGGCCACTTCCCAGCCCAAAGAAACTTCTGGACCATGCGTTCCAGTCGTCTCTCATCCCGAGACGTCAAGTACAGAGGTAGGACCTGAAAGACGTAAAGCCAACAGGGGACTATGAGCATATTATATAAATGAACCCGACCTAAGAGCGAAAAAGGAAGAGATTCCCATAAACGCAGTTTATTCTGAAGGGCTTGAAGCAATGGTTCCACATTCAAGCGGTATAGACAAGACAATTCCTGAGGAATAAAAACCCCCAAGTATTTCAAAGTTGAATCGGCCCAGCGAAGAGGAAAATCACCCCTCCACGCAGCACGTAACTCAAGAGGAAAGGGTAAGGCCAAGGACTTATCCAAATTGAGAGACAGTCCCGAATAAAAGCCAAATTCAAAAATCAGGTCCAAGGCAGACAATAACGACTCCTCAGGGCGCGTGAGAATCAAAAACATGTCATCTGCAAATGCTAAGGTCTTTAGCTCAATCTCACCCACTTGAAGGCCCCGCACCTCAGCGAACCTCCTAAGAGTACACAACAGTGGTTCCAGAGAAAGAAGAAACAGCAAGGGGGAGAGGGGGCATCCTTGCCGAGTGTCATGAAGGATGGAAAAAGAATCCGTTCGTGTCCCGCTGACCAGAAGTGACGCCCTGGGGTTAGAATAGAGAGAACGAATGGCATCAAAATAGAACCCCCCCAACCCTACATATTCAAGAGTACGAAACAAAAAGGCCAATGGACATTATCAAACACCTTAGAAGCATCAAGACTAACAAACAGAGCTGGAATCTGACGAGTATGACAATGGGCCAAAGCAAAAAGAACCTTTCTAACATTACAAATGGATTGGCGACCCCGAACAAAGCCTACTTGATCCTCATGGATAAGCTGGGGAAGGTGAAGAGCAAGACGATCAGCCAACATTCGAGCAAAAAGTTTTAAATCCACATTGATCAAAGAAATAGGACGATAGGATCCGGGGGAATCAGCCCTTTTTCCAGGCTTCAACAGTAATGTGATAAGGACCTCGTTAGCATAACGGGGAAAAGAACCGTGAGTTATGGCAGCATTAAAATAAGCCAGTAAGGGGCCATAAAGAGTAAAGGAAAGAATTTGGTAAAAGTCACCCGAAAATCCATCCGGGCCCGATGCTCGATCAGAGTGAAGAGCTTTACATTCAAACTGTTTATTAAAGTTACAATAAACATACAAAAGCAGCAGAAACATGTACAGGTCAGAGAAAACAGGGAGAGCTGGAGCAAATGTCAAGAAATTGTCCATCATCGCCTAGCTAAATACAGATATGCTTCTAATATCAGCATAAACAGAGCAAAGAAACACAAGAAAGGCACAGGCGGTGCAGCGAGTAGACAGCAACTCTCCAAACTCTCCCCTTCCCGCCCAACTCCCTCCCCATCCCCCCCTCCACCCAACCCAACACCCCTCCAAAATAAAATTTTAAAAAAAAAAAAAAAAAAAAAGGTGATGACGGAGAAAGCAAGAATGTGTACGGCTGATAGCAGAGAACTGCAAGCGCTGACCTATGGAAAGGCATAGACAATATATACAAAGATACCATACAAACAGAGCCCTGTACTCTGATGAGCCCTGAGAAGAAATGCCAGACCTCTCCCCTCCCCATCCCCTAACTAAAATTAAAATAAAGAGAAATAAAGGAATAGGTCTTCGGCCAGGGAGGGGCACCCCAGAGCAACAACACCCACCACTCCAGCAGGTCAAAGCCTCAGAGTATTAAGAATCGAACTCCGAATTCTAGGAGACAGAGAATAGATATAGGGCCTCCAGACCCGCAGAAAAATCTTGGATTGACGAAAGGAAGCACGCACCTGACCCCTCTCTAGTAACATCAAGGCATGCAGCTGATTGCGCCAGGCCCAATACGCAGGAGGGTCAGCTGACACCCACTCGGTCAAGATAATCTTTTTGGCCACCAAACCCGCCTTCCGCAGGAATAAACTGCCTACACCAGGCAATAAATGAAAAGCCTCAAATTTGTCTAAAAGAAACCCCACTGGGGTAAGAGGAATGGAACAGCCCAACAGAGCCTCCAAAAAGCGGACCACCCTCCTCCAGAAGGACTGAACAATCGGACAACTCCAAAAAGCGTGAAAGAAGGATTTAGGGGCAGCATTACATTTCTCACATTGAGCCGAGTCGGTCAAGGCAGAGCGGAACAGCTGAACCTTTGTGAAGTAAGCCCTATGGAGCACCCGAAACTGACATTCCCGTAGTTCAGCAGAAACAGAAATAATTGGGATGCGCCGAATAAGACCTCCCACATCCAAATCCACCGGGAGAAGGCCCAAATCCGGGGCCCACCGTACACACAAAGAGTCCCAAGAGCGAGGCGGGGCCAACAAACAGAGGGCTTTATGCAACGCTGAAACTGAAAGCCCCCCATCTGCAAAACTAGCGAAAAATGAGCGAAGTCGGCCACCCAAACCCAGCTGCAAATCCTCCGCCCTCAAGGAATGAACATAATGGTCTAATTGTAGATATGCAAAAAAGTCAGTTTCCCGAATCCCCGTCCGGAGTTGAAATGCCGGCCAAGAGCAGAGAGTCCCAGCCTCGGTGAGGACATGCTCCAAAGTAGTCATTCCAAGTTGGGCCCAACGCCTAAAGGAAGCCGAAGAAGTACCTGGCAAGAACTGAAGATTCCCCTGCAGAGGCAACTGGTCAGATACCCCCGGCCTCCCCCCTAAATGCAACACCAAAATCTTCCAGATATCACGTAAAGATCCTAACAACAAGCTAGAGCGCAAGGAAGAAGGCACGGAAGACCAAGGCGCATGTAACAGGGAAGATAAATGCCAAGGAGAATAGTACGCCCGTTCATAAGCAAAGCAAGTATAAACGTCATGGTCCAGAATCCAATCCCCAAGATAACGGAGCAGGCAAGCCTGATTATATTTCTGCAAATCGGGGAGACCCATGCCCCCCCTCGACCAAGACCCAATCAAAAAGCGGAACTGCATCCGCGGTTTTTTCCCATTCCAAAGGAACCGAGAAAGAAGTCTATAAAATGCCCGAAGATCCTTCTGCAATAAACGTATAGGCAATAACTGCAGGACATACAGCCATTTGGGAAATATAATCATATTAAAAAGATGAATACGACCATGCACCAAAAGGGGAAAAAATCTCCATTGGTCCAGCCGTTGACGAGTATAATCAAAGAGCAGGCGTAAGTTTGTCTGCTTAAGGGAATCAACCGAAGAGGTCAATTGGATTCCTAAGTAACGAAAAGCACCGGTCGCCCAACGCAATGGGAACATCCCTGGCCAGGAATCCCGGACCTCCGGGGAGGTCGGAAGGGCTAGAGACTTGTCTAAATTCAACCGGAAACCGGAAAAATCCCCATACTCAGCTATCGTCATCAAAAGAGCAGGCAAGGTTGTAACCGGATTAGTAAGATGTACAAGGAGATCATCCGCAAAAGCAGAAACCACAAAAGACTCCCGACCAATACGAACCCCACTAATGTCAGGGTTCTGCAACACTTCCCGAATCAACGGATCCAATGTAAGAACAAACAATAAAGGGGACAAAGGACATCCCTGCCGCGTACCTTTCCGAATATCAAAAGACTCAGAAAGGATACCATTCACCCAAAGTGCCGCCGACGGGGAAGCATAGAGAGCAGTAATGGCCAGTAAAGAACCCATCAAAATCATAATGCCGAAGAGTGGCAAACATGAAGCGCCAAGAGACCCTATCAAAGGCCTTCTCTGCATCAAAACTGACCAACAAAGAAGGCACGCGACGAGAAGCGACAAACTCCAAGGAAGTCAAAAGACGGCGGATGTTTCTGGAGCTCTGGCGGGTCCAAACAAATCCAACCTGAGAATCATCGACCACGAGCCAATCGGCTGGCCAGAATTTTCGCAAAAAATTCGGCTTCCAAGTTAAGGAGGGAAATCGGACGATAGGAACCCGCCAAGGTGGGATAATGTCCCGGTTTCAATGTGAGCGTCGCGTAAAGACAATGGCAGAGATCCCTGTGCAACGTAAACAGTAAAGGTGGAGGCCAGAAGAGGAGTGATCTCCAACGAAAGCAATTTATAGAATTCAGCTCGAAAGCCATCCGGTCCCGGTGCCTTCCACAACTGACTAGATTGAATTGCCAAGGCCACTTCATCAGTAGAGATGGGCGCATTCAACCGCTGTTGTTGAAGAGCAGTCACTCGAGGCACAGAAACATTATCTAAATAAAGAGCACTAGGTAGGTCCGGCTCGTCAGATCGGGAATATAACTGCTGATAAAAGGTGCGAAAAACCTTCACTATCGCAGCATCCGAGCCAACCAATTCGCCCCCCTCCCCCACCACCCGCAGCACTCGGCGAGGACCGTCCGCCGTACGTGCCAGATTAGCTAACAGCCTACCCCCCTTATTGCCATGCAAATGGAATTGATGTTTAAAATATAGCATCGAGCGAGCCTGCAGCAACTCATTCAATGAGGCCTGAGACGCCAATAGATTACTGCGTCGCCAAGGTGTCGGAGCACAAGCATACCACATCCGAGCAGCCCTCACCTGTTTTTCTAAGCGTAAGATCTCCTGATCCCGTGCCCTCTTCTTGAAACTAGCATACGCGATTATTTCCCCATGGAGCACAGCCTTGGCTGCGTCCCAGAACAGGACAGGATCATCCATATGACCCACATTGTGAAGTTGATAATCTGTCCACTTCTGAAGCAGATGATCAGAAAACCCTGTGTCTTTGTACAACGCGGGCGGGAACCGCCATCTCCAGGAGCCCACATTTTCCGACCCTACATCCAAAGTACTCCAAACAAAAGCATGATCAGAAACGCAATATGGGCCAATCCCCGTATCTCTTACCGAAGAGAAAAGGCTAGAAGAGAAGAGCCAATAGTCAATCCGGGATTGGGTACCATGAGCCCGAGACAAATGTGTATAATCACGTTCCCCAGGATGCAACGTGCGCCAAATGTCCACTAGATCTAAAGAAGAACACAGCAGGGGAATACCCTTAGAAGAATCCCTGCGCTCATGGGGACGGGGATCAGACTTATCTAAACAGGGATCATGGACAATATTAAAATCACCTCCCATCACCAATAGTACACCAGAATACCCGGTCAGCGCTTTAAACAAGCGAGTGTAAAATACTTTATCATAGACATTCGGTGCGTACATATTACAAAGGAGAAAAGACTTTCTAGCCAACGTAACATGAGCCAGCACAAACCTTCCGAGCGGGTCCTCATAGACCCCGTGCACTACAGCGTCCAAGGTCCTGCGCAAAAGAATCAATACCCCAGCCTTACGGTGTACAGCGGCTGCGCCCACCACCCTCCCCACCCACCAGCAAGCAAATTTCTCATGTTCTGAAGAGGTCAGGTGCGTCTCCTGTAAGAAGGCAACATCTGCCCTGTGTCTATTTAAGGTCTGCAATATCTTCTGTCTCTTAACAGGTGAGGTAACTCCGTTAACATTCCAAGATATGAATTTAACCATCAGGATCCAAAAAGACCCAGAGCAAAAGACAATCCTGTAACGGAGTATAAAGATGGTGAGGCCGTCCCAGCCTACAGACCCACCAAGTCCTCAACTCTATCCAAGCGGTGAGCATTATCCCAAGATGCCTACGGAGGCCCCGAGCCCCGGAAGAGACCCCCCCCAGCCAGACCTCCAAGCAACTAGAAAAAGAAAAACACTAAAAATCAAAATACCAGAACAAGCAGAAAAGAAAAAAAGAAAGAAAAAGACCAATCCCCAGCAGCCTCCCCACTCCCAACAACCCCCCCTTCCCCTATCCCCCATAGGGATAGCCCCCATACCCCCCCCCTGAAGCACCTGCGTCCCAGAGGACAACCAGGCCTCGAGCCCCCCAGAGCCCCCCTCGTTATGTCCAAAACCAGCAACAAATTCACAGTCCCCTCACAACCCAACCCAAGAACCATACGATGAAGCCCCTACTAAAGGGGAAAAAAAGAAAGGGCAAAACTCTGCTGCAAAAAAGGTCTCCCCCCACAACAATCTCCCCCCTCCCAAAACCCCAAGCAGCCAGAACCAAAGCCAGGTGATAGGGGTGGCCGCTAGTCCCTACCATACACCAGAAGGAAGTACAGCCATCCGGAGCCCAATTCTACACGCCCCATCAAGCAAACAATCCCAGAGGAACAAGAAAGAGAAAGAAACAAACCTCAGAAACTCCCACTCCCACCCTCACAGCTCCACCATCACACCTAGCACCCTAGCACATCCACTACACATACACACCCCACCCCAACAAGCAAAACACCCCGCAAGACACCTGTTCGATCAACAAAAGGGTCCCCCAAAAAAAAGAAAATGGAAACAAAGGCAAGGCATATCAGCCCAAATTGCAAAACAGAGAACCATATGCTGGTCGCAATGTCCCCAGTCCAGGAACAGTAGGCACCATCCAAAGAAGCTCCCAAGGACGATAGAGGGGAAACCCCCTCTCCCACCCAGGACTACCAGCAGAGTCAACAGGCTGGCTGACAGGGGTGGTAGATGGCAACAAGTCCAGGAGTCACAAAATCAGGAATCCAGCGCAAAGTTCTAAATCGCCAGCAGTCCACAGCAAGGACCCGTCAACATTATGGGGTAGCAGAGCTGGTAGAGGGGATCGCCATCTGGGCCACAAATCGCGAAGCGGCCTGCAGGGTGTCGAAGAAATGTGGTTTGCCCTCGTAAAAGATCTTAAGCTTGGCAGGATATAACAATGCGAACTGCATAACATAACAATGCATAGCATAGCATAACAATGCATAGGCTCACCGTTGACTGGAGACCCGAGGAGAGTAATCCTGGAAACAGAGGACGCGGTGGTTTTCGTAGAGAAGTGGCCTCTTCTGTCGGATGGCATGGAGGATCTCCATTTTGTGCACATAATTAAGGAGCTTAAAAATCACCACCCGTGGCTTTTCAGAAGGGGCCCGCCGAGGCCCAAGCCGGTGAGCTCGTTCAATCCACAGGGGCCCCGCTGCAGAACGCAACTCCAAGGTCTCAACCAGCCAGCGCTCCAAAAACTCACGAAGTTCCGCTTCGGTAACAGACTCCGGCAGGCCCACCAGCCGCAGATTCCCCTGTCTGGAGCGATTCTCCGCGTCATCCAGCTTATCCTCAAGAGATCGAACCCAGGCTTGCAAGTCTGTCTGCGTGGTGGAAACCTGAGCCATAGTATCCTCTAGCGCTGACACTCTCTGGCAGCACCCCGCAAACTCTCCCTTCAGAGACTCCAAATGGCCATCCACCACCTCCAGCTTGTCAGTGATGGATTGAAGACGCGGATCTAAGGAGGATTTAATGGCGTCCTTCACCTTTGACACGATCGCCTGTAGCCATGCAGGGCTCACCATCCCCCCATCCGGGCCTTCTCCCTCCGCCATCTTAGGATCCGCGGGTTTTAACTTTTCCTTCTCCCGACGCAGCGTTTTAGCAGCCATCGGGTTCCCGGTCGCGCGTCGCCGAGACTAGGTAGAAGCAGGGAGGAATGAAATTGCCAAGGCCAAAATGCCGATAAAGAGAGCGGGGCTCAGGAGCTCGAGGCGCACACGTCTGCTCTCTAGCTCTGCATCACGTGACCCCCCCAGAGTGAAGAGCTTTAATGGCAGACTCCCAACTCAGCCGCCCGGAATGGGCTATTAAGAGAGGACACTACTTCCTCCGATAGGCGGGGAAGCCCAGAAGACTGGAGGTAATCTGTCAACAAAGCCGAAGAGACATCTTCAGGAGCATCATAAAGCCGTTGGAAAAAGTCAAAAAAGACCCCTGAAATATCAGGCGTAGTAGTCGCCAACCCCCCGCTCGGAGTCCGAAGAGAGAGAATCGGTTTCCTGCTAGTCTCAGTAGCAACCAACCGGGCCATAAGGCGTCCAGGTTTGTTCCCAAAACGTTGAAAATGGTGCCGATGAAAAAGCCCATCCATTTTTGGAAACGAGAATGAAGTAAGGAGTTCAATGCAACCTGAGTTGACAAATAGTTCTCACGAGTCTCCCTCGAGGGGTGCGCAGAAAGTATTGTTTAGCCACTCGCAAGGCCCATTCTAAGTTAACAATGCCACCATTAATGCGTTTATTGCGGGCACTCAAAAAAGAGATAATGTGTCCACGAAGCACAGACTTCCCAGCCTCCCAAAACAAAATTGGATCATCCATGTGTGGAGCATTATTGGTAGAATAATCATCCCATTGAGTCTGCAGAAATATCCGAAATTCCGCATCCTGAGCAAGATAGAACGGGAACCGCCATGATGAAGTACGAAGATATGTAGTGTCCAGGTGAATGTCCACCCAAATCGGTGCGTGATCAGAAATATTCAAAGGACCAATCTCGGCCGACTGAACTGAAGAAAACAAAGGCGTAGATAGAAAAATATGGTCAATCCGAGACCAGGAACCATGGGCGCGAGAAAGATGGGTATAGTCACGAACCTCAGGATGGAGAAAACGCCAAGGGTCCACTACAGAAAGAGCATCACAAAAGTCAGAAAGAAGACGACCCCTGGCACCCAAAGGGGTAGCAGAGGATCCAGACTTATCCAAGGCAGGATCCAACACCAAATTAAAGTCACCCAGGAGAAGAAGAGGATCCCCTGGAAAACGGGAACAAAGGTGAAGCAACCGTTGTAGGAAGGCCGATTCTCCCGAGTTAGGTCCATAGAACACAAGTAAAAGGAACGCGCTCCCATAGTGAGACGCAAAAGAAGAGATCTACCATCGGTGGCTTTATCAAGAACTTGAACCCCTAGCGGCGAAGATTTGCGGACCGACACTGCCCTGGGAAGCAGCAAAAAAGACCTCCCCCACCCAGGAGCGACGTAACTTAAGATGTTCTGCGTCAGTCAAGCGAGTTTCTTGCAAACAAGCAATATCCGACCGATACCACTGCAAAGCTGTTAGTATCTTGGACCTTTTTATCGGTGACGTAATGCCTCCAACATTCCAAGAAGTTAGTCTAAAAGGAGTACTCAGGCAAGCGAGCAAAGAAGAGGAACAAAGAAAAGGAAGGAGAAAAAGAAAGAGACTACCCCAGGGGCCCAGCCACCCCCCAGAGCAGTTGTACCAAACAAGTGGTATGACCTAAGACAAAAACAAAAACATTGCAGATAATGAACAAAGGGATTATTCATAATGACGGAGGACCCCCACCCCTACAAACCCAATCCATCCCAACCCAAGAACCCCCCCCCCCAACCGCCCAAACCAGTCTTCCCATGTACCCAACCACAATCCGAAACCCCACTCCACAAATGTGCAGCGGAGAGAGAGTCACATTGGGATGCATACAGGGCCCCCAATCCCACCCATATAGGTCTTTCCGGAGATACATTCATTCAAACCGAAACCCCCACGGTATCCCACACCAAATCAGCCACACTCCACTCTCCACACACTTACCCAGTCACCCAAAAAAGCAGATCCAGGCTGCAGGAACCCAAAGAGGCACCCGGAACCAAGATGTAGTAGCGCCTCAGGCCTCGAGGAGCTACCCAGCCCTCCAGAACGCCCCCCAATAAAGAAAACCTAAAGCTCATACAGGCAACTCTCAAGAGACACGAAGAAGCAGAGGCAATTCAAGCTAGCAGAACTCCAAAATGAGGAATCAACCCAGAGTCAGGAAAAGCACACCCCCCCCAAATAGACAAACCCCAGCAAATACTTCTACAGTACCAAACCCATACTAAACAGATACCCCATAAACAATCTACAAACACTCATAACTCAACCATCCCCCCAAACTTCTCAGTCAGCAAGCAATCATGGGCCCACGCCAGGGAGAAGGGAGAAATCCCATCCACTGGAAGCTCCAAAAAAACAATAATGGCAGCAAAATAGGCCACATGGGATCCAGTTCTCACTCTGCTCCCCGTTAGACACTCACTCCTGCCAAATGGCCCAACTCTTGCCCCCCAGACAACAAACAAAAACACAAACTAAGATTCAACAAAGTCTCGGGGCAATTCAAGAGCAATGAGGGAGCAAACCCCCCCCCCCTGCAGAGCCAGTTCGCAATAGAGTCTGAAGTGTTAGTCGATCTCTAGGCCCGAAAAGGCCAAGGCTGAAAGGAAGAAAAATCCACTCCTCCGGAGAGTGTAAGCCAACACTCCAGCCATGCCAGCGATCTCAGGGGGGGCCGAAGAAGGCCCAGACTCCCCAGGTAAGACATCCAGATAGGCCTGCGCCGCCTCCGCCGAGTCATAAGTCCGCCATCCAGATGAAGTCCAAATCTTCAGCAGCACCGGGTAAAGCAACTGAAACCGCTGCTTCCTGTCGAAAAGAGCCGTGCACACGTGGGAGAAGCGTCTCTGGCGCTCCTGAAGCGCGGGCGAATAATCTTGGAAGAGGCGAACCGATGCACCCTCAAAAGAAAGGGTATTCCGGGTTTTCCTGTACTGCCGCATCAGTTCAGCCTTCACTGCCGAGTTGTGCACCTTAAATATTGTAACCCGAGCGCGCTCACACTCATCAGAGCGCCGACCCAGGCGGTGCGCTCGATTGAGCTGCAGGGGTCCCACACCAGCTGGAAGGGGTAATGTGGTGCGGAGCCAGGACTCCAATGTAGAAAGCAGTCGGGAATCCGGAATCTCCTCTGGAAGACCCACCAGACGAATGTTATCCCATCTAGAGCGATTCTCCCCCTGTCGCTGAATCAAAGCTTTCATGGACGCCCGCTCCGCTGAAGAAGCAGTGGTAGTGTCTTCCACCACAGAGACTCGTTGTTCCAGCTCACCCATGCGCCTTGTGGTTTCCGTCAGGATAGATAAGTTGGCCCGATAGCTGGTCAAAACGGGAATCTAGTGCCCTCACAACTGAAGCTGACAACGCTGCAATATGGGCCAATGACAAGGGGAGCGCGGAGCCCAATTCCCCCGCCGCCATTTTCGATTCAGGCCGCGCTGCTCTGGTCTTTCGTTCCTTGACAGCTCGGCTCGATTTTGCACTCATGACCGGACTGGAGAGTTGAAGAAACTTGTCCATGCACTGCCCTAATCAGCAGAAAATGTGCATGACTCACAAAAAGGAGTAGGTTAGGTACAAGGGGCCCCGAAGCACGAGTAAGGCACGTCTCACTCGGCTCAGCACATCACGTGACTCCTGTCCAGATCATTTATAAAGAGCATGGGTCCAAGCATCGAGCCCTGCGGCACCCCACTGGTGATGCTCTTCCAGTCCGAGTATTGTCCATTTACCCCCACTCTCTGTTTCCTATGCTCTAGCCAGTTTTTAATCCACATGAGTATTTCACCCTCGATTCCATGGCTTGCAATTTTTCGAAGTAGTCGTTCATGTCAAACACCTTCTGAAAATCCAGATATACAATGTCAACTGGATCACCCTTGTCTATCTGTCTATTTATGCCCTCAAAGAAATGCAGCAAGTTTGTCAAACACGATCTGGATATGCTAAAACTGTGCTGACTGGTTCTCATCAGCCCGTTTCCATCAAGGTGATCAATATTGTGGTCCTTTATCAGTGGCTCTACCATCTTTCCTGGTACCGAGGTCAGACTCACCGGTCTGTAGTTTCCCGGATCTCCCCTCGAACCTTTCTTGAAGATTGGCATAACATTCGCCACCTTCTAGTTTTCCGGAATCTTTCCCGATATGTTTTTTTTTTTTAAATTCTTTATTTAATGTTTTTAATACAATAAACTCAGTACAAAACACAATTTAAGTTGAATATGCCTCGTAACATTTGTTAAACTAATAAAAATAAAACATCTTATCAATGCTAGAGTTTGAACATTCCCATTCCCTATCTCACCCCCCCTCCCTCCCAAGGGACCTGGTTCCAAATCCAAAATAATCATATAGTTCCTTCAAAAATTTCTTTTTCCAATTCAATATAGCTCCCCCATATATCATTAAATTTTGCCCATTGGTTAGTTAGAATGGCCGAAAGTCTATATTTTTCACAGACTATTCCTAAGCGATCCCTTACATCTCTCAGAGTAGGTACATTTAACATTCGCCATTGCTGAGCTAATGTCAGTCTAGCGGCTATGAATGCCAAGTCCAAAAGTTTAGTTCGAAAAAATGTTAAACCTTCTATTCTTACTCCCAATAGTGCCCTTTCAGGATTAAGCTTAAGTGGGATCTGAATTAGTTTGCTTACATACTCGAAAATTTGCTCCCAAAATTTCTGGACCTTTTGACATTCCCACCACATGATAAAATGTACCTCTTTCACCACATCCTTTCAAACAGCTAGCATCACTCTGGTTGGTATATTTGCTAATTAAAACCGGGGTAATATACCATCATACTATAAGTTTAATAGCATTTTCAACCAAGGTAGCAGGTACTGAAGGGATTATTTATATTTATTAATTATTTTTCCCCCAACCATGGTAAATATTTCAATTTTCTTATACCCTCTTTCCCATCTAACATTGCTTGTTCTACCTTTACCCAAAGCTTAGGAGAAGATGAATGCCATTTGACTATTGCTCTCATCTGTGCTGATTTATAATAATTCTCCAAAGAAGGTAATCCTAATCCTCCTTCCGTCCTGGACTTAAACATTGATTGCTTTCCAACCCTTGGTCGTTTTCCTCCCCATATGAATCTCAATATCATTTTATTCCATTTTTTAAAAAACTGTTTTGGGATTTTTATCGGTAATGCTTGGAATAAATAAAGAAACCTAGGGAGAATCATCTTCTTTACCATTTCCATACGACCTAGCCAAGAGATATGTCACTTATTCCATCTATCTAAATCTATCTGAATATCTTTGGCCAATGGCATATAATTTTGTTGGAACAAAAATGTCCAGTCTGCTCCCAAAATTATTCCCAGATAGCAAATAGAACCCTTTACCCATCTCAGGGATATTGATCTTTGTAATTCCGTAATCTCTGTTGATGCTGAAATATTCATCACTTCCGTCTTATTTAAATTGGCTTTAAATCCTGATAATTGGCTGTATTCACTCATAATGTCTTTAAGAGTGATTAGTCTTCTCAGATTCCTCAACAATGGCTGCAAACAAAAGACAGCTTTTGCTCTTCACCCGCCACCCTCTGGCCTTTTACCTGTTGAGATTGTCTGATTTTCTGTGCTAAAGGCTCAATAGTTAATGCAAAGATCAAGGGGGACAACGGGGCAACCTTGCCTTGTCCCTCTTTGGAGTTCATATGTAGAGAAATAGGATCCATTTATTTTAACATAAGCTAATGGTCTTATGTTAAATATCCAATCCCTATACCCCAAGCCCCTATGCGCCAATACTGCGTCCATAAACCTCCATTCGACTCGGCCAAATGCTTTTTCAGCATCAACCGAGACTGCCACCCACCCAGTTTTTTCTCTCTTAGCCCTCCATACCAAATCTAACACCTTCCTAATCCCATCAGAAGCTTGTCTCCCGGTAATAAAGCCTACCTGGTCTGGGTGTATGAGTGACGGCATATATGATGCCAGTCTATTAGCAAGGACTCTAGCCATAATTTATTGTAATCTATTCCCAGTAATGGAGAAATGGGTCTATAACCAGCCACAATAAGTATTATCTTATTCGCCTGTTTTATGGTAATATTGCAATTCCCGCTAATCTCATATAATATGGCAATTGTTCTCTATCTTTTAAGTTGTTAAATAACTTTGCTAAGAGAGGGGGTTACATAGGATATAAATTTTTTATAAAACATTCCTGTAAATCCATCCAATCCTGGAGATTTGCCTGATTTAATTTGATTTATTACTCCTCGAATCTCATCTTCAGTTATATCTTTATCCAGACTCTGGGCCTCTAAATCTTAAGCTATTTAATTCTAATTGAGATAAGTATTGTGTCAGAGATATTTCCTGGCCCTGGTATTCTGATGTATATAATTTCTTATACAATTCCACAAATCTATCCTGGATCTCCTCTTTTGTTAAAAGCTCTCCATGTTCAGATCATTATCCCCATAATATTACTTTGCTGATGTATTTTAATACGATGTGCTAATATTTTCCCTGCCCGATTCCCAGATTAATAATGTTTAAGTCTAAGGCGGTTTATATTGAATTGAATGGCTTCATCTTCCATTTTTCCTAAAGTCAAGGTGCTCTTTTATTGGGTCCTAACCTGTTCCCCATCAATTCCCTTTTTATGTTTTTCTCTTAGGGCTCCTTTTATCAAGGTGCGCTACGGGGGTTAGCGTGTCAGACATTTCATCACACACCCCGTGGCAAGCCAAAAAAATAACGGCAGGTATTCTGCGCGTTAACCGCCTACCGCATCTTGATAAAAGGAGCCCTTTTCTTCCTTTTCCCAAGCCTTTTTCTTAAATGAGGCTATAGAAATCAGTTCTCCCCTTAGGACAGTTTTTAAAAATTCCCAAATCATAATAGGTGAGTTGTGGTAAATACTATTGCTATCTAAAAAATTTCTAATAGATTGTTTTATTTTCTGTGCTACTTTGGGGTCTTTTAATAGCATATCGTTTAATTTCCAGTATTGTGTCCCCATTTTAGAATATCCCCACATTATATCAATCCAAACTGTGGAATGGTCTGTCCAACTAGTTTCTTCTATTTTTGCATCTGTTATCTTACCTCCTAGGGATTTAGCGACCCAAATTATATCAATTCGGGAGTACACTCTGTGTGGTGAAGAATAATAAGTATAATCTCTTGCTAGCATATGTATATTCCGCCATCCATCTGATAAGTTTAATAAGAACATATGAACATGTGGGCAAATAAATAGCAGAAGAAGTTGCCTCCGCTGGGTCAGACCATAGGTCCATCATGCCCAGCAGTCTGCTCCTGCGACGGCCCATCAGGTCCATGACTTGTAAGATGATCCTTTGCCTAAAACCCTTCAATCCCCTTTATCTCTCTATCTATACCCTTACATAATCCTATCTATGCCTTTATCTGTATCCCTCAATCCTCTCATCCATCAGGAATTTATCCAATCCTTCTTTGAAACCCCATACTCTGTCCTATCACAACCTCCGGAAGCGCATTCAAGATGTCCACCACCCTCTGAGTGAAAAAGAACTTCCTAGCATTGGTTCTAAACCTGTCCCCTTTCAATTTCTCCGAGTGCCCCCTTGTTCTTGTGGTTCCCGATAGGTTGAAGAATCTGTCCCTCTCCACCTTCTCTATGCCCTTTATGATCTTGTAAGTCTCTATCATGTCTCCTCTGAGTCTCCGCTTTTCCAGGGAGAAGAGCCCCAGCCTTTCTAACCTGTCTGCGTATGAAAGGTTTTCAATACCTTTTATCATTTTCGTTGCTCTTCTCTGAACCCTCTCAAGTATCGCCATGTCCTTCTTAAGGTACGGTGATCAATATTGGACACAATACTCCAGGTGCGGGCGCACCATTGCACGATACAGCAGCATGATGACTTCCTTTGTTCTGGTTGTAATACCCTTCTTAATAATGCCCAACATTCTGTTTGCTTTCTTTGAGGCTGCTGCGCATTGTGCCTTTGACTTCATTGTTGTATCCACCAGCACACCCAAGTCTTTTTCAAGGTTACTTTCCCCTAGTACTAATTCCCCCATTTGTAGCTGAACATTGGGTTCTTTTTCCCTATATGCATGACCTTGCACTTCTCTATATTGAAGTTCATCTGCTATTTATTTGCCCACTCCTCCAGTTTGTTCAGGTCCCTTTGTAGGTCTTCACACTCCTCCGCTGTCCTAACCCTGCTACAGAGTATAGTGTCATCCGCAAATTTTATAACGTCACACTTTGTCCCTGTTTCTAGGTCATTAATAAATACAATGAACAGCAGCGGTCCGAGTACCGACCCCTGCGGAACACCGCTCGTGACTCTCCTCCAGTCCGAGTAGTAGCCCTTCACTCCAACCCTTTGCTTTCTGCCTGCCAACCAGTGTTTAACCCATCTGTATACGTCCCCTTTCACCCCGTGTTTCCACAGCTTCCTAAGTAGCTGCTCATGGTTTTACGAAGGGAAGGTCCTGCCAATCAAATCTGATCAGCTGGATATAGGGGAGTCCCTGGACGTCGTGTACTTGGACTTCAGCAAAGCGTTTGATAGAAACATAGAAATAGACGGCAGATAAGGGCCACGGCCCATCTAGTCTGCCCACCCCAATGACCCTCCCCTACCTTTCTCTGTGAATAGATCCCACGTGTCTATCCCATTTGGCCTTAAAATCAGGCACGCTGCTGGCCTCAATAACCTGAAGTAGAAGACTATTCCAGCGATGGAAGTGCTGATTAAAGACAGCATCTGGGAACACATCGAAAAAAATGGGCAGCTAAAGTCGAGCCAACATGGCTTCTGCAAGGGCAGGTCATGCCTCACAAACTTATTATACTTCTTTGAGGGGGTGAACAGCCAGGTGGATAGAGGGGAATCCATAGACATCATTTACCTTGACTTCCAAAAAGCCTTTGACAAGGTACCACACGAAAGACTGCTAAGGAAGCTATGGAACCACGGAGTGCAAGGGGAGGTCCACCGATGGATCAAAAACTGGCTGGTGGACAGGAAACAGAGGGTTGGAGTAAAGGGCCATTACTCAGATTGGCAAAGGATCACGAGCGGAGTTCCACAGGGGTCGGTGCTGGGACCGTTCCTGTTCAATATATTTATTAACGACCTGGAGGCGGGAACAAAATGTGAGGTTATTAAATTTGCGGATGACACTAAACTATACAGCAGGGTCATAACCATGGAGGACTGCGAAGACCTCCAAAAAGATCTGACAACGCTGGAAGAGTGGGCCAAAAAATGGCAAATGAGCTTCAACATAGGGAAATGCAAGGTCATGCATATTGGGAAAAAGAACCCGATGTTCACTTACAAGATGGGGGGATCACCGCTAGGGGTGAGCAACCTTGAAAGAGACCTGGGAGTGATGGTGGACACAACATTAAAGGCATCGGCGCAGTGCGCCACAGCCTCAAGGAAAGCGAACAAAATGTTGGGTATCATTAAGAAAGGTATCACAACCAGGATGAAGGAAGTCATCCTGCCACTGTATCGTGCAATGGTGCGCCCGCACCTGGAGTACTGTGTCCAGTACTGGTCGCCGTACCTCAAGAAAGACATGGCGGTACTTGAGAGAGTCCAGAGAAGAGCAACTAAGCTAATAAAGGGTATGGGGGACCTCTCATATACTGACAGACTGAAAAAGCTGGGGCTTTTTTCCCTGGAAAAGCGACGACTCAGGGGAGACATGATAGAAACTTTCAAGATCATAAAGGGCATAGAAAAAGTGGACAGGGACAGATTTTTCAAACTAAGGGGAACCACAAGTACAAGGGGGCACTCGGAGAAATTGAAAGGGGAAAGGTTTAGAACAAACGCCAGGAAGTTCTTTTTCACTCAGAGGGTGGTGGATACATGGAACGCGCTGCCGGAGGATGTGATAGGCAGAAGTACGCTACAGGGCTTCAAAGAAGGTCTGGACAGGTAAGAAATGCCTCTACTGGGTCAGACCTGAGGTCCATCGTGCCCAGCAGTCCGCTCACGCGGCGGCCCAACAGGTCCAGGACCTGTGCAGTAATCCTCTATCTATACCCCTCTATTCCCTTTTCCAGCAGAAAGTTGTCCAATTCCCTCTTGAACCCCAGTACCGTACTCTGCCCTATCACGCCCTCTGGAAGCGCATTCCAGGTGTCCACCACACGCTGGGTAAAGAAGAACTTCCTAGCATTCGTTCTGAATCTGTCCCCTTTCAACTTTTCTGAATGCCCTCTTGTTCTTTTATTTTTTGAAAGTGTGAAGAATCTGTCCCTCTCTACTCTCTATGCCCTTCATGATCTTGTAAGTCTCTATCATATCTCCTCTAAGTCTTCTCTTCTCCAGGGAAAAAAGTCCCAGTTTTTCCAATCTCTCAGCGTATGAAAGGTTTTCCATCCCTTTTATCAGACGTGGACAAAGGGATTGAAGGGTACAGATAGGAGTAGAGGTAAGATTATAGGGACAGGATTAGAGGTAAATTATAAAATTAGTCAAAGACCACTGTTCAGGCAGTGGGCCTGATGGGCCGCCGCGGGAGCGGACCGCTGGGCAGGATGGACCTCTGGTCTGCCCCAGCGGAGGCAACTTCTTATGTTCTTATGTTCTGTATGTTTACTTGTATTAAGGCAGCTCCAATGTTCAATCAGTCTAATTCTTATAGCTCTACTGGTGCACCCTACATAAATAAGCCCGCAGGGACAAGAGATAACATAAACCACATTGGCAGAATCACACGATGTGGTAGCCCTGAGGGGATAAATACACAAATATTGGCATGTTCTTCAGTTACGTCCTACGTTTAAAGAACGCCCGTGTATTGCCTTTACCAGGGGGAAAAACTTGTCTGAACATTTGGTGTGTTCTGATTTTTCTTCTCAGCCCACTCCCATGCCCACTGTGGGCTGTCATAAACCTTGTGGTCGCTGCTCTGTATGTGCCACTTCCCTGCAAGGTAATTCATGGATTCACCCTAAGACTAAATGTATTTATCCCCTCAGGGCTACCAAATCGTGAGATTCTGCCAATGTGGTTTATGTTATCTCTTGTCCCTGCGGGCTTATTTATGTAGGGTGCACCAGTAGAGTTATAAGAATTAGACTGATTGAACATCGGAGCTGCCTTAATACAAGTAAACATACAGCTCCGATGGTCACTCATAATCTTAAACATCATCATTTATTTGCTCACCTTAATTGGTGTATTTTAGAACAAATACCTAATACTTTCAGGGGTGACATACAGGCTCAGCTACTGGTTCGGGAAAACTTTTGGATTTTTAATCTCCAGGCGTTTTCCCCTCATGGCTTGAATGAAAACGTGGATAAGTGCTTTACCTGATCAAACTTTTTAGGTTCCCAGGATTCTGTTGATTGGCTCCCCGTAATCTTTGACGTAAGTGCGTTGTGGTGGGAGGGGCCTTCATGGCGATTTTAAATAGGGCCCTTCCTTTCAACACTTTTGTGAAAGCAGCGTGATTGTGCCTCTGCCTGTGGTCTGTTGGAACCCGTGTTTTAGTTCGGGTTCTTTTGGACTTCCATTCATTGAAAGTTTTCCTTCGGTGACTATTCCTCCCTCCTGATGAGGATATTGAAACAGGACCTGTCGAGTGGAGTGAATGAGCGGAGTGAGTGAATTACAGTGTGGATTTCATGACTGCAGTTGAAGATAGTAGGACACAGCGGAAACCCGAGGTGGATTTACTATTACATTTGAACCTTTTTGGACACTGTTTACATTTGGCATTGGCCTTGGACTAATTCTCCAGCTGTTTGAGCTAAGTATTTGTGTTACTCTTTGAAGTTTGGAGTTTTTGGGGGGGCGTTTCATTCTGCTCTCCCTTGAACCTTTTATTAGCCCTTGATTGATTGACTGAATGTTGGGGCTTCTCCAGCTGGGGTGATAGGATTTTGCACCTTTTAGCCTTTTTAGTTTTTTATGTGTTTTTGTTTTCCACGGCACTCACTTATACTTTTGATTGTGAATTATTTTACTTCCTTTTTCCTGGGGGAGTTTTTTGCCCCAGTTTCACTGCACTTTGGTTTTTTAGACTTATTTATTTGAGCATTACATATGTGTTTGTTAGGTAGGGCTCTGTTTATTATCTCCTCATTTTTTGATATATTTTTTTCCTCTTCTAATACCTTTTTGGTTCATTGACTTATGCACTGATTTTTTGTACCAGGTTATATCTACACATCACATAATTTATCATATAAGTGGCATGATGATGTACGGGGCAGGATTTATCTAGATTTGTTATCTAAGAGTGCATGTCTCAATGCATAAATGCCTGCCCGGAGCCATTGTCTAAGGGCTCTCCCAGACTCGTACTGATTAGTGCTACCTTTTATTGATTACTGATTTTTGATTTTTTTTGATGTATAGGAATTTTCCTACTTATCTGTAGGTTTTCTCTGGCAGTGCATTTATTTATACCTTTGTTGGTATAGAACCGGTGGGAAATTATATCTTTTTCGTACCAATTTTTTGTGTTGTAATTTATTTGTATATTGGTATATATTTTGGTTTTTGTTGGCCTAATTAGAATTCTGAGACATAGAAAACTGGATATTACTATTACACTGATTCAAATAAACCAAAAAATTATCCAGATCAGATGGAGACCCCTGCCAAATAAAAAATATATCATCAATATATCTTTTCCAAAAGAGGATATATTGAAAAAAACTCAGAGGGATAGATGAAAACCTCCTCGAACATAGCCATAAATAAACAGGCAAAGGAGGGGGCAACAGAGGCCCCCATAGCAACACCCTTTTTCTGAATGTAAAGGGACTCATTAAACCGAAAATAGTTTTTGTTGATGACAAAATCTGCCATCGACATAATGAGTTCCATACGATTGCCAACCTCAGAGGACTCAGATAGAACTTTTCTGAGAGTAAGCATAGCTTCAGATTGAGGGATGCTGGTGTATAAGGCCGGATGTCCTTGGTAACTAAAATGATGAAATCTTTTTTATTGGCAGGGATCTCAATCTTGGACAGATGGATAATAAAGTCCATAGAATCACGGATATAGGAAGGGATCTTGAACATAAAAGGTTGAAGAAAAAAATCAGTAAACTGAGACAAGGGTTCAAACAAGGAATTTCTACACGAGACTATAGGGCGACCAGGGGGATGATTAAGAGACTTATGAATTTTAGGAAGAAAATAAATGACAGGGATAACAGGATGCTGACAGTAAAGATATTTAAATTCTTTGGAAGATATAATCCCTTCCTGGTGAGCTTGGGATAAAAGTTAAAACACCTCGACCTGAAAGCTGGCAGTAGGATCGACCGGGAGACATGTGTAAACGTCAGCATCGGAAAGTTGGTGAAGAGCTTCCATTAAATATGTTGTAGAGTCAAGGACTACAACTCCACCACCCTTGTCAGCCCTGGTAATTACAATGGTGGGGTCTTGGGCAAGATTCTTAATGGCCATATTCTGAGCTCGAGAAAGATTATAAGGTAGTTTTGAATTGATAGTCTGGGGGTGATCTAGATCCTTAAGAACTAATTTTTCGAACAGAAATGAATACATCAGGATCCCCCGGTGGAGTCCAGGTAGAGGGAATACGATGACTGTCTATGAAAGAAGGATTGGCATTAGGGACAGTATTCCAACCAAAGAATAATTTCAATTTCAAGGTTCTAAAAAGCGATGAAGGTGAGCATAAATATCATACTTGTCAACCGGAGCAAAAGGAACAAAGGACATCCCCAACTGTAGAACAGAGATCTCAGATATAGAAAGGTGTCTAGAAGATAAGTTAAACACAGATAGACCTAACTCTTCCCTGCTTTGTAAGATGTACTTTTTTTGCTTGTGTTTGCTCTGTTTGTAAGTGTGTGGCGCAGTGGTTGAAGCTACAGCCTCCGCACCCTGGGGTTGTAGGTTCAAATCCCATGCTGCTCCTTGTGACCCTGGGTAAGTCACTTAATCCTCCATAGCCCCAGGTACGTTAGATAAATTGTGAGCCCACCGGGACAGAGAGGGAAAATGCTTGAGTACCTGATTGTAAAACCGCTTAGATAACCTCGATAGGCGGTATATAAAATCCTAATAAACTTGAAACTTGAAACTATTGAATGCAATCGTTTATGCATATTTTAAGCTGTTATGCTACCATACATGTTTGTTTTATACATTTAAAAATGTATCTATTCATTCCACTATTGATGCTTTTGCTTCTGAGCACTTTTCTAGGTTTATATAGATGATATATTTTTTAGATTTAATAGTGTTTAAAGGGTGGAAACTTTTGCCATTGGGATCCCTTTTTCTTTCATGATCATGAAGCTTACATATTTTGCTAGTGGGGCTTGAGTCTTTTATATATCTTTATACTGATTTTTATAATAGTCTTATTAAGTTAATGATACTTTTCATATTATAATATTTCTGAAATGAATAAAGTTTTGTAAATTGTTTATAAGTTTATTTCTGACATTTATACTTTTTTGCTTTTTCATTTTTTGATTATCATATTATTTTGACATTATTGAATGTGAGGGGCTTATTTTTGATTTAATTAAGTTTCAATGCCAAAAAAATGCAAGGTCATGCACCTTGGCGGCAAAAATCCATGCAAGACTTACACCCTAAATAGTGAGATCCTAGCAAGGACTGTAGCAGAACGTGACTTGGGGGTGATCATTAGCGAAGACATGAAGACTGACAATCAAGTGGAGAAAGCTTCATCCAGGGCTAGAGAAATCATGGGCTGTATCCTTAGAAGTTTCGTCAGCCGTAAGCCTGAGGTCATAATGCCGTTGTACAGATCCCTGGTGAGACCCCATCTGGAATACTGTGTACAATTCTGGAGGCCGCATTATCAAAAAGATGTGCGGAGAGTTGAGTCGGTTCAGCGAATGGTCACCGGGATGGTCTCAGGACTCAAGGATCTCCCATATGAGGAACGACTGGGTAAGTTGCAGCTGTACTCACTCGAGGAACGCAGAGAGAGGGGAGACATGATCGAGACGTTCAAATATGTCACAGGCCGTATCGAGGTGGAAGAGGATCTCTTTTTCCTTAAAGGACTCACGGCAACAAGAGGGCATCCGTTGAAAATCAGGGGTGGGAAATTTCATGGCGACACCAGAAAATATTTTTTTACCGAAAGGGTGGTTGATCGCTGGAATAATCTTCCACAACAGGTAATTGAGGCAAGCAGCATGCCAGATTTTAAGAAAAGATGGGATTGGCATGTAGGTAGTTAGGGGGTGGGCCATTAGTGTTGGCAGACTAGATGGGCCGTGGCCCTTTTCTGCCGTCATGTTCTATGTTTCTACCTTGTCAAAGGCTTTTTGGAAGTCGAGATAAATGATGTCTATGGGTTCCCCTTTGTCCATCTGGCTGTTTATCCCTTCAAAGAAGTGCAGTAAGTTCGTTTAGCACGATCTTCCTTTGCAGAAGCCATGTTGGCTTGCTTTCATTAGTCCATTTTTTTCTATGTGCTCACAGATGCTGTCTTTTATCAGTGCTTCTTGCCTGGAACTGAAGTCAAGCTTACTGGCCCATAGTTCCCCAGGTTACCTCTGGATCCCTTTTTAAAGATAGGTGTAACATTTGCTATTTTCCAGTCCTCCGGGATCTTCCCAGTTTTCAAGGATAGGTTGCAAACTTGTTGGAGTATTTCCGCTACTTCGTTTCTTAGTTCTTTTAATACCCTTGGGCCTGGTGATTTGTCGCTTTTCAATCTATCTATCTGTTGGAGGACATCCTCATGGCTTACCTCTATTGTCGACAGTTTTTCTACTTGGTCTCCATTTAAGATCTCTTCGGGTTCCGGTACATTGGATGTGTCCTCGCTTGTGAAGAACTTGTTTAATCTATCAGCTACCTCTTTTTCCTCCTTTACCACTCCCTTTCTGTCTCCATCATCCAACGGTCCTACTTCCTCCCTCGCCGGTTGCTTTCCTTTAACGTATCTGAAGAACGATTTGAAATTTCTTGCTTCCCTGGCTAGTCTCTCTTCATATTCTCTTTTTGCTCTTCTAACCACTCAGTGACATTATTTTTGGTGTTTCCTGTGTTCCTTCCAGTTTTCCCCGGTTTGGTCCTTTCATTTTCTTCACTTCATTGGTTATCCATACCGGGTCTTTTGTTCGATTTTTTTACACCCTTTTCTAAACCTGGGGATGTACAGATTTTGTGCTTCTTGCACCATGTCCTTGAACCAGGCTTTCTCCACGGTCTCTGCTTTCTTGAGCTGTTTCTTTCTCACCATTGCTCTCATAGCATCGTAGTTCCCTTTCTTGAAGTTGAGTGTTGTCGCTGTGGTCCTATTTACTTTTGGTCCTATTTACTTCTAATTTGTACTAGATCATGTTGCGATCGCTATTTCCTAGTGGTCCTACTACTACCACTTCCTTTGCAGGTCCCCCTAGCCCGTTGAGGATTAGGTCGAGAGTGGCATTCCCTCTCGTTGGTTCCTTGAAGAGCTGTTCCATGAAGCAGTCCCTCACAACCTCTAGGAATTCTGTTTCCCTCGCGCAGTTGGAGTTTCCAATACTCCAGTCTATCCCGAGGTAGTTAAAGTCCCCCATAACCATCACATTTCCGTTTTTGCATTCCTGCCTCAATTCTGCTTCCAATTCTTTATCGTTTGCTTCTATTTGTCCAAGAGGACGATAGTATAGTCCCAATTTTATGTCAACTCCATTTCTTCCTAGTAATTTAACCCATAATGATTCCAATCCTTCCGCCTGTGTTGCCGTATCCACTCTGGTTGAGTGAAAGGTGTCCTTTATATATAGTGCTATTCCTCCACCCTTCTTGTTAGTTCTGTCTCTTCTATAGAGTTTGTACCCTGGCAGTACTGTGTTCTATTTGTTTTCCTCATTCCACTATGTTTCCGTGATTCCAATGATGTCTAGGTCATCTTCTTTGGCTGTGACTTCCAGTTCTCCCATTTTGGAATTTAGGCTCCTCGTATTTGCGTACAGGCAAATTAAGTCCTGGTTTTTCCTTTTTTCTTCTGTTTTTCCTTGTGATTTGCTTCTCTTGCCGTCTTCCTTATGAGCTGCCAGCCCCTGATTTCTATTCCTTTCTTCCTCTTTCTTTGGCTCGTCGTTTTTATCCGCAACCTGTTTCCTCATTTTAACCTGTTCTTCTAGTCCCTGCTGCTTGCTCTTCTTTTTGTTCTCCAGTTTTTCTTGTTCCTTTGACTCCTGTAGTTCGTCTTGCGTTTCTTCCCAGCATTTTTCCCGCTCAGTATCTTCTTTGGATACTTTCGTCCAAACCGTCGTTGTCAGGTCGACTGTCGGCTTTCCCCTTCTTCTTAGTTTAAAGCCTGGTCTATTCCTCTCTTGACATTGTTTGCTAGCAGTCTCGTTCCTGCCTTGCTCAGGTGTAGTCCATCCCTCCTAAAGAGCTTGTTCTTCCCCCAAAGAGTTGTCCAGTTCCTCATAAAATGGAAACCTTCTTCGCACCATTTCCTCAGCCATGCATTTATTGCTTGTAGATTGGTCCTGCTTCCCTCGGTACTGGCAGGATCTCTGAGAATGCTATCTTCTGTGTCCTCAGCTTCAGTTTCCTTCCCAGGATCTTGAACTGTTCAGTTAGCGTAGTCCTGCTGTAATTTCTCCTATTGACATCATTTGTTCCAACGTGGATTATCACTGCCGTCTCTTCTGTCTTGGCTCCTTCCAGGATCCACTCGATTCTGTCGGTGATGTCCTTCGTTCTTGCTCCTGGGACACAGGTCACTAGCCGGTCTTCTCTCCCTCCTGTTATGTGACTGTCCACTTCTCTCAGGATTGAGTCTCCCACTATGATTGCAGATTTCCCCTTTTTCAGCTTCCTCATTGGTCTCAAGTCTGTATCCTCAATGTGGTTCAGTACTTCTCCTTCAGGGTACCGGTGAGCCTTTGCCTCCTCTGCTTTCTCGATTTTTCCATGAGGTCCTTCATCCTTGGTGTCTGTTGGATTTTGTCTTCCATCTCGCGTGGGTGTAGCTTCCTCGCTCCAGCGCTGCTGATGATTCTGTTCTTCCACCCTCCTGTAGGCCTCCTCGATGAATCTCTCGAGCTCCTTTACTTGCTCCTCGATGTGGCTCTCTCTTATGGGGTCTTCAGCTGTCTTGAACGGGTTTTCCGAGATATGGAGTCCCTCCAGCTGACCACTGTTCCCTCTAAGCTGAGCAGGAGTCCTCCACCCACAGTCTCACCAATAGAGGGTGCTGTTTTACTGTCACATTTTTCAATTGTGAGGGACAAGCAAGTTCTGCAGGACTCCAGGGAACATACCTGTCCTTAGCGACTGAAAATATTCCACCCCCTAGTGGTAGCAATGCAGCTGGAGGACACCTGCTCAGCTTAGAGGGAACACTGCCGGCGGCCGGCGGCAGCTCCTGAACCCTGCCCTGTAGTCGACCAACTTCCTTCTTCAGGCTTTCCAGTTCCTGACACCGACTGCATATGTACGCCTGCCTTCCCAAGAGGAGGTAGTCGTACATATGACACTCCGTGCAGTACACTGGGAAGCTCCTCTGGGTTCCTGCTGCTTCCATTTCTCTTTCTCTTTAGTCCACTAGGTGCTCTCTCTTTCTTTTGCGTGTGTGTGTGTTCTCTCCTGTGCTTGGCTCTTTCTTGCCAACTTCGTCTGCCGCTTTTTGCTTGTGAGTAAGTGCTGTCCTCTCTTGGGCCTACCTCCTTCTTGTCCCTGGAGCCTGCTGCCTCTTTTATCCTTCCCTGTCCTGTGTGAGTCTTTTGTGTGTGTTCTCTTTTATGTGTGCTCATGTGTGCACTCTCCTTGCACGTGTGCCCACTCTTTACCTTCCTGTTATTCTCTGGTGTTCTGGAATCCTTGGCTGTCTTTGCTCGGCCCTTCTCAAGGCCCCTCGCAAAGGTGCTCTTGCCTTTGCTGCTCGCCTTCGACACGCGCCGAACGGCTGGCCGCCGTTGGCTCCTCCCTTTTTAAGGAGGAGCTCCAGTCCTGCTCTGCGGTAACATCAGAGGGGTGGGCGGAACTATCTCTCGCTGCTGCCCCTCGCTGTCTCCTGCCTTCTCCCCTCTGCCTCGCAGTTCTGCTCTGCCTCCCGACTCTTCCTAGGCAGCGATCGCTTCCTTACTCTCTCTCCTGCTGCCCTGCTCTCCTCGCAGTGAATGAAGTTGGCCCCTCCCCTTTTAAGGAGGAGCTCCGGTCCTGCTCTGCGGTGATGTCAGAGGGGTGGGTGGAGCTATCTCTTGCCGCTGCCCCTCACTGTCTCCTGCCTTCTCCCCTCAGCCTCGCGGCTCTCTTCTGCCTCACGGTTCTGCTCTGCCTCCCGACTCTTCCTAGGCAGCCATCGCTTCCTTACTCTCTCTCCTGCTGCCCTGCTCTCCTCGCAGTGATCAAAGTTTGCCCCTCCCCTTTTAAGGAGGAGCTTCACTCCTGCTCTGCGGTGATGTCGGAGGGGTGGGCGGGGCTATCTCTTGCCGCTGCCCCTTGCTGTCTCCTGCCTTCTCCCCTCTGCCTCACGGCTCTCCTCTGCCTCGCGGTTCTGCTCTGCCTCCCGACTTTTCCTAGGCAGGGATCGCTTCCTTACTCTCTCTCCTGCTACCCTGCTCTCCTCGCAGTGAATGAAGTTGTCCCCTCCCCTTTTAAGGAGGAGCTCCGGTCCTGCTCTGCGGTGATGTTGGAGGGGTGGGTGGAGCTATCTCTCACCGCTGCCCCTCGCTGTCTCCTGCCTTCTCCCCTCTGCCTCGCGGCTCTCCTCTGCCTCACGGTTCTGCTCTGCCTCCCGACTCTTCCTAGGCAGCGATCACTTCCTTACTCTCTCTCCTGCTGCTGCCCCTCTATCTTTTCTATTTCTATCACTTTTATTACCCATTGATGCACTATGCCAGTGTTTTTCAACCTTTTTTGGGCAAAGGCACACTTGTTTCATGAAAAAAATCACGAGGCACACCACCATTAGAAAATGTTAAAAAATTTAACTCTGTGCCTATATTGACTATATATAAAGTAATTCTCTTGAATAGGAATCAAATAAACACAAAGAAAGTATTTTATAATGCTGCCACCGCCAACAACACCGTTGGCGGCGGTGGCACTCAAGTGGCTAAAGAGCCGCAGTTTGCCGGCCTAGGGACAACACTGGAGGGTGGCCAGCTGTGCACCCCCTTGGGATGTAAACCCGGGGTGGGGCAGACCGCACCCCCCCCCCCACCCTGGTATGCCACTATCTGTACCTCACTCCCTCCCTATGACCAAAAATTCTCCTTTCTTCTATTCCCCGTGTACACAACCATCTCTTTCCCTCCCTTCCTCTCTCCAAAGTCCATGCCTTCTGTGTCCAAACACTCATTCCCTCCCCCACCTCAGCATCTCTTTCCCTCCCTTCCTCTCTCCCAAGTCCATTTCTTCTGTGTCCAAAAACGCATTCCCTCCCCCTCCTCAGCATCTCTTTCCCTCCCTTCCTCTCTCCCTCCCTTCCTCTCTCCCAAGTCCATTTCTTCTGTGTCCAAAAACGCATTCCCTCCCCCACCTCAGCATCTCTTTCCCTCCCTTCCTCTCTCCCAAGTCCATGCCTTCTGTGTCCAAAAACCCATTCCCTCCCCCACCTCAGCATCTCTTTCCCTCCCTTCCTCTCTCCCAAGTCCATTTCTTCTGTGTCCAAAAACGCATTCCCTCCCCCACCTCAGCATCTCTTTCCCTCCCTTCCTCTCTCCCAAGTCCATGCCTTCTGTGTCCAAAAACCCATTCCCTCCCCCACCTCAGCATCTCTTTCCCTCCCTTCCTCTCTCCCAAGTCCATTTCTTCTGTGTCCAAAAACCCATTCCCTCCCCCACCTCAGCATCTCTTTCCCTCCCTTCCTCTCTCCCAAGTTCATGCCTTGTGTCCAAAACGCACTCCCTCCCCCCTTTTGTGTTCCGTGTTTGCCTACCAGCCCATCTTTGCAACTTTCTCAGCAAAACGAAGCTCAAGCCGCGAGGCTTGTCTTCTGCTTCCTGTCTACCCTGCCGCACACAAATAGCCGAACGGAAGTATTCTCCGACGTCAGCGCTGACGTCGGAGGGCTGGCTTTGCTTAAGCCCTCCCTCCGACGTCAGCGCTGACATCGGGGAACGCTTGGGATCGGCTATATGTTAGCTGCAGGGCAGGCAGGAAAAGAAGACGAGCCTCGCGGCTCGAGTTGTATTGAACTCCGCGGGTCCCCCGTCCAGCTCTCTCCTGTCCACGTGGGGCGAACCGCCCCTCTCCCTAGACTGGTGGTACTGCCCTGATGGCGGCCCTGACCGTACGGCACACCAGGCAACATCTCGCGGCACACTAGTGTGCCGCGGAACAGCGGTTGAAAAACACTGCACTATGCTCTCATACGCTCTCCAGACCTACTCCAGACCCAAACAGACCACTCTCCTGGATCCAGAGTCTGTTGACTGAAAAAATCTGCTTGCATGTTTTCTACCCCTGCCACGTGAGCCATGGATAGTGCTACAAGGTGCCTTTCCACCCAAGAAAAGAGCAGCCAAGCTTCCAGGCTCAGAAGAGGACTCCTGGTGCCTCCCTGCCTGTTGACATATGCCACTGCCATTGCATTGTCCGAGAACACTTGAACAGCACAACGATGGAGACACTTCTGGAAACGCAGCAAGGCTAGTTGAATCACCCTCAGTTCCAGGCGATTGATTGACCACCTGCTCTCTGAAGGAGACCACTGGCCCTGAACCGGGGCAGACATACAGACAGCTGCCCAACCAGACAGACTCGCGTCCATGGAAAGAGTCACCCAGTTCGAGATCCACAGTGGCAGGCCTCTTGACAGGGTCATAGGATTCAACCACCACTGCATGCTGCTGCGTGCCGCCACCATACAAGGCACTGGCATTCTCGATGAGTCCCATTGCGGGCTCCACCGGGACAGCAGCGACTCCTGAAGGGGTTGCAGCTGGGCCCTGGCCCACGGAACCACATCGATTGCTGCTACCATGAGTTCTAGGATCTGAAGATATTGGCAGGCCATTGAAGCTGGAACCACTAACATTACTTGAATGGTTTGTTAGATCTTTATTCTCTGAGACCCCGGGAGGAATGCCTTGTTCCTGGCCATGTGAAACTGGCCAGGTTCTCCAAGTCCTGCATTGGTTTGAGGTGGCTCTTTCTCAGGTTGATCACCCAGCTCAGGCATTGCAGTAGATGGACTAAGTGCTGCACTGCCCAGTTCCCTTCCGCTAGGGAGGGAGCCCTGATCAATCAGTCTAGATATGAATGGACCAGGATACTCTAAGATCGAAGGTCCTGGGTGCCATCGCCAGGCCAAACGGAAGGACTTCAAACTGGAAGTGTTGATCCCGCTTGGCCGTTTTATGTGGCCCATGGTCTGATACAGCATTTTCATTGCCATCCTCGCTGTTATCTTCTGGCCGGCTCCCTCCTCCTCATTGCCTCAGTGTGTACAAAGCCGCGGGCAGCAGAAGCTCCTACATGCATCCCATACCTCATCTGGAAGCCTTCTCTCTGATGTTGCAAGGTCAGAAGTTACAAAGAACAAAGAATTCCTGAGGCATGGGATGCACAAGGAGCTGCTGCCCCCAACTTTGTGCACACTGCGGTAGTGAGGAAGAGGGAGCCAGCCATAAGATAACACTGGGGGTGACAATGAAAATGCCACATTGCACCGCGGGTTACATAAAATGGCCAGGCAGAAGCCGGACAGAATGTAAGACACCCGCCGGAGGGAGGCACCTAGTTGAGGCACAGCATGGAAGGAGGGAAACAACAAAGATAGAGGGAATGATTTTATTTTCAATTTAGTAATTGAATTGTGTCAATTTTGAGAATTTACATCTGCTGTCTATGGAAGAAATGCATTTGTTTCTAATTCTCTGGGGTTGTACTGCATGCAGAGTCTTGAATCTTAGGGTTTCGTTTGTATATATTAGTACTTTTAGTTTTTGGTTCTGTGTTTGCATAGGGGTTATCTGTGTTCTGGTAGGAATGAATGTTGAGAAGCATACAGTGTGCTTTGTGTAGTTTAATTTTGTGGTTAAACCATTATGTGTTGTTAATAAGATTATATTGTGTGTGTATTGTGACAGGGAAGCCCCTGTCACTGGTTTAAAACCTGTTTTAAACCCTGCCACTAAAACAACTGTGCCTATTCCTAAGCTGCCCATTAACTCTGTTCCTGGTGCTAAGAGCAGACAGGCAGGGCAGAACAGAGAAGGAATGGCAAAGGAGAACAGAATACCTGTTCCAAGTCACTATAATTCCTTTTATAAGTCATCTGTTAATTCTGCAGCTAAAACCTCTGGTCAGGAAATCTGCAGAAGTGGCTAGAGCAGGAGTGAAAGTTAGCCAGCAGAAAAGCTCCAGTGGCAGGGCTTGCCAAATGCTGCTTCAGAGGATAGCCTGTATCCAGCCTCAGAGAGTGAGGAATCTCTCATGGAGGTAGAGGGAGGTATCTCTGAGAGAAATGACATGGACTGCAGCCCTTAAGCCTTAGACTGAATACAGCATGAGTCTGTGGGGGAGGGAAATGAAAGTTTGTTCTGTAACAATGGTCTAAAGTATTTGGAAGAAACAGTTCTGTCCTTAGGAAGGACTGTATAACGAATGAGTGTTGGAGGTGTGAATGTGAGGTTTGGTTAGTAGCAGAAATTAAACCAGAATCCCTGTATGCAAGCTAAGGATAGTGTGTGGGGTATGGGGAATGCTAACTAACCTTAAAGGGAGAAGTAAAGCCCGGAGGGGATTCAGTGACCTGACATTGCACATCCCTGATAGTGGGAACTATGGGAGGGGAATCTTAGACGTTAAAACAAAGGGTGGATGGTTCCTAGCCCTGCCCCTAAATAAAGAGGGTAGTGGGGGTATTTATAATTCAGGAGATCAGGTGGGGAGAACTTCCTGAAACAACCGAAGGCATAAGACAGTAATTGTTCCAAGCCTAAAGCCAGTGCAGCTACACGCTGATATTTGGGGTTCTTGAAACCCGAAGGCTGCCCAGAACTGTGAAAGCCTGGCAGCAGAACTAGGAGAAAGAGAAATCCTGTTTAAAGGAAATAATTTTGGGGTTTTTTTTTTCTTTCTTGAATGAAGCATGAACTTGCTATAAAAGAGAATTTTTGTTTATGATAAATCTTTTTCAAGCTTCATCAGCTGATGTGGCTGCCTTAGAACCAGTGCCTTTGAACTGGGGAATAAAACTTGGAACTGGCAATTATTTGTGGAGTTTTTTTGCTGTGTTTATCCCAGAGTGGTCCTCCAAAGAGAGCTAATACTTGCGCCTGGGGTGGGAGCCAGATTGTCAGCGCTAGGCTTACCCCTGGCCCCATCACAGTATATATGAAAAATGAATGGAAAAAAACGGTGTTAAAATTAGAACTATTATGGGGGCGGGGTCTGGGATGGAGATTGGGTGGGGTCTGGCCCGTGAATTAGCCTGTGTTTTAGATTTTGGCCCCTTAATGTGACCGAGTTTGACCCCCTACTCTATAGTATTGTTAACATTGGGGCAGCCACAAGTGCCCAATATCAAAGGTGCTATATACCTGAAGCTGAATTCTGATTCTGAATCATTTTCTTTATCCTCCATCTCCACAGGTAGGTCAGGCAGGGATATGAAGGCCTGAATCACCTTGGTATTTGGACACAGAGGGTCAGGACACCAGCCCTGTTTTTCCTGGCTGTCCAATTCTAACTGCATTGTATATCTATCCTGATCCTAATAATTTTCTCTCTTTCTGGGTCTTGAGCTCATGAAAAGGAATACAGCTGGATAAAGTTCTATTAGTACCTCTGCCATGCCCTCTCCAGGGTGCCTGTCCTCTAATTCCTGTGTGTGGTTTTTGTGTGTGTGTATTGGGGAAATCCCTCAGCTCGCCACCTTCTGGCTTCTGACACGGAAACAATTTGATATGGCTGTGTTTTCCATACCAACCCAATCCTGAGCATTAAAGGTGTTGTTTTAGGGTCTTCAGAAAACAACAGGAGGTGTTTAGTAATCTCAGGGGATAATAATTCTAATAGAAATTCCTTATGCTGTTTCTGAACATAATCTTCTGTACTGGACCAATGTTCATGCTAAGTAGTACTGTGTCTATCTCTGTATGTAAACTGCTCTAGTTGCAAACTGCTCTAGTGTATCAGTTGTCAGGGGAGAAAGAGTTCTAAGTACTGACACACGCAGCCGCGGACACGCCACCTGTTCCAGTCTCGGAAACTACAGAAGAAGAAGGGAATGTCCTGGCATCAGCATTTGCAGAATCCCATTCCTGAATTTGATTCCATTTTAAGGAAAACACAACAAACTCCCACACCACGGCAAGACTACCGGAAAAGAAAGCGTTATTCTAAGACTGATCCTGTGACTTGGGCACACATTAAAAGCTTCCATTCTCGGAAAATTAAAGCGTTATTCTAAGACTGATCCTGTGAATTGGGGACACCTTAAAAGCTTGAGTAACCCAGCCATTCTCACCTTAAAAAAGACTGATAATTTTCACATTAGGTGTATAACTGTTGTGCTTTTTCTTTTTTTAATTGAACAAACCTGTCCTATGGTTTAATACTTTTCTGCCAAAAAATATACATCCACACCATGCAAGCTATTTATAGTAGCACTGCAGATCTTCAGAATCTAATAGGCCCATTATGATATTTTGTTAGCTGTTGTTGGCCCTCAGCTACAGACAAGGGTTGACTCAGTTGATCCGTTCAGTAACTTTGAGTTTACGCCAAGCAGTGTCTACAGTGAGCTATCAAGGCTCAAGGTTAACAAGGCAATGGGGCCTGACAACCTACACCCCAGGGTGCTAAGGGAGCTGTGTGATGTCCTGGCGGAGCCACTGTCCAAGCTCTTCAACCTCTCCCTTAGCAAAGGCAGCGTTCCGTCGGACTGGAGGACGGCTAACGTCATTCCACTCCACAAGAAAGGCTCCAAGATGGAGACAGCAAACTACAGACCAGTGAGTCTAACATCGATAGTAAGCAAACTAATGGAAACTCTGATAAAACACCAATTGGATAAGATCCTAGATGAGGAGAATCTACGGGATCCCCGTCAACATGGATTTACAAAAGGGAGATCGTGCCAATCCAACTTGATCAGCTTCTTTGACTGGGTGACGGGGAAGCTAGATATTGGGGAGTCCCTGGACATCGTGTACCTGGACTTTAGCAAAGCATTTGATAGCGTACCACACCGCAGGTTGCTGAACAAGATGAGTTCTATAGGATTAGGTGACACATTGACTAAATGGGTTGGGAACTGGCTTGGAGGTAGGCTTCAAAGGGTGGTGGTGAACGGCACACCCTCTGAAATGACGGAGGTGATCAGTGGAGTGCCACAGGGCTCGGTCTTGGGCCCAATCCTATTCAACATCTTTATAAGGGACTTGGCAGAAGGGCTTAGGGGTAAAATAACATTATTCGCCGATGACGCCAAACTAAGTAATGTAGTGGGCAAATGCACAATAGATGATGTTTCAATGCCCGACAACATGATGCACGACCTACTCCTACTGGAGCGCTGGTCTAGGTCCTGGCAACTCAGCTTCAATGCCAAAAAATGCAAAGTTATGCACCTGGGCAGCCAAAATCCATGCAAGACTTACACCCTAAATGGCGAGATCCTTACAAGAACTGAAGCAGAACGTGACCTAGGGGTGATCGTCAGTGAGGACATGAAGGCTGCCAATCAAGTGGAGCAAGCTTCATCCAAAGCAAGACAAGTCATGGGTTGCATACGCAGAGGCTTCGTCAGCCGAAAGCCGGAAGTCATTATGCCATTGTATAGATCCATGGTGAGGCCCCACCTGGAATACTGTGTGCAATTCTGGAGGCCGCATTATCGCAAGGATGTGCTGAGACTGGAGTCGGTTCAGAGAATGGCCACTCGGATGGTCTCAGGACTCAAAGATCTCCCATACGAGGAACGGTTAAACAAATTGCAGCTATACTCACTCGAGGAGCGCAGAGAGAGGGGGGACATGATCGAGACGTTCAAGTATCTCTCGGGCCGCATAGAGACGGAGGAAGATATCTTCCTCTTCAAGGGTCCCACGACAACAAGAGGGCATCCGTGGAAAATTAGGGGAGGGAAACTACGAGCTGACACCAGGAAATTCTTTTTCACAGAAAGGGTGGTTGATCGCTGGAATAGTCTTCCACTACATGTGATCGAGGCCAGCAGCGTGCCTGATTTTAAGGCCAGATGGGATCGTCACGTGGGATCTATTCACAGGGCAAAGGAAGAGGAGGGATCTATTCACAGGGCAATGGTAGGGGAGGGACATTAGGGTGGGCAGACTGGATGGGCCTTGGCCCTTATCTGCCGTCTATTTCTATGTTTCTATGTTTCTGTTTTCTTTATTATTGTCTCATGCATTGTTCTCAGAAAAGAACTATTTGTTTATCCCATATTTTTATGTACTGTAACACCTGTCGCAGGTAATAGGCTTGTCCCACAGGTGGTAGTGATTTACATTTTTGATTATTTGCTGACACATCGCAAGTTCTTTTAACAATTTAAATTTAATTTGAGAACTTGGCCCTTGTACCACACTCTAAGAAGACAAAATCTGTCTTGTGTGTATCCATTTTTGTATCAACTTCACATGAATTAACTGTACCTATGATATTTGGGCTTTTTAGGATTTGCCCTGGGCATTTCTTCTCCCTCTTAATGCATTTAATTCTAGGTTACTATGCCCCGCACTTCTGGGTATAGGGAAAGTAATCTTGAGGTTCTCTTAGAGATTTTTTGCTATGCCTCACATGTCTACTAGGGAACACTAATTAATGCCAGACCCCTCCGTCTGGCTTAGAAAGATATAGGGACTCACTATTTTGATTATAACATATGCACCTTATTAGTAATTATTGCATATGTGATGGATATGCGTGTGACGTGTTTGGAGCCCCAGAGCATGTGTTGGATTAGGTGTGTGAATTGTGGATGTGTCGTTATATTTGAAATGTGCATATAAAAATAAAACATTACTACCAACCAATTAGATTTTGCAGCTTCCAGAGGCACTATATGGAAATGATTAAGTTAGCGCCAAAGGGAATAAGAAAGATTTCCCAACTAACTAATTTTATGAAGCTGAAGTATCATGTACCAGGTTTACATCATGGGGAAATGTAGCAGGAAAATTACCCTGGGATGCCATGACCATTTATTCCCCCATGGAAGCAAATCACAAAAATCTGTCATGTGCTAAGGTAAGAATTATAGTTATGGAACTGTTCGCATTTTTTTAAATATTTCATATATTAATGCTTCCCTTGTCCTGCCTGCAGGACATCTCTGCTAATTTAACACACAAAACCCCAGGCTGCCTGAGTAAATTCTGGGCAGCCTTGGTAAATAGAAAGCAATTGATTAATCCCGGGATAGTTAGAGCAAGACGCTCTGTCTCTCTAACCTCTGATAATTATGCTTTAAATGCTCAATGTAATAGCAATGTTAACTTGCTCTCAAAAGCTGAACGTATCTCTTTGACAGTCTTTTCATTTGATGTACCTGGGTTAGCATTATTTAATCAAAAAAACCTTATCATAATTAGTTTGTGCTTTAGCTAAGAACATCGATCATACCTCACACAGCACTTAGCTTGTTAAATCAAGAACACGATAACTCACCAGAATGCTGGAATGCTTTATGGGCATGGCTCCCATCTGGCCAGTGGATCCAGGTTATTCTGCAATATCTCCTCTTTGAATTAGGTCTCTTGATTACCCTCTGTTGTTTTCTGCAATGCCTGCCTGCCTTGTTTAACTTGCCCATAAGTCCATTTTATGGTCGCTTTCCAAATTATCCCGAGCAGATTTGCCTCACCTCTTTAAGCCCTTAAAAATAGTTAAATAAGGGGAAATGTAGGGACGCCATTCTGAAACAGGGCAAGATCGGCACACTGATTTCACCGCCCCTGTGAAAGAATTATGAGCCCCTGTGAAAGAATTATGAATTATTCCCATTCCCTCTCCCTTCTTGCCAAGCAGCCATTCTAAGTAAAGGAAAATGCTAGCATCTTCTCACAAGACTGTGTTTGTCACATATTAACCTGACACAAGTTTACCCTTAGCCCTTATTTCTTATATGGGCAGCAATCAGACTCTGCCTACGTGCAGGCCCTGAGCTTAAGACTAATTAAAATAGCTTAAGGAGTATGCATTATAACCTTTGGACTGTCACATGCTCATCTTATTTGAGCAGTCCTTATTAGGAAAGGACATCAGCTGACAGGCCTTGAGGACGTGCAAAGACTCAGGCTCTGTCCACGTGTTAATCAGGCCCTTGTCTAAGTGCTGAGTTGGAGGATGATCACGAGGTAAAAGCACGAGGTAAAAGCATGTACCTATCTTTGTATCCACCAATGTAAAACCATGTACCTTTGTACCCACCAATCATGAGATGTGTAAACGAGGGAGTTACTATGATGTCATTAGCTTAGAAGCATAATAAATAGGGACTCGGAGCTAGCCCTTGCTAGCGCCTCCTCCCGATTCTAAGAATGCGTGTGTGTGTTTCCTTTGTGGGGCATTCCTACAGTGCTAATCCACAAGGTGGATCCTAGGATCCGGTAATTGTGATTCAGTTTATTCTTCCCAATGTGCATCACTTTGCATTTGTCCACATTAAATTTCATCTGCCACTTTGACGCCCAGTCTTCCAATTTCCAAAGGTCCGTCTGCAATTTTCCCAATCCTTTGAACAGTTTAGTGTCATCTGCAAATTTAATTACCTCACTCGTCGTTCCAATTTCCAGATCATTTATAAATAAGTTAAATAGCATCGGTCCAAGTACAGACCACTGCGGCACTCCAATGTTTACTCTCCTCCATTGAGAAAAATGACCATTTAACGCTACCCTCTGTTTTCTATCCAAGAACCAATTCCTAATCCACAACTGAACTTTGCCACCTATCCCATGACTCTTTAATTTTCTTACAGGAGGATGTTACCGGCCAGACTTTACGGTAGATGTCTTGCAAACAACGGGATGGTTGGATAGGCTGAAGAGAGCTTGGACAGCAACTTCAGCATTTGGAACCTAGGACAATACCAGACTTTACAGTCTACAGCCTAGAAATATCAAGAAGAGACAAGTTAATCATGTATTTTTTAATGAATATAACTTATGGGCAGACTGTCATTGTTACTGAACTGTCATATGTTACTGTCATATGTCATACTGTCATATGTCATATGTTACTGTCATATGTCATATGTTACTGAACTGACCAAGGATTTAGATGAAGCACAAATTAATATCTCCATGCTACGAACCCAAATAGTTCAATCTACAAATTCCTTTTTATTTGTTAATGAGCAATTAGAGGAGGCTAAGGCAGAATTGAAATATTTAAAGACTAAACTGGCCTCACACAGAAGTTTTTGTAGCAGGGCAGAAAAAAGGTAAACAGGCCATAGCACCAGAGTAGGATGATCAGACCCACACAGAGGAGGAAAGTTCAATGCCTTGCTAGATCAATATCCAGAGCGATAGGGGGGTGACCCCTGTAAATGAACCTAGGGCACCAGTAACAGTTGTGCTGCAGGACTCCATGAAAGAATAGTGGAGAAAGTTGGCCCTAAACCTTGTAACATAAATGAATTGTGCAAATGGGATACTGATATTCTGATTCACTGGGGTCTAGGGAAATATAGAAGGAAAAATTCTGATTTTGATAAGCTTATGCTTTGATAAGCTTGGGACCACACTATTATACATTTGGCTCTCTCACTCACCCTTACCAGTTTGTAAAGATGGGTATTGAACAACTATTTCACTGCACCGCTCAGCACCCAAACTGGACCTGTAGGAGTTGAGACAGCGACATAATCCCTTCTCCAGGTTATGGACAGGATTAGGAGACAGTACTCTAAAAAATAGTTCAAATGGTTAATGGTGAAAAAATAGTGAACAAAGACATGTGAACCTGTCTCAAATTAGGAACAGCATATTTCACTGGTTTCTGTTTTAATAAAGAAGATGTTAATATACGGTTTGCTGTGCTAAATATGGCTTATCCTGTAGAATCATAAGGCAAACCGTAAATCAATTGGATATCCCATTGTAAGTAAAACTCTGAAAAAGCATCGGAAGAATATACAGAGCCATTGTCTGTTTTTTTTAAATTTGTGGCTTACCCATAACAGCAATACATTGCAACATATGATTTAAGTACTTGATTCGTTGTTTCTCCAGTTTGTGATGTTACCCAAAGATAACCAGAATAGATGTCAATAGTAAGTACAGATATTTCCATTTCCCGAAAGGGGGAGATGTTGTGTGACATCCAGGTGCCACACTTGATTTACTGTAAGTCCCCTGGGGTTTACCCCATACTCAGCAGCAGAATGCAGCTGTGAGCATTTGTGGGCAAGATTGAACTATTGTTGTAACTTCATTTTAAGGAATTTTAAACATTTTCACCTCGACTGTGGCATTTTGGTGGAAGAATGCATGCCTATCTATGGATGGGGTAAAGTGTGCAGCATCTGCAATATTATCTCCTGTAGAAATGACTCCAGGAAAATTTTGATGGCTACGAATGTGAAACACGCTAAGAGAGTGTTTACGTGTTGACAATAATGAGCATAATTCAAGAAACAAGGATAGTAAGTTGTCATTAATTGACATAGGCACCAAGAAGTTGGTAAACTAAATTATGAACGTACAGACTGTCGGTAAGCAGGTTCAATGGACAGTGGGAAAAGGTTTGCAGCGCAAGAATAACAGTGGCTACATCTGAGCGCTGAGCGGATTGTTGCAGGAGAGAGAATAAGACCCGAGAAGCATTTTCTTGGGTCCAGGGCACGACTCCGCGTGTCTTGCTGCCGTCTGTATAGACAGTGAATGTGTCAATTATAGGTGTTAAGCTTAGTGCAGAATGAAATTCCAAAACGCCTGCTGCCACTAGAATTAAGCGTTTATCTTAAGGATAATGAGGACAAATATGACCAATGTAGGATTAATACAGAAAGTGCTATAGAATCTTGAATCCTATTAACCCATTGCGCTAATAATAGCTGGTTAATAATCACTATCACCTTTTGAATGTCTGGTGTTATATAGATCAAATCTGAAGGTTGTTTGCCTTTAATTAAGTTTTAAAATAATATTGATAGGAGCTGTAAATGATTGCAGTAATTTGTGACCCAAATAAATATAAGGATACCGCTTTTGAACTTTTTCAGGTGCAATGCACAACCCGTAATGTTTTAAATGTGTGGGCAATTCAGAACTCCATTCAGTTTTTATTTTCGGAGCTGCTTATTAAGATATTTGCTTTATCATCTGGATGTAGAGGAATGGTGAAAAAACAATGTTTAAGGTCTATTACCAAAACCTCCCTTTTTATCAGAATTATGTTAGGATTTGGAGTGCCACACTGTAAAGGGCCTATTGGTTGAATGCACTGATTAATTTTCCTAAGATCATGCAGCATTCTCCATTTACCTGATTTTTTTCTTTATTACAAACACTGGAGAGTTCCAGAAGCCAGCATTTTTCTGTATGAATCAGTAATTCATTCTTCCATCAAATTACCAAAGTACAATTAATATCCAAATTTTAATTTGTGACCACTCAATGAGGAGGCTATTAATTATTGTAATAACATGATTCAGAAATAGCTTACCGTAATAGCAATTAACTTGGAAGGCATTCCATATCTGGGGGTTTTCTGTAAAATATTTTCTTTTCACAAAATAAGACATGAAATATAACAAATTGCAAATTCATTTATATGTAACACATTAATATCACCATAGAAGGGCTCCTATCTTTAAGTAGAGATTACCTTCAAAAAAAGTTTAAATAACCTCTGAGCGAGCCTTGCCATCCAGTTAATATATTATCTTAACCAGCGTGAGCAAAGGCTAATGGAAGGACACATCCTGTCATATGCTTATTTGGGACAAACCTAGATAACATCAAAGTCATCAGTACTGAAGAGTTGCAAACAAAGGACCTGGGGCTGAATCGTGTCAATAAACTTGATAAGAAGTGCAAAGGTCAGGTAGTATGGGGAAGAAAATGATCCTAGCTGCAGTATCAGAATGAATCTAGAAAGTCTAACTATGACTCCAATTTATGAGGGATAATTAGCACCCCACAGCTAGATCCACCAGTATTTCAACTGATTTACAAAAATATAATTTATTGTTGTTATTTTCCTAGAGCTTTAGACCAAGACTCTCTCGCCAAAATTCTCTTCAGGTCACATGAAAAAGCACATATTCATGCAGGAAGACAAGAAAAACACACCTTCTTACTGGAAGACAGTCCTATTTTCTCACTCATAGAAGCAGTCCTCTTCTCACACACAGAAGCAGTCCTCTTTTCACACACAGAATTTTAATATTTTCTCGGTTCTATAAACTAATTCCTGCACCTACAACAAGTATCAGGCGGACACCCTAACTTGTTTATAAGTTTGGCTCCCTGTTTGATGTTTGCATAACTTTTAACTGGTGTACCTGAGGCTAACTGATCTGGGGTATAAAGCCCTCCAGACTGTAAAGCTCTCTATTGAGCCTCCTTATTATTTTCACTATCCCACATAACATATTGACCCGTAGTCAATACCATGCGCATAAAAGTCTGGTATGAAAGTATTGCACTCCAGCCATGGATTCAAAGAACCCAGCTTTGAGAAATTACTTCTTAAACCTGTCTCTGAAATATATTGCGCTAATGTTTCTGCCTTTTTTTCCTGTAAAGGAGATAGGGATACCTGTGTGGAGGTATGATTTTTGGATGTGTTCTGACTTGAATAGTCAGGTGGGGGAACGGTTAATGAAACCGTTGTCACCCTGGAATGCGTCTCTGTCCCTACAATTTCCAAGGCACGCTCACACTGAGGCCATATCCATATGGCTGCCGAGGCCAGAGGCTCAGCATACAAAACTTTCCCGACTCCAAGCCAATCTTTTAATGTTAATAATCCTTGTCCAGATCTGGGAGCAGTGCTCTCCTATCTCTTGTACTAAACAGTTTTAAAACTGTGAATCAGAGGGCCTCTCTATCTGTATGTCTCAGAATATCTTCAATTCTGTCACATGAGCACGCTGTAAATCTGACAGGGAATTGCCCATACTTTCAGTGTTGGAAAAATAATGAAGTGTTGCTGAAAGAAAGGATAGTGTATTTCCTTGAATCTAATGGTTACAGGATCCGAGGCAACATGGCTTTACAAAAGGTAAATCGTGCCAAACGATACCTGATTGAATTTTGATTGGGTGACCAGAGAGCATGGATCGAGGACATATGCTAGATGTTAATTTACTTGGATTCAGCAAAGCCTTTGATACAGTTCCTCATAGGAGGCTGTTGAACAAACTTGAAGGGCTGAAGTTAGGACCCAAAGTGGTGAATTGGGTCAGAAACTGGCTGTCGGACAGATGCCAGAGGGTGGTGGTTAATGGAAGGTCGCTCGAAGGAAGGAAAAGGTGACTAGTGGAGTCCCTCAGGGTTCGGTGCTGGGGCCAATCCTGTTCAATATGTATGTAAGTGACATTGCTGAAGGGTGTAGAAGGAAAAGTGTGCCTTTTTTGCAGATGATACCAAGATTTGTAAACAGAGTAGACACCGAAGAGGGAGTGGAAAATATGAAAAAGGATCTGCAAAAGTTAGAGGAATGGTCTAATGCCTGGCAACTAGAATTCAATGCAAAGAAATGCAGAGTAATGCATTTTGGGATTAATAATAGAAAGGAAACCGTATATGCTGGGAGGAGAGAAGCTGATATGCACGGACGGGGAGAGGGACCTTGGGGTGATAGTGTCCGAAGATCTAAAGGCGAAAAAAAACAGTGTGACAAGGCAGTGGCTGCTGCCAGAAGGATTCTGGGCTGTATAAAGAGAGGCGTAGTCAGTAGAAGGAAGAAGGTGTTGATGCCCCTGTAACAGGTCATTGGTGAGGCCCCACTTGGAGTATTGTTGTTCAGTTTTGGAGACCGTAATCTGGCAAAAGACGTAAGAAGACTTGAGGCGGTCCAGAGGAGGGCGACGAAAAATGATAGGAGGCTTGTGCCAGAAGACGTATGAGGAGAGACTGGAAGCCCTGAATATGTATACCCTAGAGGAAAGGAGAGACAGGGGAGTATGATTCAGACGTTCAAATACTTAAAGGGTATTAACGTAGAACAAAATCTTTTCCAGAGAAAGGAAAATGGTAAAACCAGAGGACATAATTTGAGGTTAGAGGGGTGGTAGATTCAGGGGCAATGTTAGGAAATTCTACTTTACGGAGAGGGTGGTGGATGCCTGGAATGCGCTCCCGAGAGAGGTGGTGGAGAGTAAAACTGTGACTGAGTTCAAAGAAGAGTGGGATGAACACAGATAGATTTAGAATCAGAAAATAATATTAAAGATTGAACTAAGGCCAGCTACTGGGCAGACTTGTATGGTCTGCGTCTATGTATGGCCGTTTGGAGGAGGATGGGCAGGGGAGGGCTTCAATAGCTGGGAGGGTGTAGATGGGCTGGAGTAAGTCTTAACAGAGATTTCGGCATTTGGAACCCAAGCACAGTACCGGTAAAGCTTTGGATTCTCGCCCAGAAATAGCTAAGAAGAAAAAAAAAGAAAAAATTTAAATTGAATCAGGATGGACCATTCGGGTCTTTATCTGCCGTCATCTACTATGTTACTATGTTACTTACTCAAAGGGATCCCGGAGGATGAGGTGCACCAAGTCTAATCGTCAGATGGAGCAAGCAGGGTGAGGGTCGTCGAAGGTCCCCGTTTCCCGTCGCCATTTGTAGAAATGCCCCACAAAGGAAACACAAACACGCAGTCTTAGAATCTGGAGGAGGCTAGCTCCAAGTCCCTATTTATTATGCTTCTAAGCTAATGACATCATAGTAACTCCCTAGTTTACACATCTCCATGATTGGTGGGTACAAAGGTACATGGTTTTACATTGGTGGATACAAAGATAGGTACATGTTTTTACTTGTGATTACCCATCCCTTTACCTCATGCTTTTTTACCTCGTGATCATCCTCCAACTCAGCACTTAGACAAGGGCTGATTAACATGTGGACAGAGCCTGAGTCTTTGCACGTCTCACAGGCTGTCAGCTGATGTCCTTTCCTAATAAGGACTGCTCAAATAAGATGAGATTTCAAGCGCAAGTTGGATGCATACCTTCTTGCATATCATATTGAGGGATAAGGTAAATCCGGGTCTCCATAAAGGAGTACCTAAATGGGCCGCCGCGGTGTGCGGATCGCCAGACTAGCTGGACCTCGGTCTGATCCGGTGAAGGCGTTTCTTATGTTCTTATGAGCATGTGACAGTCCAAAGGTTATAATGCATAATCCTTAAGCTATCTTAATTAGTCTTAAGCACGTAGGCCCTAAGGGATAAGGGTAAACTTGTGTCAGGTTAATATGTGACAAACGCAGTTTTGTGAGAAGATGCTAGCATTTTCCTTTACTTAGAATGGCTGCTTGGCAAGAAGGGAGAGGGAATGGGAATAATTCATAATTCTTTCACAGGGGCTCATAATTCTTTCACAGGGGCGGTGAAATCAGTGTGCCGATCTCGCCATGTTTCAGAACCCAAGTAAAGGATCCGGGTGTCATCGTAGACAATACAATTCAATCTTCCACCCAATGTGCGGCGGCCAAAAAAGCAAATAGGATGCTAGAATTATTTAAAAAAGGGATGGTTAACAAGAATAAGAATGTTATAATGCCCCTGTATCGCTCCATAGTGCGACCTCATTTGGAGTATTGCGTTCAATTCTGGTCTCCTTATCTCTAGAAAGATATAGTGGCATTAGAAAAGGTTCAAAGAAGAGCGACCTAGATGGTAAAGGGGATGAAACTCCTCTCGTATGAACATAAGAACATAAGAATTGCCATCTCTGGATCAGACCCTGGGTCCTTCAAGTCCAGTGATCCGCACATGCGGAGGCCCCGCCAGGTCTACACTGGCATAGTTTTAGTCCTCATATCACTGTATGCTTCTCAAGGGAGATGTGCATCTAATTTGCCCTTACCCGTCTCAAGGGAGATGTGCATCTCAAGAGAGATGTGCATCTAGTTTATTCTTAAATCCTAGAACGTTGGATTCTGCAATTACTTCCTCTGGGAGAGCATTCCAGGTGTCCACCACTCGCTGCGTGAAACAGAACTTCCTGATATTCATCCTGGACCTGTCCCCCCTCAGCTTGTCCATGTCACATTGGATATTGTAAATAACTGCTTTCCCTGCTCCATTTTCTCAAAACCTTTCAGTATTTTGAAAATCTCGATCAGATCCCCTCGCAGTCTCCTCTTCTCAAGGGAGAACAACCCCAGTCTCCTAAGTCGTTCCTCATACCTTTCACTAGCTTCGTTGCTCATCTCTGCACCCTCTCTAGCAGTTTTATATCCTTCTTTAGGTACGGAGACGAATGCTGGACGCAGTATTCCAGGTGCGATCTGACCATGGCTCTGTAGAGCGGTATTATAACTTTCTCTGATCTTCTTTATTATGCCTAGCATTCTATTTGCTTTCTTTGCCGCTGCCGCACATTGCACTGACGGCTTCAGGGTCCTATCTATCAGTACACCCAGGTCCTTTTCCTGTTCGGTCTTTCCCAGAGTTACACCTGATATACTATACTTGTGATCTTTATTTTTTCTGCCTAAATGCATCACTTTGCATTTTTTAACATTAAAATTCATCTACCATTTATCTGCCCACTTCTCCAATTGATTCAAGTCGCTATGGAGTTCCTCGCTGTCCTTCTGTGATCTGATTGCCCGGCATAGCTTTGTGTTGTCTGCAAACTTGATGATTTTACTGGATGTTCCTTCTTCCAGGTCATTTATGAAAATATTAAATAAGATGGGTCCAAGTACCGAGCCCTCGCGTACACCACTAGTCACTTTATCCCATTCTGAGAACTACCCATTTATGCCCACTCTCTGTTTTTTGTTCTCTAGCCATTTCCTTATCCATCTTAGTATATCTCCTTCTATTCCATGGCCTTGTAAATTCCTGAGAAGTCTTACATGTGGAACATTGTCGAATGCTTTCTGAAAGTCCAAGTATACAATATCCACCGGTTCTTCAGCTTGGAAAAGAGACGGCTGAGGGGAGATATGATTGAAGTCTACAAAATCCTGAGTAGAGTAGAGCGGATTGATTTTTCAATCTGTCAAAAATTACAAAGACTAGGGGACACTCATAGTAACATAGTAACATAGTAGATGACGGCAGATAAAGACCCGAATGGTCCATCCAGTCTGTCCAACCCATTTCAATTTCAATTTTTAAATTTTTTCTTCTTAGCTATTTCTGGGCAAGAATCCAAAGCTTTACCCTGTACTGTGCTTGGGTACCAACTGCCGAAATCTCGGTTAAGACTTACTCCAGCACATCTACACCCTCCCAGCCATTGAAGTCCTCCCCAGCCCATCCTCCACCAAACGGCCAAATACAGACATAGACCGTGCAAGTCTGCCCAGTACTGGCCTTAGTTCAATATTTAATATTATTTTCTGATTCTAAATCCTCTATGTTCATCCTACGCTTCTTTGAACTCAGTCACAGTTTTACTCTCCACCACCTCTCTCGGGAGCGCATTCCAGGCATCCACTACCCTCTCCGTAAAGTAGAATTTCCTAACATTGCCCCTGAATCTACCACCCCTCAACCTCAAATTATGTCCTCTGGTTTTACCATTTTGCTTTCTCTGGAAAAGATTTTGTTCTATGTTAATACCCTTCAAGTATTTGAACGTCTGAATCATATCTCCCCTGTCTCTCATTTCCTCTAGGGTATACATATTCAGGGCTTCCAGTCTCTCCTCATATGTCTTCTGGCAAAAGCCTCCTATCATTTTCTTCGCTCTCCTCTGGACCGCCTCAAGTCTTCTTACGTCCTTCGCCAGATACGGTCTCCAAAACTGAACACAATACTCTAAGTGGGGCCTTACCAATGACCTGTACAGGGGCATCAACACCTTCTTCCTTCTACTGACTACGCCTCTCTTTATTCAGCCCAGCATCCTTCTGGCAGCAGCCACTGCCTTGTCACACTGTTTTTTCACCTTTAGATCTTCGGACACTATCACCCCAAAGTCCCTCTCCCCGTCTGTGCATATCAGCTTCTCTCCTCCCAGCATTCCTTCCTATTATTAATCCCCAAATGCATTACTCTGCATTTCTTTGCATTGAATTTTAGTTGCCAGGCATTAGACCATTCCTCTAACTTTTGCAGATCCTTTTTCATATTTTCCACTCCCTCTTCGGTGTCTACTCTGTTACAAATCTTGGTATCAACTGCAAAAAGGCACACTTTTCCTTCTAACCCTTCAGCAATTTCACTCACAAACATATTGAACAGGATTGGCCCCAGCACCGATCCCTGAGGGACTCCACTACTCACCTTTCCTTCCTTCGAGCGACTTCCATTGACCACCACCCTCTGGTGTCTGTCCGACAGTCAGTTTCTGTCCCAGTTCACCACTTTGGGTCCTAACTTCAACCCTTCAAGTTTGTTCAACAGCCTCCTATGAGGAACTGTATCAAAGGCTTTGCTGAAATCCAAGTAAATTACATCTAGCATATGTCCTCGATCCAGCTCTCTGGTCACCCAATCAAAAAATTCAATCAGGTTCGTTTGGCACGATTTACCTTTTGTAAAGCCATGTTGCCTCGGATCCTGTAACCCATTAGATTCAAGGAAGTACACTATCCTTTCTTTCAGCAAAACTTCCATTATTTTACCAACAACTGAAGTAAGGCTCACTGGCCTGTAGTTTCCTGCTTCATCCCTGTGACTACTTTTATGAATAGGGACCACATCTGCTCTCCTCCTATCCCCAGGAACCACTCCCGTCTCCAGAGATTTGTTGAACAAGTCTTTAATAGGACTCGCCAGAACCTCTCTGAGCTCCCTTAGTATCCTGGGATGTATCCCATCTGGTCCCATCGCTTTGTCCACCTTCAGTTTTTCAATTTGCTCATAAACACCCTCTTCCGTGAACGGCGCAGAATCCACTCCATTTTCTCGTGTAACTTTGCTAGACAATCTCGGTCCTTCTCCAGGATTTTCTTCTGTGAACACAGAACAGACGTATTTGTTTAGCACATTCGCTTTCTCCTCACTTTCCACATATTGGTTCCCAGCATCTTTTAGTCTAGCAATTCCAGTTTTCATCTTCCTCCTTTCACTAATATATCTGAAAAAATTTTTGTCTCCCTTTTTTACATTTTTAGCCATTTGTTCTTCCGCCTGTGCTTTTGCCAGACATATCTCTCTCTTGGCTTCTTTCAGTTTCACCCTGTAGTCCTTTCTGCTCTCCTCTTCTTGGTTTTTTTTATATTTCACGAACGCCAACTCTTTTGCCTTTATTTTCTTAGCCACTAGGTTGGAGAGCCATATCGGCTTCCTTTTTCTCTTGTTTTTATTGATTTTCTTCACATGAAGGTCCGTAGCCATTTTTATCGCTCCTTTCAGCTTAGACCACTGTCTTTCCACTTCTCTTATGTCCTCCCATCCTAACAGCTCTTTCTTCAGGTACTCTCCCATTGCATTAAAGTCCGTACATTTGAAATCTAGGACTTTAAGTATCGTGCGGCCGCTCTCCACTTTAGCCGTTATATCAAACCAAACCGATGATTGCTACTTCCCAGGTAGCACCCACTCGAACATTAGAGATACTCTCCCCATTTGTGAGGACCAGATCCAATATCGCTTTTTCCCTTGTGGGTTCTGTCACCATTGTCTGAGCAGAGCCTCTTAAAGGCATCCACAATCTCCCTACTTCTTTCCGATTCCGCAGACGGAACATTCCAGTTCGCATCCGGCAGGTTGAAATCTCCCAACAGCAGAACCTCTTCTTTCCTTCCAAACTTTTGGATATCCACAATCAGATCCTTATCAATTTGCTGCGATTGTGTCGGAGGTCTGTAGACTACACCCACATAGATAGAAGTTCCATCTTCTCTTTTCAGAGCAATCCATATCGCTTCTTCCTCTCCCCAGGCCCCTTGCATTTTGGTCGCTTGGATATTGATCTTTACATAGAGAACTACTCCTCCACCTTTTTGACCATCTCTGTCCTTCCCAAAAAGATTATATCCCGGTATGTTTGGATCCCATCCATGTGATTCACTGAACCATGTCTCTGTGATAGTGACAATATCTAGATCTGCCTCTAACATCAGGGCTTGCAGATCATGAACTTTGTTGCTTAGACTGCGAGCATTTGTGGTCATCGCTTTCCAGCCATTTTTCAGCGATAATCTCCTTTTTCGTATGGATTTTTGTTTCGTTTCACTTTCTGTTGCAATACTAAGATGAAGTTACAGGGAAATACTTTTAAAACCAATAGGAGGAAAAGTTTTTTTTTCACTCAGAGAATAGTTAAGCTCTGGAACATGTTGCCAAAGGATGTAGTAATAGCAGATAGCATAGCTGGTTTTAAGAAAGGTTTGGACAAGTTCCTGGCGGAAAAGTTCATAGTCTGTTATTGAAAAAGACATGGGGAAAGCCACTGCTTGCCCTGTTTTGGTAGCATGGAATATTGCTACACTTTGGGTTTTGACCAAGTATTAGTGACTTTAATTGGCCACTGTAAGAACAGGCTACTGGGCTTGATGGATCATGGGTCTGACCCAGTAAGGCTATTCTTATGTTCTTATGATTTACTAATTACAGCACATGAAAAACACACACCTTTGGGTTTCCTGCTTAAAAAGAACCCCTTTTTTTCTTACCAAACAGTGCTGCACTCAGCTCATTCTTGAAAGCAAAGCTAGAACATGAAAAAGACATAGAGATTGCATACATAACTTCATTTGGCAAAGCTTAAAAACAGAATAATACACATACAGACCTGAATGTGGCTTCTAGTTCATTGCAAATGGAGGTGTGCAGCTGCACAATTATGACCTCATTGTGAGATCATCAAGGTGCACCTGCAAGGTTGAGAGGAAGGAGAAAATCATGGAAAACTCTGGCTTAAAGGAAAATGCACTTATAAAAGTCCTTGTATGATACAGGTGAAGCATATTAAGTCCTTTGGATATTCTAAAGGTGAAGAAACTGGACCTCAAAGAAGAAAAATCCCCTTTCTTTCCCCCTGCACTAATAAATCAGTATATTAACAATATAAAAGACATTTCTTACTACATTTGCCAGATGGCATATACTGATTGGGAAATATCCTGTTTAGCCAACTGCTGGGCTAAGCGAAACTTATAAGAAGGAACAAGCAAGCAAAACTTAACTCTGTTGCATGGCTATGCAATAGGGCTTCACACCTGGCAGGATATTATGAAAAGATGAACACAGCACATGGTCAAAAATAGAATTCTTGAGATTATCATTTAGTAAGACATGTCTTATGATTGTGAGGCAGAAGGGGGGGGGGGTTAGGCTCGGAATTGCTTATATGGTAAATGAAAGGGACATATGCGGGAAAAGGATAGGTTTTCTGGTAAACAGGACATGCATATGGTATGACACTGATATTATGAACCAATTAATGAATTAACAAATGTAATGACGTGTAAGAAATAACCAATAAAGATTTATCATGTGATTTAGACCAACGTGGTGCTGGCCACCAAGAAATGTATAAAAACAGGCCTTTAGGCGGAAATAATCAGAACAGACATCAAAGGATCCTCAGGCCTGAAGATCACATTCTGTTACTCTGTATGCTGAATGATTTATTCTTGTAAGCTGTTACTGATTTGTTAATAAATATAGATTGATACCAGTATATAGAGCAGGGGTGCCCAACGCGTCGATCGCGATCGACCAGTAGCTCAGGAAGGCAACTCGAGTCGATCGCACTCGTGTTGCCGTCCTGATCTACGGGCGATCAGCCTTCCTCTCCAGTGTTCTCCCTAGGGCCTTTTAGCTGGGCGGTCCGCCCAGCTGTCATCTGCCGCTGCTGAACATTAAAAAAACAAAAAAAACCGGCTTGGAGATTTCAGCCCGTAGCGAACTTATGCTCCGGGCTCTAACGTGTGCGTGCAGGCTTCTCTTCTCTTCCCTCCGAAACCGGAAGTTATGCCCGGGGAGGGGGAGGGGGGGAGAAGGGAAGCCTGCACGCACATGTAGAGAGCCCTGAAGCAAGCGTTCGCTACGGGCTAAGGCGGGAGACATGTTAGTGAAGCATTTCCTCTTCTTGCTGCCGGGTCCTGCCTACTTTCTGTTTCCGCGAAGGCAGGACCCGGCAGCATTTCCCCCAACAGTTCTTCGCGATGCTGGTCGGCCGAAGCAGGGAGAGGTTGGGGGGGGCGTCGGCTTTTGGGCCTGTTATTGGTGGCGGTTTGGGTCCTGGTCCCCGATGGCAGTTTGGGTCCCCGATGGCAGTGGCAGTGTCTTGGGGGAGGGCAGGGAGAAAGAAAGAAAGAAAAAGGGCAGGCAGGGAGACAGAAGGAAAGAAGAGAAACAGAAAAAAAGGAAAGGGAGGCAGAGAGAAAGAAAGGGCAGGGAGAGAGGAAGGAAAAGTTGGGGGAGGGAATGAGGTGTGGAGGAGAGGAAGCATACAGGCTGAAAGAAGGGAAGAAAGACTGGATGCACAGTCAGAAGAAGAAAGTGCAACCAGAGACTCATGAAATCACCAGACAAGGTAGGAAAAATGATTTTATTTTAAATTTAGTGATCAAAATGTGTCTGAATTTATATCTGCTGTCTATATTTTACACTAAGGTCCCCTTTTACTAAACCGCAATAGAGTTTTTTTAGCGCAGGGAGCCTATGAGCGTCGAGAGCAGCGCTGGGCATTCAGCGCAGCTCCCTGCGCTCTAAAAACTGCTATCGTGGTTTAGTAAAAAGGGAGGGGGGTATATTTGTCTATTTTTGTATGGTTGTTACTGAGGTGATAGTGCATAGAGTCATCTGCTTTGACCTCTTTGAAAAACCCTGGAATAGGAATGATAATTAACATTTTCTATGCGTACAGTGTGCGTTGTGTTTTTTTAAAATTTTATTGTTGGTAGATCATTTTGACTTGGTCATTTTAAAAGTAGCTCGCAAGCCCAAAAAGTGTGGGCACCCCTGATATAGAGTGTGAGGTCTCTATCTCGGGGTAGGCCTAAACAGCTGGCCGACCTCAAGGTACAATGCCACAATTAAAACATGTGCTGAGAGTTGAAATCATAACCTCTGGAAGATCATCACAGGATTTTAACACACAGAGCTTCATCAGCTTCCAATCAGGTGGATTTGACTCTCCTGTCATATCATAGCTTACTGGCCTGCTTATATATCTTCTGCTTAGGAATATCACAGTCACCATGAAGAAAGCATTTGTAGCTCCTCTCGAGTTCACCAGTTGAAATCCTACCCTCACCTCCAGTAATTTTAACAGCTTCCTATTTGCTCTCATAAGAGTATCAGCACATTTCCCTTTCCACACAAACTTATTTTCACCTTCACATGACTATGACATCCTAAGCTCTTATAGTAAGAAACCCTGTGGCTGTGGCTCAACAGTTAACTGCAGGTCTCCTATCCTCTGAAGGTCAGGGGGATCAAATCCAAATGATGGTTGGATACCCCAACACATGTTCAATTTTTTGGTGACAATCTTCCATCTAGGTACAACTTGATGATCTCACGAGGTCAACATTGTGCATCAGATATATCAATTTGCTCTCAACTACAAGCCATTGTGATTTCTTTTTATGCAATATACGCACAGAGCAAAAGGTATGAGTTTACTAAAACTTCAGAGGGCTTGGACAAGTGTTGAAGGTACATGTTTTGATATGTATCCTAGAGAAACTACTATTGACTTTAGAATTGAGGGTGTCAAACACCAGATATCCGAACAAGTTCTCCTTAATTCCATTGCTTTCAGTATAATTAAACCTGCATTTCTCTATCTGTTCTCCTTTTTCTGAAGCTTTAGGGTAGCTGTAGGCCTTGTGACAGGTTGGAGGTACTTCTCCAATGTATTAACATGCTTCCCCCCTTTTCAGGTATTCTGGCCAAACTGACCACCTCCTGATGTAGCTATCGTCTCATCGTGTAGCTCTTCCTGCGATATCGGCAGATCCTGTTACCTATTCCTGATAGTTGTGCATAGGTAAGTACAAGACCCTTTGGGCTAGATTCACTAACCCTCTAATCCGTGTGCGATCCGTTTCCATTTTCATGCAGGCCAAATTCACTAAAGGCCTGTATGCAAATGGGGACGATCGTTAACACGCCAGGATCAGTAGAGAGTGATCCACGTTCATGCGCACACCCTGACAGTAGTGATAGGAGAAGCAGCCTCCTGTCACTGCTGTCAGGGCTCTGCCCCGATCTCTCCTACCTGCCATGCTCTGCCCCGATCTCTCTTGCCTGCTCGCCAGACTCTCCTGCTCTCTGCGGCCGTTCCCTGTAGTGCAAGCCCATGGTTTTAAAGTGGACCTGCACTGCGGGGAACGGCGGCAGAGAGCAGGAGAGTCCGGTGAGCAGGCAAGAGAGATCGGGGCAAAAAAGGGCAGGCAGGAGAGCCTACACTAGCCCCTCCCATGGGCCCGACATACCGGCCCTGCCTGACACGCCCCCAGGCCCCTATTTCTCTTGCCTGCTTGCCAGACTCTCCTGCTCTCTGCCGCCGTTCCCTGCAGTGCAAGCCCATGGTTTTAAAGTGGTCCTGCACTGCAGGGAATGGCAGCAGAGAGCAGGAGAGTCTGGCGAGCAGGCAAGAGAGATCGGGGCAGAGCAGGGCAGGCAGGAGAGCCTATACTAGCCTCACCCACTGGCCTAACACACCGGCCCTGCCCGACACCCCTCCACCACCTCACCCACGAATGGCCCACCGGCCCCACTGCTTCACCCACGACTGGCCAACCCCATGACTGGCCCACCCCAGGCTGGCCCAGGCGGTCAGGCCCGGCTCACCCACCCCGCATACCTTTAAAATAGTTGGGAGTAGGAGGGGTACCCGGTCCCTCCTGCTCCTGCTCCTCCAGCCACTGCCCAATAGCAGCCTTAGGCCCCACCCTGGTGAATCATCTGATGCATGGGGAGGGGCCTAAGACACTGATTGGCTGAGACACCTCGGATTCCTCCCTGGGAGGAGCCTGGGAGGAGTCTGAGGTGCCTCAGCCAATCAGTGCCTTAGGCCCCTCCCTGTGTATCATCTGATTAGCTGATGCACCTCAGGCTCCTCCCAGGGAGCCAATCAGATGATGCACTGGGGCGGGGCCTAAGGCCACTATTGGGCGGCGGCTGGAGGAGCAGGAGAGGGAGGACTTTCCTCCTGCTCCTGAAGATTGGCCTGCTCCTGAAGAGGGTCGATACCCCTCCTGCTCCTGAAGATGTCCCAAGGAGCAGGAGGGACAGTGTACCCCTCCTGCTCCCAACTATTTTAAAGGTACAGGGAGGGAGGTGGGTGCAGCCGGCCCGACCAAGGGTGGGCCGGGGGGTGGGAGGCCTAGGAGCAGGAGGGACTGAGCACACCTCCTGCTCCCAACTTTTTGGTGCTGGGGGTATAGGGTTAGGGTTAGGGGGTCGAGGGCCATGCCGGTCATGGGGAGGGAGGATGAGGGCCGTGCCAGTTGGGGGTGGTGGCTTTTTTTAGTTTTTTTAAAAGTGGTTATGGCAGGAGGGAGTTGGCATCCCTCCTGCTTGGGGGAGTGTTTTCTCCGGGGAGGGGCACGTTTGTGTGGGGGGGGGTACATTTTTTTGACAGGCCTGCCTGTCTTTTATTAATTTTCTTTTTATGGGGCTGATATTTTGCCTGTGTAACACACGCAAAATATCTGTACCATGGATAAAAATGAATAAAAAAGACAGGCAGGCCTGTCAAAAAACCTGCAGCAATCGGGTTTGTTAATAGTAAAACTCAATTCAAAATAGCCAAACAATTGTTAGTGAATCAATCGCTTGCCTATTTTGCATGGGGTTTTACTAATTTGCTTGGGAGGATCAGGATCGGATTGCTACACAGATTAGTGAATTGGGTCGGAGGGAAATCAAGTCATAAAGGGCTCACAAACCGAACGGTACATGATCGGTTTGCTTAGTGAATCTGGGCCTTTGCTCACTCCCACTAACCTTCAACATTCAGAACACTTTAAAAAAGCAGTGTGTGTAGGTTGCTTTCTTTTTTTTTCAGTTTGAAACGTTTTTATTAAGAAAGCAAGCAAACAAACAAGTCAGAGGCATACACACAGTAACCAAAAAGTAGGCATAGGGAGAGATACATCACAATTCAGTGCCCAACAAAGCATGGAAATAGAAACACCAAAAAGAAAAAACAGGCAAGTGGGGTGGGCATGAGCCCCCTTGAGGCATAACAAGCCATGAACCCCCCCTCAAGAAACAGGTCTCAAAGCCCAAATAGCACTAAAAATAAGAGAGGAATAAGAACGCCCCAATCGTTGGTTTGCTCCCACATTTTTTATAACCCCCCAGACAAACAAAACAGAACAAGAGCCCCCCTTCCCTACCTCTCTTCAGCAGCTGGGGAAAAGGAAAATAAAAAGAACCACTATCATGCAGGATCAATCTCAGCAATGACAGATTCCCAAAGTGATTGATATAGTGGATGGGGTCTCCTATCCTATCCTATCCTATTAATATGGAATTTATCCATATTAATAGTAAGTAGGCAAAAAAGGGTATACAAGGCAGATCCCAGGTGGTGTGGACATCATAGGAAGGGAAAACGAATGGTATGGAGCCCACAAGGGAGACATGACCCAAACAGAAATGGGTACCAAACCGGATCCCCACCCCACAGTAGCCCCCACCCCCGGGGAAAAGTCAGGGCTATGACCAATCAGCTGAAAAGCCCAATTACCCTGCCTTTTGCCAATCCGAAGCCGCCACCAATGTAGTGCCCTCCACAAGGGGTTAAGCCAAACCGAGTGAATTCTCCTCCTTTTCTTCATTATGTCCACCTAGAGCTTGCCACCTCTTTCCCTTACCCCTTCCAGTATCTAACTCCTCTTCCCCAATCCAGCATGTGCCCTTTTTTCTTTTTCCTCCGTTTCCTTCCAGCATCTCACCCCCTTCCATTTAATGTCTATCCCCTCCTTCCATTCTGCGTCTGTCCCCCACACTTCCATTCAGCATCTGTCCACCTCTTTCACCCCCCACACTTCCATTCAGCATCTGTCCCCCTAAACCTAAAGTACCACTCAACCTCTTCCTCTTATCGGGCCATCTTCCTCCCTTCCCCTCACCTTTGCGGACGCTTTCTAAAACCAAGTTCTCTCTCTCAGATGGGCCCTGACAGGGAAGCTGTTCTCACAAGTTACACACATGCAGCTCCCCAAAGCTTTTCCTCGGATGCAACTTCCGGTTTCTGCCAGATCACATCAGAGGAGCTTTGCGGCAGCTGCATGCGTGTAACTGGTTTGTAAAAGTGCCACGAAGGTGAGGGGAAGACATGCCCAGACAGAGGGGCCCCCTGATGTTTTCAGGCCCAAAACACATGCCTACTGGGCCTACCCTGTAATCCATGGGTACAGATGATACAGATTAACAGAGAAGCCAATACAATAAAACAAAAGCAGGCATGTGCAAGATTTACATATTCACTTTACAGGAGAGAAAGCATGTACATTTACCAGGATAGATAGTAAGGTAGATAAGAATCTCCACATGAATAGGGTTACCAGATTTTCCAAATGGAAAATCCAGACCCATCCCCGCCCATCCGGGGAAATGCAGACATCTGGTAACCCTACACATGAAAAACAGAAAAGGAAGTTAGCTATAGACATTTATTTTTATTTTTTATTTTTTTGAAAATCATTTTTATTAGTGAGTCAACAAGAGAAACAAGCAGAACATAGGAGAAAAATAAGCAAACAATGGCAATCAGATGAAGAAAATACGAAGCAGCACCAAGAAAAGGATATACAACATGACACTGCAGGATTGTCTAAGAAACAAAGACAACCAGTCTCTTGCATCGGCTCCACCATTTTTGTGTTTCCCGTAAAACATGACAGCCCCCCACACCAACAACAGGAGGGAAAAAAAGCACGCCCACCATACAACAACAGCCATATCATTAAGCATACTCAGTCCAAGAACACACCACAGTCACACTCCCTCCTCCCTACCCCCTTCCCCCATCCCATTCCGAGAGACCAGAGGTAACTGCAAAAACACCCTCCATAAGGCCAGGTAGGCCAGCACCTCAGGGTTAGATGAGTGAGCATGGTAGCAAAGTTCAAATCGGGCCAATTCGATTATCTGGTTAGTCCAGTATGTCAAAGGAATAGGGCCCTCCTGGGTCCAGTAATGCAGAATTGTTCTCTTAACTGCCAGTAAAGTCAGGTACATGAAGCGCCTCTGAGGTATCGTGAAACCCTGCTCCTCCAACAGGACCTGATCCCCAAGAAGCAATGTTCTGTAGTCCCACTCGATATCACGTTGCAAGACTAGTTGAAGCTGCGCAAAGGAGGAGTTCCAGAGAAACAATTCAGGACATTCTAAAAAAGAATGCAAGAGAGTCGCAGTAGCTCCCTTACACCTATCGCACAGGGACTCCCTCCATAAGCCCATACTGGCTCCCCGATCTTTAGTGATGTAAGCCCTATGTAAGATTTTAAATTGGGTCTCCTGCCAAGCCGCAGATTTCACAAAGGCATACAAGGTATGAAAAAGTTCCAAAAAGGAGTCAGGGCTATACTGGGCAGCAAGGTCCCTATTCCACCGGTAGAACGTCCAGTGACACACTGGCAGCAGAGGACCGAACCACCCTGTACCAGACCGAAAGGGATCCCTGGGACGCCGGTACTTTGAATAGGTACTCATCCAAGGGACCACAAGTCCAATCCTCCCCAAACCGTTGGTAAATGCTCTGATAATAGTGCCATGCTTGTAAATAGGCAAAGAAATGTTGATTAGGAATGTCCCATTGTTCCCTAAATTGAGCAAACGAAGCGAAGGCCCCCTTATCCCCCTCCATCATATGAAACAAAGTAGAGGCCCCCCTAGAGGCCTAGGTGACAAACAGTGAACTGCTCAAGCCCGGAGAGAAACTAGAATTACCCAGGAGTTGCAAGAAGGGAGATGCTAACGGTGAACGTGCCTGTGTCCTATGCCACCACCTCCAGGCCAGGCAGAAAGGGTGCAGAAACCGCAATTTAGAAGGTAGCGTTCCCCCGGAACCCCTAGGCTCATGCAAGAGATTCAGAAAACTAAAGGGGGCACACCAACCGTCATCCACCCCGCAGGGGAGTATCGAGGGACCCTGGTCACCCCCTCATGAACAAAGTGCATAAGAACCGCCACATTATAGAAACATAGAAATAGACGGCAGATAAGGGCCCATGGCCCATCCAGTCTGCCCACCTTAATGTCCCTCCCCTACCTTTGCCCTGTGAATAGATCCCATGTGCCGATCCCATTTTGCCTTAAAATCAGGCACGCTGCTGGCCTCAATCACCTGTAGTGGAAGACTATTCCAGCGATCAACCACTCTTTCAGTGAAAAAGAATTTCCTGGTGTCACCTCGTAGTTTCCCGCCCCTGATTTTCAACGGATGCCCTCTTGTTGTCGTGGGACCCTTGAAAAAGAAGATATCTTCCTCCGCCTCGATGCGGCCCGTAAGATACTTGAACGTCTCGATCATGTCTCCCCTCTCTCTGCGCTCCTCGAGCGAGTATAGCTGTAATTTGTCAAGCCGTTTTTCATATGGTAGATCCTTGAGTCCCGAGACCATCCGGGTGGCCATTCTTTGCACCGACTCCAGTCTCAGCACATCCTTGCGATAATGCGGCCTCCAGAATTGCACACAGTATTCCAGGTGGGCCTCACCATGGATCTATACAATGGCATAATGACTTCCGCCTTACGACTGACGAAACCCCTTCGTATGCAGCCCATGATTTGTCTTGCCTTGGACGAAGCCTGCTCCACTTGATTGGCAGACTTCATGTCCTCACTGACGATTACCCCCAAGTCTCGTTCTGCTACCGTTTTTGCTAGGATCTCGCCATTAAGGGTATAAGACTTGCATGGATTCTGGCTGCCCAGGTGCATAACTTTGCATTTTTTGGCATTGAAGTTGAGTTGCCATGTCCTAGACCATCGCTCCAGTAGGAATAGGTCGTGCATCATGTTGTCGGGCACTGAATCTTCGTCTGTTGTGCATTTGCCCACTACATTACTCAGTTTGGCGTCATCGGCGAATAATGTTATTTTACCTCGAAGCCCTTCTGCCAAGTCTCTTATAAAGATGTTGAATAGGATTGGGCCCAAGACTGAGCCCTGTGGTACTCCACTAATCACCTCCGTCATTTCGGAGGGGGTGCCGTTCACCACCACCCTTTGGAGCCTACCTCCAAGCCAGCTCCCAACCCATTTCGTGAATGTGTTACCTAATCCTATAGAACTCATCTTGTTCAGTAACCTGCGGTGTGGTACGCTATCGAATGCTTTGCTAAAGTCCAGGTACACGATGTCCAGGGACTCCCCAATATCCAGCTTCCCCGTCACCCAGTCAAAGAAGCTGATCAGGTTGGATTGGCAGGATCTCCCCTTAGTAAATCCATGTTGTCGGGGATCCCGTAGATTCTCCTCATCCAGGATCTTATCTAATTGGTGTTTGATTAGAGTTTCCATTAGTTTGCTCACTATCGATGTTAGACTCACTGGTCTGTAGTTTGTTGTCTCCATCTTTGAGCCTTTCTTGTGGAGTGGAATGACGTTAGCCGTCCTCCAGTCCAACGGGACGCTGCCTGTACTAAGGGAGAGGTTGAAGAGCGCGGACAGTGGCTCCGCCAAGACATCACTCAGCTCCCTAAGCACCCTGGGGTGCAGGTTGTCCGGCCCCATTGCTTTGTTAACCTTGAGCTTTGACAGCTCACCGTAGACACTGCTGGGCGTAAATTCAAAGTTACTAAACAGGTCAACTGAGCCAACCCTTGTCTGTAGCTGAGGGCCGAGCCCTGGCGCTTCTCGGGTGAAGACTGAGCAGAAGTATTCATTTAATAGTTGGGCTTTTTCCGAATCCTTTTCCACATAGTCTCCGTCTGGTTTCCTAAGACGTACAATCCCGCCTGAGTTTTTTCTTCTATCACTGATATACCTGAAGAAGGATTTATCTCCCTTCTGGATGTTCTTTGCTAGAGACTCCTCCATGAGGAATTTAGCCTCCCTGACTGCTGTTTTGACGGCTTTTGATTTGGCCAGGTAGTCTGCTCTAGAGTCCTGCTTCCCTGATTGTTTGTAAGAGATGAATGCTTTTTTCTTCTCCTTGATCAGGTCTGAGATCTCCGCAGTAAACCACTGGTGGCTTATTGTTCCTTCGCCGTTTACTTACTGATTTTACATAGCGGTTTGTTGCTTCTTGTATGGTTGCTTTCAAAGTTGACCACATGTCTTCCACGTTATCGGTTTCTTCTTGGCTTTGTAGCGCCTGGTGAACGAAGTCTCCCATTTCTTTGAAATTTGTGTACTTGAATTTGAGGACTTTGGTTAGTGTAGTAGATTTAGTGAAACCTTTCCTGATATTGAACCATACCATGTTGTGGTCACTGGAGGCCAATGTGTCGCCCACCGAGACCTCTGTGACACTTTCTCCATTGGTAAGTATCAGGTCCAGTATTGCCTGATCCCTTGTCGGTTCCAACACCAGTTGCCTGAGGCTTGCTCCTTTCATAGAGTTTAATAGCCTCCTGCTGCTGCCGGAAGCAGAGGTAAGTGTAACCCAATCCACATCAGGCATGTTGAAGTCACCTAGCAATACTGTGTCCCCACGCAAGGTGATATTTTCTATATCTTCGATTATTTCCATATCCAGGTCATCCTGTTGTCTTGGGAGTCTGTAAATTACGCCAAGATACAAGCATTTGTCCTTCCCTCTGGCCAAATTAACCCAAAGGGATTCCCCAGTATACTGGACATCTGAGATTCTCGTGACCTTAATGTCATCTTTAGTATATAATGCTACACCTCCTCCCATCCTACCCTCTCTGTCCCGGCGAAGCAAGTTGTAACCCGGTATGACCATGTCCCACCCGTGGGAGTCTGTGAGCCAGGTTTCGGATATCGCCACCACATCCAGGTCGGCATTCCTTATTTCTGTTTCCAATTCCAGGATCTTGTTTCCTAAACTGTATACGCTCGAATGTCTGGAAGACCCAGGCCCCCCTCCCGCTTCGAAAGAAATAACTTGGCATAGGCAACGCGTGCTGGCCAATGACGCCATAAAAAAGCAGAGAAAAGTGAACGAAGTTTCCTAATGTCGCGTTGAAGTACCCAAAATGGAACCGTTTGTAAAGGATATAACAATTTAGGTACAAAGATCATTTTAATCAGTGTAGCCCGTCCCAACAGGGACAATGGAAGATCCCGCCAGGCAGAACAGAGGGCTTGTATTTTAGTTATAGCAGCCAAGACTTGTACATCACCCCTGGGTCCACATGCAAATAAATACCTAGATAGCGCATCGGCTTACTCACCGGAGGGATCTGCAACCCAGCATGCCAAGGCTCCCAACCTAGTCCCGCCAAGGGCAGTAATTCAAATTTTTCACAATTCACCCGAAGACCTGATATAGTGCCAAACTCAGCCACTAAACTCAATGCCACCGGTAAGTGAAGGGGTGCTTGGTCCAAAAACAGCAGAATGTCATCCGCAAACAGGGTGATACGACATTCTGCACTCCCAAGAAGGATACCGCGCAACTCTGGGCTAGAGCAAATCTTAATGGCAAGCGGTTTGAGAGCCAAAACAAATAACAAGGGAGAGAGGGGACGCGTTCCCTGGCACAACGGAAAAGAAGGCGAAAGTCCACCGTTGATAATAAGCCGAGCCTGAGGAGAGGTATAAAGAGCCTGGATCCAAGTGACAAAAGTTCCAGCCAGACCAAACTCCCTCAAGACCCAAAATAGATACTCCCAAGAAATACTATCAAAGGCCAACGATCGCCAATGTGCCACCGCTGCCCCTGTGTTCATGGAGTGCCGTCATCGCCTTAATGAGATTCATAGAAGCATACCATTGGGGAACAAATCCTACTTGGTCACCCTCAATGATCTGGAGTAAGAACCTATTCAGCCTGATTGCCATGATTGAGGCCATCAGTTTGACATCTTGATTGAGTAACGAAATCGGGCGATAAGAGCCCACTTGCGTTGGATCCTTCCCTGGCTTCGGAAGTAATGTGATATGAGCTAAATTACTACGAATACCTAAAGCAGATGTGGAAAGAAAGTTGAAATAGTGCTCCAGAGGCTGAGCCAAAAGGTCTGGCATGAGTTTATAGTATTCCGGACCAAACCCATCCGGTCCCGGAGACTTTGTAAGTTTCAACTTCTTGATCCTCTGTCGTATTTCCTCCAGAGAGATAGGATCATTCAACTGTTCCACCTGTTCCTCTGAAAGCCCCGGAACCTGAAGGTCCCGAAAAAAAAGATCCTTATCCACCTCTGTGAAGTCCCTCCGTGCATAGAGTGCGCTATAAAACTCCACAAATTGGTCTTGTATTTTAGCTTCCTGGGTGAAACATTCACCCCTAGTATTCTTTACCAATTTAATGATCTGTTTTTTCCGAAAAGGCCGTACCAGATTTGCGAGAAGTTTACCCGCTTTACCCCCCCCCCCCCCACTGATAAAGACAAAATTTCTGATAGAAAATATCCTGGCGAGCACATTGGTCCAGGATCTCATCAATCTGAAGGCAAAGAAATTTAATTTGCTAGCCATCCACCTTCAGAAGTCTAGTCCGATGCCGCCGGCGCAATGCTGCCAGTTGTTCCGAAAGAGCGAGAAGTATCTTCCCCTGCCGTTTCCTTTTAATGGCAACATATTGGATAATGTGACCCCGCATTATTGCCTTGGAAGCAGCCCAAAACACCTCCGGGTCTACATCAGGAGTATTATTGTGCAAGTCATATTCCAGCCAGCGGGTGCGTAAATATGCCTTAAAATCCTTATCAGAATATAGAGCAATATTCAAAATAAAGGTAGATCCCTCTCATGGAAAAAGTGGCAACGGGCGGGTGTCGAGTTTGCTCATCAATTGATCTCCTCCACCTCATTCATTCCTTTTGATATTTTTTGTTCTGCATATTCACTTCCATCCTCTATACATTCCCAATGGCTCATGCTTACTGGAATACTGTCTAAGGTACATATGCGCCCTGACTTTATGACCTCTATCCACACTGTTCACCACTGATCTACTCTGGCCTTAATGAAGGGTAGAGCGATATCTCTTTTTTATAGTATTCTAAGGGATCACTCTTTCACCTTTTCACCTCAATCAATGAACCAATGGGACTCGATTCTGCAGACTACGCTTTCTGATATAGATTGGGAACTTTTCTGGTCCTCCACAAACCGTCCTCTCCTATCTTCCAGAGTCTCGCAATCAATGTTCTTCGTTATGTGGAATGCAGTATGGACCCCATATCGCATGTGGAAAGCGAAGCTAAAACAAGACTCCATCTGCTGGAACTGTTTGAAAGAGTCTGGAACTCTTGATCACATGCTTTTTCATTGCACTATAGTCCACTCCTTCTGGATTCGTATTTGGGACACTATAAAATCTATTACTAAGTGTTCAGAAGAGATTTCCATGGACATTGTAATTCTTCGTTCTCAACACCCTTGTTTCACACAAACAAACTGCCCACCTAAACTCATTGATGCCATGTTTGTAACAGCTCTTATGCATATTCTGAAAAATTGGAAATCATTCTCGCTACTTGACTACACCTTTTGGTGGAACTCTCTGAGCATGTATCACAAATTTGAATCTTATGCATATGAGAAAAACATGATTTCTCGACTCTCCACAAACATGGTGCAAAATAAATCACCTTGGTCATTCTTAGATTCATATGTTCATTCTAACCAGTAGACACTTCTGCCTCTCTATCTATCTATCTCTCTCTTTTTCTTTTTCTCCCTCTTTCTTTCCCTCTCTCTTATTTCACTCTCCCTGCTTTTCTGCCTTTCATATATCTTCTATTAGCAGTTACACATACCCTAGATTCTTTTTACTAATCTGGTTGTAAGTAAATGATTGTAGATATGGACTTTTTCTATACCATTGTGTCTTATTCAGATTTTGTGTGTTTGAACTGCTTTCTGTAAATTTCTTATAATATTCATAAGAACATAAGAACATAAGACTTGCCTCTGTCGGGTCAGACCGGAGGTCCATCGTGCCCGGCAGTCCGCTCACGCGGCGGCCCCTCAGGTCCAGGACCTGATAGTGCTCCTACCCTAAAACTCACATATGCTTTTCGCTTTTGTCCTGTAGTGTAACCTTCTATCTATACCCTGTAATCCCCTTCTCTTTCAGGAAGTCATCCAGTCCCTTTTTGAAACCCAGTATTGTACTCTGTCCTATTACCTCCTTTGGAAGCGTGTTCCAGGTGTCCACCACCCTCTGAGTGAAGAAAAACTTCCTTGCATTCGTTTTGAATCTGTCCCCTCTCAGTTTTTCTGAGTGACCTCTTGTTTTTGTTGTCCCCGCTAGTCTGAAGAATCTGTCCCTATCCACCCTCTCTATGCCTTTCATGATTTTATATGTCTGTATCATGTCTCCTCTCAGTCTCCGCTTTTCCAGGGTAAAGAGCCCCAGTTTGTCCAACCTTTCGGCATATGAAAGGTTCTCCATTCCCTTTATCATCCTAGTTGCTCTCCTCTGGACCCTCTCAAGTATCGCCATGTCTTTCCTAAGGTACGGCGACCAGTACTGGACACAGTATTCCAGATGCGGTCGCACCATTGCTCGATACAATGGCAGGATGACCTCCTTCGTTCTGGTAGTGATACCTTTTTTGATAATGCCCAGCATTCTGTTCGCTTTCTTTGAGGCCGCTGCACATTGCGCCGCTGGCTTCATTGTTGTATCCACCAATACCCCCAGGTCTTTTTCTAGGGTGCCTTTCCCCATCTCCCTTCCTCCCATCGTATAGCTGTACATGGGGTTCCCTTTCCCGATGTGCAAGACCTTACATTTCTCTACATTGAAGCTCATCTGCCATCTTTTTGCCCACTCGCACAGTTTGTTCAGGTCGCTCTGTAGTTCTTTGCATTCCTCAACAGTTTTGACCCTGTTGGAGAGTTTTGTATCGTCCGCGAACTTGATAACTTCACATTTCGTGCCCGTTTCCAGATCGTTAATGAATATATTGAACAGCAGCGGTCCCAACACTGACCCCTGGGGGACACCACTCGTGACCTCTTTCCAGTCAGAGTAGTGTCCTTTTACTACTACCCTCTGTTTCCTATCCATCAGCCAATTTTGGATCCATCTGTGGACGTCCCCTTCCACCCCGTGGTTCCACAGTTTCTTCAGCAGGCGCTCGTGGGGTACCTTGTCAAAGGCTTTTTGGAAATCCAGATAAACTATGTCAATGGGGCTACCTTGGTCCAAATGTTTGCTTATCCCCTCAAAGAAATGTAGTAGATTCGTTTGGCACGATCGTCCTTTATAGAAACCGTGCTGGCTTGATCTCATCAGTTTATTTTTTTCTATATGCTCATTGATACCTTCCCTGATCAGTGATTCGACCATCTTCCCTGGAACTGAGGTCAAGCTCACCGGTCTATAGTTCCCCGGGTCGCCTCTCGATCCTTTTTTGAAGATTGGTGTAACATTTGCTATCCTCCAATCTTCCGGGATTATCCCTGATCTTAAGGATAGGTTGCAAATATGCCTGAGTAACTCCGCTATTTCGTCTCTGAGCTCCTTCAATATCCTCGGGTGGATCCCATCCGGGCCAGGAGATTTGTCGATTTTCAGTCTATCTATCTGCCTTAGAACGGCTTCGAGGCTTACCTCCATGCATGATAATATACCCTCCTGATCCTCCTTGAAGATTTTTTCTGGTTCCGGCACGCTGGATGTGTCTTCTTTTGTAAAGACCGACGCGAAGAACTTGTTTAGTCTATCAGCCACCTCTTTTTCCTCCTTCACCACTCCTTTCTTGTCTCCCTCATCCAGGGGTCCCACCTCCTCCCTTGCTGGCTGTTTCCCTTTTACATATCTGAAAAATGGTTTAAAGTTTCTTGCTTCCTTGGCTAGTCTCTCCTCGTATTCTTTCTTGGCTTTTCTGACCACTCGGTGACATTCTTTCTGATGCTCCCTGTGCTCTTTCCAGTTTTCTTCCGTTTTGTCCTTCTTCCACTTCCGAAATGATGTTTTCTTGTCTCCTATCACTGTCTTTACTTCATTGTTTATCCATGCTGGGTCTTTAGTCTGATTCTTTTTGCCTCCTTTCCTAAATCTGGGTACATATAGGTGTTGTGCCTCGCTTACTGTGTCCTTGAGTAGGGACCAGGCTTGCTCCACAGACAGAGCTTTCTTGTAGCTGTTTCTGAGTTTCTTCTTCACCATTTGTCTCATGGCATCATAGTTCCCTTTTCTGAAGTTAAACGCTGTTCCCTTTGTTCTCTTCCCCTTTGGTAATCCTACTTCCACTTGGAACAGAATCATGTTGTGGTCACTGTTTCCTAGCGGTCCCATTACTTCCACTCCCTTTGCAGGTCCTTTAAGCCCGTTGAGGATCAGGTCCAGGATCGCTGCCCCTCTCGTTGGAGTCTGTACAAGTTGTTCCATGAAACAATCCTGGACGGCTTCCAGGAACTCCGTTTCCTTCGTGCATTTTGAATTTCCAAGATGCCAGTCTATCCCGGGATAGTTGAAATCTCCTATAACTATAGTGTTGGCGTTCTTGCATTCCCTCCTCAGTTCGGCTACCATTTCTGTATCCTCTGCTTCAAATTGCCCAGGTGGACGGTAGATCAGACCCATCTTTATCTCGGATCCGTTTTTTCCTGGTATTTTAACCCACAATGACTCTAGTTGTCCATTTACCGCTGCTGTATCCACACTGGTTGAGTGAATGGTTTCTCTTATGTACAGTGCTATTCCGCCTCCCTTCTGATAATTCCTATCTTTTCGGTAGAGTTTATACCCTGGCAGTACTATGTCCCATTTGTTTTCCTCGTTCCACCATGTTTCCGTGATCCCTATGATGTCTAGGTTCTCATTTTTGGCCATGACTTCCAATTCTCCCATTTTGTTCCTTAGGCTCCTTCAATAAAAACTATTGAACTAAAAAAAAAAAAAAAAAGAATATAGAGCAGTGGGAAACCTCCAGGTCTTATCCCCCCCTGTTCCATAACTCTCAGAACCAGCACTACTGCCGAATGATCCGAAAGCGATGTTTCTTCGATGGTAACGTTATCCACCCGGGGGAAAATCGAGGAAGAGACTAAGACATAGTCAAGGTGGGAATACATAGAATGCAGATTAGAATAGAACGTGTATTCCCTGTCAAAGGGGTGGAAAGTCCGCCACGCATCCACCACCGCCAGATGGTCACACAAGAAGTTGATCCCCATACGAGTGGAATTTCGGGATAGCGGCCTGGCAGGAGAACAATCTATGGTGGGATTAGCTGTAACATTGAAATCTCCCTCCACAATTAATTGGTACGTAGGGTATTGCGCTATCAGGCCCAACAGCCCAGAGTAAAAGCTGTGACTATAAACATTCGGGGCGTAAAGATTACAAAAAAGAAGCTGAGAACCCCAGAGCTCTCCCAAAACAATTATGTAGTGACCTTCCTTGTCCTGAATGGTCTTGTGAATGCAGAGAGGGACCTGTTTATGGACCAGAATAGCCACCCCGCATTGCCTACCATTATAAGAGGAGTAGCACATGTTTCCCACCACTCCCTGCGCAGCTTCTCATGTTCAACACTGGTCAAGTGAGTTTCCTGGAGAAAAGTTATGTCAACCTGATGTTTCCAGAGCCAGGTAAGGATTTTTTTGCACTTAATAGGAGAGTGGACACCATCCACATTAAGAGTGAGCACTGTCAAGTTAACCATAGCTACTCAGCAAAAACAATCACCACTAGATGAAAAAGGAAAAACAGACTAGAGACCAAGCCCCCCAGCCAGGCTCGTTTCCAGAGAATAGCAGTGCCCTGGCAGTACCTCCAGTCTCTCTTCTGCAGAATCCAACCCCCCTACCCACTGTTGATCCAGCCACCCCACATTCATCCACAGCCACACCACAAGCATACTCCCACATACCCAGCCCTCCCCACACAGAAACCCAGGCCCGGAAAATGAGAGAGTATGATAGAAGAAGACAGTGTATAAGGGATCCAAGGTGCCCAACCAGGTGGATCCGCAATAGAAGGCAGTAGCCAGTCCATGTAAAGTGGAGGCTCAGTTGGTGAGGACCCCCCTGGCTAGGAAGATGAGTAATAGCATAAAATGGAGCAAACAGATCCCCCATACCAAGCAGGAAGTGGTAGGGAGGTGTAGAAAAGGAAAAGGAGGCAGAAAATCGGGAAAATATACCATGAGCCAGAAAAAAGTAAGAAAAACGAAGCAGCTGCACGGAGACACCGCCAGAAAGTCAGAAAAAGATCTCTCACCAGGCAAACCGCCAATCAGACTCAGACTTGGGCCTGCAGTGCAGCATGCGAGAAGCCACAAGCTCAATACGTTCTGCCAGAGGACACAAAGCTCCCCCCGCAGAATATAAATGGGTGCCCCCGGGTCAGACGGCCCCCGCATAGCCTCAGAGGGGAGAGAGCAGATAGGAGTAAAGGGACAGGAAGATCAAGGCCAACCCGACCCCGCAGACTCCCCGCACAGTGTAGGAAGGCTCAGGGGGAAGGGAAATCAAAGAAAAAGAAAGCTGGAGGAAAGAGCCCTCAGTCCAGTCCCCGCTGGGCAAAGTAGTATGCAGTCACTAGACGGTAGCATGTCCAGCAGTACACGAAGGCAATGTGTGTGTGAAGGCTCCTCAGGATTCCCAAGCTCAGCAGGTACAGATCAGTCAACCCGGCAGTCCCTCCAGAAAAGTGCGAATTTCTGCCGGGGTGGACAAATAGTGCCCGATTATTATGGTGCACTCGAAGCTTAGCGGGGTATTGCAACGCAAAACGCAGCTGACGTTGATGAAGTTGCGTGCAGTACGGGGCCATGGCTCTTATCTGCTCCGACACACGAGGAGAATAATCCTGGAACAGAAGAACTTTATGCCCCTCATAGGAGACAGTGCCCTTCGCTTTATAGCAGGTCAGGATTTGCTGCTTATCTGCAAAATTAAGAAGGCGGGCAATCACCGGACGGGGTCCCCTCTCGGCAGGTCCCAAGCCTATGCGCTCTTTCAACTAGCAGGAGGAGGCCTCCATTGTCCATGCCCAGTTCAGTAGGCAGCCACGTGGAGATCAAACGAGGCAGATCCGCTGGTAAAAGAGACTCGGCAGGCCAATAAGTTGAAGATTATTCCGACGACTCCGGTTCTCCAGATCCTCTGCCCGTTCCTCCAGCCGACGACACTTCTCCTCCAGCAATTAGGCCCCCGCTTCCAAGGCCACGATGCGATCTTCCTGTGTCGAAACCCGATCTTCCACATGTGGCCTGCCGCTTTACTGTATCTTTTATGCCATCAACAGTGGTCTGCAGCCAGGTAAGTTTGTCATCCAGGAACGCCGTCAAGTGCTTTTTTAACTCCTCAAAGGCATCGGCGGGCAGTGTGATGGTCGGGCTTAGTTGTACTCGGGCTGGGGACGGTGCCGCCGCCATTTTAGCAGGACTCGATGGGCCTCTCTGACTTTTAGCAGCCTTTGAGATTTTTGTCGGAATACCGTGGCACCCCGGCAAAAAATAAGAACTGCAGGAACCCTGCAACCTGCCCCAGCCGGCAAGAGCAAGTTTTGGCTCCGAGAGCATAAAATAAGCAGAAAATAGCAGATAATGCAGCTCCGGGGTCGGGAGAGGTGGTTAGAGATGTCTGTTCAGGCTGAGCACATCACGTGACCCCAGCTATAGACATTTAAGTATCTTTTTAAATGAGAATCAGGGTTCCATGAGGAGTTAGAGGGCAGGCGACAGGTTTTGTGCTGAGCAGACTTCACAGAGCCAGGAAAGATTTTGGGGATAGTCCCCAAAAGAAAAACAGGAATGTAGGCCTCGGGACCAGTCTGCATTGGACCTGACACCATGGGTATGTATGGGTTTGATGTCATTCTCTTCAGTATTCAGGGACTACAATGCCTAGCATTGGGGGAAGCCCGTAAAACATCGGCATCACTCCTCCTCCTCCTCCTCCTCATCGGCATGGTGCTAGGAGCATGGAACATCAGAGGTTCTGATACCTGAGAATTGTCAGTACCAAGAATCGCTTGCCTTCCTTAGTGCAGGTGCTGATATGTAAGTCGCTGGGTAGCTAGTGTGACAGGGTAGCTAGTGTGTCATTCTGGAAGAAACCCTGCAGTGCTCTAAAAATATCCCTAAACCTGCTCCCAGAAACAGGCATGTCAGGGAAACTGCCCTGCAGAATTTATCCCCAGAGAAAGGCAGCCAAAAAGTGATCCGATTATACTTACCTAATTCTAGTGTAGGGAATGCTAAAGGTAAAGTACCAGCAGGCACCAAGGAGAAACTGTCAGGACTGAAGCTTGTAAGCACTCTTCTGAAGGTAACAATATTTTTGATATAGAAATGCCAGGAGAAATGTGCACAATTGATTATGAAATGGAACCTGATAGCTCCTGTTTGCCTGAAGACATGCTTATTGAGTAAAAGTTTGGGGAAACCATATGCTTTGTTGATATGGTGAAACTGCCTCACAAGCCCTGAGGGTAGAGGAGTGAAGAATCGCTGCTTCTACTTAAATTAGGGGAACAGAAGAGTGGGAAGCACTACTTCTGACATTGTACAAAGCACAGGAATACTGTGAGGGAACCAGGCGAAGTCCCAGCTGGTTCTTGATGTGGAAAGTTTGATTTTTCTTTGTTTGAAATAAAGACTGGCAGAGCATAGTTTGCTGCAAGCACATGTTTTGATTGTGGAATTGAAGGAGTCTGGGACTGGTTTTCCTGAGTGTTGAACTAAGTTTTCTCTTTAATAAAATGCTGAATTATGTTTAGCTGCAGACCTTACTTATCTGATGTTCTAATCTGCCTGCACTGGGTGTTTTGGTTTGGGCATTTTAGCTTCTTATGATTATCTCAGCATACACGATATTGTATTCCGCCCTCCTGGACATTTAACAGAAAGACTGCAGGGCTTAGATAAGTGACCTGCTAGTGTGAGCTTAGGACCAATGATTGTTAAGAAAAGTAACACGTGAAAAGTTTTTTCTAGAATTCAGTTGTAAAGCCAGAAAAATGAATAAATATCTCTGTAACTTCTTGGTTTTGGCACTTCTGAAGCTGCTATCTTGGTGCTCGGGAGTCGCATATATGCTAAATAAACCCTGTTGCTTTCTTCAAGTCTCTGATTATTGTGTCTCGGTGACCTTTCATTTGGCGCATCCAAACAGGGACTTGAAGGTCTTTTGACCGCCAGCTACTCGATTGGTCACTTGTGTCTGGTCTGAGAACCGACCTGTCTGCCAAGCTAGCTGGTCCCTCTCCTTGGGATCGGTAGACCTCGTGGCTCTGGCCGGCTCAACTGATTAATCTAGTCCTGGGTTAAAGTGCAGGTATCTGTCTGGGGTTGGCCACCAAACTGGTAAGTGGAGGAATTGATCATTCCTCTCCTGTTTCTTTTCTGTTGCTTTAGTAAATGACTTGATCCATCATTGAAATAGCGGGGAGGGATTCTAGGAACTGTGTCTCTCTGTTTGGGAAACGAAACTGAACTACTCTATAGATCAGAAGTTAGACAATAGATGTAAGCTATTTGCATTTACAGAGCTCAGCATGATTCAAATGCATCCTAAAAAAAACCCCAAAACAAAATGGTGTAGGTTTAACATTTCAGGAGTCAGGGAATTGGTTAGAACTGGCTATATTTCTATTGTGCTGTATTTGTAAAGGAAGATGGAGGAGGAGTAATAAATATCTGTTGGATTTTTGCCTGCTAGGCTCATTAATGACTGGCGCTGCTAGGTTTCATGAAAGATTAGAGCATATAATTTGAAGTGCTTTAAGACAGGAAGTGCTTTAAGAAGGAGATGAGAGTGGTGCTTTAAGTATGTAAGAAACCAGAGTTTGAAATGAGGTGAAAGTGAATGAGTTAAAGGACGTCTGAATAGCTGGACGGTTTATGTGTTTATAGCTGCTCAGAGCAGGCAGTGGAATCAAGAATGTACGCGTATGTTGAAAGTATTTTAGAGAAAGTATGTGCATGAATTCTGACCTGATTAAAAACTGGAATCAGTAAGCAGATGTAGGTAGGATTATAAGGGGCAATGCAGTTGAGCAGCCCAATAGGGAAGAACAAATCTTTTGTGTAGGAAAAATTTTATTCAAACCGAGATACCACGCTTATAAGAAAGAAATATCCGACTAAAATTGTACGAAAGTACAGATTGCTTTTTGCACGGACCATTTATCTGCATGTATGTGTGGGTTTTTGTGTGTGCATGACATTCAAAATCCCCATCTTTTGTATTTCTATCCCAGGTTCTTTACGAGTTCTGTTTGTCCAGTATGAATTTTTATTCTCCATGTTTGTTTTATAAAGTATTTTTAGAATTGTGTAATGCCCTGAATGTCTGATTAGGTGATTAATCAACTTTTAATTACACTTGACCTAACAAAGGTGGAGGTTAAGTGCCCATCTTTTCTGTAAATTGAAATACAAGGTAAATCAAGGTTTGCGGACCTGGTTCAGGGTAATAGCCAATTTTGTTAGTGCTTTATGTAAGAGGTGAGGTGGCGTTTGTTGGCTGTAGGGGGCACTATAATGAGTTAGTGGAATGGATACATGATGCAGTATTTTGTGGATTTTTTTCTACATGTAACACCTGTTTTTTGTATGGTTCTGGGTAAACTAGTTAGAAGTACATATGAAAGTTAAGGCCACGCCCAATAGAAACGTATGGAAAAGTGGGCACATGAAAAGCTGAATATGGATGTACTCCTGGCCAGAAAAACACACTACAGATTAATATTAAGGAAAAGCATAATATTCTCTTTAGGTATTTTGCTGTTAAGCCTGACCATAGAAGAAATCAGTTATAGATATCCATAATACATAGAGGTATTATTGACTCCATCTTGTTTTCTGTCTTTCTATGTGTCTCTTCTTCTTAGGGTAAAACATACTGCAGTTTCCCGCCTTGATTTCATGGCTCTAATTAATATCAGACCTCTCAGTCTGGCATGTGGAAAATATAGGGTTTCACATTGTGTATCTTATGAATGCAATATACCGTGTTGCGTGTGGTGGGATCCCCTGAGTGATTATGTGTGTGAATGTGTATTAAACATATTTATATATTTTAAACCTAAGGAAATTATGAAAAGTACTACATCTGTAATTTGACCTCTGATCTTTAAGCAACTCTCTCTCCTCTGTGAAATTCTGAAGGGAGAGGGAGTAGGTCTCTCCTGCTTCACTTTTACCACAGGGATACGAACTCATTAGCACTGAGACGCAGGCTGACTAACAGAAAGGGTGTGTATGGATTATGTTTTGTGAGTATATTCCAATCTTTGTTTTGTATTTCTTTTTATAAATCATATAAGCTTAGTATAAGAATGTAACTGTTAGGTATAAGAATGTAATTTTAGGAATGTTTTGTGACACGCCCATATGAAGGTATAGAAGCAAGCCTTATATGGAAGCAAATATTTTTGCCAGTCAGATGATAGTGAAGGGATTGTCGCTTTTAGAGCACGCTTAGACTACCCTGCTTAGTGGATGGACCCAGAGCTGAATTTTACTTAATTTTTACAAGTCAGCTCTTTGGGGTAGGAACCTGATACAGAATAGGGATTGAGAACAATTCTTATGTGCTAGTAGACAGTTTACTTGAGTCTTTTAGATAGTGGGTCTGCCTTTTATATTTTCCTGTGGCCATATTTACACTGTTTCCAAGTATGCCTTCCTCGTGTCACCTACCTTGGCTTTCACATCTTCCAGTGTACTCGGTCCCTTCCTCACGCCCGGGTCCAGGCCATCTAGTCTCCCTATCCCTGATAACCGCAAGGCACTGCGCACCTTTCTCGGTATTGCTGGATACTGTTGGATCTGGATTCCTGATTTCTCTGCCATCGCCCGTCCACTATGCGATTCCACTAGGGGCACGGACTCAGCCCCTTTTGTCTGGACTCAACTCTAGGATCAGGCTATCCGCTGCCTGCAAAACTTCTGACTTGGGCTCCTGCCCTTAGCCTTCCAAACCTTTCCAGCTCTATGTTCATGAAGGGTCCGGTATCGCAGCCGGGGTCCTTGCCCAATTCCTTGGCTCCTGGCGTAGACCCATAGCCTATCTCTCTTGACAATTGGATCCTGTTGCTGACAGGTGGCCTCCCTGCCTTTGGGCCATTGCTGCCGTCTCAGATCTCTTACAGCACACTAACAAACTCACTTTCAGCCAGCATATTGACCTCTTTGTCCTGCACTGTGTGACCTCTCTTCTAGAACATAAAGGCTCCCTGTGGCTCACGAATGAGCGCCTCCTTAAATACCAAACCCTTCTTTGCGAAAACACTCAACTCTCTCTTGTTGTCTGTTCACTCCTTGACCCCTCCACTCTCCTTCCCGTCTCCTTCCAGCCGGTCGTGCACAACTGCCTTGACACCGTTGACTTAATTTATTCTTCCCGTCCTGGTCTCACTGACATCCCACTCCGGGACCTTGATCTCACTCTTTTCACGGATGGCAGTTAGTCTGTCACCCCTTCTGATGCCCGTATCGCTGGCTACGCAGTGGTCTCTGCCACTTCCCCTTTACTCATGGGCCCCCTGCCCTCTGGCACTTCCGCCCAAGAAGCTGAGCTGTAGCCCTCACTTCTGCCCTGCGCTCCTCTGCCTCTCAGTTTTGCAACATCTACACTGACTCCAAATATGCTTTCCTTACCTTGCATGCAGGTTTCGTTACAGCCTCTGGCCGCCTGATCCATCATGCTCCCCTCATTCTTATCCTCTTCGAGGCTGTCAAATTGCCCTCCCGTGTTGCAGTTATGCCCTGTCGAGCCCACCATCGTGTCACTGATCTTGTCTCCCGCGGCAATGCCCTTGCCGACCGCACAGCCTGAGCTGCCAGCCTCTGCCCCCTCCTTCAGCTCCTCTACACAATCATTCCTTTTCTGGACACCCTTACACCCCAGTACACTTCTCAGGTACAGACTTGGGCCCACACTCTTTTGGACCAGTCTGTCCTGAAAGGGGGGGTGATACAAATATGCGCCAATTCAAGTACCAATCCAGACCCACACACTGATACTTCAAACGCGAACACAGCAGGTACCCTCATATTCATTCCTCAACACCTGGCCCTCACAATTGTCAAAAGATGTCATGACCTGACACACTCTGGAGACCCTGCTATGAAAATGGCCCTCAAGAGACATTTCTTTATCAATCACCTTGACCAGCTAGTCCGTAATATGGTCCGACAGTGTGTTGTCGGTTCTAGAACAAATCCAATCAGACGACTGCCACCTCCTGGACACCAACCCATTGGAACACATTTGATGCAGGTCCTGTCTGTAGATTTTACCCACATGCCCACTTTCCGTTCCATCAGTCACCTCCTAGTCTTCACAGACACCCTGACTAGATGGGTCGAAGCCTTCCCTACTCGCACTGAACGTGCCAGAGATGTAACCAAACACCTCCTGCTTCGGTCTCCCTGTTTCCATAGGCAGCGACAACGGTCCTGTCTTCATTGCTGATGTCGTCCAACAAACTGCTCAGGCCCTCCAAATTGAATGGAAATTATATGCTGCTTACCACCCCCAGAGCTGAAAGGATGAACAGAACCCTTAAGACCCTTCTCACCAAACGAATTGAAGAAACTAATCTGCCCTGTTCTATCCTGTTGCCTTCCGTTCTTTTTCAGATCAGGTATACCCCGTCAAAACCCACTGGACTGTCCCCATTTCAGCTCATGTTTGGCCGGCCGCCACCCATTGTGAATCCAGACCCTGGTTCCTTTGCTACTCTGGGATTGGATATCCTCCAGAGTCGGGTCCAATACTTAGCTAAAGCCCTTTAAGTGCTCCACAAATGGGTCCTGGAAAGGGCCCCACTACTGATAGCCTCGCACGTTCATGGGTATATCCCTGGAAATACAGTATGGCTGAAACTTGGAAGTCAGATCCCCTGAAACCTAGATGGATAGGTCCTTTTACTGTCCTAATTTCTTCTCTTACAGTTGTCACGGTGTCTAGACACAAAACTTGGTTCCACTACAACACGGCTCTTCAGCTGAAGCTTTCTAAGACCTCAAAATGTTCTGAATATTTACTACTGTACTTAACAGGTGTTCTGAATATAACTCTTTACGAGTGTTTGAGTATAACTGACAGCCTGTGGTTTATTGCTGCCTCCAGCTATCTCCAGCTAGTGCTTTTAGCAAGTGTCTTGAGTATAACTGTTTGAGATTTTCTAAGTTGTGCCTGAAAGAAAAATGAGCTTCCTATGTTAGCATTGTAGGCGCCTTTTGTCTTATATATCTGATATTTGTTTTCCCCTCACTGTCTTGTTCCTTTCTTCTGTAGTTCTTTCCTATTGTACTTAATAAGTGCCCCTCAGCCCCTTTGCCTGATGTTTATTTGCATGACGGAGTTAAGTACAGACAGTGTCAAACATCAGAGGGTATTATCTGTTTCCAACCTACTAGTGATAAAGTTGAAAAGTGGACGGAAATCTGCATGGATAATGTTGAGGGTCCACTTATCAACCAGACTCTTATTGTAGATCCCACTCACCCGGTGTCTTTGTATTTTGATGCATGTGTGTTATTTGATGTTGCTCAAGGTCATGGTACTACCCCTAATAGTTTTCTGTGGCTCCCTAGATTGGCAGCGTTATTATACCAAATGTCTGTATAACCTGATGCCTTTTAAGAAATGCCCCTATGAGGAAACCTTCACTAATGGTGGAGCCTGTCCTGAGTGGGAATGTGTCTCGTGGGCCACCTACAAGAACCCTCATTAATACCCAGCCAATACCCCCTCTGCCACTCTTATAGTAGGCCCTAACCCCGGTCCCACGTGTACTGCAAGCCACTGTAATCCCATGGTTGTCCAAGTCCAGAGGCCACATAGCATTGTATATTGATGGTAAAAGCCGAGACCCGGGTACTGTTGTATATGTCCGTATTGTATCCCGCCCACGTGCTCCTGTCCATCACTCTGTGGTGTCTCCCCAATTTATGAAAATATGAAAGTAGATATTGATATTCCTGTAATCACTGGAAATCTGTTTATACAGTTTGCTTAAACCAGGGATCTCAAAGTCCCTCCTTGAGGGCCGCAATCCAGTCGGGTTTTCAGGATTTCCCCAATAAATATGCATTGAAAGCAGTTCATGTACATAGATCTCATGCATATTCATTGGGGAAATCCTGAAAACCCGACTGGATTGCGGCTTTCATGGAGGGACTTTGAGACCCCTGGCAAACTATAGGCCAGATTTTTAACATTAGCAATTGTTTTATATGGGGAGGGACTGGTATGGGAGAACAGTGGCCATGGGAGGCAAAGCAGCTGGAAATGTTAAACCTGACTTCACAGAACCTCACTTTCACGTCAAGTCCACAACCTTCACGATGGGCCTTGCGAACCTCCATTGTTGCTTCCCACTGTTTTCAGCTTATTGGATCCCTTCAACGTCCAGCTTGGACACCTCAAGTATTCATCTCTCTGGCCGTTTAACACCTCCACTGTTGCCCGGGACCCCTGGCCTGCCAATAACACCTCCAATTTGCCAGGTCAACCCCTTCAGACACTGCTTAATGGAACTTCTTATGAACGATGGCCAGCTCCTGATGGTTGATATTGGCTCTGTGATCTGTTTGCTTACTCTTGAGGACTGGTACATGTGTACTTGGCATGATCCGTTCCAGCTTCTTCCTGTTAACCTCGCTGGCCGATGGTGAACACCTGGGAGCCCCTGTATTCGACACCAGGGGTCGCCAATAGCGGTCTACTTCCACTAATTCCCTTAAAATAGGTGAATGGGGTGATGACTGGCCTGCAGAACGGATCATCACTGCTTATGGACCTGCTACTTGGGCCGAAGATGGCTGCTATGGTTATCGGACACAGAAACATCTACCTTCACAAATATTACCTCTACAGAATTCCTTCGCTCCACTAGTGCACTGCGATACTCAAGAAAACAGAAGGGAGGTGGGACTGGAACCAATGAAGGTAACTCAAGAGAGCAAGCACATCCTAAGCACAAATAAAAAGGCCAAAAACAGAAAACTATTACTGTTAGGGGATTCCATCATCAGAGGCATTAACCTTGGAACACAAGGCGAGGAGACCAAAATAGTGAAATGTCTTCCAGGATCCTTAGCTACCAGGAGTTCCAGGCAAATACAGACTATAATTAAGGAAGAAACTAAGGGTTTAAACACTGATGTTGTCATCCATCTGGGAACAAATGACCTGGCCAACAACTCTACATTTGCAGCACAGAAAGATTTTCGGGAGCTTGGTGAGGGCATGAAACCTTTTGCAAACACTTTAGCTTTTTCTGAAATACTGCCTGCATATGGAAAGGGAGAGCAAAGAGTGAAAAACACAGTGGACTTTAATAGATGGCTCAAAGCCTGATGTCATCAAGAAGGCTTCAGGTACATAGGAGGATGGGGAAATACATTGAAGGAAAAGAAGCTATATTGCACTGGTGGGCTACATCAGGAAAAAGAAACCTTGCAGAGAAATTTAGACAATATTTTTCTAGGCATTTAAACTAGAAGGTGGGGGTGGTGTATGTACGAAGGACAATTATAGAGACCACCCCCGGCAAAAGAAAAGATGTGGTAGTAGTAAAGACTGCAACATAAGCAATATCAGCAACTCATTTCTTAGTATTGCAATGGAAAGTGAAACGAAACAAAAATCCATACGAAAAAGGAGATTATCGCTGAAAAATACCTGGAAAGCGATGACCACAAATGCTCGCAGTCTAAGCAACAAAGTTCATGATCTGCAAGTCCTGATGTTAGAGGCAGACCTAGATATTGTCGCTATCACAGAGACATGGTTCAGTGAATCACATGGATGGGATGCAAACATACCGGGATATAATCTTTTTAGGAAGGACAGAGATGGTCAAAAAGGTGGAGAAGTAGCTCTCTATGTAAAGATCAATATCCAAGCGACCGAAATGCAAGGGACCTGGGGAGAGGAAGAAGCGATATGGATTGCTCTGAAAAGAGATGGAACTTCTATCTATGTGGGTGTAGACTCAATCGCAGCAAATTGATAAGGATCTGATTGTGGATATCCAAAAGTTTGGAAGGAAAGAGGAGGTTCTGCTGTTGGGAGATTTCAACCTGCTGGATGCGGACTGGAATGTTCCGTCTGCAGAATCGGAAAGAAGTAGGGAGATTGTGGATGCCTTTCAAGAGGCTCTGCTCAGACAAATGGTGACGGAACCCACAAGGGAAAAAGCGATATTGGATCTGGTCCTCACAAATGGAGAGAGTATCTCTAATGTTCGAGTGGGTGCTCACCTGGGAAGTAGCGATCATCAAACGGTTTGGTTTGATATAACGGCTAAAGTGGAGAGCGGCCGCACGATACTTAAAGTCCTAGATTTCAAATGTACGGACTTTAATGCAATGGGAGAGTACCTGAAGAAAGAGCTGTTAGGATGGGAGGACATAAGAGAAGTGGAAAGACAGTGGTCTAAGCTGAAAGGAGCGATAAAAATGGCTACGGACTTTATGTGAAGAAAATCAATAAAAACAAGAGAAAAAGGAAGCCGATATGGTTCTCCAACCTAGTGGCTGAAAAAATAAAGGCGAAAGAGTTGGTGAAATATAAAAAAAACCAAGAAGAGGAGAGCAGAAAGGACTACAGGGTGAAACTGAAAGAAGCCAAGAGAGAGATACGTCTGGCGAAAGCACAGGCGGAAGAACAAATGGCTAAAAATGTAAAAAAGGGAGACAAAATTTTTTTCAGATATATTAGTGAAAGGAGGAAGATGAAAAATGGAATTGCTAGGCTAAAAGATGCTGGGAACCAATATGTGGAAAGTGATGAGGAGAAAGCGAATGTGCTAAACAAATACGTCTGTTCTGTGTTCACAGAAGAAAATCCTGGAGAAGGACCGAGATTGTCTAGCAAGTTACATGAGAAAATGGAGTAGATTCTGCGCCGTTCACGGAGGAGGGTGTTTATGAGCAACTTGAAAAACTGAAGGTGGACAAAGCAATGGGACCAGACGGGATCCATCCCAGGATACTAAGGGAGCTCAGAGAGGTTCTGGCGAGTCCTATTAAAGACTTGTTCAACAAATCTCTGGAGATGGGAGTGATTCCTGGGGATTGGAGGAGAGCAGATGTGGTCCCTATTCATAAAAGTGGTCACAGGGATGAAGCAGGAAACTACAGGCCAGTGAGCCTCACTTCAGTTGTTGGAAAAATAATGGAAGTTTTGCTGAAAGAAAGGATAGTATACTTCCTTGAATCTAATGGGTTACAGGATCCGAGGCAACATGGCTTTACAAAAGGTAAATCGTGCCAAACGAACCTGATTGAATTTTTTGATTGGGTGACCAGAGAGCTGGATTGAGGACATATGCTAGATGTAATTTACTTGGATTTCAGCAAAGCCTTTGAACAAACTAGAAGGTCTGAAGTTAGGACCCAAAGTGGTGAACTGGGTCAGAAACTGGCTGTCGGACAGATGCCAGAGGGTGGTGGTTAATGGAAGTCGCTCGAAGGAAGGAAAGGTGAGTTGTGGAGTCCCTCAGGGATCAGTGCTGGGGCCAATCCTGTTCAATATGTTTGTGAGTGACATTGCTGAAGGGATAGAAGGAAAAGTGTGCCTTTTTGCAGATGATACCAAGATTTGTAACAGAGTAGACACCGAAGAGGAAGTGGAAAATATGAAAAAGGATCTGCAAATGTTAGAGGAATGGTCTAATGCTTGGCAACTAAAATTCAATGCAAAGAAATGCAGAGTAATGCATTTGGGGATTAATAATAGGAAGGAACCGTATATGCTGGGAGGAGAGAAGCTGATATGCGCGGATGGGGAGAGGGACCTTGGGGTGATAGTGTCCGAAGATCTAAAGGTGAAAAAACAGTGTGACAAGGCAATGGCTGCTGCCAGAAGGATGCTGGGCTGTATAAAAAGAGGCGTAGTCAATAGAAGGAAGAAAGTGTTGATGCCCCTGTACAGGTCATTGGTAAGGCCCTACTTGGAGTATTGTGTTCAATTTTGGAGACCGTATCTGATGAAGGACGTAAGAAGACTTGAGGCGGTCCAGAGGAGGGCGACGAAAATGATAGGAGGCTTGCGCCAGAAGATGTATGAGGAGAGACTGGAAGCCCTAGAGGAAAGGAGAGACAGGGGAGATATGATTCAGACGTTCAAATACTTGAAGGGTATTAACGTAGAACAAAATCTTTTTCAGAGAAAGGAAAATGGTAAAACCAGAGGACATAATTTGAGGTTGAGGGGTGGTAGATTCAGGGGCAATGTTAGGAAATTCTACTTTACGGAGAGGGTGGTGGATGCCTGGAATGCGCTCCCGAGAGAGGTGGTGGAGAGTAAAACTGTGACTGAGTTCAAAGAAGCGTGGGATGAACACAAAGGATCTAGAATCAGAAAATAAGATTAAATATTGAACTAAGGCCAGTACTGGGCAGACTTGCACAGTCTGTGTCTGTATATGGCCGTTTGGAGGAGGATGGGTTGGGGAGGGCTGCAATGGCTGGGAGGGTGTAGATGGGCTAGAGTAAGTCTTAACAGAGATTTCGGCAGTTGGAACTCAAGCACAGTACAGGGTAAAGCTTTGGATTCTTGCCCAGAAATAGCTAAGAAGAAAAAATTTAAAAATTTAAATTGAATCAGGTTGGGCAGACTGGATGGACCATTCGGGTCTATATCTGCCGTCATCTACTATGTTATTTTACTATGACCCCTATATATATGCTTAACTGCATCATTCGCTTGCAGGCTATTCTTGAACTCATTACCAATGAAACAGCTCATGCACTGGCTACTATTGGCAAGGCCAATGCTAAAATGCGCACTGCTATCTATCAGAACTGCCTAGCTCTAGACCAGTGTTCTTCAACCTTTTTACACCCGTGGACCGGCAGAAATAAAAGAATTATTTTGTGGACCGGCAAACTACTAGGACTAAAATTAAAAAAACCCATTTACGCCCCATCTCCGCGAGCTTGGTCCCCGCAAACCATCTGATCCCATCTGCACAAGCCGCAATTATGATTTTATATTGAACGTATTTTATTAAAGTATAAAAAGAAACAGTATTCTGAACAATTGTGATTTTATAAATACAAATATACAGAGCACGGACCAACAAAACCCCTGTCTCCCCTCCCCTTCACATATATCCCCTCTACTATCAAGAAAACTGAACAAACCAAGTTATTATAGAATGCTACATAGAAATATCATGCTAACAGAATACTGCAGTCCCCAGTTATATCTCTAGCAGGATATATATTTCAAATATGATATATTCTAATGACAAAATAGAAATAAAATTATTTTTTCCTACCATTTGTTGTCTCTGGTTTATGTTTTCATCTTCTTTTCACTCTTTTCCTTCCAGCATCTGCCCGTTTCATCCAATGTCTGCCCTCTCCCCCTTCCATATGTATCTGACTTCTTTCTATGCCCCTCTTCACTGTCCATCCAGCCTGTTCCTCTTCTCTCCTTTTTACATCATTCATTCCAGCTTCACTGCCTTCTTCATTTTTATCTCTCCTACACCAGATCTAGCATCTTTATTCATCTCTCATTTCTCTGCTGACATTGATGCTGAAAGGGTTTCCAGCATCAATGTCTCTCTACTTTCTCATTCCCCTCTCTCTCCCCTTTCCCTCATCTGATCTCTCCATTCCACCCTGACCCCCTTCCCCTCCTGTAATCTCCCTGCCAGCTGTTTCCTTCCTTTTTTCTTTCTCCTTTCCCTCCTTCCTTTTTTTCCTTCTCCCTTCCCTCCTCCCTCTATCCAACATTAACTCTCTTTTCTTCCCATCCCTTTCCCTCCTCCCCTCCCAGCAGCATCTCTCCTTCTAACTCTCTCCAAGTCCAGTGACAGCTCTCCCTTTATCCAGCAGCTTCTTACAGTGGCTGTCTCCACTTCCAGCAGCTCTCAGTACTTGCCTGCAGGAAGTTGCCAGTAAATCACTGCCCTGGCAAGTAGGAGAGCTGGTGGGAGGGGAGGAAATCACTGTGAAGGCTCCCCAGGATCTTGCTCGCACATGCTGACCATCTCCCTCCACCTGCACCTGTATCTGCAGCTCTCTCCATTCTACTTGTAACTTCCCCGCGGCCCTCTTCAGCAACTCGGCAGGGGCGGCGATCAAGACAGGCTGCCGACGTCGGGACCTTCACTCTCTGAGTCCCGCCTATTTTGTTTCAACTTCCTGTTTCCGAACAGGCGAGACTCAGAGAGGGAAGGCCCCGACGTTGGCAACCTGTCTTAATCGCCTGAGGCTGGAAGGAACATTAGTGAGCAGGAACCGCAGTCGGCAGGAAATTTAACTGCCGACTTGATCTCACCAGTCCTGCGCGGACCGGCAGAAATTTTCTGCGGACCGGCGGTTGAAGAACTGTGCTCTAGACTACTTGCTGGTGGCAGAAGGTGGCAAATTCAACCTCTCAAGGAAGTTGTGGATCATATCACCAAACTAGCTTATATTCCTGTCCAGACCTGGCATAGCCTCACTGCAGACTGGCTCTCTGGCACCTTTGGCTCCTGGTTGCTCTCTGACTCAGCAATGAAGACCATCTTGCTGTTTGACGCCCTGTCTTTGCTTCTTTGCTGCCTTCCCTGTGTGGTCCCAATAGCCATAAAGCTGCTCCACCAAACTGTTGATTCTGCTGTTGACCGCTCCACTCCTGCTATGGCCCTTGCCCTCTCCCAATACCGCCCAGTCCCTACAACTGATTCTGACCTTCCTCCTTCTTGAACTTTATCAGGCTTGTCTCCTTCCTCCTTCATTCGACTAGCCTGAAAGGGGGGACTGAAGGAGTCTGGGACTGGTTTTCCTGAGTGTTGAACTAAGTTTTCTCTTTAATAAATGCTGAATTATGTTTAGCTGCAGACCTAACTTATCTGATGTTCTAGCCTGCCTGCACTGGGTGTTTTAGTTTGGGCATTTTAGCTTCTTATGGTTATCTCAGCATACATAACGTGACCATTTATTTTTTTCATCAAAAGGGGACATCTATTAATTGTCAGTCCCGCCCCCAACCCCACCCTAGCCCCACCCCCAATCCCGCCCCCAATTTTTTCCATTCATTTTTCATGTACACATATCTTATTAATTCATAATGGTAACCATAAAATTTAAAAAAAACTTCAAAGCATACTATACGCAGAGAAAATGTTAATTATCATTTATATTTGGGGGTTTTCAAAGATGTCAAGGCAAATGACTTTCAAATATGCAATGTCACCTCAGTAACTAAAGAAAAATAGACAAATATAGTGCAAAATATAGACAGCAGATATAAATTCTCAAAACTGACACGTTTTGATCACTAAATTAAAAATAAAATCATTTTTCCTACCTTTGTTGTCTTGTGATTTCATGAGTCTCTGGTTGCGTTTCCTTCTGTCTGTGTATCCTTTCTTTTGTTTCTTTCTTTCTGCACTCAGGCCCAACAATTGTCCCTTTCTATTCCTTCCCATGTCCATAGTGCCCCCAGAGCCTCCTTCTCATGTCCTTGGTGCCCCCAGTACCTCTGTCCTGTGTTCTAAGTGCCCCCAGTGCCTCCGTCCTGTGTCCTTAGTACCCCCATGCTGTGTCATTAGTGCCCCCAGTGCCTCCGTCCTGTGTCCTTAGTGCCCCTTCTGTCTTTAGTGCCCCCAGTGCCTCCTTCCCATGTCTTTAGTGCCCCCAGTGCCTCCTTCCCAAGTCCTTAGTGCCCCTTCCCATGTCTTTAGTGCCCCCAGTGCCTCTTTCCTATGCCCCTCTCACTGCCTTCCATACTTTGTCCCACCCCCACCCCCCAAGCCAGCCTGCCTGTCTACCTCTCTCCCTCCCCTCCCTCCCTGGCCAAAGCTAGGCTGCCTACCTGTCTACCTCTCTCCTTCCCTCCCTCCCTGGCCAAAGCCAGCCTGCTTGCCTGCCTACCTATCTCCTTCCCTCCCTGCCGCAAAAAAAAAAAAGCTCCCCATCTTTCCCCCTGTTTGCTGCTCTTACTTCCCTGCCGTTCTAAACCCGACAGGAAGTCTTCTTTCTGACGTCGGAGAGGACGTTCTGGGCCAGCCAGGCAGCGATTGGCTGGCCCAGAATGTCCTCTCCGACGTCAGAATTGACGTCGGAAAGAAGACTTCCTGTCGGGTTTAGCAGCTGTAGCAGCTGGGCGGTAAGAGCAACAGACAGGGGGAAAGATGGGGAGGCTTTTCTTTTTTTTTTTGCGGCAGGAAGGGACAGGAAGTCCCCGAGCACAGCTTTGGGACGCTGTCCCTGAAAACGGGACATTTCAGCGTCCCGAAGCTGTCTGTGGGGACAACGGGACAGGAGGTCTGAAAACGGGACTGTCCCGTTCAAAACGGGACGTATGGTCACCTTAAGCATATACGATATTATATTCCGCCCTCCTGGACATGTAACAGAAAGACTGCAGGGCCTGCTAGTGTGAGCTTAGGACCAATGATTGTTAAGAAAAGTAATCCATGAAAAGTTTTTTTCTAGAATTCAGTTATATAGCCAGAAAAATGAATAAATATCTCTGTAATGTCCTGGTTTCGGTACTTCTGAAGCTGCCAACTTAGTGCTCAGGAGTCGCATATATGCTAAATAAACCCTGTTGCTTTCTTCAAGTCTCTGATTATTGTGTCTCAGTGACCTTTCAGAATTGCACAACTGTTGAAACCTGGTTGGGCTAACAGGCTATTTAGCTACCAGGACAAGTTTTGTGTTTTTGTTTCACCAAAGTATAAGGCATAAAAAAGAGAAATAATAATTCACACTACATACCTTTTGCTGGGAATTCTTTATTTGATGCAAACACCCCTCTTCCCTCAATTCCTCGCTCAACCGAGGCTTGGATGACCAAGGTCAGGACTTGGGCTAATCCAGTCCAGGTCTTATCTGGTCACACTAGGTCCCTGCTTCTGGTTTGACACCAGTGCTTTCTCAGGCTGTCCCTATACTGATTCCCCAGCCTTTGATATCTATATTTGATGAGAGGTACAGAGCAGTTCTCAGGGAAGAGCTAGTACTTGATCTTGCCCTTGCTGTTCCCTGAAGTTATACAAAAGGGGACATCTATTAATTGTCAGTCCCATGAGGCCTGTGTTTCAAGGGACATAGGAGTCAGTGTCGATACATGCAGCACCATTATCAACAATGGAAGGGGGGAGCCTCCCTGGAGTCTAATAGCACACTTCAAGGCATGGATATCATTCCACTAATCTAAGGCAGGCTGAGCTCATCTCTACTCATTCTTAGATGATTCTGTCTGGGACTGCTCGTGGGACACAGAGGAGGAGTCATATGATATCCCTTCAGACCCATCACCATCTCAGGTGAGAAGGAAGTATCTACCAGAGTCTCTCCTTTACTGGTTTTGTCTGAGGGTGTCTTCTGAATCTTGTGTGCATCCAGGAAAGACTCCACTAAGAGATATTACTCTTTCAAATGGAGAAGTTTTGCCATATGATGTTATACAGTATCCTTTTGTATGCCTTACACAAAAACTGCTTGAATACTTCCTGCACATTCCTGAGTATAGTTTGAAAACCCACTCTGTAAGGGTCCACCTCATTCTTGTGTAGGGGACTAGAATATCTCACCAATCTATCTCTAGTTGTTTGATTCATGAGAGGTTTGCTGTTTGTTAAGCCCTTTAGCAAACTTCCTACTGTATCATGAGATCTCATAAGAACATAAGAAACGCCTTCACCGGATCAGACCCTAGGTCCATCTAGTCCGGCGACCCGCACACGCGGAGGCCAAGCCAGGTACTACCTAATGGAGACCTTGATTATCCGTATCCCTCAATGTGTTTTGCAAGAAGGTAGGCATCCAACTTGTGCTTGAATCCCAAAATGGTAGTCTCCGTCACAACCTCCTCCGGAAGAGCATTCCAAGCGTCCATCACTCGCTGTGCGAAACAGAACTTCCTGACATTCGTCCTTGACCTGCCGCCCCTCAGTTTGAGTCCATGACCTCTTGTTCGTGTCACATTTGACAATGTGAATAGTGGTGCCTCTTGCTCTGTTTTGTCAAATCCATTTAGTATTTTAAAAGTCTCTATCATATCCCCTCGGAGTCTCCTCTTTTCGAGGGTGAACAGTCCCAGTTTTTTGAGGCACTATTTATAGCTCAAATTATCCATTCTTTTTACTAGTTTCGTGGCTCGCCTCTGTACCCTCTCCAGCAGGGTTATATCCTTCTTTAGGTATGGAGACCAGTGTTGGATACAATATTCCAAGTGTGGTCTGACCATTGCTCTGTAAAGCGGCAAAATAACGTCCACCGATCTACTCGTGATTCCCTTCTTTATCATGCCCAACATCCTGTTTGCCTTCTTTGCCGCCGTCGCACATTGAGCCAACGGCTTAAGGGTCCTGTCTATTAGTACCCCCAGGTCCCTTTCTTGTTCGCTTTTGCCCAATGTTACACCTAACATGTTTGTTTTTCCTACCAGGTGCATCACTTTGCATTTTTCTATGTTGAACTTCATCTGCCACTTTTCCACCCATGTCTCCAACTGGTTCAAATCCTTCTGGAGATTCTCGCTGTCCTTTTGTGACCCAACTGCCCGACATAGTTTTGTGTCATCTGCAAACTTGATTATATTACTTGTTGTTCCCTCTTCCAGGTCATTTATGAAGATATTAAATAAGATGGGCCCAAGAACCGAGCCCTGGGGTACGCCGCTTGTCACTTTCTCCCAGTCCGAGAAATTCCCATTTATGCATACCCTCTGCAATCTATTCTCTAACCATTTGCCTATACATCTATTCCGTGGCTTAGTAGTTTCCTCATAAGCCTTGCGTGCGGGACTTTGTCGAACACTTTCTGAAAGTCCAAGTAAATTATATCAACCGGGTCTCCGCTATCGATTTGTTTGTTCACCTCAAAAAATTGAAGTAAATTCGTCAAACATGATTTCCCCTTCCTGAAGCCGTGCTGACTTGCTCTCATCAGGTTGTGTTTTTCCAGGTGTTGCACTATGCTATCCTTGATTAGTGCTTCAACCATCTTCCCTGGAACCGATGTAAGACTCACAGGTCTATAGTTGCCCGGTTCTCCTCTCGATCCTTTTTTGAAGATTGGGATGACATTCGCTATCTTCCAGTCGTCCGGTATTTGCCCGGTTCTAATTGACGTTAGCTAGGGTTTGTAATAGTTCTCCAATTTCAATCTTAAGCTCCTTTAATACTCTCGGGTGAATTCCATCCGGTCCAGGGGATTTGTCACTTTTTAGTTTGTCAATCTGACAGTATATTTTGCCCAAATCCACATTCACTGTGGTAAGGCTTTCCTCTATGTCTCCCTCGAATACCCTCCCTGTTTCCGGTATTGTTGTGGTGTCCTCATTGGTAAAGACAGAGGCAAAGAATTAATTTAGCCTATCTGCAATCTGTTTGTCTTCTTTGATACATCCTTTTCTTCCCTGGTCGTTGAGAGGGCCTACTGCCTCTCTTGCTGGGTTTCTCCCTTTTATATATCTAAAAAAGGGCTTGAAGTTTTTGGCTTCTTGTGCTATCTTTTCCTCGTAGACCTTTTTGGCGTCTCTTACCGCCTTATGAAACTTTTTCTGGTCGACCTTGTGACAGTTCCAGGCATCTGTTGTTTTTTCACGTTTCTATTTTTTCAATGAGTTCCTCTTTTCCCTCACTGCATCCTTCACCTCTTTAGATAGCCAAGCTGGTTCTCCTTTGTTCTTGTTTCTCCTTCCTTTGGATATCTGTGGAATGTAAAGATTCTGTGCTTCGGTGATGGTGCTTTTTAGTAGGGAGAAAGAAAATCCAACGTAGTCTGCAGTAAACAACAGCAACCAGAAAACAACAAACAGACTGCAGACAATGTACAAGATGCAGGCGTTGTTTATTAGTAAATGCAGTAACATATACAACCTTATAGCCAACCAAGGGACCCGACACGGTCCGTGTTTCGGATGACACGCCTTCCTCAGGGGTCCATGGTGGTTAAGGTATAAAGCAAACTGCGTAAAAGATAAACACACGCCAATCACGATCAAATGGGGTCAAGCAAGTCTTACACAATGGGATGACATTCGCTATCTTCCAGTCGTCCGGTATTTACCCGGTTCTAATTGACATGTTAGTTAGGGTTTGTAATACTTCTCCAATTTCAATCTTAAGCTCCTTTAATACTCTCGGGTGAATTCCATCCGGTCCAGGGGATTTGTCACTTTTTAGTTTGTCAATCTGACAGTATATTTTGCCCAAATCCACATTCACTGTGGTAAGACTTTCCTTTATGTCTCCCTCGAATACCCTCCCTGTTTCTGGTATTGTTGTGGTGTCCTCATTGGTAAAGACAGAGGCAAAGAATGAATTTAGCCTATCTGCAATCTGTTTGTCTTCTTTGATACATCCTTTTCTTCCCTGGACGTTGAGAGGGCCTACTGCCTCTCTTGCTGGGTTTCTCCCTTTTATATATCTAAAAAAGGGCTTGAAGTTTTTGGCTTTTTGTGCTATATTTTCCTCGTAGACCTTTTTGGCGTCTCTTACCACCTTATGACACTTTTTCTGGTCGACCTTGTGACAGTTCCAGGCATCTGTTGTTTTTTCACGTTTCCATTTTTTCAATGAGTTCCTCTTTTCCCTCACTGCATCCTTCACCTCTTTAGATAGCCAAGCTGGTTCTCCTTTGTTCTTGTTTCTCCTTCCTTTGGATATCTGTGGAATGTGAAGATTCTGTGCTTCGGTGATGGTGCTTTTTAGTAGGGACCATGCTTGATCGACCGTTTGAATTTTGGCTCTACTTTTCTTGAGCCACTAAATTCCTGTCTGACCTGAACCAGTTATGAGTAGCTGACTCTTGGGGGTGATGTCAAGGCTCATAATGTCAGAGCCATGGCAATGGCCCACTTGAGATCAGCTTCTATAGAGGAGATTTGCAAAGCTGTGACATGGACTTTTGCCCATACATTCATATCCCCCCTATTGCCTTAAGCACAATTCCCAATATGACAGTTGGTTTGGTCAGTCTGGCAGAATTTGTTCGGTGTCTAGAATTCAATTCTACCCCTAGGCCCATTTCTTTTTTTTATTTCAGGCTGCACCTACATAATAGTAAGATTTATTTAATTAGGTTAATTGCATCTTAGGCCTTGACATTTCAGGTCCTTATTGTCCTAGGGTTGTTGTTTCAGTGAGCCTGGTAGCTACAGATTCCCAGCTATGAGAATTACTGGCCTACATGTCCTCAGAGAAATTAGGGACAGATTCTTCAAACTTTTGAATAATAAAAGAACAAGAGGGCATTCAGAAAAGTTGAAATGGGACAGATTCAAAACGAATGCTAGGAAGTTCTTCTTTACCCAACGTGTGGTGGACACCTGGAATGCGCTTCCAGAGAGCATTATAGGGCAGAGTACGGTACTGGGGTTCAAGAAAGGATTGGACAATTTCCTGCTGGAAAAGGGGATAGAGGGGTATAGATAGAGGATTAATGCACAGGTACTGGATCTGTTGGGCCACCGCGTGAGCGGACTGCTGGGCACGATGGACCTCAGGTCTGACATAGCAGAGGCATTGCTTATGTTCTTATGTTCTAAGGACAGCAGACTGAACATTTTCAAAAACCCTCCCACCTCCCCTTGGAGTTGTATTAGAACTAGTAAGCTCTCTGCTGAGCTCCGTTGATGACATTATCCAGCTGTGACAACATTTGTTCTGCTGTCCTCCGAGCACTAGATCCAGTATCACCGCTTCCCTCGTGAGAAGAAACTAAGGATTCTAACATTGATGTTGTTATCCAAGAATACCCCAGTTGCAGCACAGAAACCCCTCCTTCCTCCTGCTCCTGAAAAACTAAAACCTTTGATAAAAACTGCAGCTTTTTCTGAAGTACTGATATAAATTATACATCGTGTACTTTATGGGGAAGCACCACAGTATTTGATCCAAGCCTTGAAAAAAATATGTTCCAACTTGTAATCTATGTTCATAATCTGCAATTGTGAAATTATCACTTGAATGTGTCTGAGACATGCACTATAAAAAAAACTTGGATATCGGCTATCTCCTTAGCTGGCCCAAAACTGTGGAATGCACTGAATGGACCATTAAGATTATTTTCCAATTTTGGATCATTCAAAAAACTACCGGTACTGAAAACTTACAACCACTGCTTTGATGTATTCATCTCCTAGGACTTTTTTATTGACTGCTATTAGTTTTGTATTTAAATATTATTTTTATTTGAATATATATTTATGTGTCATTTATGTATGTTCAACTTGTAATCCGCCTAGTTGATAGACAAAATATAAATTTTTTAAATAAATAAATATGAGAAGGGAAAGATTACAAAATACTGAGAACTTCAATAAGTGGCTCAAAGCCTGAGCACATGGAAAAATAAAAGACTAATGTAATGATGGATTGCATATTATTATGGCAGGGAAACAAATCCTTGCTGAAAATAGCTAGGACAGAGCAATTAGGTGCACAGGCAGTGTTCTCATCAATCCTTTCTATCTTGCGTAAAAGACAAATGAGAGAAACTCGCATCCTGGAGCTGAATGTGTGGATGGTGGATGCTTTGGTTACTTAGACAATGGAATGATTTTCCATGACCTGCTCAGCAGAAATAGGCCCAGATTCACAAAAGATTCACTAAAGTCAATTGCTATTGGCCGATTCCTGGCTGATTTTAAAACAGCTAACAAGTTTGCATGTAAATGATTTGCATGCAAACTCCCAACTCAAAGCAGCCTCCTGTCACTGCTGTCAAGGCTTCTGCTGGCATTTTTAAATTTTATTTTTAATCGGGTATTTTGCGTGTATTACGCACGCAAAATAACTGCTCGATTTAAAAAAAAAAAACCCAAAAAGCCCCCCTCCCTCCCCCCAAAATGCTCCCCACACAAATGCAACCCCACCGAAGAAAAAGGCAGGAGGGATGCCTTTAAAAAGTTGTGAACAGGAGGGGTGCTCAGTCCCTCCTGCTCCAGGCCTCCGACAAACCAGCTTTAGGCCCTGCCCCAGTGCCTCATGATACATGGAGAGAGACCTAAGGCCCTGATTAGCCTGGAGGCATCTAAAAGTCTCTGGCCAATCAGGGACTTCCTTAGACTTCTCCCTAAGGAAGTCCCTGATTGGCTCAGGCACCCCAGGCCCCTCCCAAGGGAGGAACCCGAGGCATCTGACCCAATCAGGGCCTTAGGCCCCTCCCTATGCATCACATGATACACTGGGGTGAGGCTTAAGGCCACAGTTCGTTGGAGGAGGCCTGGAGCACCCCCTACTGCTCCCAACTTTTTAAAGGTATGGGGAGGGGGTGGGCCTGGCTGGGCCCGGCCCGGCCGATGTCAGTGGGGAGTTTGTGATGGCAGGAGGGAGTTGGCATTCCTCCTGCCATATTCATTCGCGCATATGGGGAGGGGGTGGGTGGGCGGGCAGTGGTGGGGAACTGGGCCTGATGGCAGCGTGGGGAGGGGCTTTTTGAGGGGGGTTCAAGGAGGGGGGGCACTTTTGTCACGTTAAAACCACAGGCTCGCAATGCACTTTTTGTAGAATATATAATAAAGGAATTTTACTTTTTTTATCTATTCTGCAAAAAGCGCATTGTGAGCCTGTGGTTTTAAAGATATTTTGCAGTTGTTTTATATGGGGTTGTAAGGGCAGAAGAGGGCAAGAGAGTCAGCGAGGATAGTAAGCGACAGGTCCTCATCATATTTTCCAGTAGATAGGTGAGACATTCTAGAGCATAAGGTTATTTCTCATTACTCGCATGGTCTGCAGAAGAAATCCACTTCAGGTTTTTCATTCTGCCTCTAGTGTACTTCACAGGCAAGTTTAGCGCCCTCTAGCAGTCAGTGCCCAAGCATAGAGAGACACACTCATCTGTGAAGTAGAGGCACCTGTAACAACAGGCTAAACTATTCTGCTCAAACAACCAAACGGTACTGTTAACCTCCAACAGAGGCATCAAAGGAGTTCATTCATAAGTACTCCCACAAAAGTTTATACATACTGTATATACAAACTATTGTTAACCCCAAGAAACAGATTGGATAAGCAGAAGGAGACTGAAATATGAATCTGAAACAGGCATAGAAAGGACACGGCAGGTGACTAGAATGTCTCACCTATCTACTGGAAAAGATCTTACCAGGGTAAGTACATAAGCTCCTTTTCCAGTGCAATAGGTGAGATATTCTAGACCATAGGAATGTACAAAAGCAGTCCCCCAAGAAATCTAGGGTGGGCTTGCTGCGCCGGCCCCTACGACCGAGGACCCAAATAGCAGAATCCTGTCTTGCAGCAGCATTCACTCTGTAGACCTTGGCAAATGTGTGAAAAGAAGACCACGTTGCTGCCCTGCAAATCTCAGGAGAAACATCTAGCTTCCGTCCATGAAGAAGCTACACTCCTGGCAGAAAATGCCTTAACATAAACAGAGGACAGTTGCCCCACAAGAATGTAAGTGGACTAAATGGCTCTAAGGATCCATCTAGAGATCGTAGTGCATGCCTTAGAACTATGCAGAATAAAATGAGCCATCACAACAGGTGGTGTCAGCCTAGCATTGCTAGCAGTCAGCATTTTTGGTTGGCCTAACCAATGTTAGCAAAGGCCTATGGGACATTATATCAATCTGACTCTGGAATGTTGATGTAGTTAGACCCTAAATGCTCCTGCACAGAATTCACAAACATTAAACATCTAGCCAGACTGGATTGTTTATCAAGAAGAAAGGCTCCTTGAATGGGACAAAAAAGCCAGAGATTAATTCCATATCTACAAGTGTCACACCTTCCTTATCAATTAAACTAACCATTGTTTCAAACAGTTTACCAATTATAAACAGAAAGATACTGGGAAATACAATAGTTTCTATTTTAAAATAAGACTCCAACCTATAAAAGCCTCCTCTCTGCAACACCCTCCTCTCGCTCTCTGGAACATCACCCCCTCTCCTCTCACTCTCTTTCTATTTCTTTCGATACAATTGTAATGCTGATGTATCTATAAATTTTGCTTTTCTTTTTTTTTATAATTCTTTATTCATTTTCAAATTTACAATAAGTGTAACAATATATCCAAACAAATTAACAATAAATATAACACTTAATAATCATCAATGGTACAAATAATATGCTCTTATCTCCCACCCTTCCCACCCTTTCTTATCATATAATCAATACATTATACAATATGTAACAATAAATTTACCCTCCCCTCCCCACTCACAATTGAACTTGTAAATTTAAGGGGAAAATAAATAAATAAATAAAATGCCATCTAATCGGTACAATACTTTGTAAATGGCTCCCACACATCCTGAAATTTCCTGAAAAAACCGCGCTGTATTACAATAAATCTTTCAAACATAACATAAGGAATTCCACCAGAAATTATAATTTAATCTACTCCAATTTTTCCAATTATATGTAATTTGTTGAATGGCAACCCCAGTCATCTATAATAATAAAATGGTAAGCGCGCATGCGCACTCTAAAGCCGTGTTCCCTGATCCGTTGCGATGTGGCCATAAGAGTGTGCATGCGCGCTTATACGTCACCACTCAACAGTCTCCTTTTTTCCGGCCCGGCCCACTGAGAGGGAGAGCGGCGCTGGCACCGGGGAGGGGGGGGACGCCAGTTCAGCTCGGCTGCTCCGTCTCTGCTGTCTCAACAGCCTCCAAAGCTCCTCAGCAGTCTGTCCCGTCCCCTCAAGAAGGGCTCCCGGGAAATATAATGAGATTTCTTCTAAAATGATAAGGAAAGATTTATTTTCTCAACAAGCATTGTATTATGCAAATTCAAATAAGGCGGGAAGATTGCTGGCAAATTATTTAAAAGCAAAAAAATGAAAAACAAATGTAGTGGCGATAAAAGATGAAAAAGGAAATTCTTGTACACAAATTGATTCTATTTTAAAACAATTTTTACAATTTTATAAAGATCTGTATTCTGAGCCTTATTTAGCTAAAGAAAAAGATGGATTGGAATTTTTAAATTTAATCAAGGGGCCGAAAGGTCCTGAGCATATAAAAGAAAGTTTAGAAAAGCCAATATCAATTAAGGAATTGCAAGCAGCATTGAAGTCCCTTAGAGTTGGATCTGCTCCAGGTGGAGATGGTTTTACAGTAGAGTTTTATAAATCATTCCAAATTACTCTATTACCATATTTACTAAATTTATATCAGAATCAACTAACTAATGGTTGTATTACAGGCACCATGGCGGAATCATTAACTATAGTCTTGCCAAAGCCAAATAAAGATCACACTCTGGTTTCAAATTACAGGCCTATTTCTTTAATTAATGTTGATGGAAAACTTTTAGCTAAAACTTTAGCAATACGTTTTGGGTAAAGCTCTCCCTTTTATTATTGGAATGCACCAAACTGGATTCGTTGAAGAAACAGCATTACTAACATTTTCAAATGTGACACGGACTAGAGGTCATAGCCTGAAACTGAGTGGCAGTAGGTTCAGGACAAATGTCGGGAAGTTCTGTTTCGCGCATCACGTGGTGGGTGCTTGGAATGCACTCCCTGGGGAGGTTGTGGAGGAGACTACTGTACTGGGATTCAAGCGCAAGTTGGATGCACACCTTCTTGCATATCATATTGAGGGATACGGTAATTTTGGGTCCCCAAAAAGGAGTACTTAAATGGGCCGCTGCGGGTGCGGATCGCTGGACTAGATGGACCTCGGTCTGATCCGGCGAAGGCGTTTCTTATGTTCTTATGTTACGTTGCTCAAAGACATTCTTCTAATAACACTAGGCTTGCCTTGCATATGTTAAATTTATCAAAAGCCTTAAATGATCCGGCTTGCAAAGAAGGCCTTTGATCGTGTTGAATGGACCTCCATGTATCAAGCGTTGGAATGATTTGGTATTGGTTCAGGATTTATACAAATGGTTCAAACATTGTATAGCTCCCCTGTTGCTAAATTGTATATTAATAATAATTTCTCAGATGGGTTTAGGTTGCAGAGGGGTTTAGACAAGGCTGTCCTTTATCTCCTCTGCTTTTTGATATTGTATTGGAATCCCTGTTACTAACTATTCAGCAAGCAGATGAGATTCAGGGTATTCTTCGTAGAGATCGGGAATATAAGGTCTCGGCTTACGCAGATGATATATTGCTCTATTTGAGAAATCCTGAGACAACCATTCCTTGCTTACTTGAAATGATTGAGAAATTTGGAAAATTTTCAGGTTACAAGATAAATTGGAGTAAAACAGAAATTCTTCCACTCAATGTCCATTGTACAAAAGGTTTGTTTGATTCATTTCCCTTTCTATGGAGGGAAGATGGAATAAAATATTTAGGCATTTGGATTAAAAAATACAATGGAAGAAACAATAAAAATAAATGAAAAATCGTTATTACAGAAGGTCACAGAAATGTGTGAGCAATGTAATCCTTTATTTACATCTTTCATGGTGGGGGAGAGTCCAAACTATTAAGATGATGATCTTGCCTGTGGTTTGTTATCAGATGGGTATGTTGCCGGTTTATTTTCAAGGGTCCTTTTATAAAAAATTAAATAGTAATCTCATAAAATTTATTTGGCTGGGTAAAACTCCCAGAGTAGTCTTGGTATCTTTACAAAGGCCAATTTCAGAGGGAGGGGTAAATTTTCCCAATTTTTATAGGTATCATCAAGTCTATATTTTGCGCCAGGGTATGTATTGGGTCCTCCCAGAGCTCATGGAAAAACTCCCAGATTGCTTGTGGCTTGAATGGCAACTCATGTCTCCTTTGCGCCTTTGTCATGTGCCCAGTATCAAAATGCCTAGTTACAGTAAAGTATCAGTATTAGCTGATACATGGAAAACATTGCGTTATGTAAATAATTTAACAACAATTCCAATTCACAAATCTACAAATCAATCTATATGGCTGAACTCCAAGATTCAAATTGGCGGAGAAAGGTTCGCCTGGAAGCATTGGATGATAGCAGGAATATGTTTATTAGATGATGTTATCTCTAATGGTAAAATGCTTGAATTTTCACAGTTGCAACATAATATAGCCTTAATAAATCAGAAAGTTTTAGATGGTTGCAACTGAAGCATGCCATTCAGGCGGGGTTCCCTGACTGGAAAAACCTTAATACCGTATTTTCACGCATATAACGCGCGCGTTATACACAGTTTTTACAAACCGTGCAAAACCTTGCGCGTTATACGCGTGAGCGCGTTGTACAAAATTTTTTTTACATAGTTCCCCCCCTGACGTCCGATTCACCCCCCCCGCAGGACCGCTCGCACCCCCACCCCGAAGGACCATTCGCACACACACGCACTCGCACCCCCACCCCGAAGGACCGCTCGCACGCACTCCCACCCGCACCCGCACCCCCACCCTGAAGGACCGCTCGCACTCCCACAGCCTCCCGACCCCCCCCCCCATCATGTAGAAGCTCCTACCGGTGTCCTGCTGCTTCCTCTTGGTGGTCCCGGCCCTTCTGTGAGCCCTGCGCCTGCGCTGCTTCTTCCGGCAGTCCCGCCCTTTCTCCGACGTCAAGCCCTCTTGCCCCGCTGACTCCCCGACTCCCCGACACGATTGGGGCAAGAGGGAGCTCAAGGCCTCTTTCCCCCCCGACTCCCCGACAAGATCGGGGCAAAAGGGAGCCCAAACCCTCCTGGCCACGGCGACCCCCTACCCCCACCCCAACCATGTGCCCAAGGCCCCCGCCCCCAGGAGGGACCTAAGGCTCCCGGGCCTATTCTGATTGGCCCAGGCAATCCAGTAGGCGGAGCTTTGGGACGGATGGGTCAATCCGGCCTCATTCCGTCGTTGGCTGCCTGCCCAGGCGGGTTTGGCTCCCGTCTGTCTGGCAAACTACACAAAGGTATGGGGAAGGGGGGTGGGGGTGTCGTGGGGGTCAGCCAGGGGGGTCGCGGGTAGGCTGGGGGGGGGCGGTCGGAGGTTCTTGGGGGGGGGGGTCGTTGGGGGGGGGGGGGTTTGCGTCGAGGGCAGGAGGGCCTGGGATCCCTCCTGCCCGTAATGTAGTGGGGGGGGGGGGGAGGGGGTCGCCGTGGCCAGGAGGGTTTGGGCTCCCTCCTGGCCCGAACAACTAGCGGGGGGGGTCGCCAGGGCCAGGAGGACTTGGGCTCCCTCCTGGCCTGAACAACTAGCAGGGGGGGGGTCGCCAGAGCCCCGATATTGTCGGGGAGTTGGGGAGTCAGCGGGGCAAGAGGGCTTGGGCTCCCTTTTGCTCCGATCGTGTCGGGGAATTGGGGGGGCAAGAGGGCTTGAGCTCCCTCTTGCCCCGATCGTGTCAGGGAGTCGGGGAGTCGGCGGGGCAAGAGGGCTTGACGTCAGAGAAAGGGCGGGACCGCCGGAAGAGGAAGCAGCACAGGCGCAGGGCTCACAGAAGGGCCGGGACCGCCAAGAGGAAACAGCAGGACACCGGTAGGAGCTTCTACGTGATGGGGGGGGGGGGTCGGGAGGCTGTGGGGGGTGCGAGCGGACCTTCAGGGTGGGGGTGCGGGTGCGGGTGGGAGTGCGTGCGAGCGGTCCTGCGGGGGGGTGAATCGGACGTCGGGGGGGGGCATCATGCTTTCAGGTTGGGGACAGGACTTCAAAGGGGAGAGGAGAGTCGGGGCGGGCAAAAGGAGAGTCGGGGTCTCCAGAGGAGAGTCGGGGCGGGCGAAAGGAGAGTCGGGCGGCGATGGGAGAGTCGGGCAGCATGCGCAGTATACGGATGTGCACGGTACATAAAAATTTCTTTACATAAATTACAGTTTCCCGCGCGCTATACCCGTGCGCGTTTTACACGGGTGCGCGTTATCTACGTGAAAATACGGTAATCAATATAGTATGGAGTTCTTATGCTTTCAGGCAGACTTCTTGGGTCACCAGGCCGCCCAGTGGTATAAATTGCTGACTGGATTTATTAAAAAGAAACCAAACACTGGTCTGAGAGACATTTGGAGCATTGAGATCAAGCATCAAATTACTGCGTCTCAATTGCCACGAATTTGGACTTGGAGGATGAGATGTAGTGTCAGCATCTATGAGACAAACTTGTTTTTTTCTATTACATAGAGCATTATGGACCCCTGTTCGGTTACAAAAATTGGATAGCTCTAAGTCTAATAAATGTTGGCACTGTCATCTCGAAGCAGGGACTTTAGATCATTTATTATGAATTTCTGGAAATCAATTTAGGACCAAATTAATTGTTTATTAGATAACCCAGTGGCATTATCATATGATACTGTGCTATTTGGTATGGCAATGAGAGCAAAAAGTCAGATTTCTACAAACAATAACAAATTATTACTCATAATGACTGGTGTTGCCATTCAACAAATTATGTATAATTGGAAAAACTGGAGTAGATTAAATTATAATTTTTGGTGGCATTCCTTATGTCATATATATAAAATGGAGAGATTTCTGGCAATACAGTGGGGTAGTTTCAAGAAATTTCATGATGTTTGGGAGCCATTAACAAAGTACAAATTAGATGAACGAATTAGATGAACAAAGTACTGATTAGATGAAATTTTCTTTTCCCTTAAATTTACAAGTTCAATTGTGAGGGAAGGGGGGGAATTTTATAGTTATGAATTGTATAAGTATTGATTATTTGATAGGTAAGAGGGGGAAAGGTGGGAGTTAAGTATTTATCACTGTTACTATTGATGATTATTAAATGATATTGATATTGTTAATTTGTTTGGACATTTTATCACACTTATTGTAAGTTTAAAAATGAATAAAGAATTTTAAAAAAAGTCAGATTTCTACAAATAATAACAAATTATTACTTATAACTAGCTTTATAGCCCGTTACATTAACGGGTGCTAGAATATATGTGTGTGTGTCTGTCTTTATTTTTTTCTCTCTCTGTCTCCTTAGCCGCTTTCTGCATTTCTGTCTTTCTTTGTTTTGGCTGTCCACCACCACCCCTTGTGGTGCTCCCCCTGTCCATTCTCCCTTCCTTTTACCTCCCCTGTGTCCACCACCACCCCTTCACTGCTCCCCTTATCCAGCAGCAGCCCTTCTCCCTTTCCCCCCATCCATCAGCACTTCTTCCTGCTCCCCCTGTCCAGCAGTAGGCCTCCTTTCCTTTCCCCCCGTCCATCAGCACCTCTTCTTGCTCCCCCTGTCCAGAAGTAGGCCTCCCTTCGTTTTTTGCCCCTATCCATCAGTACCTCTTCCTGCTCCCCCTGTGTAACAGTAGGCCTCCGTTCATTTTTTCCCCCCTGTCCATCAGCACCTCTTCCTGCTCCCCCTGTCCAGCAGTAGGCCTCCCTTCCTTTCCCCCCCCTATCCATCAGCACCTCTTCCTGCTCCCCCTGTGCAGCAGTAGGCCTCCCTTCCTTTTTTCCCCCTGTCCATCAGCACCTCTTCCTGCTCTCCCTGTCCAGCAGTAGGCCTCCCTTTCTTTCCCCACCCCCCACCAGAGCAGAATCTCCCCTCTGTCTATCCCCCCAACAGTCTAGCATCTCCCTCCTCTCTATCTCCCATCAATCCATCATCTTCTGTCATCCACTGCCGTTCGCCATGTGATCAATCCGCTGCCGACAGGAGGGGTCCAGCTCCGGCGCGTCGCTCGCACACAGCAGCGGGAGCAGCACCACCAGCAGCAGCGCCGCCTTCGGGAGCCCTTCTTGAGGGGACGGGACAGACTGCTGAGGAGCTTTGGAGGCTGTTGAGACGGCAGAGACGGAGCAGCCAAGCTGAACTGGCGTCCCCCCCCCCCTCCGGTGCCAGCGCCGCTCTCCCTCTCAGCGGGCCGGGCCGGAAAAAAAGGAGACTGTTGTATGGTGACGTATAAGCGCGCATGCACACTCTTGTGGCCACATCGCAACGGATCAGGGAACACGGCTTTAGAGTGCGCATGCGCGCTTACCATTTTATTATTATAGATTAACTAATAACTTTCTTTAACAGAAGAACATAAGCAGTGCCTCTGCTGGGTCAGACCACAGGTCCATCCCGCCCAGCAGTCCGCTCCCGCGGCGGCCCAACAGGTCATGACCTGTCTGAATCACCCCTTGGTTTCTCATCGAAGTCCTATCTTCCCATCAAATTCCTGACCCTTTGTCCCCGCACCCCTTTCAGTACCCTACGATCCCTTTGTCCCTCAGGAATCCGTCCAATCCCTGTTTGAATCCCTCCGGGAGCGCATTCCATGTGTCCACGACCCTTTGGGTGAAGAAAAACTTCCTTGCATTTGTCTTGAACCTATCCCCCTTCAGTTTCTCCGAGTGCCCCCTCGTACCTGTTGTCCCTCTCAGTCTGAAGAACCTGTCCCTATCCACCCTCTCAATGCCTCTCAGGATTTTGAAGGTCTCTATCATATCTCTCCTGAGCCTCCTCTTTTCCAGAGAGAAGAGACCCAGCCTATCCAGCCTCTCGGCGTATGGGCAGTTTTCCAGCCCTCTTACCAGCTTCGTTGCTCTCCTTTGGACTCTCTCAAGTACCGCCATGTCCTTCTTGATTTGCGGCGACCAATACTGAACGCAGTATTCCAGATGCGGGCGCACCATCGCCCGATATAGTGGCATGATGACTTCCCGCGTCCTGGTTGTGATACCCTTCTTTATGATGCCCAGCATCCTGTTGGCTTTTTTCGACGCTGCTGCGCACTGTGCAGATGGCTTCAATGATGCATCTACTAGCACACCCAAGTCTCTCTCAAGTCTGTTGTCTCCCAGCAGTGCCCCCCCCATTTTGTAGTTGAACAACGGGTTCTTATTTCCTATATGCATGACCTTGCATTTCTCAACGTTAAAGCGCATTTGCCATTTGTTTGCCCAGTCTTCCAGCTTGTCCAGGTCCCTTTGCAGGTCCTCACACTCCTCCCTGGTCCTAACTCTGCCGCAGAGTTTGGTATCGTCCGCAAATTTTATAACCTCGCATTTTGCCTCCATTTCCAGGTCATTGATAAATATGTTGAAGAGTAGCGACCCCAGCACCGATCCCTGCGGCACACCGCTCGTGACTCCCCTCCAGTCAGAATATTGGCCCTTTACTCCGACCCTCTGCAGTCTACCTGACAGCCAGTGCTTGATCCATCTGTGTACATCCCCGCCCACCCCGTGGTTCCACAGCTTCTTAAGCAGCCTTTCATGTGGCACCTTGTCAAAAGCCTTTTGAAAATCGAGGTAAATGATGTCTATGGGTTCCCCTTTGTCCACCTGACTGCTTATTCCCTCAAAGAAGTACAGTAGGTTCGTAAGGCATGACCTTCCCTTACAGAATCCGTGCTGGCTTGTTCGCAGTAAGTCATTTTTCTCAATGTGTTCGCAAATGTTGTCCTTGATCATTGCTTCCACCATCTTCCCTATAACTGAAGTCAGGCTCACCAGCCTGTAGTTCCCGGGGTCACCCCTCGATCCCTTCTTAAAGATAGGTGTGACATTCGCCAGTTTCCAGTCCTCTGGCACCTCTCCTGTTCTCAGGGATAGGTTGCAAACATGCTGGATTGTGCCCGCTATTTCCTGTCTTAGTTCCTTTAGAACCCTTGGGTGGATCCCGTCCAGTCCCGGCGATTTGCCGCTTTTTAGCCTGTCTATCTGTTTGAGGACATCCTCCTGACTTACCTCTATATGCTCCAGTTTTTCGGCCTGTTCCCCACTCATGAGCTCCTCTGAGTCCGGTATATTGGATGTGTCTTCGCACGTGAAGACCGACAAGAAGAACGTGTTCAACCTCTCAGCTACCTCTTTGTCCTCCTTAATCACTCCTTTCCTATCCCCTTAGTCAACTTTTCATATCATGAAGTAAATTAAATTCTAATTCATAGATGTTTCTTGTGATGAAAGGAAATCCTTAAGTTTTTCTGGATCACTAAACTGATGGTATTTTCCTTTGTATGTAATTTTCATTAGTGCAGGATAATATAAACCATATTGAGCTCCTATTTCTTTCAAAGGTTGTCTAAGTTGTAAAAAAATTTTCCTAACCTGAACAGTCTCTTTTGCAAAGTCTGGAAGAAAGATCAATTTGGAATCTTTGTATGTTATATTTTTAATCTCTTTTGCAGCTTTTAAAATATCCAGTACTTGATGGAATCAAAAAAGTCTTAATATTACAGTTCTAGGTTTTTCATAATGTTGAGGATATTTTCTTTCCAATTCTATGTGCTCTTTCTATTTCTAAATTACCTTTTATTTTTATTGGAAGAATTTTTGGTATTAGATTCTCCAAAAATGAGATCATATTCAATAATTCTAATGTTCTGATTTCTAGATCTGTTTTCCATATCTATTACTTTCTTATTCAATTCCAGATATTCCAGATATTATGATCTTCTTTTGTAAGTTAGTTGTATGTGCTCAATTTTCCCAACTTTGTCTTCCAATTTGTCCATTCTATTATTTAAAATATCAAACTTACTGTTCATGAGATTCACTTCTTTTTTAATTAATATTTCTTAATTCTTCCATTACCTCAATAATGTCCAGAGCATCCACAGGTAATGGAACTCCACTGGCAGTTTGTGAATCTTCCTTTAATCTCTTAGCCTTCCCAGTTGATTTAGCAGGAGTTTCTTGTAGTTTTAATATTGTTGATGCCATTCTTTCAAATTCTTTCAGCTTTTAAAATGAATCTGGAGAATATTTATTACTTTAAAACTAATAAAGTATGCCCATAGGAGGAAGCTCAGGAGATAGCCTGCCATCTGCTAAGCCTTCAAGTTCCGGAATCCCAAATTTTGCTTTTGTGTAATATTAAACCTATTTCTGCATAAAGAATATATATACATTCTTTATGCAAGCACTCTTAGCTGTCTTTGTCATTAATTGTACTGCCTACTGAATCTTCAATGAGGGTATTGAACCCGGGACCTGGCAGATTGTAAGGCCACTTCATTACCCCTCCAAAACCTTACATTTTGGGGGCTAAACCTTAGAAGGTGGTCAGAAAGCGAAACTCTTGAGAGACTTGCCAATAATGCAGGAGCCCCCCTGCGCATGTCCAAGTTCTGTGGCAGACGATCCTGAGATTGGAACTCGTCAGCTGAACACACCTCAAGATGGATATGGAAAGCTGAAGCCACCTTTGGCAAAAAGGGAAGGAACTCGGAGCGAAGGGTGTCAACACAACAACGCCATTAGGAAACTACAGTCCCAAGAGAGAGTGACCAGAAAATAACATTCTGGATTGTTAAATCCCGGAAAGAAACATCTCTCAGCAGGTCAAAAGAAGCCCTGGCAAAGCCAGACAGTACCACATTAAGATCCCAGAATGGAAATGGATTCTTAACGGGCGGTCAGACCCGAAGATATTTTTGCAAAATCCAGCAACAGCCGGATGTAACTCCAAAGAGAACTGCCAATCCTGGGATCTAGAACCAGAGAGATCAGTCACCGGGATCCACAAAGATGCCCACTTTAGTTGAATAAGGGTCCACCTGTTCTTGGGCACTCCAGCACTCTAAAAGTCTTCTACCCCTTAGCGTAAGCTGACACCAAGGATGAATTGGTAGACCTAAGAAGCTTTAGCTATGACAAGCTTTGAATAGCCTTAATGTCTCTTTTTTTTTTTAAGCAGCTAAGCCGGAAAAGCAAAATGACTCGGATCCTTTTAATTTTTGTAAACCGTGTCGAGTTCTATATTTATAGAAAAGATGCGGTAAGCTTAAGGTTTAGAAAGACACTCTGGCGCAGACTGTATGCCACCCACAGCCACATCAGAGCTGCACATCCTGGCTTTTCATGGAAATCGGGCACTACCAGAATGACGCGGCCGAGTTGCAATCCTCTGAAGGACCCAGCTGAACAGTGGCCAAGGCAGAAAAAACAGACAGAAGAACCTCCAGAGGCCACAGTTGCTCAAGAGCATCAAGCCTCTTGCTTCCAAGCCGAATCTGTGACTGAAAAATCATGGAACTATCTTGTTTTGTGCTGCAGCCACAAGGTCAAGGCGGGGCTGCCCCCAGTGCCTCACGAGCACCCAAAATGCCTACTGTGCAAGGAACCACTTGCCCAGAACTCTAGACTGACAGCTGAGGAAGTCTGCTGGAACGTTGGCCACCGTGACCACGTGCGCTACCGTCAGTGCCAGGAGAAGAATTTATGCCTATAGGAAAAGAAGTCAAGCCTCCTGAGCCAAGAGAGAGTTCCTGGGTCTTCTCCGACAATGAACAGTGACCACTGCCATCAATGATCGACCACTTCTGTGGTGACGGAGTCCAACAGTCCTGAAAAAGACAACAATCGTAGTGAGTCTTTCCAGCTATGAAGACTGGCATCCGTGGTTACTACAATCCAGGAGGCAAGGCTTAATGGAACGCTCTGGCAGAGTGATTGAGGACGAAGCCACCAGGTCATACACACTCTGCCTCTAGAGTCCACCACAGACTCAGCTCTCGGTGGGGGACCTAGTGAGAGAGGAAGGCATTCTGAATAGGACGCATGTGTGCAGTCATCCAGGGAACTACATCCAGCTTGGTGATCCTGGAACCCACAATCTGTAGGATGTCCCATGCTGAAGGGGCCACCATCTTCAATATCTCCGAAATCTGTAGAGCTACTATTTTTGAGCCTCGGGCAGGTAAACATGACCCGCTGCCATATCAACTATTCCAGCGATGGTGTGGGTGGTTTTTTTGTAAGTTGACAATTCAGCCCAGGCATTCCAATACACGGAGCACTGTCGCAACTACAGTGCGCCCCTTTTTCTGGGGGCACTCTGAGCCACCAGGCAGCCAGATAAGGGTAAGCCTGCAACTCGACCCATCTCAGAGGAGCCGCTACTACCACCATCACTGTGGTGAAGGTCTGGGATGTGGTCGTTAACCCATAGGACAGGGCCGAAAACTGACAAAGCTGTGCCACTACATGGAACTGCAGAAAAATGGGAATTTGCAAATTCACCTCTATAAGATCCAGGAAGGCCAGAAATTCCCCTGGAGCTATACCTGGAAGGACCCACCACAGAGTTTCCATCCAGAACCGAGGAAGCTTAAGAGCCGGATGGAAGTGCTGCAAAATCAGAATCAGTTTGCAAACTTTTGATCCTGTCTTAAGAATGAAAAGTTTAAGTTTAAGTTTTATTAGGATTTTATATACCACCTATCAAGGTTATCTAAGCGGATTTACAATCAGGTACTCAAGCATATCTGAGTAAACCCGAAGATTAGCTTGGCACCAGCCTCACTGCTTGAATATCCATCAAGTGTGGAACAGCAGCCTGGAGAGAGAGCTCACTTTGAATTTATGATATTGCGATATACATCAAAATTTTAATAAAACTTGAAACTTGGTAGTGGAATTTTTTCAGTTGGGGTGCAAGCTGGTTTTCCCAGCCTCTGTCAGACTAGTTCATGTCTTCTCCAGTCGGGCCCAGATTTACAATTGAAAACAGGGTCTTAGTTATTAACTACAATAAACACATGAACATTACAAACTAATACATAGGGGAAGTGGGGAGAACTACAATATAAGCATAGTAAAGAAAACATGAAAGGTAAGTACAAAGGGAGGGTAAAAATTATAAAAGTATTATAAAAATTAAAAAGAAAATTAAGAGTTGGTTTTTTAAAAAAAATTTGCAGAACCTAAGACAGAGGAAACGTGAGTTTCTGCAGTGAACGAGGTCATAAGAGAATCCGACGATTAAGACCCACTGAACTTTAATAATTTGCAGCCAAACAGGCCAAAACTATAAAAATCAATCCTCCTATCCGCAGAAGGGCCCCTGGCTCCCTGGCATCATTGGGTTGTAAAGGCAGGGCAGGCAGGAAGGGCGACGGTAGACAGAGTGTGCCTGTAGCCTAGAACCCTGAGAAAATCTCTGCGAATAGTATGAAGAATCTTGCCTGTAGTTACAAAAATATCGTCAGGAGCCACGCAAGTGAGGATGCCCAGCCGCTTGGGCCAGGTCTTCAGGTGATGGTCCTTTACTGAATGCATGAGGTCAACGAGATCCTTGTCCACACAACTGCCCCTGAAAAGGTAGCCACACCAGAGTTGCCTCAGAGGTGGAATCACCAGCCCACTGCCAAACCCAGAGCATTCGGTGGGCCGAAATAGAATCTGCTGACACCTTTGCCAGCACCTTCAGAAGGTCATTGAAGCCATCTGCCATGTAGTCCATCCCAGCCCACAAAGGCTGAGAAATAGGCGTTCGTAGAAGAGCTAGACAAGCGCATGCTACAAAGGACATAGGCACCACAGCTCCAATGGCCAAATTAGCTTGGTTCAAAACTTTCCGGAGAACAACATCCACCCGCCAGTTTTGTGTAGCTTTCAACACAACTGTCCCGTCACCTGGGAAAGAGTTGCACCGGGTTAGCTGAGCCATCAGGGTATCTCCCCTGGGCTGCCACAAAGCTGAGGACACTCCTGCATCTGAGGATATAAGCTGAACATAGCCCGAGTTTTCCATAAAGGACCCTCCTGAGAGTCAAAGTGCTCTGGAACCATGAACTCATATCCGGATGCCAGGAAAAGTCACAGATTACGAACAAATGCTACAGAGCCAAGGAGAAAAGTTAAAGAAATGAAAGGAGTGGGTTGGGCAGCCATTCTCACTTTGGTAAAGAAGCAGCAATGAGATCTGGCAGCACCACAAAATTAAACAAGTGCCTGACAGTCAGATCTTCTCTAGAATCTGGAGCCTCCAAGGGATCCACAGATCCAGCACTCAAGTCCAGATTCCCAAATCCAGGAAGTGCAGCACTGGCCAAAAAAGGATCAAGAAGGTCTGGAGCAGCTGCTGGGCCTCCTGAAACAGTCTGGGAAGGAGGAACAGATGGCGCAGAGACCCCTGAGGCCACTCAGCTGCTGAGATGCGTTGCAGGGGGAATAGAAAAGCACCCAGCAGCCGGACCCCTGGAGTAAAATATTGGCCAGCAAAGTCTCATAAATTCCAAGAAGGTATCTGGACCCTGGGGCAGAGAGGCACCCTTAGATGACTTATACTTGTGCTTCTTAGGCTGCAGAGAAAGCTGCAGAACCAAGCCCCTAAAATGTGGCCACATCAATGGTCTAGCTGAGTGTGTAATCACCTCAGGAGAAGGCTGTACCAGTAGTTACTGCCCCCCTGACCACGCCACATGGTACGTGGCGTAAAATGCTCTAAATGCGGCAAATTTTGCCCAAATTTAGTATGAATCCACACAAGGGGACCCTAAGGACTCCATTCCAGCAGTTTTCCTGGCAAAATTTTGAATTTTAAAGAAGCAGGGAAAAGTTGGAAAAAAAAGATCATTCAAAATGGCCAATGGGCCCGAATTTGCTCCAAAAACACACCAAAAATGATATTTCTCAAACTTTAAAAATTACATAAATAATAAATTTCAGGTGGGTGAACATAGAGAAACACTAGGAAATCCTCAAAACCCCTTGAAATTAATTTTTAAGAGATAGATTTTTGAGCCTGTCAACTCCACTTTGTACTCATGATTACCAGACACATAAAGCTTGCAGCTGCTCCCAGCCCTTTCAATGGCTAGTTTAGAATTCATTGTCACCCTGCTAGAAATTCATCTTTCAAGCTGATCTTCGGGCTGCTAGTCAAACTCCTCTGTTTGACTATGCCTCCAGACCTGTGGTACGAGGCTATTTGCAAGCAACATCAAGAGAGAAGTTGAGAGGCTTTTAAACTAGGAAGACGGGGAAAGCTGACAGTCGACCGAGAGAGAGAGTCGATGGTTCAGGAACCGGTATACCCGGAGGATACTGTACAGGAAGATAGAGGGGAAGACTCACTGGATCGCAAGCAAAACAGACCAACAAGGACACAAGAAGGTAGAACATGCAAGAAGGGAACAGACTGCAAACTCAAGTGTATGTACACGAACGCAAGGAGCCTTAGAAATAAGATGGTTGAATTAGAAGCTGTGGCACAAAAGGATAACATTGACATCATCGGCATCACGGAAACATGGTCGATTGAGGACACGGTGCTACCGGGATATATAAACTATACCGCAAAGACAGAGTGACTCAAAAAGGAAGAGGCATTGCCATATACGTCAAAGAGGGAATTGAATCTACTGAAGAGAACATGCCACATCAGATGGAGTCTCTATGGGTCAAAATTCCAAGAACAAATGGACTGGAAACTAGGATCGACATCTACTACCGACCCCCAGGGCAGTCTGAGGAAATTGATGGGGAAATGACAGATGAGATTAAATGCAACTGCAAGAGAGGCAATGTAGTTATCATGGGCGACTTCAACTATCCGGGGATAGACTGGAACCTAGGCACCTCAGGCTGCACTAGAGAGACCAAGTTCCTGGAAACTGTAGGTGATTGCTTCCTGGAACAACTTGTCAAGGATAATACAAGAGGAAACTCGATTCTGGACTTAATTCTAAATGGACTGCGAGGACCGGCACAAGATGTAGAAGTAGAAGGAATGTTGGGAAACAGCGATCACAATATGATCCACTTCAACTTGGATGCAGGGCAAAACATTGGTCCAGCATGATAGCCAAGGCACTGAACTTCTGAAAAGAGAATTACGAAGGAATGAGACGCATAGTGGGGAAGAAGATTAAGAAGAGCATGAACAATGTAAAAATGCTAGAACAAGCTTGGTCCCTTTTTAAGGATACGGTCACCAAGGCGCAAGATCTATATATACCGTGTATCAACAAGGGATCCAAGAAGAAAAAGAACAAAGAACCGGCGTGGCTCACTGTAGAGGTAAAGGAAGCAATCGGAGACAAAAAAAACTTCATTTAAGTAATGGAAAAGGTCAAAAACTGATGAAAACTGGAATAAGCACAAACATCATCAGTGCAGGTGCCAGAAGGCAGTAAAAGGGGCCAAAAGAGACTATGAGGAGAAAATAGCCAAGGAGGCAAAAAACTTCAAGCCGTTCTTTTGATATATTAAGAGGAAACGACCTGCGAAGGAAGCCGTGGGACTGTTGGATGACCAAGAAATAAAGGGAGCGCTAAAGGAGAATAAAGCAATCACCGACAAACCGAACACATTTTTTGCATCTGTATTTACTGATACACCCATCAGGCTATATGCTGGAAACAAAAATGGGAAACTGACAGGGTTAATGGTCAGTCTAGAAGAGGCAGTCTAGAATAGGCTTAAGAGCGATAAATCCCCGAGACCGAACGGAATCCATCCGAGGGTCATCAAGGAGCTGAAAGGGACTATAGCTGAAGTGCTTCAGCTAATAGCCAATCTGTTGATCAACTCGGGAAAGATTCCGGAGGACTGGAAGGTGGCGAATGTTACGCTGATCTTCATAAAAAGGTTCAAGGGGAGATCCGGGAAACTACAGACCAGTGAGTCTGACCTCGGTACCGGGAAAGATGGTAGAGGCACTGATAAAGGACCGCATCATCAGCCAGCACGGTTTCAGCAAAGGTAGATCTTGTTTGATAAATTTGCTGCACTTCTTCGAGGGAGTAAACAGGCAGATAGACAAGGGCGACCTGGTCGACATTGTATATCTGGATTTTCAGAAGGTGTTTGACAAGGTTTCGCATGAACGACTACTTCAGAAAATTGCGAGCCATGGAATAGAGGGTGAAATACTCACGTGGATTAAAAACTGGCTAGAGCGTAGGAAACAGAGAGTGGGGGTAAATGGACAATACTCGGACTGGAATAGTGTCACCAATGGGGTGCCGCAGTGCTCGGTGCTTGGACCCATGCTCTTCAACATCTTTATGATATAAATGATCTGGACATAGGTATGACGAGTGAGGTGATTAAATTTGCGGACGATATGAAGTTGTTCAGAGTAGTGAAGACACAGGGGGATTGAAAAGATCTGCAACGTGGCATAATCAGGCTCAAGGAATGGGCATTGACATGGCAGATGAGGTTCAACATGGATAAGTGTAAAGTGATGCATGTCGGTAACAAAAATCTCATGCACGAATACAGGATGTCTGGGGTGGTACTTGGAGAGATCTCCCAGGAAAGGGACTTGGGAGTTCTGATCGACAAGTCAATGAAGCTGTCTGCGCAATATGCAGTGGCGGCGAAAAGGGCGAACAGAATGCTAGGAATTATAAAGAAGGGGATCATGAACAGATCGTAGAAGGTTATCATGTCGCTGTGCACCTGGAGTACTGCCCTCACCTGGAGTACTGCGTCCAGCACTGATCGCTGTACATGAAGAAGGACAAAGGGTCCAGAGAAGAGTGACAAAGATGGTTACGGGCTGGAGGAGTTGCCGTACAGCGAAAGATTAGAGAAACTCGGCCTTTTCTCCCTCGAACAGAGTAGATTGAGAAGGGACATGATTGAAACATTCAAGGAACTGGGGGGCGCTGTTGAGCCAGAGAGCAAGATGACCGCATAAACTCCTCTCTCGATTCTAAATCATCGATATAGAGCAAGTTTTCAATTTCATCTTTTGATAGCTATTTCTAACTCTATCGACAACTAAGATGTCAACGAACAAATCTGCTAAATCTGAGACCCAATCGACACAATCTACGGGGTCTAAAAGATCTAAACACGATCCTACTTCTCTGGAGAAGCCATCAACCAGTAAGTCAGTGCATGATTCTTCTGATGTAGTTCTAGATGAGATCCGCGCTTTAATCTCATAACTAAACAATATGATATCACTTGTGAACTGAAGAGTGAAATAAACTCACTCACTGCTTCATTTGCAGCCTGTAAAACACGTGTTGATTCATTAGAGAATCGAGCAGACATGGCGGCGCTCTCCTTTGCACAGTTTGAGGAACAAGCACAACAGCGCTTTTAAAAGTTAGATCAAGAACTTGAGGATCTGTGCAATCGTAATCGTCGGAACAATATTAGAATTATTGGTCTAATTTAAAATGCTGAAGGCCCGGACTTAAACAAATTTCTTACCGACTCACTGCCGAAATTGCTCAATTTAACATCTGATCTTCCATTGCAATTCGAGCGTGCTCACAGGACGCCATCTTCTTTGAAACCTGGATTCACAAAACCGAGACCAATCATGGTAAAATTGTTGCGGTACCCACAAACCCTGCAAATTTTGAATGCTGCCAAATTTTGAATGGCTGCAAAGGAACTGAAATTCGCTGACAGAAAATTTCTTATTGTTCCCAACTTGGCTAAGACAAACGCACGGAAGAGAAAATCATTCTTAGATCTGAGAACGAGACTGAAATCTATGGGGGCGAGATATGGCTTGCAGTATCCAGCCAGGATGGTTGTGACCATCAATAACTCAACGAGGCATTTTGACTCTCCGGAACAACTCCAAGTATTCCTAGATAATCTTCAATCGCAGGGTATGTCATCTTCCTAAGAGACTTCTGCTGTTCTATTGTTCTGTGAATGCCGTTTCACCAGAGACACTTGAAACCTGGGCTCCAACAGATCTCCTTACTCTAATGCTTCCCTGACCAACTTTTGATATCATTATTTAGACTCAGCCTTTGGATATATTAGACTTTTCTTGGATTACTTTGATGACTGCGACATTTCTGGACTCTGTACTTTATATCGATATCTGTGACTTTGTGACTATACTATTGTTTTAGAACCTAACTTTGCATGCATATTTGCATTGCCCCAGGATTGAGACTTTGTGCATTGTCTGATTACTCTAATAGTTCCTCAAGATACTGAGAGATTGAACAACAATAAAATAAAAAAAAAATGAACAACAAAAAAATAAACAAAACAAAAAAACCCAAACATATAAATCATTTAAAAAAACAAACAAACCATAAAAAATACAATCGATTATAAAAATCAAAGCCTGAATATTATAGAACACTGGTTAAGTTTTTCAGACTGACCTCATACTGCTTACCATATGTTTAACAATAGACCCTTTGCAGGGTCATTCATGGTACATATATCAGCTTTATCAACACAACATTACAGTCTATAGTTTGATATTAGATTATGTCTTTTATAATGCTGTTAGCATGTCACTTTGTAACCTCATAATACAAAATTTCGTTTGACAACTGTTGTTTTCTCTTAAATCTTTGTCATCAATAGGTCTAGTATACCTATCAAAGTTGGTTAAAATGTGTTCTTATACGTCTTTGCAACAATGCCAGATTGAGCTAATTTCTTTTAATTTTTTATTTATTTCGTGTCCTACATCGATGTTATCATACCTCACTCTAGTATTTTCTCTGCTTAGTAGGTCCTAATGCAGAATGAGTTCATTCCCTTGCTTCAATCATACATACTATGCTTATTGTTGTGATTCTAGTTTGATTACATTGCTCGTTTTTGATCCAATAGCTAGAATGAATATTTTAGAACTGTGCCAAAACATGTTTACTTGCTCTTTTTTTAATAATGTTCTTTGTTGAGAGAGAATTGTGCACCTCTGTCTTTTCTGGTTAATGGCACCAATCTTTTTTCTTGGCTGGACTGTTTTAGTCCTTGATGCTTTCCGTTCTGGTTTGACTTATGCTATAGAGGCTATTTCCTTTTTAGTTCTTTCTTTTTGGATATCTTGCCTTTCTTTCTATATCACACATTATCTGACAACTCTTCTTTCCTGATATTGCCTTCTACAGCAATATACCAGGTATATGTCTACACTTAAGCAATCTCCAGTCACTGTTGTCTCCTGGAATGTCAATTCTATATAATAAAACCCTACCTCGTGCATGCGCACTCCTATCTGCGTGCTTCCATGATCCATAGGTCTGTGGCCGCAGGAGTGCACATGCGCGAGTCCCCAGCCTTACTTCCCAGCACCTACCACTCGCCGGCAGGACTGGACGCCAGCGCTGGACTCCCTGCTCTCCATGTCGGCTCCTCTCACCAGCCGCACCAGCATCGGAGAAGGCTTCCGACGCTGGCGGGATCGAGAGGAGCCACGGCGACACCTCACGGGGCGGGAAGGGAAGCCCAAAACACTCCAGCCACGAAGGGATGCCGCAGTCCCGACTTCAAACCAGCTGATTCCAGCAGCGTGTGCAGCACTCTACACACGCTACTTCGGGGCCTTTTACTGCCCTGATTTGCTCTGCCGCGTCTCTGATGATGTCATCAGTGGCATGCCAGAGTAAATCAGGGCAGTAAAAGGCCCCAAAGCTGCGTGTGTAGAGTGCTGCACATGCTGCTGGAATCGGCAGGTTTGTTGGACCGCGGGAAGGGAAGGGTGGGGGCGGCAAGGGACTAAGGGAGCAGGCAAGACCGAGGAAAGGGAAAGGGGGGGGGGGGTAAGGGAAACGCTGCTGCTGCACAGGGAAGTGGGGTGGGAGGGAATGCTGCTGCTGCTGTGGTTGCTGCACAGGGAAGGGGGGATCTAAATGCTGCTGTACAGGGAACTAGTGGAGGGGGAGGGAATGCTGCTGCACAAAGACATGGAGGGGGAGGGAATGCTGCTATGGCTGCTGCACAGGGAAGTGGGGGGGGGGAGAGAGACAGATAGAAAGAAAGCCAGACAGCAAAAGGAAGGGAGACAGAAAGAAAAGAAGAAAGGCACAGGGGCAGAGGGAGACACAGAAAGACAGACAGACAAAGGGGGCCAGGGAGAGAGACACAGAAAGAAAGACAGACAGACATATATTCTAGCACCCGTTAATGTAATGGGCTAAAATACTAGTGGATTGAATAATCCTATTAAAAGAAAAAAGTTTTAATCCATTTGAAGCAAAAATTACCTGATATAATAATGCTACAAGAAACACATCTCTTTTCCACCTCTTCTTTGACAAAATCTTGTTCCTGGATCACTTCAGCGATTGACTCCCCCCCTCTATGGATAGAAGAGGAGGGGTATCCATATCATTTTCAACTTCAATACAACCTAAGATCATTAACCAAACTATTGATCCTAATGGTAGATGGATCATAGCGCAAATAAATTTACATAATGTTCAACTTCTTCTGATAAATGTATACGCACCCAATAGTGACTCTCCGGAATTTTTCATAAATCTATTGAATATGATTCAAACTTTTGAACCTTTACCAATCATTATGGCAGGGGATTTCAATATTCTTTTTGATCTTCATATTGATAAACAATCCAATGCTAAAATATCCCAACAAAAATCACATATTTCCTTCCATTCACTCATTTCACAACTACACCTTTCAGATTCATGGTGGTTTCAGCATCCCTCAGCCAGGGAATACACATATCATTCCATTCCGCACAATAGTTTCTCACGCTTAGATTATATTTTCATATCTCAACATTGCTAAATTCAATCACCAACACCTATATATCTCCAATACTTATTTCTGATCATTCCATAGTATCCTGTGCTCTTTTTTGGAATAATAATCCTATCCCTAAATCTCCCCTATGGAAAATGCAGGCTTCACTTCTTGAGGACGAACAGATTGTTAAACATATTAAGATTTTTATCAAAACTTATTTTGAACAAAATAACTATACGGATACTGATCCTTTAATAACATGGGAAGCTTTTAAAGAGGAGAATTTATTTCCATTGCTTTGCACAAATTCAAAACTGACAAAACCTCAATGATAGATCTGGAGGCTCAAATTTTGGAACTAGAACATAATTATTCTCTTACAAAGGATCCTCAACAATATAATACACTATGCCAACTTAAATATCACTACAATTCAATCATATCTAAACAAGCTGGAGTACAAATTTTCATGACCGAAGCTAAATACTATGCAGAAGGGAACAAAAGCAGCAAACTGCTAGTTTCTTATCTGAAAAGGAAAAAAAGTAAAATTAAGATCCCAGCTATCCAGAATAATGACAATATAAATATTACTTCATACTCTGGAATTTTAGATGCATTTCATGCCTATTATGAAAAATTATACCAATCAGATTCGCCCTCTAATTCGGATTCCTTACTCTCTTTCTTACAAAATTTAGATCAACCAATCTGGTCTATTTCTGACAATGTTATCCTAAATAAGACGTTAGATACAAAAGAACTTCTGGTTGCATTGCAACAATTACAATCCAATAAATCCCCAGGAATTGATGGAATCCCTGTGGAATTCTATAAAATTTTCAAACAAGATCTATCACAACCTCTCCTTGATTTGTTTCAATATCTGACTCCAGACAATATCAAACAAAGTCGTTTCACAGAAGCAATAATCACAGTCATTCCGAAACTTAATAAGAATCCACTACTCGTACAGAACTACAGGCCTATTTCACTTTTAAATGTTAACTATAAATTATATGCTAAGGTTTTGGCAAACAGAATTAAACAAATCATTCACAAAGTTATCCATCCTAATCAAATTGGTTTCATGCCAGGCTGCCTTATCTCTGACAATTCCAGATTATTTTTTCACTTATCTCATATTGCTGAATCTTCTCAACATCCTATCATAGCCTTATCCTTGATGCCGAGAAGGCATTTGATAGAATCAAATGGAATTATCTTTTTCACATATTAGGCTGGTTTGGAGCCCAATCCCCTTTTATTCAAATGATTAAAGTGCTATATGCGAATCCCTCGGCTAAAATAATAGCAAATAATTCTCTTTCCTCCTCTTTCCATCTCCATAGGGGAACTAGACAGGGATGACCTCTTTCACCCTATTTATTTAATTTAGCACTGGAACCCTTACTTATTCACATTAGAAAAACCCCAAACATCTCAGGCAAATCTCTTGAAATAAAGCTTTCTGCTTACGCAGATGATGTTTTCTTTTACATCTCCAAACCAGAGTCTTCGATCAAAGAGCTTCTCCAAACTATTGCTGTCTACTCCTCTTTTTCTGGTTATAAACTGAATCAAGATAAAACGGAAACCCTTCCTCTAAACCATTATGCCAACTCAGATATGATCAAACCTTATAACTTAATATGGGCTCCGAAGAAGCTAAAATATCTTGGTATTGACCTCACTAAATCCCTTCCAGAATCTATTGAAATTAATATACAAAAAATCCTTCAAACTGTTAAAAATCTAATTCAATCATGGCATCTGTCCTGGTGGGGGCGCCTTGAAACAATTAAAATGATGTTCATGCCCAAAATAAATTATATTTTACTTATGATCCCCTGCCTTTTCCCTTCCACATTCTACAAAAAAATTGACTCTCTCTTTTCTTCCTTTCTGTGGAAAAATAAACAACCACGAATAGCCCTTAAAAAACTCAAATTAAAAAAAGAGGTAGGTGGAGTTCTTTTTCCTGACTTCTATACATATCACAAAGCCTTTATCATCCATCAAGGTCTATTTTGGTTTGCAGACCATGATATTTACTCACCAATTTGACTTGAAATTGAAAAACAACTAATCCTACCACTCCAACCCTCTGCTTACTTGACTGCAGCACACACTTTCACTGATAATTCTGTGATAAAAATGACAACCAAATGTTTATTGGAATTTGACTCAAATTTAGAATTTCCTTATAACAAATCATTGTCTACCTCTCTATGGTTTAATTCAAATATACTCATAAATAAGAAATCATGGATAGACAAAGGTGTTTTCTTATTTCAAGACATTCTAGATTCAGAGAAAAAACTGCTTCCATTTGAAATTTTTCAAGCTAAATTTGTTCTTCCGTTTTCCTCATACTTTAAATGGATGCAACTTCATCACTGTATTTCTAATTCATCCATTCTTCAAGACGCTACTTCTCACCCGCCAACTCTTCCTAACATAGCTACATCATTATTGACAACAGGACATGTCGCTTCTCAATTATATAAAATTGCCATCACATGGAACACTTCATCTACTACAACTCTTAAAGATACAGTATATGGGAAAGAGACTGTGACTATCACTTGGACGACAAAGCATGGGCTCTTCTTTGGTCCAAATCAATACGTGCTGTATCATCCGCCAGTACACTCCAATCTATGTATTTCCTATATCACAAAGCAATTTGGACCCCTCACAAACTGCTGGCCTTCTCCCTACTAACATCTGTTGGAATTTTGCGACATCTTGAGGCTCCATAAGTCATATAAGAACATAAGAACATAAGCAGTGCCTCTGCCGGGTCAGACCATAGGTCCATCCTGCCCAGCAGTCCGCTCCCGCGGCGGCCCAAACAGATCACGACCTGTCTGAATCATCTGAAGGGGCTCCCCTGCCACCTTGGCCTCCCAATTTGGTCCTGCCTTCCCATCGAAGTCCCAGCCCTCCGGTCCTGCACATGCACGACCTGGTTGGTTTATACTCATTACCTGACAAACTTTCTATACTTTTGTTACATCCCAGCTCCTCCCTCAGTATCCCATGATCCCTTTATCCCTCAGGAATCCGTCCAATCCCTGTTTGAATCCTTGGACCGTACCCTGCCTGATCACTTCCTCCGGTAGCGCATTCCAAGTGTCCACGACCCTCTGGGTGAAAAAGAACTTCCTTGCATTTGTTCTGAACCTATCTCCCTTCAGTTTCTCAGAATGACCCCTTGTATTTGCTGTCCCCTTCAGTCTGAAGAATCTGTCCCTATCCACCCTCTCTATGCCCCTCATGATCTTGAAGGTCTCTATCATATCTCCCCTGAGCCTCCTTTTTTCCAGAGAGAAGAGTCCCAGCCTATCCAGCCTCTCGGCGTATGAGCAGTATGCTATTTGAATGTTCATTTGTACACTCATTCTGGTTAGATATATGGACTATAATGAAGAAAATATTTCATCTAGATTGCAATTTATCATTCTCTATAGTAATGTTTAAATTGCAATCTCCAAACATCAATTTACCAGATTCATATCAGAAACTTTTTGATATATTATTGATCATTGCACAGAAACTAATTCTTTCCAATTGGAAAACTTCGAGCTCTCTCCATATTCAACATTGGTGGAACTTAGTTTTACAACATCATAAGTTTGAATTAGCATTATCCAAAGAGGCCAGTTTAGATAGGTGTTAGGTCAAAAGCGTGCCGGGACAAAGGCGTGCCCAGATAATTGAGCGCAGCGTGCGCCGCTGCGCCGCTCTAAATTACTGTTTTTAGCGCTCCGATGGGGGTGTGTGGGGGGGAACCCCCCCACTTTACTTAATAGACATCGCGCCGCATTGTGGGGGCGTTGTGGGGGGTGTGGGGGGTTGTAACCCCCCACATTTTACTGAAAACTTCACTTTTTCCCTGTTTTTAGGGAAAAAGTTCAGTTTACAGTAAAATGTGGAGGGTTACAACCCCCCAAACCCCCCATAACGCCGGCGTGATGTCTATTAAGTAAACTGGGGAGGTTCCCCAACAAAACCCCCTGTTGGAGCACCTAAAAACTGTAATTTAGAGCGGCGTGGCGGCGCGCGCTGCGCTCAATTGTCGGCGCGCGCTTTTGTCTTTAGCGCCGTTGTTTATGAACCGTTTAGATATGTGACTACACGTTGATCCCCTTTATCTACATATTTACAAATCTCTAATATTGAATATGCCCAAACATAACTCATATCTTTTTCTGAACTTTTTATTTTACTGACTAGTTGAATTTTACTATCACTGTACTATGCCTCTGTATGCTTTAATGTTCTAATTTTTCTGTTATTGTTCGATTTCTGAAAAAAATTAATAAACTTTCATGGAAAAAAAAAAGAAAGAAAGAAACATTCAAGGAACTGAAGGGAATAGACTTGGTGGAAAAAGACAGGTTGTTCACTCTCTCCAAGGTAGGGAGAACAAGAGGGCATTCTCTAAAATTGAAAGGGGATAGATTCCGTACGAACGTGAGGAAGTTCTTCTTCACCCAGAGAGTGGTAGAAAACTGGAACGTTCTTCCAGAGTCTGTCATAGGTGAAAACACCCTCCAGGGATTCAAGACCAAGCTCGACAAGTTCCTGCTGAACCGGAATGTACGCAGGTAAGGCTAGTCTCATGGTGCTGGTCTTTGATCAGAGGGCCGCTGCATGAGCGGACTGCTGGCACGATGGACCACTGGTCTGACCCAGCAGCGGCAATTCTTATGTTCTGGATGGGCAGAGGTACAAAGACACAGCCAGAACACTGCAGAACACCGCTAAGCCCCCAAAGCATGCTACCCAGTCTGTGCTCGATCTCCCACTTAACAGGGAGTGAGACTAGGTCAGGGATGGCCCTGAACTCCAAGGAAAACTAAGCAGAATGGCTAACAGGTATCCCGAAGGGATCAGCCTGTCAGCTACAGACCAAAATCTGTGAATTCTCGAGCAGGCAGAGCTTCAAATCCATTTTAAACGTGAAAATACCCACGAAAGGGACAAAAGTACGATAAATTAAAATAATAAAATGTGGGGAGCAGAATCCACACAGCTGCAGCCATGCATGCAGAAGAGGGTGCTAGAGGGTGCTAAAGCACACTAGAGGCAGAGTGAAAAACCTGAAGTGGATTTCTTCTGCAGACCATGCGAGTAGTGGGAAATAACCCTATGGTCTAGAACAGGGGTGCCCACACTTTTTGGGCTTGTGAGCTACTTTTAAAATGACCAAGTCAAAATGATCTACCAACAATAAAATTAAAAAAAACCCACAAAGCACACTGTACGCTGAGAAAATGTTAATTATCATTCCTATTCCGGGGGTTTTTCAAAGAAGTCAAGGCAGATGACTTTATGCACTGTCACCTCAGTAACAACCATACAAAAATAGACAAATATATCCCCCCCCCCCCCGTTTTTACTAAACCACAATAGCAGCTTTTAGCGCAGGGAGCTGCACTGAATGCCCAGCGCTGCTCTCAACGCTCATAGGCTCCCTGCGCTAAAAACCGCTATTGCGGTTTAGTAAAAGGGGGCCATAGTGAAAAATATAGACAGAAGATATAAATTCAGACACATTTTGATCACTAAATTTAAAATAAAATAATTTTTCCTACCTTGTTGTCTGGTGTTCATGAGTCTCTGGTTGCACTTTCTTCTTATGACTGTGCATCCAATCTTTCTTCCCTTCTTTCAGCCTGTATGATTCCTCTCCTCCAGACCTCATTCCCTCCCCCAACTTTTTCTTCCTCTCTCCCTTCCCTTTCTTTCTCCCTGCCTCCCTTTTTTTTCTCTCTTCATGCCCCATTTCTTTTTTTCTGTTTCCCTTCTTTCCTTCTGTCTCCCTGCCCTCCCCCAAACCACTGCCGCTAGGCAGGGACAGGGCACAGGGAAGGCAGGCAGACCTAGTGACAGGCAGGCCCCATACCCCTCTCGTACCCTAAACCATCCCCCTACATACCCCCAGTACCTTTTTTAATCATACCCCCTGTACTTTTTAAAATCCCTCCTTCCCTCCCTAGACGGCTAACCTGGTATTTTTAACATCTCCTCACCCCCGGTACCTTGATGCAATCCTGGCGGTCCTGCGCTGCATCGGCAGCCTTCCCTGCTGGACAGCCGCCCAAGTCTCCATCTGCAGCGGCAGTAATAGGCAGGTGTGAGCCCCGAGCGTGCCTGCCTGGTCTCGTGCTGCCCGAATGGTGTCAGCTCGGCAGGCTCCCCCATCTGTGCCGGAAGTGAAATCCAGACGCGAGCCCCGAGCGCGTCTGCCTGGTCCTGCACCGCCGCTCGAATGGTGCAGTCAACTCCCGCGAGTCTCGCAAGAACCAACAGCACCATTTGGGCAGCGGCACAGACTAGGCAGGCGCGAGCCCCGAGCGCGGATTGGGGGAAAGGAAGGGCAGGAGGACCCGGATCTGGCCGGCTGTGCACCCGGGGTGGACCGCTCCCCTCTTGGTACGCCACCGACCTTCACCCCGCCCTTCCAGCACTCTGATTGGCTGGCGTTCTTCAAGAGGCAGGCCAGTCAGGAGGAGAAAAAAGAGAAGGAAAGAAAGGAACCCGCTCTGCGATCGACGGGTCACCTGAGCGAGCGACCTGTCGATCGCGATCGACGTATTGGGCACCCCTGGTCTAGAATGTCTCACCTATTGCACTGGAAATACCATTAATGAAATGAGACAAAAGAGCAATAGCTGGAAAGCTTTGTATAGGAAACAAAATTCCAGATCTAGAGGCTGTAATGGTAGAAGCTGAATTGGATTTAGTGGCAGTCACAAAGACTTTGAACCATGATTGGGATGTAGTTAGATCTATTCACCTGCCTCTGCTTCAAAGTACTATATGGACTAGCACCCAAATACATAACAGACCTTTTCTCCTTTTCCACCAACAAACGCAAGAGAAACACACATTCAAAATTCATTTCCCCTCCAGTTAGAGGTTGCAAACTGAAAAAACACCACGAACACCTTCTCTCTCACCAAGCAGCCTTATGGGGTAAAGACCTAGATCAACTGCTTTCGCCCACTATTTACGGGGAGTTCAGGAAGCGCCTAAAAACATACCTGTTCCTGAAATACCTAAATAACTGACCCGCTCTCCTCTCTCTCTCCTCAATAACGGTCCTCTCGACCTCCTACCCTTATCCTCTCTCCCCTCATAAGCCCGCATAAAATTTCACGGTACTGTGATACCTACAAACTTATCTTTATCATATCATAATTTTTCGCTGTATTTTTTTGAAATGTGCGGCCTATTCCAAACAGGTCCTCTCAGACATCACTTACCAAACTGTATATCTTATACTCTTGCTCAGCAAATTGTATTTCTATAATTTTGCTTTCTTAAAGTCTCTGCACTCTGTATTTCCTCTGACTATCTGCATATTGTAATTTGCTGAATGTCCAGCTCTCTTGATTGTAAACTGCCTAGAAGTCGCAAGATTGTGGCGGTATAGAAGAATAAAGTTATTATTATTATTATTATTATTCAGGAGGGATAGGGTAGATAAAAAGGATGGAGGAATGGCGTATGTTAAGAATAATATTAAAGTGACAAAATTGCAAGACATACGGGGTAAAGAAGAAGCACTGTGGGTTAATCTGGAGAGAGGAAATGGAAAATGTATTTACATTGGTGTAATATAAAGGCAGTCAGAAAAAATGGACAAAAATTTAATTGAAGACATTCACAAGATAGCTAGAAAAGTACTACTGCTAGGTGATTTTAATATCAAGTTTGTTATTAAAAGCTTGTTATACCGCCAAATCAGGCTTCAAGGCGGTGTACACCTAATAATTAAAATATTTAAAAATATCAAAAGAGTATAACGTAATTCATAGTATAACAAAAGGTGTAAAAGCAAGCATAAATTTATACAAAATTAAATTCAAAGATAAACAACAAGGAAGGAAAACATACAGAAAATAATAGGAACGGGGAGAACCACAATGTAATAAAGTACAGAAAGGAGAAGGGAAGCTACGAGAGAAAAGGGAACACCTAAAATTGAAAGCTTAAAGAATTGATGGGAGGAGACATAAGAACATAAGAATTTGCCTCCGCTGGGTCAGACCAGAGGTCCATCCCGCCCAGCGGTCCGCTCCCGCGGTGGCCCCTCAGGCCTATCACCTGTGCAGTGGTCCCTGACTATTCCTATAACCTACCTCAACTCCTATCTGTACCCCTCAATCCCCTAATCCTCTAGGAACCTATCCAAACCTTTCTTTGAAGCCCTGTAACGTACTCTGGCCTATCACGGCCTCCGGAAGCGCGTTCCATGTGTCCACCACCCTCTGGGTAAAAAAGAACTTCCTAGCGTTTGTTCTAAACCTGCCCCCTTTTAATTTCTCCGAGTGCCCCCTTGTACTTGTGGTTCCCCAAATTGTGAAGAATCTGTCCCTGTCTACCTTTTCTATGCCCTTCAGGATTTTGAAGGTTTCTATCATGTCTCCTCTAAGTCTCCGCTTTTCCAGGGAGAATAGCCCCAGCTTTTTCAATCTATCAGCATATGAGAAGTTTTCCATACCCTTTATCAGTTTAGTCGCTCTTCTCTGGACTCCCTCAAGTACTGCCATGTCCTTCTTGAGGTAGAAAAATGCTGGACACAGTACTCCAGATGCAGGCGCACCATTGCACGATACAGTGGCATGATGACTTCCTTCGTCCTGGCCGTGATACCCTTCTTAATGATACCCAACATTTGGTTTGCTTTCCTTGAGGCCGTCGCGCATTGTGCCGATGCCTTCAATGTTGTGTATACCATCACCCTCAGGTCTCTTTCAAGGTTACTTACCCCTAGCAGTGATCCCCCCATTTTGTAGCTGAACATCGGGTTCTTTTTCCCTACATGCATGACCTTGCATTTTTCTATGTTAAAGCTCATTTGCCACTTTTTTGCCCATTCTTCCAGTATCGTTAGGTCCCTTTGCAGGTCCTCGCAGTCTTCCGTGGTTCTAACCTTGCTGCAGAGTTTGGTATCATCCGCAAATTTTATAACCTCACATTTTGTTCCCGCCTCCAGGTCGTTAATAAATATATTGAACAGGAGCGGTCCCAGCACCGACCCCTGCGAACTCCGCTCGTGACCCATAGCCAGTCTGAGTAGTGGCCCTTTACTCCAACCCTCTGTTTCCTGCCTGCAAGCCAGTTTTTGATCCATCGGTGGACATCCCCTTGCACCCCGTGGTTCCACAGCTTCTTAAGCAGCCGTTCGTGGGGTACCTTGTCAGAGGCTTTTTGGAAGTCAAGGTAAATGATGTCCATGGATTCCCCTTTATCCATCTGGCTGTTTATTCCCTCAAAGAAGTACAGTAAGTTTGTGAGGCACGACCTTCCCTTGCAGAAGCCGTGCTGGCTCGCCTTCAGCTGTCCACTGTTTTCTATGTGTTCACAGATGCTGTCCTTAACCAGTCTTCCATCATCTTTCCCGGAACCGAGGTCAAGCTCACCGGCCTGTAGTTTCCTGGGTCACCCCTTGAACCCTTTTTAAAGATGGGCGTGACATTTGCTATTTTCCAGTCCTCCGGTATCTCCCCAGTTTTTAAGGATAGGTTACATATTTGGAGAAGTAATTCCGCTATTTCGTTCCTTAGCTCTTTGAGTACCCTTGGGTGGATGCCATCCGGACCCAGTGATTTGTCGCTCTTTAGTCTATCTGTCGGAGGACATCCTCTTGTTGGACCAGCTTTTCATCCTGATCCCCATTTATGATCTCCTCGGGTTCTGGAATATTGGATGTGTCCTCTCTTATGAAGACCTTTACCACTCCCTTCTTGTCTTCATCATCCAATGGTCCCACTTCTTCCCTGGCTGGTTGCTTCCCCTTTATGTACCTGAAGAATGATTTGAAGTTTGTTGCTTCCCCCGCCAGTCTCTCCTCATATTCTCTTTTTGCTTTCCTAACCACTCGGTGACATTCTCTTTGGTGTCTTTTGTGTTCCTTCTGGTTGTTCTTTGTTTGGTCCTTTTTCCATTTTCTGAATGATGCTTTCTTGTCACTTATTGCCTTTTTTCACTGCATTTGTTATCCACACTGGGTTTTGTGTTCGATTCTTTTTGCACCCTTTTCTGAACCTGGGGACGTACAGGTTCTGTGCCTCGTGCACCGTGCCTTTGAGTAGGGACCAGGCTTTTTCTATGGTTTCCATCTTCCCTGAGTTGCCGCTGAGTTTCTTTCACACCATTTTCCTCATGGCATCGTAATTCCCTTTTCTGAAATTGAGTGTGTCGTTGTGGTTCTTATCACCTTTGATGACCCACTTTCTAGCTTGCATTGGATCATGTTGTGATCGCTGTTTCCTAGTGGCACTAGTACCGCCACCTCCTTTGCGGGTCCCCCTAGCCCGTTGAGGATTAGGTCAAGAGTGGCATCTCTCCGTGTTGGTTCCATGACCAGCTGTTCCATGAAACAGTCCCTCATAGCCTCCAGGAATTTCGTCTCTCTCGTGCAGTTTGAGTGTCCAATACTCCAGACTATCCCAGGGTAGTTGAAGTCCCCCATCACCACCACACTTCTGCTTTTGCATACCTGCTTCAATTCAGCTTCCAGGTCCTGGTCGATTTTTTCTGGTTGTCCAGGTGGGCGATAGTACAGTCCCAATTTGATGTCTGCTCCAGTTCCCCCTTGTAGCTTAACCCATAGTGATTCCAAGCCGTACGCCCTTACTGTTGTTTCCATCCTGGCTGAAGGAATGGAGTCCTTTATATATATCGCTATTCCTCCACCCTTTTTGTGTGTCCTGTCCAGTGTTCCCTTTAAGCGGGCGGGTGTTGTGAGCAAACTTTTTTCACTGTGAGCTAAAAATATCGGGCGCCAGCAAGTTATGAGCCAAATAAATATGTTGCTTTCTACCACAGAACTTCCTTACGTTTGTATGGAATCTATCCCCTTTCAACTTTAGAGAGTGCCCTCTCGTTCTCCCTGCCTTAGCTACTAAGTCTATTCCCTTCAGTACCTTGAATGTTTCTATCATGTCCCCTCTCAATCTCCTCTGCTCAAGGGAGAAGAGGCCCAGTTTCTCTAATCTTTCGCTGTACGGCAACTCCTCCAGCCCCTTAACCATTTTAGTTGCTCTTCTCTGGATCCTTTCGAGTAGTACCGTGTCCTTCTTAAAGTACCAGTGCTGGACGCAGTACTCCAGGTGAGGGCGTACCATGGCCCGGTACAGCAGCATGATAACCTTCTCTGTCTCTTCAGTCCAGCATCTGCCCCTTCCATTCACTGTCTGTCTTTCCCTGCCATCTCTCCTCCTGCCCCCCCCCCACCCCCCAATTTGGTCTAGCATCCATCATCTTCCTTCTGTTCCCCTCATGGTCTGGCATCTCTATCCTTCCCTCCCCCCTGTGGTTTTTAGCATATCTCTCTTCTCATTTCCTCCACTCAGATCTGATCATTCTCTGCTCTCTCTTCCCTTTTCTTCTCTGGTCTTCCTTCTCTATTTTCTGCCTCCATCTAAATTAAATTCTTTCTTACTATTTAGTCCCGTTTCCCTCTTTTCACTGTGTCTACACACAGCTTGTCACCCCTTTCCCTCACCCCTCCATTATCTTACTATTACCTTACCTTTATTTATCTCCTCCTTCCATCCAGTATGTGTTCTTTCCCCACTTCCATTCAGCATCTGCTCTCCCTTCTCAACTGACATCCATCTGCCTTCTGCTCTCTCTCCCTTCTTCTCACTTCCATCATCTGTCCCCTTCTCTCTCTCTCTCATCTCCTCCATTCCATCATCTGCCCCTTCTCTCTCTCTCTCTCTCTCCCCCCCCCCCAACTTCCATCATCTGCCCCCCTTCCCCTCACCTTTGTGGGTCACTTTCTTTCCCCTGAGGGTGGCTCATGTCACAGGGGAAGCTTTGGCCGAGCAGAACCGCTTGATTGACAGTGGAACTTACTTGATTGATGTCGATGCTGGGGCCCGTTGCCGTTTGAAGGAAAAAAAAAAGGTGGAAAAAAGGAACCTGTAAAGGCGAGAGGAAGGGAAACCTCCAGGACAGCTGCTTTTTGCCCTCCTTCAGCGGCCCAAGAGTTCAGACCAGCAGCGGCAGCTCTGTATGCTTTTAACTTCGGCACAGAGCTGCCCCTAATCAATAGTTTAGCGCGGTTTCATGAGGCAGCCTCGGGGCCTTTGATAGCCGGCCCGCTTCGATGATGCGATGTGGGCCGGCCTAGCAAAGGCCCCGAGGCTGCCTTATGAAACCGCGCTAAACTATTGATTAGGGGCAGCTCTGTGCCGAAGTTAAAAGCATACACAGCTGCCGCTGCTGGTCTGGAGGTGCGGAGACAAGGCAGGAGGCAAACGCGGTGGAAGGCAGGAGTCCCGGCGAAGGCAGGAGTCCCGGCACAGCGACTGCAACAGGAAGTTGCAAGTCAGCTGACGCCGGCCTTTCGTTGCGGCGGGGACCGAATCCTTCGCGGACCGGCAAGATTTTGTTTGCGGACCGGCGGTTGAAGAACTGTGCTCTACACTGTGTGCGCTGTGACGAGAAACTTGTGCGCTGCGAGGTAATATTTTGAGCGCCAGCGCACCCCAGCGCAGCTTAGCGGGAACACTGGTTCCTGTCTCTCCTATAGAGTTTGTACCCTGGTATGACCACATCCATTTGTTGTCATCAGTCCACCATGTTTCTGTGACTCCAATTATGTCCAGGTCCTTTTTACTGGCTATGACTTCCAGCTCTCCCATTTTGGCTCTTAGGCTCCTAGCATTAGTGTATAGGCAATTTAAGTCCCTGTTGTTTGCCTTCCTTGCTGGTTCTCCTCATGGTTTGGCGCTCTTGCCGACCCCCTCATGGGTTGCCAGCCCCCGAGCCTTGTTATGTTCATCCCCATCCTGCGGTGTTTCTGTGTCATCCTTAGCCTGCTTCCCCATGTTTGGATGCCCCTCTGGCTCCTGTTGTTCTCTCTTAATCCTGCTTGCTAGGTTCATTTGTGCTTTGGGCCCTGCATTGCATCCTTGGGTCCTTTTTCCAAAAGTTCCCACTCAGTCCCAAGCCCTCTTTTACAATTCCCTAGTTCAGTATCTTTGTTTGATACTTTGGTCCGATGTGTCGAGGTCAGATCGACTATCGGCTTTCCCCTTCTCCTCAGTTTAAAGCCAAGTCTATGCTGCTCTGGACGTTGCGTGCCAGCATCCTCATCCCAGCCGTGCTCAGGTGCAGTCCGTCCCTCCTGTAGAGCTTGTTCTTCCCCCCAAAAGTTGTCCAGTTCCATATAAAGTGGAAACCCTCCTCTTCGCACCATCTCCTCAGCCAACCGTTTATTGCTTGCAGCTCGGTCTGCCTCCTTGCATCCGCCCTCGGTACTGGCAGGATCTCTGAGAAGGCTGATGGTTATGGCCCAAAGGCATCTTGAAACAGAAAAGTTTTCAGCTTTGATTTGAAGTGATTTAGGGTTGTTTCATCTCTTAAATGGGCTGGGGCAGAGTTTCAAAGTGAAGGAGGGGTTGAGGCAGAGTTCCAAAGTGAAGGAGCAGTAACAGAAAAGTTGTGATTATGTATGGTGTTTGTGTCTTAAGGATGGAATGGAAAGCAGGTTTTGTGATACGGAATAGAGAGTTCTTTGGGGAGTGTAAGGTATCAATATTTTATTGATGAAATCTGGTTGACAGGAAGTTCAAGTTTTGAAAGTTAATAATAGGATTTTTTATGTTATTCGATGTTTGACAGGTAGCCAATGGGCTTTGATCAGCAATGGGATCATGTGGTCTAATTTTCTTGCATAGGCTGTAATTTTGACAGAGGTGTTTTGCACTATCTGCAGACATCGTAATTCCTTGAGGCTAATACCTTTATAGAGTGCATTACAGTAATCGAAACAAGTGATCACGAGTGAGTGGATTAAGATATTTAAAGCTGAAGGGTCCAGTAATTTTGAAAGTGAGCGTATCATACGCAGAACTACTGAACTAATTTGTTTGTGATAAGTTAATCTTTCATCAAGAATAACCCTTAGTAGTTTAATGCTACTTATGGTTTGCATAGGAGTGGAATCTAATTGAATAGGACTGGATAACGAAAGGGAAAATCATAGTTTTTGTTTTGTTAATGTTTAATGCTAACATGTTATTAGTCAGCTAGTCTTTCATTTTTTACAGCTTATGATTTATGGTTGTTATGTCTTTGGGATTCCCTAGGTTGATGGGATGAATTAACTATATGTAGTTAGTATGAATTAGTATGAATTAACTGAATGTAATTAGCAACATAACCCATGCGGGATAGAACTATTTTTGACTTGGTACTTATAAACAGAGGAAGTGTTCCTGAGATTATGATGGGTTTAGCATCTAGTGATCACAGAATGGTGAGGTTCAATATCATTATGCAGGAAGAGAGGCTGTGGAGGTGGTGGAGATGAAAACAGTGATGAATGAATGCAAATGATCTCTTAATTAGAAAATAAATGGTATAAAATAAAGAACTAAAGCTGGTACTGGGCAGACTTGCACAGTCTGTGTCTTGTATATGGCAATTCGGTTAGAATGGCCTAGGGAGGGCTTTGATAGAAACTCCAGTAATTTGGAACATAAGGATAGTGCTGGGCAGCCCACAAATGACAAAAAGGTTTGGATAGGCTTTGATGGCAACTCCAGTAGTTGGAACATAAGGGCAGTATCGGATAGACTTTTATGATCTATGTTCCAGAAATATGAAAGGAAAAAAGCCAATTTAATCATGAATTTATAATGCATGTGACTACTGTGCAGACTGGTAAGAAATTTTGGGTCTCCTCCCTGCACAAACACTCAGATTACTGCTGGCCCATGTACTGGTGGTATTACTGTTGGCTGACAGAGTACCAGCAGCAGTTTGACAGCTGGAAATTAGGTCCCTGCTGATCTATCTCACCTGGATCTAAACTACCGTACTGCTGCCTGACCTTCTGATGATCCCATTGTAAGTAACTGGTATAAAAAGACAACTCTGCTGCTATAGTGAATTGCTCTTCTGAATGAACCCCTAAGTGAACTTATGTTTTAGTGCAGTGTTTTTCAACCGCTGTTCCGCGGCACACTAGTGTGCCGCGAGATGTTGCCTGGTGTGCCGTACGGTCAGGGCCGCCATCAGGGCAGTACCACCAGTCTAGGGAGAGGGGCGGTTCGCCCCACGTGGACAGGAGAGAGCTGGACGGGGGACCCGCGGAGTTCAATACAACTCGAGCCGCGAGGCTCGTCTTCTTTTCCTGCCTGCCCTGCAGCTAACATATAGCCGATCCCAAGCGTTCCCCGATGTCAGCGCTGACGTCGGAGGGAGGGCTTAAGCAAAGCCAGCCCTCCGACGTCAGCGCTGACGTCGGAGAATACTTCCGTTCGGCTATTTGTGTGCGGCAGGGTAGACAGGAAGCAGAAGACAAGCCTCGCGGCTTGAGCTTCGTTTTGCTGAGAAAGTTGCAAAGATGGGCTGGTAGGCAAACACGGAACACAAAAGGGGGGAGGGAGTGCGTTTTGGACACAAGGCATGAACTTGGGAGAGAGGAAGGGAGGGAAAGAGATGCTGAGGTGGGGGAGGGAATGGGTTTTTGGACACAGAAGAAATGGACTTGGGAGAGAGGAAGGGAGGGAAAGAGATGCTGAGGTGGGGGAGGGAATGGGTTTTTGGACACAGAAGGCATGGACTTGGGAGAGAGGAAGGGAGGGAAAGAGATGCTGAGGTGGGGGAGGGAATGCGTTTTTGGACACAGAAGAAATGGACTTGGGAGAGAGGAAGGGAGGGAAAGAGATGCTGAGGTGGGGGAGGGAATGGGTTTTTGGACACAGAAGGCATGGACTTGGGAGAGAGGAAGGGAGGGAAAGAGATGCTGAGGTGGGGGAGGGAATGCGTTTTTGGACACAGAAGAAATGGACTTGGGAGAGAGGAAGGGAGGGAGAGAGGAAGGGAGGGAAAGAGATGCTGAGGTGGGGGAGGGAATGCGTTTTTGGACACAGAAGAAATGGACTTGGGAGAGAGGAAGGGAGGGAAAGAGATGCTGAGGTGGGGGAGGGAATGAGTGTTTGGACACAGAAGGCATGGACTTTGGAGAGAGGAAGGGAGGGAAAGAGATGGTTGTGTACACGGGGAATAGAAGAAAGGAGAATTTTTGGTCATAGGGAGGGAGTGAGGTACAGATAGTGGCATACCAGGGTGGGGGGGGGGTGCGGTCTGCCCCACCCCAGGTTTACATCCCAAGGGGGTGCACAGCTGGCCACCCTCCAGTGTTGTCCCTAGGCCGGCAAACTGCGGCTCTTTAGCCACTTGAGTGCCACCGCCGCCAACGGTGTTGTTGGCGGTGGCAGCATTATAAAATACTTTCTTTGTGTTTATTTGATTCCTATTCAAGAGAATTACTTTATATATAGTCAATATAGGCACAGAGTTAAATTTTTTAACATTTTCTAATGGTGGTGTGCCTCGTGATTTTTTTCATGAAACAAGTGTGCCTTTGCCCAAAAAAGGTTGAAAAACACTGTTTTAGTGGTATGGAGTGGAAGTGTTGTCCCTAAAAATATACTGGGCCCCTTTTTATTGCAATGACCCAACTCTTCTGTGAGTGCATTCTTGGAGAATTTTTTTTCCCCAAACATTTTGTATTGAAAAATTAAAAGCATACAAAATAGAAAACAAACATATAAACACCAGTACCAACCAGACTTTTGTAACATAACTCTGTTGCAATGCGAATACAATGCACCAAAACACATTTCAAACCCTCCCAGAACATCACTGGAGATATCAGTAAGATTAAGCTGAATATATTCTTTAAGAATATCCATTAGTTTGGATATATTAGCCGGATCCAACAAGAGCCCATCATTCATTCGCCAAAAAGTCTTGCTATAACATTCCTCCCTACGATGTAAAGAGAACCAAACTGGAGAATGATCTGACCACACCCTAGATGCCATCTCCACCTCATCCACCTGCAATAAAACCTCCTCGGATACCACCAAAAAATCTATCCTAGAATAAGAATGGTGAACTTCTGAAAAATAAGAATAATCCCAGGCACCCGGATTGCTATGGCACCAGGGATCTTTCAACCCCCAATGATCGAAAAGTTCTACAAGTTTTTTCCTATCCTGGTAACCATAGCTAACCACACCCGCCGAGTTGTCCAAAGATGGGTCTCATGACAAATTAAAATCTCTCCCCAATACCACATGTCCCTCTACTTGGTCCTGCAGCATCCTTCCCAACTCCTCAAAGAAGTGTTCCTGTTCCTTGTTAGGAGCATAGATATTGATGCATGTAAAAAGTTCTTGATCAATAGTAACTTTCACAAGCAAATAATGCCCCTGTTTATCCCTCATGCACTTCAGGAGACAAAGCATGTGCTATAAAAATACCCACCCCATTTTTCCTCCCTACAAGAGTATTAGATACATATGCGGATAATTTTTATGATGAAGATAATGTTCATGCTGCTTTCTTAAATGAGTCTCCTGAATAAAACCTATCCCCACCTGTAATCGTTCTGTTTTCTTAAATAACAACTGATGCTTCCTGGGGACAATCAGTCCCCGCACATTAAATGTCATCCAATGAAGCATACTAAAATTCAGAAATATAAGTAAATAATGTCACACACATAAATCCCCATAGAAAACCATCTAATACTCCCAAATCCCAGAACACCCAAAGCATCCCACAACCTGCATCCAGAACCACAAAACCCCTCCCCAACCCCCTTCCTCCCCCCTCCACCCCACATAAATATCCAAGGACCTCTCCACCAATACCAGTAAATACATAATACCCACAACATCACACAACAACCCCTATCAAGCTCAACAAATTAACCTTCCCACCCTACCTTCACCACACACACAAGAAAAACATGGCCCCAGCCCCACATTAGAAGCCAGTCCATACTGAGCCGAGTCTAAAACTCGCCCCCTGTTCCACCGTAAATCCACAAAAATTCAGAATCCTTCAAGTAGGGTGTGCAACTGCTGCAGCATCGGAATGACATAAGCGCTGTTTACTCTTCTCCCCCTCCACCAACGGGACTGACTCAATACCCCACTCCTTTGGGGTTGAGCAACTAAGGGTGGGGCCTCGGATTCTGGCCAAAGCTGGGCATGTTGCAAAAGCAACCGGGCCTCCTCAGGCATTGACACTTTATGCACTTGATTCTGCAGAGGAAACGAAAGTCCAAAAGGATAAGTCCACTTGTAGCGTATCTGTTGAGCCATCAAACATTTAGTGATGTCCCAAAACTCCCATCACTTTCGAAGAGTGAGGGCAGACATATCCGCACACAGCTCAACTTTCGCGCCTTCCCACTCAATGTGACCCACTTGCCTCACCGCAGCCAGCATCTGTTCTTTTATCGGGAAGCGATGAAAACATGCAATAAGATCTCTTGGACGATTCAATAGAGGCCTCTTTTGAACTCCAATGTAGGGATAGCAACAGTAGGATCTGCCACCTGTAGAAATCTCACACAAATAGCACGCATGATCTCCTCCAACGATTGAGCGCTTGCTTGTTCCGGTACACCTTGAGCCCGCAGATTATTACGCCGGGCTCCATTTTCCATATCCTCTGTCGTTAACAATAATTCATCATATTTATCCTCAACTCCCTTATAGCGCTGTTTCAGATTTAAAATGTCTCCATCATGGTCAATGACCCACTCCTCAAATTCACCCAATTTCTGGCCCATATCCCTCCTCTGTCTTACGCAATGCAGCTACGTCGGTATGCAATTCCTTCTGCATTGCCATCATAGTATTTTTCAGGTCAGTGAACCAACCTTGAAGCTCCATACGCATCGCTGGCCCTTCAGCCATAGAACCCCCAAAGCCTTCGGCAGGCGCTCCACACTCAATGCACTCAAAGTATCGCCGATATTCCGTGAAGTATAGGCCGCATCACCAGGCACCATTGCTTGAAACCCAAAAGTATGCAAATCAGTCTTTGATTTTTTTGACGCCGCTGTCATACCAAGGGGCTGTTGCAGATTTGGGATGCCAAAAGTCACGAAGAAAGGCCCTCCAAATTGCTAATTATAAGCAATAACAAGCCGGGTGGAGAGGAGCTCACCTCTCACGCTGCCATCACCGGGATGACGTCACCGGAAGTCCTTGGGGAATTTTTTTGTTGTTGCTGATATATTTTTAATACTGAAGAAAGTGGAACAGATACAGAAAACTTAGTAGAAACAGATATTTTAAGTTTCAACACTTAATTCAGCACCAAATAATACTACTTCAGCAATCTCAGTGCTATGGAGAATTAAATATGACTAATATTTATTAAGAATATTACACATAAAACATTGTGTATACAGTCATTTACAGCAGCAAATGTATACAATTTTACATCAGCTTCCTAGGAAAGTCTTTCATATTTCTTCATATTGAAAACATTACCAAGCACAAACTTCAAAGTGGCCAGAAATAGCAGATCTCGATCATTTTAATGATCTCAACATTAGCTCTTGCAATATTTAGAGAAACCAGCAAAGCTTTTAGAATGTAATCTAAAATTCTATAAATTCTGCAGAGAAGATTTTAGGAAAAAAAAAAAGCAAGGCTTACATTACATGATGATTTGTCCGATACGTAGCTCAGGAAACAGAGGAGAAACACTCTCTGAGAAACGCTCATGTCATTCTGTTATATCTTGGGCTTGCTCAATAATGTCTGTTCTAAGGACTGCCAACAAAGCACATCTGGAAGTACTTAGTAGGAGATATGCAGTGTAGTGAGCTCAGATGGAAACAGGAAGCAGAGCTTTGGATCAGTGGAAGCTGTTTTTTTTTTTTTTTTTTTTTTAATTTGATACTCATGGAAGTCCTTATAATACAACACCTGACACAGGCATCCAAATGAAACACAGGCTATGTTGGATACATTAATAACATTTGCTTCTTCCAATCCAAGACTCCACTTCCAGTTTCCATCTGGGTCACAACATTGCATTTCTCCTGCAGTTTGGTTTGTGCTTGTCTTACACATTCTGCTCAAAAGGAATGAACTCAAAGTCTTATTATAAAGTGACTTCATGGGGGTCACGTGACGCTATGAACCGCTGAGGACGTGTTCCACATCGGCTCCGGGCCCCAATACTCTTACCAGAGCTTAAACCATCAAAGATTTCATCCTGGCCAGGTCTCCTGGTAACGCGCAGCATCGGGCACATATGGACAAATATCTGACCCGATCGCAAGAGACGGCGAGGTCAAAAGCTGCACGGGCCAGCATGCCGAAATCGAACTCGGACGCGACCAAAATGGCGGCCACCTCGGGCACGGCTGTGTCCGAGTTTACAGACACAGCGCTGAACGATATAAAATCGGCGGTGGCTCAGGTGTTGGGACCACAAATGGAGGTACTAGCTACTAAAATGACTCGCCTTGAACAATTGCTTACCGACACAGCGGCCCGCACGACAGATTTGGAACAGCGGGTTTCCACGGCAGAGGATAACATTAACTCCCACGAGATGGATATAGCAGCTTTACAAGAAACGGTGCATCGGCAAGCTGAAAAGATTGACGACCTGGAAAATAGGTCGCGTCGCAGCAACCTCCGCTTTATGGGTGTTCCTGAACTAATCCCTGATGCACGCTTGCCTGCAGAACTGGAGGGCTGGCTCGAAAAAGAATTTCCGGAGGCCATGGTTTCCAGCTCCCTATGCTTAGAAAGGGCCCATCGATTGGGAGCGAGGCCTGCACAAGATGCTAAACCACGTGTGGTAATTGCAAAATTTCTGAATTACCGACATAAAGTGGCCATACTACGCCAGTACCGGGCTAGAAAAGATTCCTTGACACTACGTGGGTCGACTATTCAAATTAGCCAAGATTATTTGACGGCCCTTACCGACAAGAGAAAGGAATTTTATCCTCTCTGCACTTGTTTGGTGGAACTTAAACAGCGCTTTTTGTTTGTTTATCCTGCTCTCTTGAAGATCCAACATGAGGGTGCTTGGCACTCTTTTACTCATGCATCTGAAGCAGCTGATTTCATCAATACTCGCCTAAAATCTCCGGGAGACCCTCCTTGAGTGTCCCTGGATCTGATCATCTTTAATTCTGGCTGGGATGGATTTCCCACTGTTCTGTTTAAATATGTGTTCAATGTATTGAAGCTCATACAGCACTTTAGGTTACTATTCATTAAGGGGATTGGGGTTCCGTTTGGTGTCCTACGGGCCTCTAGCATATTCCGGAAGGGATATGATCTGTGGGGTATTTGGGATTGCTGGGGGTGGGATTTGGGGTTGTGGGAGGGGATGGGAACAGCCTTGGGGGATACAATTTGCTATGGTTATGTTATTACTTTGGGTTTGTTTGAATGCTTCTATACTGCATTTATCTTTGCTTCTTCTGCGATCTGACTGGCATTATGTGGCATGCACTCGGGTGAGGCTGGGCACCTGGGTGTGGTATTTGGGTATACTTTTCTGTATTAATGACTTCTTGAGGGACCCTGGGTGACAGCACGCTTCGAATTGTCTCTTGGAATGTTTCCGGTATAACATCACCGGTTAAAAGATCCAAAATATTACAACAATTGAAACATCACCGAGCAGATTTGGCCTGTTTGCAGGAGACTAAATTGACTGCCGCAGAACATGAGAAATTGAGGCGAGGATGGGTGGGATCTGTTTTTTATGCCTCCTCCTCAGGTAAGCGGGCTGGAGTATGTTTACTGATTCGCAAGGGTTTGAAGTGTGCTGTCACCTCCTGCCATCCTGACACTCAGGGTAGGAATCTACTATTACATATCTCATTACAGGGTACAGAATTCAGACTGTTGATTACATATGGGCCTAACATTCACTCTCAAATCTACCTTAATTCTTTAGTTTCGCTGGGACTCCAAGATGCTTCCGTTCCATTATTAGTGGTGGGGGATTTTAATCAAGTAATGGATGCTACAGTTGACCGTTCTGGTCATTCCACTTCTCCCTCTACACCTAATACTAAGGGATTACCCTTCATTTGCAAGTCCCTGGGACTGGTGGACCCCTGGCGCCTCCTTCATCCGTTCGAGCGGGACTATACTCACCAATCTCGGGCACATGGGACCTTTTCCCGCTTAGACTATATCCTGATCTCAGAACCTTTCTTTTCTCGGGTAACTGAGGCATCCATTGGATCGTTGGCGATATCTGATCATTGTCCTGTCTGGCTGGATGTGTCCTGGGGCTCGCCTCCTTCGGGACGCTACAGGTGGCGCTTTCCTTCATACTTGAAGGATGATCCTTCTTTTCTAGCGTACCTACGTTCTTGTTGGGAGGATTTCTTGGTAACTAATGGACACCATCAATCCACTCCAGATCTCTTTTGGGACATGGCCAAGGCTGTATTTAGAGGGGCGATCATTTCTTATGTCACAGCTCGTCGCAAACGAATTTCCAATGGTATTATTAGACTGGAGAATCAATATACTCGCTTGAAAGCTCGTTACCTCCTCCATCCTACTCAAATACTTCGTGAGGAAATGCACTCAGCGCAAGTAGCATTGAATGCTTTATTGCATGACCGGGCAAAGCGCTCCCTTTTTTATAGAAAGTATAGGTTTCATCGTTTCGGGAATAGAACAGGTAAATTGTTAGCCACCTTGACTAGGAACTGGCAGGACGATCGCTATATCCCCCGAGTTAAATCGGGAACTCATTCTTACCATACTAAACCGGCAGACATTGCTGAGACATTTTATCAACATTTCTCTAATTTTTATAAAAGTCCTGGCAACTATACGGGCCCTGATGTCTTAGACTATTTGGAAGATGCGGGCATGCCTAAATTCACAGACCTGCAGAGATCGGTGTTGAATGGACCGATTCAGGGTACGGAGATCCAGAAAGCGATCAAACATTTACGATCTTGTACAGCTCCAGGCCCTGACGGGTTTTCAACTGAATTTTATAAAACCATGTCACTGCAGGTGTGTGAATCTCTTCTAAGCTACTATGTGGTGGCATTGGAGAAAGGAACCTTTTCATCTCATGCCAACATAACTACCATTACATTACTCCCTAAACCGGGTAAACCCAAAGACGAGGTTGACTCTTACCGTCCCATATCCCTCCTTAATGTAGATATTAAAATTTTGGCCCGTTTGTTGGCCAACCGGTTGACTCCTATCTTACCGCATGTGATCTCACCTGCACAGGCAGGGTTTGTCCAGGGCCGGCACTCGGTGGTGAATGTCAGGAGAGTGCTATTGGCAATGTCCAGAGCACAGGCGACTTCTACACCGGGTATTTTGGCCAGTTTAGACGCTGCAAAGGCCTTCGATCAAGTCAATTGGACCTACCTTTTTGAAGTATTGCAATATGTGGGGGTGGGTGGCTGGTTTTGGTCAGCTCTGCGGGTGTTATACTCTGCTCCTACCGCTTCCCTATTAGTGAATGGTATCTTAACAAGGACCTTTGCAGTTGGCCGGGGTACTCGTCAGGGTTGCCCGTTGTCCCCTTTACTTTTTCTTCTCTACTTAGAGCCTCTTTTACAAACTATACAGCGGGATGATGTTGTGGTTGGGTTGTTGGAGGGAGAATCCCAATTACGAGTGCTAGCTTATGCGGTTGACATTCTGCTTACCCTTGCTCAGCCACATCGCTCCTTGACACGTGCTTTGGAACTTCTGGATGAATTTCATTTATATTCTGGACTGACAATGAATAAACAGAAATCTTTGGTACTTCCACTTCAACCCATAATTTGTGACTCTTGGCCTGGTCCCTTTCCTCTTGTATGGGCTAGCTCATCCATCAGATATCTGGGTGTCCTCATTCCTAGGGACTTAACCACCCTTTATTCTATAAATGTATTGCCTTTGCTCTCTCGAACTGAACAGCGTCTACAGGCGTGGCGAGCTTATCCTTTGACGTTAATGGGTAGGATCGCTTTATATAACATGATGGTGATCCCACAATGGCTTTATATTTTGCAAACTTTACCTATTCTTTTATTGCACACCCTTCTCCGACAGCATCACCGTTCAGTAACACGATTTCTATGGGGGGGGGGTAAAAGATCTAGGATTACTTTGCATAACTTATCACTACCTACCTCCCAAGGGGGTCTGGGTCTCTTACACATAGGTAGATTTAACGAGGCTTGCCAAATCCGGCATCTGAACGACTGGTTCTGTAACACCTCATATTTTACGGCTACGGGGTGGAATGTTTAGCATTTACCCCCTACCACTTTAGTTACCTACTACATGTTAGTTGCCTACCTAAAAGGGAGGTGACTTATGGTGATTTGTTTTTGCTTCCCCTGAGAAAAATTTGAAAATCTCTTTGCCAGCGACTGGCCATTAGATATGATGTGACCCCATGTCTCCCTGTAACTGGTAATGGAGCCTTTTCCCCGGGCATGGATTTGGGTGCCCGCATTTGGTGGACTGGGAGGGGAATGTATTATTTGTTTCATGTATTAAAGTCTGATGGATCTCTCCAATCTTTTCATACATTATATGACTCTTCCGTGCTAGTGTCAGGTGATTGGTTCTCCTATAACCAACTACATCATTATGTCAGCTCTTTGCCCAGACCAGCTTTAAGAAAAGATGTTCAGGACAAATTGTCAGAAGCTTTCTGTTTGACGGCTCAGGAGCCCATACCATTACGCTTTCATCACCGCTTTCTACAAGACCTAGCCGGTGAACTGGATTATGCTTCTTTGGCCTTTCAATGGACTCAAGACTTATACATTACTATCTCGATGGATGTGCTTAAACGGAGTTTCTCCTTGGGAATGAAACTATTGGTATCTCCTGCAGAAAAGGAACGCTATTACAAGTTTTTGGCCCGGGCGTATTTTGCCCCAGTTCGAGCCTATCGGGCACATGTGAGTATTACTGACAGTTGCCCGAAGTGCGCGGCCCCGAGGGCCTCTTTGGGACACATGTTTTGGCTATGTCCGGGCATACAAGCTTATTGGAAACGTATTTGCCTACATGTTCAATCCATTTGGAACTGTACCTGGACACCAACGAACACTTTTCTCTTTACGTTGAAATTTATTTTAACACCCAACCGTCCAGGCGCAACAGCGTTTGTTCAAAAGACTATATTCATGGGCCTTAAAACTATTCTCCAATGCTGGCTGTCCTCACATACCCCAACTGTAGCCCATTGGCGAACGCAGATGATTCAATTGGCGGGATATGAACGTCTGGCCATTGCAGATATGAACTCTAAATCAGGTTCATTATATTTACGTTGTTGGATGCCTTTTTGTGCTACTCTGACACCGGTTGTACGCAGTAGACTGTTGAATTGATGTGCTAATTTTATGGCTGTTTCCATGGGAGGGAGTGGGAGGGTGGGTGGGTGGGTGGTTGGGAGATTGACTTGTTAGAGTTGGAAAGTGCTGCCTTGACTCTGTTGCTGGATTGCTTGATTCTTTGTTTTGTTATTTATTTAAATGAATAAAAAAGATTTAAACATAAAGTGACTTCATAAACCATGATGCTGCCTTATCTTCTGAAAGCACCCTGCATATTTCTGAATGGTGAAAAAAGAAGCTAGCACTAACACCAGAACGCGCCAGCTGTTTCTTAGAATAGTTTGCATGCATCTTTGGGATCTGAAAAGAAGCCATAAGATTCTAACCAGACACAACTAGGGAAAGCATGCCGAGCATGGCTCATGGAATTCTTTTTAACTCCCTCTGCAAATGCACATATCTGTGTTTCAAAAGGGGTAGGAGTAACAACATAGACAGAGGCAGATGCCAGTCTGATGAAGTAGATGCTGGATCTTGAGGATTCATGCCTCAAAAAAGAAAGGTTAGTCTAAGAGCAGAGTTTACTTCATCAGAAGGTGCCACCTGCTTCTGTGAATTTCATATACTCTAGGTGGCTCATAATAATTTTTTTTTAAACATTCAAAAAGTGGCTTAAGTTGGTACTTGGATGAACAAAAAGACAGATCATACAAGTACCGATAATCAAAGCTGGTTTTGGACGTATGTAAAACCAGCTTAGGCCTTTACCCTGCCTCTGAACGCCTAGAGTGAAAAGGTGCGTTTTTTTGAGGAGTGGATAGGGCGGAAGGTGGGCCGACCTAGACTTAATCGTCTGGCAGCCATAACCAAAAAGGTTTGACAGGTTGCCAGATGGAACTTATACTTGTTTTGACTTGGTCTAAGTCGAAACGTATAAGTTCCTAATCGGGCTGCAATCGGCTCAGCAGCCCAGGCAACCTGCCCACCTCCCTGCACCAGTAATGATCATGGCAGGAGAAATGCCCAATCTCTCATGCTGACACCCGAACCTCTTACCGGCAGGAGGGAGCCCAAGCCCTCCTGCTGGCCAACCTCCTACCCCCGAACCCATGATCGTTCCTGGCAGAGGGAGCCTGAGCCCAAGCCCTCCTACCGGCCAACCTCCTCCCCCGAACCCATGATAATTTCCAGCAGGAGAGAGCCCCCCGAAGCCCTCCCCTCCCCCTTGTTCCCCCGAACCCCCTGCACTCCATCTAGCCTGCAAAGTTGGCCAGCCAGCCAGGTTCTCCTGGCTGTTAGGCCCACCATCCTCTGAATGGTGGGCCTGCCCCTTCCCAATGCATTGTGGGATGCACCGGGGAGGGGCTTAGGGGCCTGGGCCAGTCAGGTCCTAGGCCCTCCTCGGTGCATCCCACAATGCACCAGGAAGGGGCATGCCTACCATTTGGATGATGGGACAGACGGAGGACCCATCCATCCAGCCAACTTTGCAGGTTGGAGGGGGGTCTGGGAGGTTGGGGGTCCACAGAGGGGTGTGGAGGGGGTCTGGTGGGGTGCCCGGTCAGGGGTCCCAGGGTTCGTGGGTTTGCCTTCAGGGTTCATGGGGTTGCCTGCGGGTTCAGGGGTTCACGGACCCGGTCGGGGGATCGTGGGTTCGAGGAGTTTGCCTTCCGACAGGAGAGCCTGGACTCCCTCTTGCCGGGCATCGGTGGGGTTTAGTGGGAGGGATAATTGCTTTCTGGCAGGAGGGCCTGGGCTCTCTCCTGCTTGGGATGATCACAGGTTCGGGGGGGAAGTTGGCCGGCAGGAGGTCTTGGGCTCCCTCTTGCAGGGGATGATCGTGGGTTTAGGGGGGAGGAGGTTGGCCGGCAGGAGGGCTTGGGCTCCCTCCTGCCAGTAAACATATGGGAGAGTTGTCAGCAGGAGAAATTAGGCTTCTCTCCTGCCACGATCGTTGGGTGGGGGCAGTTACAGGATTTTGAAACTGGCGTTGTTTATGACAGACGCAGGTTAGAGAATCCTTCTTTTAGGTGAAGGACTGGCCCCTCCTTAGCCTAAAAGGTCTTGTTTTGTGCATTTGGGACTTGGGTGATTTTTTGATTGGGAATGTGTTTTAAAGTTAGAAGTAGTGGTGTTCTGGGTGATTTAACTGCTGAACGTAGAGGTAGCACAACAAAAGAGAAGAAGACCCAATGACCCACAGGGAAATAAATCCAACGATAAAAACAAAAAGCTGTGGATACTGATGTTCTAAAAATGATTTATTATGCACTCAAACACATTAAAACCATAAAAATACAATGGTGGGGGGTTCACGTGATGCAGCCGACCTAGCTAGATGTGGGAAAGTGGAACTCCGGTCACCCCCGATAAACATCTGCTGATTTTTGCATTTTACCCACTCCTTTCGGCCTGCTTTGTGACACTTCGGGAGTCTGCGCTGACTGCAGCCCGGTATGCCAGTGAAAAACCTCAAAGGCCTGAAGGATAAGCCCCGATCTCCTCCAGCAAAGATGGCAGCAGAGCATGCTTCCTTTACAGTGCCAGCTGGGGAATGGATATAGGAGATCACCAAATCTGTTACAGCGGCCCTCGCAGACAGCTTAAACAAGCTTCAGTCTGCTGTCGATAAACTCTAAACTAATCTAAGCCTTAAGTTTATATACCGCATCATCTTCACGGAAGTGGAGCTCGACACGGTTTACAAAGCATAAAAATATAGAAAGAGAAAGGAGAAGGATTTACAAAAGCATGTAAAAAGAGGGGATGTAAACAGGAGAAGAGATGTTATATGCTAGAGAAAAGCCAGGTTTTCAGTTGTTTTCGGAATAGTTGGAGGGAACCCAGGTTCCGCAGCGGGACAGTGAGATCGTTCCAAAGGCCCGTGATTTTGGAGAGGAGGGATCTTCCCAGTATACCTGCGTGGAGGATGCCGTGTAGAGAGGGGAAGGATAGTTTATGTCTGTGGGCTGATCTGGTGGTAGCAGGCGTCGGGGCGAGGAAGGATAGAGGGATTAGGGGCGGAAGGATGCCGTGAATGATCTTGAAAGCCAGGCAGGAGCATTTGAAATGAATTCTGGGAAGTACTGGGAGCCAGTGAAGATTGGTAAGTAGTGGGGAGACATGGTCAGATTTGCGTTTAGCAAAAATCAGCTTGGCCGCAGTATTCTGGATAAGCTGGAGTCTGTGAAGACTTTTTTTTGTTAGGCATAAATAGATGGCATTACAATAATCGAGTTTGGATAGGATGATGGATTGTACAAGGACGGTGAAATGTTTTTGGTGAAAATAGGATCTAACTTTCCTCAGCATGTGGAGGCTGAAAAAACAAGATTTTGCCAAGGAATTCAGGTGATTGTTGAGGGAAAGGGAGGAGTCGATAGTGATGCCGAGGACCTTGCTTGAGAACTCAAGGTGCAGAGCAGGGCCTGTGGGTAGAGTGAAGAGGGTGGGCAGGTGTGCTAATTTTGGGCCGAGCCAGAGTAATTTTGTTTTTGATTCATTTAATTTCATCTGTACAGAGAGGGATCAGGCGTGAAGTCTCATTATGCATGAAGTGATGTTCTCTTGGAGGTTTGTAAGGTTTTGATCTGTTTCGAGGAGGATAAGGATATCGTCTGCATATGTGTAAATTGTTTCAAGGGGGGATAGTTTGAGGAGCTTCAGGGAGGTCATATACATGTTGAAGAGAATAGAGGATAGGGGAGAGCCCTGTGGGACACCACAGGATGGTGTCCACGAAGCGGATTTGGAGTCGTTTGTGTTGACAATGTAGGAACGAGCGCGAAGGAAGTTTGAGAACCACTTTAGGACAAAGGAGTCTATACCTATCTCAGAAAGTTGGTAGATTAGTATGTCATGGTGTACGACGTCGAAAGCCGCGGAGAGATCGAACTGTAGGAGAACAGCAAATTTGTTTCGGGCGTGTAGTTGCACCTTTGAAATTAAGGAAACTAGGAGGGACTCGGTGCTGAAATTGGGCCTAAATCCGTATTGGTAGTGTTGGAGAATGGAGAATCTCTCTAGGTAAGAGGAGAGCTGAGTAGCGACTATGGTCTCTAGAAGTTTTGTTAAAAGAGGGATGTTTACTATGGGGTGGTAGTTCGATGGTAAGGAAGGGTCGAGATCGGCTTTTTTCAGAAGAGGGGATAAGGCAATGTGTCCCATTTCTGTGGAGAACAGGCCCGATAGTAAAACTTTATTTATAAGGTTAGTAAGGGAAGAGATGGCCTGCATAGGGATGTTTTCATAAAGGTAGGATGGGAAGGGATCTAGGATGCACTTGCAGGATTTAAGTTTGAGGCAAAGTTTAGAGATCTGGGTCTCGGATACAAGTTCGAATGTAGTCCATGATCTGTCGGCAGGGATAGGGTCGGAGTCTTTCAGGGGAAGAGAGTTATAGGAGATAGCTAGGGGGAACAAACTCTTTATGGTAGTGATCTTCTCATTGAAGAATTTGGCTAGGTCATTTGGAGATGGGAGGGGGGGGAGGGAGCGGAGTCGTTTTTAGAAGTTAGGTTCCACCAGATGTGGAACAGTGTACTGTTTTGGTTTCTTGACCTGGAGATTTTATCTCCATAGTAATTCTTCCTAGCTTTTTTTAGTACGGAGTTGTAGAATTTGATGTTTTCTCTCCAGGATTGCCTATCTAGTGGGGATTTTGATTTTTTCCATTTCCGTTCTAGGGCCCGACATTTCTGTTTTAATTCCCTGTGGTATGGGAGATACCAGGGAGCCTTATGAGAGTGGGAGATGGGTTTAGTGGCTAGAGGGGCAAGGGCACGGTACGTGGTTTCGGAAAGAGTCACCCAGTTGTGCCAGATTGAGTCTGTGTCCGTGTGATTGGGAAGAGGAGGGAGTTTGTTGAGAAACTGGGACCAGAATAATTCACTTGAGATTTTTTTGGTAGGTGATGGAGTTTGAGGCTTGGGTTGGGGTATCAAGGGCTGGCATGAAGACAGGGAGGCAGAAAGAGCCTAGGAAGTGATCAGACCAGGGGACATGTTCCCAACGAGTCGCATCTGTGGAAGTTTTGTACTCAGGTCAAGAAAGCTAATGATATCAATGGTGTGCCCCTTTTCATGGGTAGGGGTGGGCGGGGGAGCGGTGAAGCCTAAGGAAATGAGGAAGTCTTTGAACTCAGTTGTGTCCTTGTTGGTGTTGTCGTCTAGGTGAAGGATTATGTCACCAATGATCAGTAGTCACTGAAAAGTTTGATTCACAGGGCAGGAGAATTGAAGAGGTCGAACAACGGGTGTCGGCACAGGAGGATAGGAGCACAATGATGGAGGGTAATAATTACCACCCTGCAGCGGGAAATATTGGACTTACAGCAACAGGTGGATGAACAGGAAAACAGAAACAGGAGGAATAATCCGTGGTTGATCGGATTGCCGGAGAACGTGGCTGATACCGATCTCTATCGGATCTTTGGTCAGTGGCTGCCGCAGACGCTGGGCCTACCATGGAATGCTACAAAATATAGCTGCGAGAGGGCGTATCGTGTGGGACCTAAGAGACCTGGAAACAACCGGCCCAGACCAGCTATAGCCCGCTACTGCATGTGGCGAGAAAAGGAGGAAATACTTAGGGCTTACAGAAAAGATGGCCTGTTGGAATACAACGGGGCTCGGATTCTCCTCTTTAATGATTATTCAGCCTGGGTGGCCGCCCAGAGGAAATTAATGGCCCCATTCTGCTCTGAGCTTCACGCGAAAAGTTTCCTTTACTCTGATTTTCCCAAGCAAAGTGCAGGTGTGGCACGACGGCAAGACGCTGCTTATGTAGCCAGTGGAAGAAGCCAGAGCATTCCTGGACCAACTCAACGTGCAGAGCTAATGGACTGCTTCGGTTTTCTGTTTAAATATAAGAACATAAGAAGTTGCCTCCGCTGAGGCAGACCAGAGGTTCATCTCGCCCAGCGGTCCGCTCCCGCGGCGGCCCATCAGGCCTATTGCCTGAGCAATGGACCCTGACTATTCTATAACTACCTCTTGCTCCTATCCCTATAACCTATCTCTACTCCTATCTGTACCCATCAATCCCTTTGTCCTCTAGGAACCTATCCAAACCTTCTTTGAAGCCCTGTAACGTGCTCCTGCCTATCACAGCCTACGGAAGCGTGTTCCATGTATCCCTCTGGGTAAAAAAGAACTTCCTAGCGTTTGTTCTAAACCTATCCCCTTTCAGTTTCTCCGAGTGCCCCCTTGTACTTGTGGTTCCCCATAATTTGAAAAATCTGTCCCTGTCTACTCTTTCTATGCCCTTCATGATCTTGAAGGTTTCTATCATGTCTCCTCTAAGTCTCCAATTTTCCAGGGAGAAAAGTCCCAGCTTTTTCAGTCTGTCAGTATATGAGAGGTCCTCCATACCCTTTATTAGCTTAGTTGCTCTTCTCTGTACTCTCTCAAGTACCGCCATGTCCTTCTTGAGGTACGGCGACCAGTACTGGACACAGTACTCCAGATGCGGGCGCACCATTGCACGATACAGTGGCAGGATGACTTCCTTCATCCTGGTTGTGATACCCTTCTTAATGATGCCCAACATTTTGTTTGCCTTCCTTGAGGCTGTGGTGCACTGCGCTGACGCCTTCAATGATGTGTCTACCATCACTCCCAGGTCTCTTTCAAGGTTACTCACCCCTAGCGGTGATCCCCCCATTTTGTAAGTGAACATCGGGTTCTTTTTCCCTACATGCATGACCTTGCATTTCCCTATGTTGAAGCTCATTTGCCACTTTTTGGCCCACTCTTCCAGCGCTGTCAGATCTTTTTGGAGATTTTTGCAGTCCTCCGTGTTTTCAACCCTGCTGTATAGTTTGGTGTCATCCGCAAATTTAATAACCTCACATTTTGTTCCTGCCTCCAGGTCGTTAATAAATATATTGAACAGGAGCGGTCCCAGCACCGACCCCTGCGGAACTCCGCTCGTGACCCATTTGTCTGAGTAATGGCCCTTTATTCCAACCCTCTGTTTCCTGTCCGCCAACCAGTTTTTGATCCATCGGTGGACCTCCCCTTGCACCCCGTAGTTCCATAGCTTCCTTAGCAGTCTTCCGTGTGGTACCTTGTCGAAGGCTTTTTGGAAGTCAAGGTAAATGATGTCTATAGATTCCCCTTTATCCACCTGGCTGTTTACCCCCTCAAAGAAGTATAACAAGTTTGTGAGGCATGACCTGCCCTTGCAGAAGCCATGTTGGCATGGCTTTAGCTGCCCAGTGTTTTCGATGTGTTCCCAGATGCTATCTTTAATCAGCGCTTCCATCATCTTGCCCGGGACCGAGGTCAAGCTCACCGGCCTGTAGTTTCCTGGGTCTCCCCTTGAGACTTTCTTGAAGATGGGCGTGACATTCGCTATTTTCCAGTCTTCCGGAATCTCTCCAGTTTTTAAAGATAGGTTGCATATTTGTCGAAGTGGCTCAGCTATTTCGTTCCTTAGTTCCTTGAGTACTCTTGGGTGAATGCCGTCCGGACCTGGCGATTTGTCGCTCTTAAGCCTGTCTATCTGCCTGAGGACATCAACCTTGCTCACCTCTAGTTGGATCAGATTTTCATCCTGCTCTCCTTTTACGATCTCAGGTTCTGGAATGTTGGTTGTGTCCTCCCTCGTGAAAACTGAAGTGAAGAACTCGTTTAGCCTGTCAGCTATCTCCTTTTCCTCTTTTACCACTCCCTTTCTGTCTCCATCATCCAAGGGTCCCACTTCCTCCCTTGCTGGTTGCTTCCCCTTGACGTACCTGAAGAATGATTTGAAGTTTGTTGCTTCTCCCGCCAGTCTCTTTTCATATTCTCTTTTTGCTTTCCTAACCACTCGGTGACACTCCTTTTGTGCTCCTTTTGGTTGTCTTCTGATTGGTCCTTTTCCCATTTTTTGAATGATGCCTTCTTGTCACTTATTGCCTTTTTCACTGCATTTGTTATCCACACTGGGTTTTTTGTTCTATTTTTTTGCACCCTTTCCTGAACTTGGGGACGCACAGGTTTTGTGCTTCGTGCACCATGCCCTTGAGTAAGGTCCAGGCTTTTTCTACAGACTCCATCTTCCTTGCGGTGTCGTTGAGTTTCTTTCCCACCATTTTCCTCATTCATCATAATTCCCTTTTTTGAAGTTCAGGGCTGTCGTAGTTCTTTTCACCTTTGATGATCCAATTTCCATCCTGAACTGGATCGAGTTGTGATCGCTGTTTCCTAGTGGGGCTAGTACCGCCACCTCTTTAGCGGGTCCCCCTAGTCCGGTGAAGATTAGGTCAAGAGTGGCATCTCCCCGTGTTGGTTCCGTGACCAGCTGTTCCATGAAACAGTCCCTCGTGACCTCCAGGAATTTGGTCTCCCTCGTGCAATTTGAGTGCCCTATACTCCAGTCTATTCCCGGGTAGTTGAAGTCTCCCATCACCACCACACTTCCGCTTTTGCATACCTGCCCCAGTTCAGCCTCCAGATCCTGGTCGATTTCTTCCGTTTGTCCCGGTGGGCGATAGTACAGACCCAATTTTATGTCTGCTCCAGTTCCTCCGGATAGCTTAACCCATAGCGATTCCAAGTCATCCGCCCTTGTTGTTTCCATCCTGGTTGAAGGTATGGAATCCTTTATATATAGCGCTATTCTTCCACCCTTTATGTGTGACCTATCTCTCCTGTAGAGTTTGAACCCTGGTAAAGCCACATCCCATTTGTTGTCATCAGTCCACCACTTTTCTGTGACTCCAATTATGTCTAGGCCTTTTTTGTTGGCTAAGATTTCCAGCTCTCCCATTTTAGCCCTTAGGCTCCTAGCATTTGTGTATAGGCAATGTAAGTCCCGGTTGTTCGCCTTTCTTGCTGGCTTTCCTCGTGGTTTGGCGCTCCTGGCAACCCCCTCGTGAGTTGCCAGTCCCCAAGCCTCATCTCGGTCATCCTCCTCCTGTGATGTGTCTGTTTCGTCCTCAGCCTGTTTCCCCATTTTTGGTTGTCCCTCTGGATTCCGTTGTTCTCTGTTAGTCCTGTTTGCCAATTTCATTTGTTCCCTAGGCCCCTGCAATTTGTACTTAGGTCCTTCTTCAAAAAATTCCCACTCAGTCCTGAGCCCTCTTTTACAGTGTCCTTGCTCAATGTCCTTGGCCCTGGGCATCTGCATTGCGTCCTTAGGTCCTTTTCCCAAAATTTTCCACTCAGTCCCGATCCCTTTTTTTACAATGTCCTTGCTCAGTGTCCTTGGCCCTGGGCCCCTGTAATGCATCCTTAGGTCCTTTTTCCAAAAATTCCCACTCAGTTCCGAGCCCTCTTTTACAATGTCTTTGCTCAGTATCCTTATTTGATACTTTTGTCCGATGTGTCAGATCGACTGTCGGCTTTCCCCTCTTCCTCAGTTTAAAGCCAAATCTATGACGCTCTGGACATTGCGTGCCAGCATCTTTGTTCCAGTCATGCTCAGGTGCAGTCCGTCTCTCCTGTAGAGCTTATTCTTTCCCAAGAAAGTTGTCCAATTCCGAACAAAAAGGAAACCCTCCTCTTCGCACCATCTCCTGAGCCAACCGTTTATTGCTTGTAGTTCACTCTGCCTCCTTGCGTCCGCTCTCGGTACTGGCAGGATCTCTGAGAAGGCTATCTTCCTTGCCCTCAGTTTCAGTTTCCTCCCCAGGATCCTGAACAGATCAATTAGTGCAGTCCTGTTGTAGCTCCTCCTGCTGACATCGTTGGTTCCAACATGGATTACTACAGCTGTCTCCTCCGTCTCGGCCCCTTCCAGGATCCTATCAATTCTGTCGATGACGTCCTTTGTTCTTGCCCCTGGGAGACATATCACTAGTCGGTCCTCTCTCCCTCCAGCTATGTGACTGTCCACTCCTCTCAGGACTGAGTCTCCCACTACGATAGCAGATCTCCCCTTCCTCAGCTGTCTCTTTGGTCTCAGGTCTGTGTCAGTGGCGCAGTCCGCTAGTCCTTCCTCCGGGTTTTGTTGGGTCTTCTCCTCATCTGCCGGTCCGGATTTTCCGCAAGGTCCTACTCCCATGGTGTCTGGTGGATTTTGTTGTCTGACTGTTAGTTCTCCCCTGATGTGCTGGTGGTCCTGAGCCTCCACCATCCTGCAGGCCTCCTCGATGAATTTCTCGAGCTCTCTAACTTGTTCCGTGATGTGGTCCTCTCTGGCGGTGTCCTCAGTTGCCCAGCACTGTTCCTCTATGGTGCACAGTCCCTCCAGTTCCTGTACTCGGACCTGCAGTCTCCCTACCTCCTTCTTCAGGCTATCCAGTTCCTGACATCGACTGCATATGTACGCCTTCCTCCCGGAGGGGAGGTAGTCATACATATGACATTCGATGCAGTATACTGGGTAACTCCCCTGGGTTCCTGTGGTCTCCATTTCTTTATCCTTGCTCCTATGGTCCGTCGGTGATTTGGGAGTGGTGCCTGGCGTGCAGCTAGCTGAAAAAGTAGAGAGAGAGAAAAGAGTGAGAAGAGGAGAAAAGTACCATTTTTTTTTAGAAGTTAGAAGTTAGATTTGCTGCTGGGCTGCCTGGGCTCCTTCTCAAGGCTCCTTCGCAAAGGCGCTCTCGCAAAGGCCTTCGCTGCGCGCCGAACGGCTGGGCACCGTTGGCTCCCTTCTTAAAGGGGAGCCCGGGCGCCAATGCGACCTGTGATGCGGTGGGGAGGCGGAGCTACCTCTCGCTGCGACCCCGGGTCTTTCTGCCTGTTCTGGCTTCCTCCCTCACTGCCTCTCCTGCCTTCTCCGGCCCCTGCGCTGCAACAGCAGAATCAACAAAAAAAAGCAAAACCGCTAAGGTCTGCCTCGTGCCCTGGCTTCCCTTCTTCTTAAAGGGGAGCCCGGGCGCCGATACGACCTGTGACACGGTGGGGGGGCGGAGCTACCTCTCGCCGTGACCCCGGGTCTTTCTGCCTTTTCTGGCTTCCTCCCTCACTGCCTCTCCTGCCTTCTCCGGCCCCTGAAGATTCAGAACCAATCAACTATGTCCAATTTGTGAAAAGATGGGATCGTAAACTGGACAAGTTTCATGGTGTGCTTTATTCAGAAGAATTTCGTTTCATTAATTTAGACAGGATGACATCATTAAGTGATGCTCAAAATGCTATACGCCAAGGCATTCAACATATCCTGGACGATGTTAGCAGCAGAGTATCGCCCGGTGACTACGTACAAGTGCATCTACATTCGTCACTTTTTCACAACTCCTTGTTTTCTGGTAAATTAAATCCCGAATCGCTGATGATTTCTTAGACCAGGTTGCTAAACTCCTTCAAAGTCACAGAGAAATACAGGTCTGTGATTTATTCCGTGTTGTTGTACTTGTAATAAGAAACAAGGGTGGTGGGGGGTCGTAGGGTGTTAAAATCTATACTGTTTAGCCAGATTTTGCAGAAAAAAAGGATGTATTTAATAGATTTGAATAACACAGGCAATAACATGTGTTTTGCCGGTAGCCTTACAGCCCTTATGTCCCCCGTAAAACTCACAGATGCTTAACTGTTAATAGATGCTGAAAAGCTACATAATGATTTGGGGTGGTCGGTACATAAAAAAGTCATGCTCGATGATGTAGCAACCATAGAACAACATTTAAAGATAAATATAAGAGTTGTGTTTTATACAAACTCGTGATGTTGCTTTAAAACATCAGACCAGCCCATTTATCCAAAAACGGTTTTCTTATTGCTACATGACGATCATTTCTACGGCATAACCGATGTCAAAAAATTCTATGGGGAGCGTAATTTCTGTACTTTTTGCCAGATGCCCTATAGTCACGACCAGTCCTGTACATTATGGTGTCGTCTTTGTTCGACACAGACGTGTTTGAACAATGACAGTATACAGCAGAGGTGTTCTAATTGCAAGATGTGTTGTCGCTCTAAAGACTGTTTAGATAGACATATGCAGCTGGCGCAGAAAAAAGAAGTGGAGTGTTTATCTAAAACACTGTGTCTGAAATGTGATTCCTATGTGAACGAAAAACATAAAGTAAGGGTAGGATGTGTAAGCTATGCCGTGAACCCTTAAGCGGTGATGACATACACTTATGTTTTATGACACCCATCGATAAACTCAAAACATCTGAAAAGTATATTATTTACGATTGCGAATGTATGCAGGAAACGGGCTGGCAAATTCCTAATTACATATATGCCGAGGACTTGTACGAAACAAGAAAATGGGAATTCAAGGGTCTTGAGTGTATTTTTGCTTATATACAGGTTTTTTGTGACAGAAAATTTAAAGACTATACCTTCATAGCCCATAATGCCAAAGGCTATGACGGGTATTTTGTTCTTAGCCAATTGTTAAAGGAAAAGATGGATAGATCTGTTGGTTCAAGGTGGTAAGCTTTTACAAATCACAGTAGAACCTTTAGCTATTCGTTTCATAGACTCTCTAAATTTCCTACCTATGAAACTTAGCAAACTTCCAAAGGCCTTAGGTTTTCCAGGCTGTAAGGGTTATTTCCTGCATTTTTTTAATACTCAGGAAAATCAAAACTATGTGGGGCGTATGCTGGATATGGAGCATTATGGTGTGGGAAACATGATGTCTGAAGAAAAAGAGGAATTTTTAAAATGGTACAAGGACAACCAGCACAAGACGTTTGATTTGCAAAAAGAGCTGGCTTATTACTGTCAACAGGATGTGGCTATTTTGCGACAGGCATGTGTTCTCTACAGAGCAGAAATCATGAAAATGACACAGAAAGATGTGGTTGTAGAACGTGAGGGTACTTCAGAAATTCTAATGAATTGTTTAGACCCTTTCCAATATATAACCCTAGCCTCTGTATGTATGGCCATGTTCAGATTTATGTTTTTAGAACCCAAGACCGTGGCGCTCATCCCCCCGGATAACTATCACAGACACAAAAAGAGATATTCATCACCCTCTATTCACACAACTGAGAAGGAGAGCAAGACATGAGCGCCCACGGAAGCCAGAAGATGAGCTTTCCAGTATTCTGCACCGGCTGCAGTATGTATGACTACCTCCCCTCGGGGACTAGGGCATACATTTGCAGCCGATGTGAGGAGCTGGACAGCCTGAAACTGCAAGTTCGGCTGCTGGAGGGAACTGTGATGGAACTCGAAGAACTTCTTGCCAGGAAGGAGGAAAACTGCATACAGGAGAAGTTGCTAGGGGAGCCCGACACCGGCGAAGGGATCATGGAACTGGAAAGATTCATCGAGGAAGCCCATCAGCAACACGTAGAAATCCCAGGTCTGGAAAGCTGTACCCTGGATACCCAGAAAGACGGACTGGAAGAGAGGAGAGAAGACACACATGCAAATCCAGAAAAAACCGAAGATGAGGTAGGAGACATCCACACACAAGAAGGAAGAGAGAAAACACAGGGAGAGGTCCCCCCATCTGAAGAGACGAAAACAAATTCAAGAGTAGCTCCGGAAGAAGAAGACTGGCCCTATACCGTAGACGTGGACTTACGACCCCCAAGGAACCCTCGAATAAAGAAGATGGGGATCATCGTAGGTGACTCCATTATACGTCACGTGGACAGCCACACCGCAGGAGGAAGAGAGGACAGAATCGTCACCTGTCTGCCTGGAGCAAGAGTCAAGGATGTGGCCAACAGGATCTCCAGGATCATAGACAGCGCAGGGGGAGAGGATACTGCTGTGCTCATCCACGTGGGAACAAATGATGTGAGCGGACGGAAGTATGACAGGGAAGAGATGAAGGGCCAGCTCCGCTCACTTGGAAGATTGCTGAAGATCAGGGAGGTGAGGGTGGCCTTCTCCGAGATCCTCCCAGTACCAAGAGCGGATGGAAAGAGACAAGGGGAATTGCAAGCTATTAACGCCTGGATGAGACGATGGTGCGAAGAAGAAGGCTTTGACTTCGTGCGCAACTGGACGGCGTTCTGGGGAAAAAGCAAGTACTACAGAAAGGACGGACTACACCTCAACAAGGAAGGAGCAAGAGTATTGGCGAGCAACTTGAAGAGGGCCATCGAGAAGGCTTTAAACTAATAAATAGGGGAAAGCCGACAGTCGACCACCAGTCGATGGTACGGACAACAGGATGCCCCGATGAAGGATCAATGGGCTACTACTCATACACAGGAGAGGACAAACTCACAGCAAATAAGGAAGACAAGGCAGGAAGGGACAACTCAGACACAGGAGGGGATGACCGCACAGCAAATAAGGGAGACAACACTGGAGCGGTTAAGGAGACTGTGAAAGAAACAGTAGGGACAGCAAAGAGCAGAAAGTCCAAAAAAGTAACTCGAAGAGAACTCAAATGTATGTATACCAATGCTAGAAGTCTAGGAAACAAAATGGGGGAACTAGAGACAATAGCAAGAAATGATAAGTTGGAAATCATTGGCATAACAGAAACATGGTGGAATGAAGAAAACAAATGGGACACAGTACTTCAGGGATACAAACTATATAGAAGAGATCGAGTAGGGCAGAAAGGTGGAGGTATTGCCCTATATGTTCAGGAAGGAGTAGAATCTGTTGAAGTGGCTACGACGGAAACGAAAGAGAAGCTAGAGTCCCTCTGGGTCAAGATTCCTGGCCAAAACAATGCAGACATGAAAATTGGCCTTTTCTATCGTCCCCCGGGACAGGCGGATGAAACTGACTCTGAAATGATAGAGGAAATCAAACGAGAATGCAAGACGGGCAATGTAATAATATTGGGAGACTTCAATTTCCCGAGGATAGACTGGAAACTAGGAACCTCCAACTGCGGCAATGAGGTCAAGTTCCTGGAGGCGCTAGGGGATTGCTTCCTGGAACAAATGGTAAAAGAGCCGACAAGAGGCAACGCCACCCTGGACTTGGTGCTAAATGGCCTCACGGGACCGACAAAAGAAGTAGAAGTTACGGCACCGCTGGGGACGAGCGATCACAATGTGATCATCTTTAAGCTTGACATCGGGAATAGAAAAAGTGCCAAAACCTTAACCAAAACCTTTAACTTTAAAAAGGGCAAATACGATTGCATGAGAGCCATGGTGAAACAACGACTCAAAAAAAAGGTGGATAAACTTGAAACAGTAGAGCAGGCATGGTCCCTACTGAAAACTACTATCACAGAAGCACAAAACCTATACATTCCGAGGATCTCCAAAGAAAGGAGAACAAAGGGTAAGGGAGAACCAGCATGGCTTACCAGACAGGTGAGGGAAACCATACAAGAAAAGAAGGACTCTTTCAAAAAATGGAAACACATGAAAACAACCGAAGCATGGAACAAACATAAAGACGATCAGAAGAAATGTCACAGGGCGGTGAGGGATGCCAAAAAGGACTATGAAGAAAAAATAGCGCAAGAGGCCAAAAACTTCAAGCCCTTCTTTAGATACGTGAAAGGGAAAAAACCCGCAAAAGAGGCGGTGGGACCCCTGGACGATCAGGGAAGAAAAGGGTACATTAAGGAAGATAAACAAATTGCGGACAAACTAAATTCCTTCTTTGCGTCCGTCTTTACGGAGGAGGATACCGCAAAAATACCAGAAACTGTGAAAGTGTTTAGTGGAGTAATAGAAGACAGCCTCACCACAGTTGAAGTAGATTTGGACCAGATATACTACCAGATCGACAAACTTAAAAGTGACAAATCCCCTGGACCGGATGGAATTCACCCGAGAGTCTTAAAGGAATTGAAGGTTGAAATCGGAGAGTTATTGCAAAAACTCGCCAATCTGACAATCAGAACTGGACAGATACCAGATGACTGGAAGATAGCGAACGTCACGCCAATTTTCAAAAAGGGATCAAGAGGAGAACCGGGCAACTACAGACCTGTGAGCCTTACGTCTGTCCCTGGAAAGATGGTTGAAGCACTGATCAAGGATAGCATAGTCCGGCACTTAGATATACACGAATTGCTGAAACCCAGTCAACATGGGTTCAGGAAAGGGAAATCATGTTTAACGAATTTGCTTCAATTTTTTGAGACCGTGAACAAGCAAATTGATAGTGGAATGCCGGTGGACATAATATATTTGGACTTCCAGAAGGCATTCGACAAAGTTCCGCATGAAAGGCTTCTCAGGAAACTACAATGCCATGGAATAGAGGGAGATATACACAGGTGGATAGGCAAATGGCTGGAAAACAGGAAGCAGAGAGTGGGCATAAATGGGAAGTTCTCAGACTGGGAGAAAGTGACTAGTGGTGTGCCCCAGGGCTCGGTACTTGGGCCGATCCTATTTAACATTTATATCAATGACCTTGAAGACGGAATATCCAGTGAGATCATTAAGTTTGCAGACGACACAAAGCTATGCCGGACAATCAGAACGCAGAAAGATAGCGAAGAACTCCAGAGCGACTTGTATCAGTTAGAGAAATGGGCAGAGCAATGGCAGATGAAGTTCAACGTGGAGAAATGCAAAGTAATGCATTTAGGCAGTAAGAATAAGGAACACGAGTATAGAATGTCAGGAGCAACTCTGGGTAAGAGCGAACAAGAAAGGGACCTGGGTGTACTGATAGATAGGACCCTGAAGCCGTCGGCACAATGCGCGGTAGCGGCAAAGAAAGCGAACAGAATGTTAGGAATGATAAAGAAAGGAATCATGAGCAGATCGGAGAAAGTCATAATGCCGCTTTATAGAGCAATGGTCAGACCACACTTGGAATACTGTGTCCAACATTGGTCTCCCAAACTAAAGAGGGATATAAAACTGCTGAAGAGGGTGCAGAGACGAGCAATGAAGCTAATAAGAGGTATGGAGAACTTGGAATATGAGGAACGACTCAAGAAACTAGGACTGTTCTCCCTTGAGAAGAGGAGGCTGCGAGGGGACATGATAGAGACGTTCAAAATACTGAAAGACATCGATAAAATAGAGCAGAAAAACAAATTATTTACACTGTCCAACGTGACACGGACAAGAGGACATGGTTTAAAGCTAAGGGGGGACAAGTCCAGGACAAATGTCAGGAGGTTCTGCTTTACGCAGCGAGTGGTGAACGCCTGGAATGCTCTTCCACAGGAGGTTATTAAGGAATCCACTGTGCTAGGATTCAAAGGCAAATTAGATGCACATCTCCTTATGAGAGGCATAGAGGGATATGGGTGGTAAAACTACATCAGGTGTATACCTGACTGGGCCTCCGCGTGTGCGGATCGCCGGACTCGATGGACCATGGGTCTGATCCGGAGATGGCAGTTCTTATGTTCTTATCAAGAGGCTGCACAAAATATACAGATCATGCATGCTCTGAATGGGGGTGAAAGAAAGGTGGGGTCTTATTTTCTTGACGGTTACGCTGTCATTGATGGGGTAGAAACAGCTTTTGAATTTGATGGTTGCTTTTATCACGGCTGTCCGGTCTGTTATAATGATAAAGACCAGAATCCTGTAGCAGCCACGACCTATGGCTTTCTTTATTACAAAAAGCAGCTAAAGACAGCCTACCTGGAAAGCCTGGGCTTCAAGGTCGTAAGTCTGTGGGAGCATGAGTGGAAGCGGATGGTCAAAGAAAATGATAGGGGCTATGCAGACTTCCTGGCTAGCGCTGCATTACCGCAACCCTTGGTCCCACGAGATGCCCTTTTTGGGGGTAGAACAAATGTTGTTTCTCTGTACTACAAAACAAAACCTGAGGAAAAAATACACTACTACGATTTTACCAGCCTATACCCTTTTGTCAATAAAATAAAGGAATATCCAACAGGCCATCCGCAAATCATTTATGACAACTTTGGCCCACCCACAAATTACTTTGGTTTTATAAAAGCAAAAGTATATCCTCCAAGAAAGCTCTTTTTCCCGGTGTTACCCGTCAGGGTGAGCGGTAAGCTTATGTTTCCTTTGTGCCGTACGTGCGCTGACGCACGGTAACAGGAAACGTGCACCCATACAGATGAGGAGAGAGCTTTCGTGGGGACTTGGTGCATGGTGGAGATGGATGTTGCCATTGCAAAGGGTTATGTGGTTGTTGAAATCTATGAAATCTGGCATTTCGAGCAAAAATCTGATAGTCTCTTTTCTGAATACATCAAAATACACCTCCGTCAAAAACAAGAGGCTTCTGACTATCTCCGGTGGTGCAATGATATAGAAAAACAAAACATATACATCTCTGATTTCTATAGAAAAGAAGGTGTACTTTTGCGGGCAGACCATATTCAGCTAAACCCTGCTAAGCGCCAAATAGCAAAACTTTTCTTAAATTCTCTGTGGGGGAAATTTGGTCAAAGGACAAACCTGCCTACCGTTAGCATTGTCAGAGAGCCTGATGATCTATTTAAATATCTGTTTTCCCCTGAATTTGAGGTTTCATCGTGTGACTTTATCGATGATGAAACAGCCTGCGTGTCTTGGAAGCACTCAAAAGACCGCACTACTTTGCCCGGTAACACTAATGTTTTCATAGCCTGTTTTATAACAGCCTATGCGCGTTTAGAGTTGTACAAACTTCTAGACAATGTACAAGAACGTTGTCTGTACCACGATACAGATTCTGTGATATTTGTGAGCCGCGAAGGTGACTGGAACCTCCCTTTGGGGAGGGTTCCAGTGAGCTCCGGGGAGCTCACCAGTGAGATACCTGCCGATGAACATATAACTGAGTATGTATCAGCGGGTCCTAAAACATACGGTTACAAACTGACAAGTGGAAACACCTGTATGAAAGTGAAAGGGATAACGTTAAATGTAGAAAACAGCCAGAAAATCAATTTTACTAGTTTAAAAGATCTAGTTTTTGACTACAAACCGGGTTTGCCCCAGAAAAAGATAGGGGTACAACAAACCGGTATTATAAGAAACAAAAAGAGGTGGGCTATAGAGACCGGTGTGATTAAAAAAACACAGCAAGTTGTGTATGACAAAAGAGTGAAGGAGGAGGATGGGTTCAGCACACTACCCTACGGATACTAGAACGGTGGATGCCCGCTGGTCGCACCCTTTCTCTTGTATATTAGCAGGACCGTCCAATTCAGGCAAGAGCTTCTTTGTTAAAAAACTGTTAGAACACGCTGGCCATGTATTGTCTGTCATGCCTGACAATATTGTTTGGTGTTATAGTTGTTGGCAACCTTTGTATAAAGAAATGTTAAATAAATATCCTTTTATTACTTTTACGGACATTTTGCCTGATACTTTTAACGATGACCGAATGTTTCCAACCCATAAAGTAAACTTGGTTATTATAGATCAGCGATGGCAAACCTATGGCACGCGTGCCAACTGTGGCACGCGAAGACCTTGCAGCTGGCACGTGGGAAGGTCCGCAATTAAGATATGCGGCGTGGCGGGAGGCGAGTGTGCCTGTGTCTGCTTTGCAGCTCACCTGGCAACAGGGCCGGACTGGCCATTGGGAGGACCGGGCATTGTCCCGGTGGGCCGCGGCCCATCCTCCTGTGCTGGCTGCAGTCCTGTGAGTGGATGTTTAGCCTGCCTGTCTTCCCCTTAGTATCCTATGAGCCAGGCAGTGTGTGAGGGGGAAGTGGGGGGAAGGAAGAGAAGCTTTACACTGAGTCTGTCACAGGAACTCAGTGAGGCTGTAGTGTGACTCCACATGTGACATCTGTAATCAGGAACAGTTCCTAGTGCTCCCATGCTAGAGAGGTGAGGATATGGATCTTCTCTCCCCCCCCTCCATGTCCCATCTTCTCTCTCTCCCCTCCCCCATGTCATATCTTCTTGTGTGTTGGCTGTTGCACTCCTTACTTATTAGTGGCTGGCCGTGCCTCTCAAGTGTGCTTCTGCATTTTAGCCCTGCCCCTGGACTTCAATGGGCAGGGGACTGCGTGAGGTCATGTGATTGGGCTGCTCAACCTAAAATGCCCGGGCCTATTTTTTGTCCCAGTCCGGCCCTGCCTGGCAATGTGTTCCTCGCGGCTGCCTGAACCGCCGCGGGGCTGTGAGAAGCAGTCTCACTCCCCGCCTCCGCCTCTGAACCCGCCCAGGTACTCGCCTACAGCACCGAGCGTTCTTCTGTCACGCCCTCCCACCCTGGCGGGAGACTTGAGGAGAACCAAAGGATTGTGAATCAAATTGATTCTCTGACAATACAAAGATTCCAACCTTTAAAAATGATGTTACATAGTTCAGGCAACTTTATAAAGAGTTTTTAGATACTAAAATCTTGTTATTAAGGTTTGACGAGCTGGCACTTTGAGGAAATTCTTTGGTTTTGTGTGGCAGTTTGGGCACTCGGGCTCAAAAAGGTTAGCCATCACTGTTATAGATGATCTAATGGATTCTGCCTGTAAAAGCGGCGAAATAGAGAATGCCTTTACTAAGTACGTACATCACAGAAACCTGAGCATCATATATATAGTTCAGAATGTTTTCTGCCAGGGTAAAACAAGCCGGACTATAACTTTAAACACCAAATACATGGTTCTCTTTAAGAATCCTAGAGATAAGTTACAGGTAGCCATTCTAGCTAGGCAGATGTACCCTGGAAAATCACAATTCTTTTTAGAGGCCTTCGAGGATGCCACCAGAAAGCTGTACTGCTATCTCTGTGTGGACTTAAATACCACAACGCCTGAGGCTTACAGATTGAGAACGGATATTTTCCCGCCAGACTGGACAACGGTATATTGTGTAAAACCACAATCAACCCGTAAAAGGCTGTGAATACATAACCAGATCCCTTCATATAAGCTGGGGCGTGTCTCAGGTAACATGTCTAGCCGTGTAAAGAGAAACCTGCCCCTTTTAAAACTTTTAGTCCAAGCCTCACCGCAGCACAGAAAAGCCATCCTGAATACAGCTTCTGATGATTTGGTGGCTGCTATAGCTGAAATCGCTCTCAACACCCTAAAAGGTAACATCCCGCTTTCACAAAACCAGATAAAGGTTTTAAAAGGGAAGCGTCACGCTATAAAAAGACTGTGTGATAAAAGATTAACCCTTAAGAAAAAAAAGAAGCAGTTGGTGAAACAATTGGGCGGATTTATAGGGCCCTTGTTAAGTTTTGCTATACCGTTGATAACGGGTCTTCTGACAAACCGCTGATGCATCACGCTGAAAAAATGTACCTGGTCTCAAGTCAACAACTCGAGCGCTTGAGAAACCCCATAGACCGGGAAGAAAATATTAGAACCTCAACCATACTTAGGTTAGACGAGGAAATGAAAAACATACTGCAGAGCCCTGGTATGTCTGACCATGAAAAAGTTAAACGTTACTCAGAAGTGTTACAACGTTATCTCGTGTTGAACAGACAAAGGGATATGGAAAAAGAAAAGCTAAATGTGTATCTACAGGGACTGGTTGATGCTTCAACAACCCCGCTCCAGAAAATAGTATACCTCCCTACTCTGTGGTTCAAGAAGTGTTAAGCAGCATCAATACGCGCTACAGGAAAAATGCCGAAGTCCTGCTTAACAAACTGTCAAAAAACAAAAGTGTTGCATCCTAGGAAGGAGATGGTACATTTGTATACCAAGGAACACCTATCAGTGGTTCTAACCTGCTCGACCTCGTTCGCAGTGTTACACAGACCCATGCTCTTTCTGAGCAAAGAAGGCCCCTAGGCTGGGGGGAGTTCATGCAAACCTTAGCTCAATTAAATATGCCTTCCTTGGTTGTGGGTAACGCAGCCAACAGAGATGTACTGTTATGCCTCAAGGAGAACCCAGCTATGAAGGTTCCTGAACTATATACAAAACCTGCCAAGACCAAAGAACTCCTTCCTCATAAAAGGCGTAAATTATTACCCAGTTACCGGTGGCTGAGTGTATAAAAACATATCTTCAATAAAATAATGTTTTTTAAAAATGAAAATAAAAGACTGCAGACATTTTGATTTTTTTTATTTAGAAACAGCATGACATTCATGGTAGGAAACATAGCCCTGGGGTGTATGAAACGGGTTTTGAAAAGGTCTACACAAGACTTGTTTTTTATTTTTTACAAATTTCAGTACCATTTCATCATTTTGCATTAAATCTTCAGAATACATTTCTAAAATATTTTCAAAAGGTTGCCCTTTATAGCGATGATATAAAAAAACCCACACAGTGATAGCCACAGGCCTCAGACAGCGGGTGCTGTAACTGTCTATTATGATATAATACAGCCTTACAGTGTTTATTGAAAAAGTTCATAATGCTGTTAGGAAAGAATAAACTATCCGGTGGTTGTCCGTAAGAATCAAAAAATTCTCTTGTCCCGTCCCCGGTCACATAGAGGGCCAACCAGTGTTCACCTGGTAGGTTGTGTGGGTGTGTGTTCACGACAGTTCCCACAGGTTTCCTTGGTATTTCTAATCCTGTTAACCAGTCACTGGGCAGTACATCTAAAAAAGATTCTGCAACACAGGAGTCCTTCTTTAAAACACGGAAGATCTGTACGGTGTTCATGTTCAAGAATGGTCAAAAAGAACATTCCTTCTATGATTAACTTCTATCACGTTGTCGAAAATCCCATACACAATCATGTTCACAGTGTGAGGTAAAGCTCTGGCAAAACGTATTTCAGCCCGCAGGTTACCGGTTTTGATCAGCGAGTAGTGGTCAGCGCACTCTTGGTCCGGCGATAGATCAAAGGCTAGCAGCATATAACCTTTGTAAAACTCCTGACGATCAACCAGGAGGGCATTGTCTTTCAGGTGTTTACCGGTCGCTTGAATAAGCTGCATATATTCTCTCACACAATTTCCATTTTCAAAGTCGGGTTGTAGAGGTTTTCCGGGTACTTGTTCACCATCTACATACAGAGCTGCAAAATTAATATCGTAATGTTTAAAATTGAAAGGGTTTTTAGCATAATTACCACTGAAAGCGTCGTTATCCACAAAGCCCAATACGATGAGCTTTAGTAACTGCCCCAAAAATAGATTTTCCTGATTAGTCACATGGGCGCCGTCCGGTATGCTAAACACCTTCAACCCCACACGGTCTATCGCATACTTGGCGTTAGCTTTCAGTAGAGCTTCAGCATGTCCCAAGCGCACTCCAGGGGCCACTTTAACTCTCTTTACAAAGAGGGCAGCGTTTAAGATAAGGAGTTTATAATTTTGGTCAGCATCACCGCTCATTAAACAGAAAGAGTTTTTGTTACGTGACAGTTTTATTTTAAGATCTACGCCGTTGATGAGTAGCTTTTCTTGAAAAAATAGATTGCTGTGTAAATGTCCCAACAGTTCCACCTTGTGGCTAGATGCTGTAAAGTGAGCCCTTTCGGTAAAACCCACATTACGTGCACCTAATGTCGTGATGTTTGGCTGTATCCTTATAAAACAGGCCGCTTGTGAACTGTGATTTGAGGGCTCCTTCACCGTAATTGAGGATCAGCTCTATGAGGGCTCTGTAGGGGTAACAGTTATTACTCTGACTAATCAGCTGGTCTCCCAGGGTAACATCCAATTGGCTAAAAATAGATGCAATCGGGTAGTTTACCAGGGCTACTTTGGCGGCTGCGTCAATGTCTGAACCGTCTTCTTTCACAATTTTACAGGTCAGATGCAGGAGAGTGTTGTTTAAATCAATGTAGTCTTCACTGTGCCCCGCTATGTAGAAGTCCAAAGGTGCTGTTTCCGATAAAGCTGATAATGGTGGTATTTCCACATAGATGCTTTTTTCGATACTGGTTTGGGTTGGGGATAGCTCAAACAGATCTAGTTCTGATTTAACGCATTCTTCAGAGCGTTAAAGCCATGTGTACAAAAGCCATGGTTTTTTTTAGAATATATCAAGTTTCGTAGAACGGGTCCTTCCCTTCTTGGATACGCTGGATAGCTTCTGTGATTTGTTACCTTGAGGTTTCTTTCTTTTATAAGGTTTTGGAGGTCCTTGCAGAATCTCTTGAGGATGGGTCCTCTTTCTTTTAACAGCCCGTCTAACCACAGCCAGTCCCGACCCCACCTGCTCTGTGGAATGGTTTATTTTATTTAGAACGGTTGTTGCGACATGGCCCATGACATCTTTAGCTATGTTTTTTGCGGCTCCTTTCACATGTGGTTTAATAATTTCAAAACCCCTTCTCAAAAGCGGTATTGCTTTTCTAAAGAGACTACGAAATACGCCACCTACACCAGCACCGTATATGACAGGGGCTCCATGATATCCTGAAAGTCCATAATCGGCTTGTGCTGTGTAATAATTTTTGTATGCTTTGGGGTCTCCGTAATCTTTAGACACCAACATTTTAAAACACAACAGTCTTCCTGGTGAAGCTTAAGGATCACCTTCCCGTAACGAAATGAGTCGTTCCTGTTCTGATCCGTCTTTATTTCAAATGTGATGGTATCGATGTGCTGCTTGTTCACAGGTACATAGTGTGGTTTATCGTACGTGAGGGTGATAAACTTATCCGCTGACCCTAGAGCTGGAACACAGCGCAACAGTTGTACAAAATGGTCACCTACTAACTGGTGCTCTACAATATCGGTGTACACGTAGAGGGTATTAAAGCCGGCCTCGATATTTGCTGGGAAATGAGAATGCCTTGTATTAACATTAGCCTTTACCCCCAAAATGGTTGCCCAATCACCCCCTGCAGAAATAACAGACTTATCCTCTGATTTTACATGAATTCTTCGCGTATTGGGGTCATATATGATTCTCGGCGGTCTCTCAGACTCATAGACGCTTCTAATGTCATGATTCATGGTTTCCAATAACCTCCCCATGGTCGCATAATATCCTCTCTGGATTGTAAATTGGCGTACATTTCCTTCTCCTTAATATTTTCCCAAGTATGTGGGTATTGTATTTCCACCAGCCCCGCTTCCCATGGACCCTGTAAGTCCAAAGGCCTAGCTATTTGTATGGTGAAATTAGAGCTGGTATTATGGGGAAACATAGCTGCCGAAGCATTGCTAGGCAATGTGATATAAAAGCCACCGTCATTCATTTTGTTTTTTTCTCTCTCTGTGCTGCTTCAAAAGACAAAATCAGATGTCTTGAATCTCTGAGACCTTCACCCAACTGTTAAATTTATCAGGCCACCCCTTCCATTTCACGAGACAAATTTTGTTCTTACCCCCTCCTTTTACCTTTAGAACCTTTTCGATATGGTATATTCTGTCCTCTAGAGGCTTGACTTTTAATAATTCTTCAGGATAAAAAGAACCTTGTATAGCTTCGCTATCGTAATCCTGTATCTTGTATATTGTTCTATGACCCCTGTTTAAAACATCTTTTATTATAAATATCTCATCCGTCCATGTTTGCTTGTAACCTTTCTGAAATTTTCCTTTAAGTTTTGATAGCCTTACATAGTCTCCTTTCATTAAGAGATCCTTGGTGGGATCGGATTTGATGTTACTGCCGTAGACTGTTTTCCAAATCTGCAAAGAGTTTGAGGGTGTCACATCTACAGGCCTCGCCTGTATCGTTCTGTGAAAACTATAATTATAGCTGTGCACTATAGCCTGTAGGACGTCTTGATAAGTAAAGGTATTATGGGCTGTAAAATATCTCCACATTTTGGATTTTAAAGTCCTGTTAAATCTTTCCACTACAGCTGCTTTTAACATCATTATGGGTCACAAAATGGCTAACACCTTTTTGTTTTAATAAATTCTTCAGAGACTTATTTAAAAATTCTTTACCCTTGTCTGTTTGAAGTTTTTCAGGTGTACGCCCTAAATTAAATATTGTTTCAAAGGCTTTGGTAACTTCGTGACCGGTTTTTGTTTTTAAACTCACGACCCATGCATATTTTGACAGGATATCTATTACCGTTAAGATGCATTTGTAACCGTTGTTATAACGGGCAAAGGCTGACATGTCGACTAAGTCACTTTGCCACTGTCTGTCAACTTCCGACACAATTGTTTTATTTCTTTTAAAATGGATTCTAGCCGGTCTGTGTAAATTGTATGCGTTTTGACCGGTGACCCAATACACCACATCTTTTCTCCAGACTGTTATATCACTCTTTTTAGCCGCTTGAAGTAGAGGGTTAATGCCTCCATAGCTTCCTGCCGCGTATGGATCATAATAAATTTGCTTCAATAAAGATTCTTTCATAGCTCTGCCTTTTTAACAGAGCCCTGTTAGGTGACAGCTGCTTTTGTTTTTGTTTTTTTCAGATTGTTAAGACAACAGTAGGGGGCCGGGATAAGTTCAGACATGTTTAAACACACCTCCACCTCTCTCCCCCTTGGCTTTATCAGGGGAGGGGGGCTGCAAGGGGCTTATCAGCTGTTACCATGACAATAGGGGAGCTGGCCCATTAACCATTAGCTCAGAATTCCTACTGAAAGTGTGTTAAAAGCAAATGCAATCTTTTCTCAATTGTTTCTGCCCCTGATCTGTTTTAAAAACAGGAAAGATTTTGTGAATGTCTTTTGTTTTGTGATCTGCTCTATCCATGAGCTCTTAAACCCTGTCTTTTAACTAAAAACTGTTAAAATAAAGATGCTTCTTTTTCTGGCCACATCATTTCTGGGAGGGTTTTGACTAAGTCTGTTTCCCCTATTTCAGCCTACGTGGTCAGAAAAGCGCATTTCCGTCGCTTCATTTACCCTATTTCCGCCTACGTGGTCAGAAAAGCGCATTTCCGTCGCTTCATTTACCCTATTTCCGCCTACGTCATCAGAAAAGCGCATTTCCGGTAGGGGCAGGCACTCCCATTTCCAGTGATGTCATCAGAAAGCGTATTTCCGGGGTCAAACACGCCCCCATTTCCGGTAATGTCATCAAAAAGTGCATTTCCGGTGCGGGACATGAGGGGGTGGGGCAATGGGAGGGGCAGGGCATGAGGGGCGGGGACATAGGCGGGCCACCACATTCATTCCTATGGGAGGGGCGGGGCATAGGTGAAGAGTGGGGCGGGGCCATGGGTGGGGGGCAGGGCCATGGGCGGAGCTACCACCATTCATTCCTATAGGAGGGGCAGGACATGGGCGGAGAGTGGGGCGGGGCAATGACCAGGTGGGGCGTGGTGGGGGGCAGGGCTTAACCCGGAAGTGAACGCTGATTGGCCGATCCTTATCTCTGGCAGCTGTCAATCATTTTGACATGAGGCGTACCCATTATACTACTCAGGTTGCTTCCCTGTGGTCTGTTCTGGCAAAATTTTCTGCAGGAGTTCCAATACCTGTATTTCTTGAGCTAGATTCTGCTATAGCCTTTCTTGCCTGTACTGTGTTTTCTCTACCTCTAGGCCTCTGTTCTGCTGGGTTGTTTGGACTACATGGATCTGGTACCTGCTCATGTCGAGCCTATCCAATGGAGAGCCGTCTGAATCACAAGTGACTCTAGCATGAGGTTGACTGCGTTTCCATTGGCCTGTGAAGAATGGACTTTTATCGACTTCACAGGCCTCTGTTAATTCTATAGTACCCTCTGACATGGCGTACACATATTTGCTCATATCGAGCCTATCCAATGGAAAGCTGTCTGAATCACATGTGACTCTAGCATGAGGTTGACTGCGTTTCATGAATGGTCGCCCACGTGGTCCCTTTGCCACAGTGGTGGCTTTAGACAGCTTATATTGCAGCACAAGGACAGGACAACCTCGGTGGAGGCATAGGTATGTGACCTCAAAGCAGTGTAAAATGCTGCATGCCCGGATCGAGAACCAGGAAAAGATGAGTCAAAATACTGTTCACATTGTAGGGCTGGCGGAATCCATTTAAGACTCAGATCTGTGGTTGGTGGTAGAAAAATGGCTCCCGGAGGCTATGGGCCTGGTCCCATCTGGCATGTGTTAAAGTGGAGTAGGTACATCACCTAGTTCCTCACAGAGATGAAGAGTAACGGCCTCACCTAGTAATGGCCCTAAGTCTGAATTTCGCTGATAAGGAGGGATTGGTGACTGTACAGAAAAAAAGGGTCTTTGAACTATCAGGGCAGCAAACTGCTACTCTTCCAAGATTATTCAATTGAGTTCGCTGCATGTCACAGAGCTTTGGCGCCAAACTGTGTGGAGTTGGGCTACAAGGGAGTCCGTTTTACAGTCTAATTTCCAGCAAGGGTCTGTATTATGGCAGATTCTGGACTCACAACCTGTGATATTCTGGAGGCACTCAAAAACTATGTGCAGGACTTACCCTGAGGGCGCTCAGTCTTAAACGTGTGCTGACGGCTTTCTGTTCTGGCTGGTTTAGCTTTTCAGAGGGAAGATCAGGAACAAAGTGTGTATTAGTTTCAGGCCGATCAGAAGAGATTTTAGTTTTGAAAGTGAACCTTGCCTTCCTTGGTTGGCTGCATAATGTACTCTTTAGACAATGAACTGGTGCTGCATTGCTCATTTTTAGAGCACTTATTAGACTTAGTGCTGGACATGTGGGGGTGTTGTAAGCAGAAGAAAGAGAGAGGCCTGGATCAAAGGGGAAAGGCAGGAGGCAGATGCTGGACTATGGGAGGTGCAGAGGGGGAGAGACCCTGAGGAAGAACAGAGAGATGCAAGATCATAACAGAGGAAGAAGAGAGAGGGAAACATGTTGCCAATAGGGGTGGAGGAGTGAGGAAGAAAAGTTGGACTCATGGAGGGACACAGAGAGATGTTGGTTGGGGAAGGGAATGAGGTCCAGAGAAGAGGATGCATGCACGAGGCAGAAAGAAAAAAATGTTGGATGTAGTCAGAAGGAAGTCCAAACAGAAACTAAATCACCAGACAACAAAGGTAAGAAAATTATTTTATTTTCAATTTAGTGATCTAAATGTGTCAGTTTTGAGAATTTATAATCTGCTGTCTATATTTTGCACTATATTTGTCTATTTTTCTATAGTTGAGGTGACATTGCATATTATAAAGTCATCTGCTTGACCTCTTAGAAAAATAAAACAAATATAAGTGATAATTAACATTTTCTCTGCATACAGTGCGCTTTGGTTTTTTTATTTTGTGGTCACCATTATGAATTAATAAGATTATATTGTGTGAAAAATGAATGGAAGAAATTGCATTACAATTAGTACTATTATAATGGGGGTGGGTCAGGGGTGGAGCTTGGGCTGGGGTACTCGGTTGGTATTTATTAGACTTAGCTTGAAGAAGTTGAGAAGGGCCCCTTTTACAAAGCTACAGTAGCAATTCTCCCATGCCAAATGCACCAAAGTCCATTCAATTCCTATGGGCTACAGTGCATTTGCTGTGGCAGAATTGCTATCGCAGTTTGTATAAGGAGCCGTAAGGCAGGAACTACTGTCTCTGTTCTATGTCTTAAACAAAAAACAGATTGCTGGGGATGCAATGCATTAACTGATTCAAAATGAGTTTGAAGTTGGTTGAATACCACTCTCTTAAGTATGGTAGTTTTGAAAGAATTGGAAGGTTTGATACTGGCCAGTAGTTATTCGCAATGAGAATCTGCATTACTTTTTTTTCAAAGGTGGTTTATATGCTACTGGAACACTGCCTAAGTGTCAAACCTTAAAAAAGAAAGTCATATTGAGCATTGGAAAATAATTAATAACAATTAACTAATAAAAATAGTGCACATTTAAGGGTCCTTTTACTAAGGCACGCTAGCCGTTTTAGCACACACTAAAATGGCTAGCGCATCCATAGCATGCCTTAGTAAAATGACCCTTTAATTTTCTCCACCACCAAATTTCCCCATCCCACCAGGCTACTTTTTCGTGCCATTCGGCTGGAAAAAATTTCTGGGGAGAACACTGGAATGGGATCAGATGGTTGACGGGCACTGAGCTTGCAGGGACGGGGATGAGCTCACGGAGACGGACAAATTTTTCCCCCATGTCATTCTCTAAGTCAGTGAGTGTTTTGTGGTTCCACTGTGTATGTGTATAGAATTATATCAAAAGAAACAGAATCCTTGCAAAGAGAAAAGACAACTCTTAAAATGGTACTCAAGAAATATACTTATTTTTAAATAATTGGTGTATCATATAAAATATGATACAGTATCATATAAAATATGATACAGTATCATATAAAATATGATACTGCAAATAAAATGACATTTATGCCCAATTTAGGAATTTCTCATGCCACTAGTGGAACTAACCATTCTGTGGAATTAGGAATTTCTCATGCCACATGTGGAACTAACCATTCGGGTAATAAAAAATTCAGTAGCAAGTTACTTATATACTGCATCAAAAAATTAGAAACCAAAAAATTAAGGCACAAAATTTTATTCTGCATATTCCCTATTTGAAGGGTATCTGCCTCTTTGGTTGTGGAACAGAATCTTCTGAATGAAGTGATAATTCTTCAAATGTAGATTAGGTTAAGGATACTCTAGGAGTAGAAGATCCTAGAAACTTTTTATTCTGGTGAATTCCTAGAAGTTCTTCTGCAAGATGTGTAAGACTGTTTTCCTCCAGTGCTATAACAAGTCTCTGTATAGTGGCCTTTTTCCCTTCAGAATGGATGAACTTGAGGAGCAGCTGGTATGCCTGCTCATATAGGCCATCCCTCTCATGTTCATATGCTAAGTTATCAATTGCAGGGTCTTCAAGTGCATGGCAGGTTTTCTGTAGGGACCGGCCCACTTCCTTCCACTTTCTGCCCACAGATCTGGCAAATTTTTGGTGGTCTTCAGATGTAAGTGGCCTATTAACTGGAAGCAACATAAAAATGGAAAGCAACAAGGTCAGAAGGCTAGCCATATCATGCTCCAAACTACTCTTATTTTATTTATTTATTTATTTAATTCAATTCGTTTTTTAGTCCATTGCCCCAAAGAGCTCAGAACAGGTTACATGTTTAACATACATAATTAGAAGTTTACGTACAAGTTTACGTTTTTATCCTAACTTGATACTAAAATAATATACAGTCTACTGGCTACAATTTGCTATGGTTGTCCTTATGATGCAAGGTTTCCAGTACAAGTTATACCTAGTTTGACACACAGAAAGTTACAGTGTATGTTACAAGTTATCCTTATGTGACACATACTGGTTCTAGTACCAATATATAGTCTATTTGTCAAGGTTTAGGTAAAGAGGTATGCTTTTATTGCTTTTCTAAAGCTGAGGAGTCCTTCAAGGAATTTGATCTGCAGGGGCAGTTGATTCCAGTGACTCAGTATGAAGTGGGAGTAGGACCGTCACTTTGCAGTTGAAGGGCACGATCAGGGGGCGTTTTGAGGCATATTTCACCCTGGGAGTGGACAGACCGGTTTGGCACATATTGTAACAACCCCAGCCCTAGAGCTAGGCTTGTCCCAGGTAGGAATCCCCAAACTACTAGACTGCAGCTGAAAAGAGCAGATCAGTGCAGTAGTTCTGTTAGCCCCAAAGTTGCTGAGCATAAAAAGTCTGACTTTGTGCAGGGACTCAGGGGGGAGGGGGAATGCCATAGGAATAGCCTTAAGGAACCTGAGATAGCCGGTAGGAAGGAACAGCCCAGAAGTCAGCCTAATGCTGGAATTGCTCAGCTGCTGAAACTAATTAGGGCTCAGGAGAAAGCCCAGCAATCCAGGAAGCTTAAATTAGTAGCTCCTGAGCCAAGGGAAGGGAAGGTCTTCAGAGCCAGTTCTCCTCCCTCTCACCTGGAGAATGAGATTGAGATGGAAGAACTAGAAACCTTCCCTGGAGCCAGCCAATTATCCAGCCTTCCTTCTACAGAAGATATGGACACTTCTATGGAACCTGCTGAGGAACTTATGGATGAGAGTTAAGTGTTGTTTTTCTCTCTTGCCAGTTTGGATTTGCTGCTGCCAATAAGTGAGCAGGGCTGGGCTTGCTACTGAAGCTCAGCATTTTTGTTTTTTAAACTTTCCAGAGCAGTGATGTTTTCTTTTGCTACTGCTTGCAGGAGACTTGGAACTTAACTGAGGGTAAGAACATAAGAACATAAGCAGTGCCTCTGTCGGGTCAGACCACAGGTCCATCCTGCCCAGCAGTCCGCTCCCGCGGTGGCCCAAGAACAGGTCAAGACCTGTCCGAATCATCAGAAGGGGCTCCCCTGCCACCTTGGTTTCCCATTTAAGTCCTGCCTTCCTATCGAAGTCCTAGCCCTCCGGTCTACACATGCACGACCAGGTTGGTTTACTCATTTCCTGGTTAACTTCTTATACCCGTGTTACCTACCAGTTCCTCCCTCAGTATCCCATGATCCCTCTATCCCTCAGGAATCCATCCAATCCCTGCTTGAATCCCTGTACCGTACTCTGCCTGATCACTTCCTCCGGTAGCGCATTCCAAGTGTCCACGACCCTTTGGGTGAAAAAAAACTTCCTTGCATTTGTTTTGAACCTGTCTCCCTTCAGTTTCTCAGAATGCCCCCTCGTATTTGCTGTCCCCTTCAGTCTGAAGAATCTGTCCCTATCCACCCTCTCAATGCCCCTCATGATCTTGAAGGTCTCTATCATATCTCCCCTGAGTCTCCTTTTCTCCAGAGAGAAGAGCCCCAGCCTATCCAGCCTCTCAGCGTATGAGCAGTGTTCCAGCCCTTTAACCATTTTCGTTGCTCTCCTTTGGACTCTCTCAAGTACCGCCATGTCCTTCTTGAGGTGCGGCGACCAATACTGAACGCAGTATTCCAGATGTGGACGCACCATCGCTCGATACAATGGCATGATGACTTCCCGTGTTCTGGTTACTATGCCCCTCTTTATGATGCCCAGCATCCTGTTGGCTTTTTTCGAGGCTGCTGCGCACTGTGCAGATGGCTTCAGTGATGCATCCACCAGCACACCCAAGTCTCTCTCGAGTCTGCTGTCTCCCAACAATACCCCCCCTAATTTGTAGCTGAACAATGGGTTCTTTTTCCCTATATGCATGACCTTGCATTTGTCCACGTTGAATCGCATTTGCCATTTGTTTGCCCAGTCTTCCAGCTTGTCCAGGTCCCTTTGTAGGTCCTCACACTCCTCCCTGGTCTTAACTCTGCCGCACAGTTTGGTATCGTCTGCGAATTTTATAACCTCACACTTTGCCTCCTTTTCCAGGTCATTGATGAATATGTTAAAGAGTAAAGGCCCCAGCACCGATCCCTGTGGCACACCGCTCGTGACTCCCCGCCAATCAGAATATTGACCCTTTACTCCAACCCTCTGCAGTCTACCCGACAACCAGTGCTTGATCCATCTGTGCACATCCCCTCCCACCCCGTGGTTCCACAGTTTCTTAAGTAGCCTTTCATGTGGTACCTTGTCGAAAGCCTTTTGAAAGTCGAGGTAAATGATGTCTATGGGTTCCCCATTGTCCATCCGACTGCTTATTCCCTCAAAGAAGTACAGAAGGTTCGTTAGGCACGACCTTCCCTTGCAGAATCCGTGCTGGCTTGTTCTCAGTAGGCCATTTCTCTCGATGTGCTCGCTAATGCCTTCCTTGATCATAGTTTCCACCATCTTCCCTATTATTGAAGTCAGGCTCACCGGCCTGTAGTTCCCGGGGTCACCCCTCGATCCCTTCTTGAATATCGGTGTGACATTTGCCAATTTCCAGTCCTCTGGCACCTCACCAGTTTTCAAGGATAGGTTGCAAACATGTTGGATTGTGCCCGCTATTTCCTGTCTTAGTTCTTTCAGGACCCTTGGGTGGATCCCGTCCGGGCCCGGTGATTTGCCGCATTTTAACCTGTCTATCTGTTTGAGGACATCCTCCCTACTTACCTTTATGTGCTCTAGTTTTTCAGCCTGTTCCCTACTCGTGAGCTCCTCTGAGTCTGGTATAGTAGATGTGTCTTCGCTCGTGAAGACCGACGAGAAGAACGTGTTCAACCTCTCAGCTACTTCTTTATCCTCCTTGATCACTCCCTTCTTGTCCCCATCGTCCAACGGCCCTACCTCCTCTCTCGCTGGTCGCTTCCCCTTAACGTAACTGAAGAATGCCTTGAAGTTTTTCGCCTCCTTGGCCAGCCCCTCTTCGTATTTCTCTTTTGCTTTTCTAACCTCCCGGTGGCATTCCTTTTGGCAATTTTTGTGCGCCTGGTGATTTTCCTCTGTTGGGTCCTTTTTCCATCTCTGGAAAGATACTTTTTTGTCGTTTATTGCTCTCTTTACCTCTGATGACATCCAAACCGGGTCCTTTGATCGCTTGTTCTTGCAGCCTTTCCTGAAATTGGGGATGTACATTCTCTGTGCTTCCTGCAGGGTGTCCCTGAGTAGGGTCCAGGCGCTTCCCACTGTCTCCTTCATAAAGATGTTTCTGAGCTTCCTCCCCACCATTTCCCTCATAGCAACGTAGTTCCCTTTCTTGAAGTTCAGCGCAGTTGTTGCGGTCCTCCTAACTATGGGTGTCCCCCTTTCTAATGTGAATCTGATAGTGTTGTGATCACTGTTTCCTAGTGGTCCTCCCACTTCTACCCCTCTTGCAGGCCCCCCTAATCCGTTTAGGATGAGGTCAAGAGTAGTACCCCCTCGTGTCGGTTCTTTGACTAGTTGCTCCATGAAGCAGTCCTTCACAGCTTCTACAAATCCTGTCTCCCTAGTGCAGTTGGAGTGACCCGTACTCCAGTCTATCCCTGGGTAGTTGAAGTCCCCCATCACTGTTACACTTCCAGTCCTGCACTCCTGTCTCAATTCCGTTTCCAAGTCGTGTCCGACTCCCTCTGGCGTACCAGGTGGTCGATAGTACAGCCCCAGTTTTATGCCCGCACCCTTGTTTTCCGGTAATTTGACCCACAGCGATTCCAGCCCCTCTGCCTTCGTTGCCATGTCCATCCCGACCGAGTGGATAGATTCTTTTATATATAGTGCTATGCCTCCCCCCTTTTTGTGGGTCCTGTCCTTCCTATAGAGCTTGTACCCCGGCAGCGCTATATCCCATTGATTTTCCTCTGTCCACCAGGTTTCTACAATTCCAATTATATCCAGGTCCTCCCCCTTGGCGACGACTTCTAGTTCGCCCATCTTGGCCGTGAGGCTTCTTGCATTTGCGTATAAGCACCGCAGGTCCCTTCGTTTTTCTTCCACCTCTGCATTTACCTGGTCCACTTGCCCTTGGATTTCTGGCAGTTTTCCCGCTTTCTGTGTTTCTGCTTTCCCCTCAGCCTTTACCCTCTTAGCTTTCAGCTTCCCCACATTCCTGCCACCCCACTTTCCCGCTTTTCCTCTGGGATTTTTGGCCCTACCGGCCCCCTCCTGGGCTGTCATCCCTTGAGCCTCTGTTTGATCCCCCTTGTCTTGTGGTGCCTCTATGTTACCCTCGGCTTTCGCCCTTATGCCACCCAGTCCCTCTGTGTCCCCATGCCCCTTAGTCTTTTCCCAGCAAGCTCCCTTTACCTGGTGTTTCCCTCGCTGTCTGATTTGTAGATCTTCCAGTCCCTCCGTTTCCTCCCTGCAGTCTGCCCGTTCAGCATCTGTTCTGGATGCTGTTGTCCGAAGCGTCAACATCAGATCAGCTGTCGGCTTTCCCCCTCTCCTCAGTTTAAAGCCTTCTCGATCTCCTTCCTCAAATTGGTTGCCAGTAGTCTGGTTCCCGTTGTGCTCAGGTGCAGGCCGTCCCGCCGGTAGAGTTTGCTCTTTCCCCAGAAGGACGTCCAGTTCCTCACAAATCGGAAGCCCTCCTCCTGGCACCATCTCCTCAACCATGCATTCACAGCTTGGAGGTCTGCCTGCCTCTTTGCATCTGCTCTAGGTACAGGCAGGATCTCTGAGAATGCTATCCTCCGGGTACTCCGCTTCAGCTTTCGTCCCAGGACCCTGAACTGGTCAGTCAGTGCGTCCATGCTGAAGTTCCTCCATGTGGGGTGAGTCCCCGAAGATCTTTGGGTTGGGATTGTGGGGCCAGTTTTGATAATTGGTATTAATGTGGACTCAGCTGCACCCCTCCCCCACCTGCTTATAGAGCTGGTGTGGAAAGCCTGTTGCAGGCCAGGCGAGTCCAGTGTTCTGGATTGAAATAGAGGAACTCTTTGACAAGCTGAATTTAAAGACTGTGAAAGATTGATTCTCAACATTGCTATAGTTTTGTTTTGAACTGTGAAGCAAGGACTGTGAATTTATTCATGAACCGGGTCTTTGCACTTATCTGGGAAAGGCAGAGGCCTGCCTTTTGCAAGGCCTCCCATTTTGGGTTTGTTAGCAAGCCTGTTTTGAGAAGCAGTATTTGTTCTGGCAGCACTGCTAATTCAATGAAACTGCCTTATTAAAGCTTGCTCTCATTCAGAACACTTGGTTTGTTTTTGGTGTTTTGGTGAATGTTCATTGCACTGTTATTAATGCCAGCAGGACCCTTCTACATTAAGAAGGCACGCTCGGGACTATTATTTTGCACACTGCCCGGTAGCCATTCTGACTATCCAGTACCGGGTGTGTGACAATATGGAGGAACCTTAGTCATTACGTAGGCCGGTGTCATGTCATGTAATGATTTGAATGCTAGCATCAGGCTCTTGAAGACACAACGTTTGGCTACAGGTATCCAGTGAGCCGACGCTAGAGCTTGGGAGGCACGGAAGTTTTTCAGAAGCCTGATCGCTGCATTTTGAACATGCTGGAGACATTGTATGTTCTTCACCGTGAGACCGTTGAATAGCGCATTGCAGTAATCCATGCGAGAGTACTAAGGCATAGAGTAGTTGGGCAAAGTCTGACTCTGAAAAGCAGTTCTTTATTTTTCGGAGTTCTCGCAGGTAATAAAATGAGCAAGATACTACTTGAGAAATAAGGTCAGAAAATGATAGATTGCACATCCCAAGCTTCTTTGAACTCAGTCACAGTTTTACTCTCCACCACCTCTCTCGGGAGCGCATTCCAGGCATCCACCACCCTCTCCGTAAAGTAGAATTTCCTAACATTGCCTTTGAATCTACCACCCCTCAACCTCAAATTATGTCCTCTGGTTTTACCATTTTCCTTTCTCTGAAAAAGATTTTGTTCTACGTTAATACCCTTCAAGTATTTGAACGTCTGAATCATATCTCCCCTGTCTCTCCTTTCCTCTAGGGTATACATATTCAGGGCTTCCAGTCTCTCCTCATACGTCTTCTGGCGCAAGCCTTCTATCATTTTCGTCGCCCTCCTCTGGACCGCCTCAAGTCTTCTTACGTCCTTCGCTAGATACGGTCTCCAAAATTGAACACAATACTCCAAGTGGGGCCTTACCAATGACCTGTACAGGGGCATCAACACCTTCTTCCTTCTACTGACTACGCCTCTCTTTATACAGCCCAGCATCCTTCTGGCAGCAGCCACTGCCTTGTCACACTGTTTTTTCACCTTTAGATCTTCGGACACTATCACCCCAAGGTCCCTCTCCCCGTCCGTGCATATCAGCTTCTGTCCTCCCAGCATATACGGTTCCTTCCTATTATTAATCCCCAAATGCATTACTCTGCATTTCTTTGCATTGAATTTTAGTTGCTAGGCATTAGACCATTCCTCTAACTTTGCAGATCCTTTTTCATATTTTCCACTCTCTCTTCGGTGTCTACTCTGTTACAAATCTTGGTATCATCTGCAAAAAGGCACACTTTTCCTTCTAACCCTTCAGCAATGTCACTCACAAACATATTGAACAGGATTGGCCCCAGCACTGATAAGAACATAAGAACATAACACCATCTCCGGAACAGACCCTAGGTCCATCATGTCCGGCGATCCGCACCCTGGCATAGTTTTGGTCCCCATATCGTTCCAAGCTTCTCGTAAAGAGAAGTGCATCTAGCCTACCCCTACCCATGTCACTTCATGCCACTCATAAGGAGATGTACATCTAACTTACCCTTAAATCCTAGAATGGTGGATTCCGTAATTACCTCTTCTGGGACAGCATTCCAGGTGTCCACCACTCGTTGCGTGAAGCAGAACTTCCTGATATTTGTCTTGAACTTGTCCCCCCTTAGCTTCAGCCCATGTCCTCTTGTCCGTACCACATTGGACATTGAGGGACTCCACTACTCACCTTTCCTTCCTTCGAGCGACTTCCATTAACCACCACCCTCTGACGTCTGTCCGACAGCCAGTTTCTGACCCAGTTCACCACTTTAGGTCCTAACTTCAGCCCTTCAAATTTGTTCAACAGCCTCCTATGAGGAACTGTATCAAAGGCTTTGCAGAAATCCAAGTAAATTACATCTAGCATATGTCCTCGATCCAGCTCTCTGGTCACCCAATCAAAAAATTCAATCAGGTTCATTTGGCACGATTTACCTTTTGTAAAGCCATGTTGCCTCGGATCCTGTAACCCATTAGATTCAAGGAAGTACACTATCCTTTCAGCAACACTTCCATTATTTTTCCAACAACTGAAGTGAGGCTCATTACATTACATTACATTAGTGATTTCTATTCCGCTTGTGCCTTGCGGTTCTAAGCGGATTACAATTAGAAGAGATCTGGACATTACCGAGAGAATTACATAAACAATGATTCAAGTAAGTTACATGTTATGGTAGAATGTTACAAATTTAAAGATATCAGGAATTTATCCGAGAGAGTTACATAGCAAGATTCAGGTAATTACAGGATACAGTGGGGAATAACATTAAATTCAGGTAACAGAAGAGAGTTACATAACATTGAGGTTATTAAAGGATACAGTGGGGAATTTTTTCCGATAAAATTACATAGCAAGAATCCGGTAATTACAGGATACAGTGGGAAATAACAATATATTCGGGTAACCGAAGGGAGTTACCTAACATTGAAGGTAATTACAGGATACAGAGGGGAATAACAGTATATTCGGGTGAAAGAAGAAAGTTATCTAACTTTGAAGGAGTAGAGGTATTGGATACAGGTGGTTCAGGATACAGTGGGGAATTTTTCCGATAAAATTACATAGCAAGAATCAGGTAATTACAGGATACAGTGGGAAATAACAATATATTCGGGTAAAAGAAGAAAGTTATCTAACATTGAAGGAGTAGAGGTATTGGATACAGGTGGTAGATGCTTATGTAGGGATCTGAATCATTTTGGTAGGTGTTGTTCGAGGAGTTGATTAAAGTGTTATTCATGGGGGGGAGAGCATGAATAACACTGCTCTCCTCTTCTTGTTTTTTTTTTATATTTCACGAACGCCAACTCTTTCGCCTTTATTTTCTTAGCTACTAGGTTGGAGAACCATATCGGCTTCCTTTTTCTCTTGTTTTTATTGATTTTCTTCACATAAAGGTCCGTAGCCATTTTTATCGCTCCTTTCAGCTTAGACCACTGTCTTTCCACTTCTCTTATGTCCTCCCATCCTAATAGCTCTTTCTTCAGGTACTCTCCCATAGCATTAAAATCCGTACGTTTGAAATCTAGGACTTTAAGTTTCGTGCGGCCGCTCTCCACTTTAGCCGTTATATCAAACCAAACCGTTTGATGATCGCTACTTCCCAGGTGAGCACCCACTCGAACATTAGAGATACTCTCTCCATTTGTGAGGACCAGACCCAATATCGCTTTTTCCCTTGTGGGTTCCGTCGCCATTTGTCTGAGCAGAGCCTCTTGAAAGGCATCCACAATCTCCCTACTTCTTTCCGATTCTGCAGACGGAACATTCCAGTCCGCATCCGGCAGGTTGAAATCTCCTAACAGCAGAACCTCCTCTTTCCCTCCAAACTTTTGGATATCCACAATCAGATCCTTATCAATTTGCTGCGATTGAGTCGGAGGTCTGTAGACTACACCCACATAGATAGAAGTACCATCTTCTCTTTTCAAAGCAATTCATATCGCTTCTTCCTCTCCCCAGGTCCCTTGCATTTCGGTCGCTTGGATATTGATCTTTACATAGAGAGCTACTCCTCCACCTTTCTGACCATCTCTGTCCTTCCTAAAAAGATTATATCCTGGTATGTTTGCATCCCATCCATGTGATTCACTGAACCATGTCTCTATGATAGCGACAATATCTAGATCTGCCTCTAACATCAGGGCTTGCAGATCATTAACTTTGTTGCTTAGAGTGCGAGCATTTGTGGTCATCACTTTCCAGCTATTTTTCAGTGATAATCTCCTTTTTCGTATGGATTTTTGTGACGTTTCACTTTCCGTTGCAATACTAAGAAATGAGTTGCTGATATTGCTTATGTTGCAGTCTTTACTACTATCACATCTTTTCTTTTGCCGGGGGTAGTCTCTATAATTTTCCTTTGTACATACACCACCCCCCCACCTTCTAGTTTAAATGCCTGGAAAAATATTGTCTAAATTTCTCTGCAAGGTTTCTTTTTTCTGCTGTAGTAATATGTAGCCCATCAGTGCAATATAGCTTCTTGTCCATCCATGTATTTCCCCATCTTCTTGATGACACCAGGCTTTGAGCCATCTATTAAAGTCCTCTGTGTTTTTCACTCTTTGCTCTCCCTTTCCATATGCAGGCAGTATTTCAGAAAAAGCTAAAGTGTTTACAAAAGGTTTCCTCACCAAGCTCCCGAAAAGCTTTCGGTGCTGCAAGTGTGGAGTTGTTGACCAGGTCATTTGTTCCCAGATGGATGACAACATCAGTGTTAAAATCCTTAGTTTCTTCCTTAATTATAGTCTGTATTTGCCTGGAACTCCTGGTAGCTGAGGATCCTGGAAGACATTTCACTATTTTGGTCTCCTCGCCTTGTGTTCCAAGGTTAATGCCTCTGATGATGGAATCCTCCAACAGTAATAGTTTTCTGGTTTTGGCCTTTTTATTTTTGCTTAGGGTGTGCTTGCTCTCTTCAGTTACCTTCATTGGTTCCAGTCCCACCTCCCTTCTGTTTTCTTGAGTATCGCAGTGCACTAGTGGAGCGAAGGAATTCTGTAGAGGTAAAATTTGTAAAGGTGGATGTTTCTGTGTTACATGTCGCAGTCTTCCTGAGCCTACTGTGATCCATTTATTCCTGGGCTGTTTTATTCTTTGAGGTAGAGGTGGTAAGTTGGTATGATTTTGTGGAGTGATGAAAGCTGCTTTAATTGTATTCAATTCCTGTTTAAGTTTGCAGAGCTCCTCCTTAATACTAGCAAGTTGAAGACAGATGGGGCAAGCCTTAAGCCTCCAAATAGTATGTCTTGGAAATAAAGCACCACAGTGATTGCATAGAATAAAGGTCAACTTGATTGGTTGTGAAGTGACTTGATTTGAGTAGTCCTGATTATTTGGGTCTCTATATATGGTGGGACTATAAGTCTTACCCTTATTCCTATGAAGAGGAAGAGGAAATAAGATTTAACAGAGGAAAGAGAAGGGTTTATTTTTTTGTGCTTTTTTTTTTTTAAGTAAGAAACAGGGAGGAGAAGAGAAATTAAGCAGATATAATGCTGAAAACCAGTGAAAAGAGCAGAATATGAAATGTTGAGCAATTTATCTTATTCAAGTTCACAGGGCAGCCTTGTTCACAGCACTGTCCCAAAGATAAAGCAGTTAACCTTAGAAGTAAATCAGAGCCCCTCCCTTCTCCACCTAATCAGACACATTGGCTAAAAACTAGTAAGTCAGAAATATAGGCTCTATACCACCTAAAACACAGTATTTTAAACAGAAATGCAGGTTCTATAACAAATCAGTGGCTACCCTAAAACACAGGATTTATAACAGGATTTTCCCTACTTTAGTCACCCTGAGCCACAGGCACCAGGATTTAATTAGAGTTAATAAAGTCTTACCCTTATTCCTATGAAGAGGAAGAGGAAATAAGATTTAACAGAGGAAAGAGAAGGGTTTATTTTTTTGTGCTTTTTTTGTTTTTTTTAAGTAAGAAACAGGGAGGAGAAGAGAAATTAAGCAGATATAATGCTGAAAACCAGTGAAAAGAGCAGAATATGAAATGTTGAGCAACTTATCTTATTGAAGTTCACAGGGCAGCCTTGTTCACAGCACAAGGCTGCCCTGTTGATTAAAACAGTCAAATTTAAATCATATATATTAAAATTAATGATAAAACATCCAAATGAAATATAAATCATACAAAAAAGATCACTACTAAAAACATGCAAACAAACTTGACATACATCATGTTAAATAAACCTAGGCATCAAATTAAAAGCCCGCTAACAGGGTAAAATGTTACTCATGATTTGGCAACCATTGTTAAATACAATGACACCCACTGCTCAAAGTTGTGCTTTATTAGGTAGGCCTTAAATTTTCTTAATGCAGTCCTGGAAGGGGAATGGGTGGGGGGTTTGGGAAGAGGGTAATTAGGTAGCCTTTCTTCTAACAAAAAAAACTAGTAAAAACGTTAACAGACACAACACAAATCCTGAAAAAGGACAATGAGAGCACCCCATCTTCTCAATCCCTAGCTAACTTTTTAAAAAATAAAATCACTGACCTAAGAACTACTCTTCCCATACCCATAACCAATACACTTCAATACCTTGAACCCCATGACCAGGATCCCAGAGCAGACGTGAATTGGGATTACTTCGACTTCCCAAACTGGCACCAGTTCCTAAGTTTATTCAACAAATACACCAAATCAAATTGCCTACTTGACGAATGCTCCTCTAAAATCATGACAGTTGCCCCCCTGACTTCAAAATGGAACTATTCACTTGATTAACAACTGCCCTTACAAACGGAACATTAAACGAGGATATGGGACACATACTAATTACTCCTATCCCCAAAGATCAAAAAACCGCAACCGCACTAACATCCAATTACAGACCCATAGCAAGCATTTCCCTTTTCACAAAACTACAGGAAGGATTGGTCAACCTACAACTAACAGACTACCTAGACAAATTCAACACCCTCAATGAACAACAATCAGGCTTCAGGAAAGGATACAGCACAGAAACTGTCATAGCTTCCATACTAAACCACCTCTATGATCTTTTCAGCATCGGCAAAAGCGCATTGATTCTGCAACTAGACCTTAGCAGTGCATTCGACCTAGTACACCACGAAATCATGCTACTGTGCCTTGACGCAATAGGAATCTCGGGAAAGGTAATGAAATGGTTCCATGAATTCCTAACAAACAGATCATACTGAGTAACCAGCAACGGAAATTACTCCAACCTATGGAAAAACCCATCAGGGGTGCCCCAAGGCTCCCCTCTATCACCCACCTTATTCAACATCTACCTCGCATCCTTAGGTCACCTACTACAAAAATTAAACTTAAAGCACAATATGTACGCAGACGATATATCCATCCTAATCCCCTTAAATGACATCATAAATGAAACTATAGATAACCTCTCACACACTAAGATAGAAATCGAAAAATGGACCACCAGCTTCAAACTAAAACTAAACACAGAGAAAACAAAAGTCTTTTTGGCAAGCCCCAATGACAAAATAGCGAAAACATCGTTAAAAATAAACGGCCATGACTTCCGGTTTGGGCTTAGACAGCATGGCTGCGTGAGCTTTAAGCTCCCACTTCCTGCTTAGATAATCGCATCATTTCGCTGTTACCAACTATTACTATATACTTTTTAAAACGGAGCTATTTACCTTCCGGTGATCGCTGGTCCTAATGGCTTCCAAGAAAAACAAATAGGAAGCTTTGCCTTCTAATAAACGTCTCAAGTCCGCTCCTCCTTCACCCGATAAGAGCGGCTCGACGACGGACCTCGTGGAAGAAAGTGACCCGATACTCACAGAACTTCAAGGTATCAAATCGCTAATGAAGTCGCATATTGATATATCAAAAGATATGCGCATAGAGCTCGAAACGATCCACTCACAATTAGCCGCCTCACAACAGCATTTCGATCTCCTTGCCAATAGAGTATCGGCGGTTGAGAAAGATGTTCCAGTGATTCATTCTAATTCTGCGACCATCTTGAAACTTTCATCGGAGCTGGAAGATATGGCTAACCGTAGCCGAAGATCCAACTTGCGTATCCTCGGAGTCCCGGAGGGGGCCGAGGGTACTGACACCCTTATGTTTATAACGACCTGGCTCCCTAAATTTCTGGACCTCGACTTCTCACCAGCGCTGGAACTTGAAAGGGCTCACCGCTCGCCCTCCACGCCTCAGCAAGGCGCCAAACACCCGCGACCTATCATAGTCAAAGTGCTCCGATTTCAACAAGCACTATCAATCCTAACCACCGCCAAGGGAAAGGCGTCGATGCTCTATCAGGGCAGAAAGATAATCATTGTTCCTGACCTTGCTCCTGCGACGGCTGCGAAACGCAAAGCTTTTCTGTCACTACGCCAAGACCTTAAAGATCTAGGAGCACAATATGGACTTTTCTATCCGGCCCGTCTCCGCGTGACTTATCATAACAAGACCGACAACTATTCCGATCCTGAAGTTTTGCGCTCCTGGATTCACCAGACTAAAATGGGGTGATCGGAGTTTCCTGATCTGCACAACCCTCATCTACCTTGTGTTCGAACTTATATTTTCAGCCTGCACCAATACAACACTCGACTAGACCCTCTACAGACTACTCTATATGAACTTCACCTTCTTAAAATTCCTTCACTAGCGCATTTTTGAGTCTTATTATTTTCAGTTTCCTTCGTTGCTAGTATGGCTCTCCATTTTGTTTTTCGACCCCTTCTTTTCCCGCCTTCTTCCTCCCTCCGTTTCGTCCCTCCATTTTAATTCCCACTCACTGTCTTTATTATTTTAATCCAGTTCATGATTTTCTCCTAATTCTCTTATATTGCTAAGTTACGTCTGTCTGTCTGTCTATGTTCCCTTTCCTTTCATTTTCTTATACTGTCTTCATACGGAGCTAACTACTGCATAAATTTGATTTATACTAACTCCACTCTCCCACTGCCTTACATTATAGCTCAACTGATGAATTTCCACAATCCTTTTTTGAAATTGATTACTTTTCTTCCTCTCTCCTTCTCCAAATGCTCCTCTTTACCTTGGTAATGAATTATCTATACTGTTATGATTCAATGACTGATTCTTCTTCCTACTTATCTGCGATTAAATTGTTGAATGAATTTCTTTCTATTACTATGCTCCTACCATATTTATAATTACCCTGAACTATAAATATTACTAACTTTATGGGGCTTAATTTATTTTATAGATTAAAGGCATTTTCATGTTGAATGAATTTAACCGCTTTACTATAATCTCTCTACCTCACATATGCAATGAATTTTTCTTACACTCTGATCTTTGCCCTTAAAACACACTTAATGATTAAATATTCCTACTATGCTAGATGAATGTATTTTGATTCCTTGCCCTCTCCCGTTGCCTTCCTTTTAAACTCAGCTTATGAAATTCAACAGTTTCCCTATGAATTCTACAGCTTTCGATTTGTTTTACACTCTCATGATGAATGAATTTAATCTTTTTGCCACAATTCACCTCTCTCTCAAATGCAATGAATTTTACTTCTAATATGAACTTTGCCTTAGAAGTATTTCATGATTAAATATACTTGTTATGCTAGATGAAATTATTAATGATACTGTTTTCTTGTTTATGTTTTTACTTTATGACATTGCTTATGAAATACCTGCAATCCCTCTATAAATTTGACTGCCTTCTCTTTCTTCCTTCTTTTCTAAGGGCACATCTTTACCTCTATAATGAATTATCCATACCAGAATGATTTATTGCTTGATTTCTCTTCCTAATTATTTACAACAATCTTGATTGATGAGTCTCTCCCCACTAATATGCTCCTATGACACGTACAATTACTTTGCACTGTGCATATTAGTAATCTTATCAATTCTTGATTCACTTTATGGACTAAATGCACTTTTCTGATGAATGAATTTAACCTCTTTACCAAAGTCTTTCTATTTATCAATAGTAATGTATTTTACTTATTTTCTAATCTTTGCCTTAAATTTATTTATTGATTAATGATACCTGTTATGGTAGATGAAAATATTTTTGATACTGCATCCAAATTCTATTTTCATTCAATCTAATGTTTCATTATATTTTGTATTTAAAAGTTCACACTTCCTATGAATTGCTTAAATCCCTCTATCCTTTTCCTTTTATGAATTGTTATTATTGTCATGAATTTTGAGATAGTTATTTTTATAAGAACCTGCACCTTACTTATTTGTTGAATTGTTCTTATCATTCTATCCTCACTGACCCCACACTGAATTGTAACGCTTTTACCTTACTGCATTTATTCTTCACTTCTATATTACTTTCTCTCTTCTAATTTTTCCTACCCATGTTAGCTTGCTAGCTCCTCTAATATGAACATCACCTACTACCATTGAGACTTCTCTGCATGTTTGTAATAAGCTACTGTGGGGTATAACTTTTCTAAGATCTACTTGTGTTGTATACATATGGTGGGGCTGGTTACTAAATATGTAATAGGGTTGGTGTTTACTTTCGGGGATTGACTTTACAGGCTGTTATATTCCCTTGTCTGCCTGTCGATATCCCTCTGAGTCCTGTTCTGTTCTGGTATCTCGTTCAACCTAACTTATCACACTTACTGTTAAATTACCCTTCATGGTTAAAGGGCACATTATTATTAATACTTATTTACCATTGTTGGTATTTGCTCTCCTTTCTTGTATATTATTATTACAATGTTATTGTATTTCTTACCATTGTTGGTATCAGCATTATATCTAATGAACTTATAGTGGGTTGCTTGTTGCCTTGCCACTGCTTCTTGGGCAAACTGGCACTCTCTATTTTCTCCCTCTCCTCCTGGAGGTGGTTCCTGATCCTCACTCTCCTCTGGATTTTCTTCTTCTCTCTCCTCTCTTTTTCGCTCTTTCTTGGGGCGGGCATCCCCTTCGGGGTTATACCTCTCTTATAATATTTACTATACTACTATGACATCCATTAGGATTGCCTCCTGGAATGTCAACGGTATAAACCAAGCCCTAAAATGCAAGAAAATTATGGACTATCTTACACTAAAAAATTATGATATTCTGTTTCTACAGGAAACTCACCTAAATCCTAAGGATTGTTCCCTACTCAAGATCCCCGGTTTCCCAACACACATATTCTCTCCAGCACTTCATAAGAAAAGAGGAGTTTCCATCTTGCTCAAATCATCTCTTCAGGCCAGTATCCTTCATCAATCCTCTGATCTTGAAGGTCGGTGGATAGTTGCCACAGTGCTCATAGGGGATATTAGAATCTCTCTGCTTAATCTCTATGCACCAAATATTGATACTCCCTCTTTCATGTTAACACTGCGAGACACTCTATTAAATTTCTCTGAATATCCTTTGATAGTTGGCGGTGATTTTAACCTTCCATTGGATACCCTCATAGACAGAATGTCTCCATCCCCTTTCCGCATCCCTAAAATGTGGACTGAACTTCATAACATCATTACCGACCTAGGTTTATGTGATCCATGGAGACTTTTACATCCTGACGAGCGATCATTTACATTTCACTCCGCCCCTCATCGGTCATATTCAAGAATCGACTACTTTTTGATTTCCAAATCTCTTCTTCCTCAAATTCGTGCCTCTACCATACATCCTATCATACTATCCGATCATGCTCCTATTGGAATGCATATTGAAATACAGCATGTTTTTCCTAAACATGTGTGGCGCCTCAATACCTCGCTTCTTTCAGAACCCACTTTTCAGGACAAAATTCACAATTTCATCTCTGAATTCTTTACTAATAATATTCCCTCCTCTCCCTCCTTCAATACCGTCTGGGAGGCTTTTAAAGTAAGTCTCAGGGGGGAAGTGATCAGTTTTTCAGCATGGAAACGTAAATCGGACTCATCTAAACTCGACGTGTTGGAACAAGATATTTCCACTTTGGAAAAACAATACATTCATGACAAACTCCCTCAGGTTTTACCAGAACTCATCCAGAAAAGAATTGAATATAATTCTCTTTCCCGTCTGAAGGCTCAAAAGGATTTTGTCATTTCAAAATCCAGTATGTATTCCTCGGCTAACAAGGCTGGTCGCTCCCTAGCCAGATATCTGGCCAATCGTAAACAACGCTCGAGAGTTGCTGCCTTGAAAAAGGAGGATGGCACTTTAGTCACTGATGACGCTTCTATCTCCCAAATTTTTATCTCCTTCTATGAGAAGCTCTACTCCTCCTCTGCAGATATCTCCACTAAGCCTACTAATACCTTTCTCCAAGATATAGCACACCCTTCCTTATCTCAATCTCAGGCTTCTTGTCTAGGAGCACCCATTCTGGAATCAGAGATATTAATAGCTATTAACTCGCTCGCCTCTCATAAATCTCCAGGGCCGGATGGCTATCCAATCGAATTCTATAAGACTTTCTCTAGCGATCTAGTCCCGATGTTGAAACAACTTTATGATTATTTGTTCTCTTTCTCAAACGATCAAGGGAATTTTACTGAAGCACATATCATTGTTCTCCCCAAATCTGGGAGGGATGACACTAATGTAGCTAATACAGACCCATCTCACTGTTAAACACTGACTGTAAAATTTTGGCGAAAATCCTGGCTCTCCGGCTGGATAAAATTTTGGGTATCCTTATTCACCCGGATCAAGTAGGTTTCATGAGAAACCGTTTTATTGGAGACAACGCACGCACTTTTAATGCCATTCTTGACTTAGCTCACTCCTCCACCGATCCTCTGGTCGCAATATCCCTTGACGCTGAGAAAGCTTTCGACATGGTTGAATGGAGTCACCTATTTACTTCTCTATCCTGGTTTGGCTGTGGTTCGGACTTTATCGATTGGGTTTGTATTCTCTACACCAAACCTTCATCTAGATTAAGGATTAATGATTCCCTCTTCTCCTGTTCATCTTAATAGAGGCACACGCCAGGGCTGTCCCCTTTCACCGGTCCTCTTCAACCTAGCTCTTGAACCTCTCTTGTTAGCTATCTGTCAACACCCACATCTTCTAGGGATCCAGGTTGGTTCTATACAGGTTAAAACTTTGGCTTACGCTGATGACTTACTTATATTCCTTTCCAAACCAGCTTACTCTATCCCTATTTTACTTCAAGTGGTCTCCGATTTTTCCTCAGGTTCGGGCTACCGCATTTACTGGGATAAATCGGAGATCATGCCTCTTAATGATGTCACCTCTTTATCTGATTGCGGTCTGATCTCCTTTCGATGGGCAGACTCCTCCCTGAAATATCTTGGAACTCTCTTTCATCAGGATACTGATACAATGATGTCCATCAACTTATCAGCTATAACCACCAAAGTAGATAACCTCTTAAAAAGATGGTCTCCTCTGTCTGTGTCCTGGTGGGGGCGGATGGAAGCTATTAAAATGACCATCTCCCCGATTATCAATTACTATCTCTCCATGCTTCCTAGATTAGCCCCCAAAGCTTTTTACAAATCCATAGAGAGCAAACTATCAGCTTACCTTTGGAATAGAAAAACTCCTCGTATTTCAATGAAAATCCTCAAATCCTCCAAGGAAGATGGAGGAGTGGGTTTCCCTGATTTCTTTTTTATATCATATTGCAGCATTACTTCGCTATAGCTCTATATGGCTACAGGGCATGAATAAAGATAATGACCACGCTGCATGGGTTCACATTGAACAATATCTTTCAAACCCAATTCCCATATCTTGCTTACCATATATCTCTCCGTCCACTCTTCCTTCTAAATCTGTTACTATTTCCGCTACTCTTCAGGCTATACAACATTTTGATGCCTTCTCAAATTCTGATAGAAGACATACCCTGGCTGCTCCTCTGTGGTACAACTCCCTTTTCAATATAGGTAATCGTTTCATACATTGGCACTTATGGATTGATCAGGGTATATGGTCACTGGGTCAAGTAATGCACAAAGAAACTTTATTATCCTTCTCTCAGATTATGGATAAATTTAACTTACCCCCTTCAGAATGTTTCCACTGGCTTCAACTTTCTCATTGTCTGAAAAAATACTCCCCCTCTATTTTCACCTTCTCTCAAACATCCCATTTCATTACTCTATCTCAACAGGGCTTTCTTCTAGGCCACTCAACCTCTCTCTTCTTTAAAGAACTTAGATCGCACCTTTTCCCTAGATCCAACAGGGCTACCAACTCCTGGGTGAATTTTGTCTCTTGGCGCAGCTCAGACGAAGATTGGACACGATATTTCTGTAAAATTAATCACCCCACCACCTCTGCTAGCTTGACACAATCACTCTACTTTTTAACATATCATGTCTTCTGGACACCTCACAAATTGTTTCAAGCTGGGCTTAGGGACTCTAATCTTTGCTGGCACTGCACTGCGGAAATGGGCAACCTTCACCATATGATCTACGCTTGTCCTATTCTTACTTCATTCTGGACTAAAGTATGGGGATTTATTCGACGTATACTTCCTATCACATCTGACTTCACCTTTGACATTCTCCTCTTCAGGTCTCTAGCAGTGATTGACCCACTTACCCCTAATCAACAATCTCTCCTTAACATATTGATTGCCCTTACGATCCAAATGATCCTCCATAACTGGAAATCAGCAGATACCCTCAATATCGTATTTTGGTGGAATTCTGTTCTCATGACTCACTCATATGAAATCAAAGCAGTGGAGTTCTCTAACAGATCCCTGACCATATCTCGTATTTGGGAACCTATACAACATTTTTCTATATAACCGTTGACTTCACAGATGGCTTGATTCTGAACTATTGATCTTTACAGTTGATATTGAAATACTTATCAAGGATGTTGATGCCCGCCCTGCTTTCTTTCTCTCTATCTCTTTGATCTTTTTCTTTCTCTCCAATCATCTGATTAACCCACTTCAAATAACCTGATCTCTTCCTCTCTCCTATTTACTCCTCCTCTCCAGGATTAGGATGCGCTTGGCATTGAGATATCATGGTACCTTATTATTGTTGAGACACTTTACTTCACTCATCTTTATATGGCTCTAGAGTGTACTAAGGCATTATTTTTATTAGTGCATATTTATATTTCTCAATGTATTCCTTACCGAATATTTTTATGTTCTATTGTATTTTTGAAAATCATTAAACATATTTGAACTCTAAAAATAAACGGCCATGAATACCCAATCTCCAAAACCATAAAAATACTGGGTATCACTCTAGATACTCACTTAACCATGACTGACCACACAAACCTGCTGGTGAAGAAATGCTTTTACATGCTGTGGAAGCTAAGAATTATTTTAAAAATACTTTGACACAACATCCTTTAGATTACTGGTACAGTCGCTGATCCTATCTACCCTGGATTACTGCAACATCGCCTACCTGGGTATCCCCAAGAAACAGAACAAAAATTAAGATTAGTGCAAACACTGAAGTTCGCTTGATCTTTGGACTGAGAAAAAAGACCACATTAGCCCCTATTACAAAAAATTGCACTGGCTTCCAGTGGAGGCACGAATATTGTTCAAATTTGCATGTATCTGTTTCAAACAAGTCTAGCACCTGCAAAATCACTTCACTCTACACAACCCCACACGAACAACCAGAAACAAAAACATTTTTGCATACCCAAAGATCACAGGCTGCAAATACAAATTCTTCCTAGACAGAACCTTCATGTTCCAAGCAAACAGACAGCAATCTTGGCTGAGAAACCACATACCGTATTTTCACGTAGATAACGCGCACCCGTGTAAAACGCGCACACGGGTATAGCGTGCGGGAAACCGAAATATATGTAAAAAAAATTTTGTATACCGCACACACCCGTATACCGTGCATGCTGCCCGACTCTCCCGTCGCCGCCTGACTCTCCTTTCGCCCGCCCCGACTCTCCTCTCCCCCTTGAAGTCCTGTCTCTACCCTGAAAGCCTGATGCCCCCCTGACGTCCGATTCACCCCCCCCCCCCGCAGGACCGCTCGCACCCCCACCCCGAAGGACCGCTCGCACGCACCCGCACCCCCACCCAGAAGGACTGCTCGCACCCCCACAGCCTCCCGACCCCCCCATCATGTAGAAGCTCCTACCGGTGTCCTGCTGCTTCCTCTTGGCGGTCCTGCCCTTTCTCTGACATCAAGCCCTCTTGCCCCGCCGACTCCACGACACGATCGGGGCAAAAGGGAGCCCAAGCCCTCTTGCCCCGCCGACTCCCCAACTCCCCAACAATATCGGGCCAGGAGGGAGCCCAAGCCCTCCTGGTTCTGGCGACCCCCCTGCTAGTTGTTCGGGCCAGGAGGGAGCCCAAACCCTCCTGGCCACGGCGACCCCCCTACCCCCACCCCGCACTACATTACGGGCAGGAGGTATCCCAGGCCCTCCTGCCCTCGACGCAAACCCCCCTCCCCCCGACTGCCCCCCCCCAAGAACCTCTGACCGCCCCCCCAGCCGACCCGTGACCCCCCTGGCCGACCCCCACGACACCCCCATCCCCCTTCCCCGTACCTTTGTGTAGTTGGCCGGACAGATGGGAGCCAAACCCGCCTGTCCGGCAGGCAGCCAATGACGGAATGAGGCCGGATTGGTCCATCCGTCCCAAAGCTCTGCCTACTGGTGAGGCCTAAGGCGCCTGGGCCAATCAGAATAGGCCCGGGAGCCTTAGGTCCCTCCTGGGGGCGGGGCCTGAGGCACATGGGCCCAACCCGACCATGTGCCCAAGGCCCCGCCCCCAGGAGGGACCTAAGGCTCCCGGGCCTATTCTGATTGGCCCAGGCGCCTTAGGCCCCAGCAGTAGGCGGAGCTTTGGGACGGATGGGCCAATCCAGCCTCATTCCGTCGTTGGCTGCCTGCCGGACAGGCGGGTTTGGCTCCCATTTAACCCATCTTTTTCCTCTCATTTATTCTTTCCCCAGGTTCTCCAATTTATTATGTAACTTCTTTCTTCATGCATTCTGTAATTCGCTGTTTGTCCAGCCTTCTTTCTATATGAACCGCCTAGAAGTCATTTTGACTATGGCGGTATAGAAAAATAAAGTTGTTATTATTATTATTATTATTATAATTGTATCTAAAATATAGTTGTTAATTATTTTAAGATGTTTACTTTTGTATTTATATTTGTTTGTTATACATGATAATTTTACATTCATCTATTTGTATATTTATATATACAGTATGGGGCTCATAATATAAAAAGTGTAAAAAGTGGCCTAAATCAGTACTTGGATGATCTTAAAGCCAGATCGTCCAAGTACCGATAATCAAAGCTGGTTTTAGATGTATCTAAAACGAGCTTAGGCCTTTCCCTTCCCTCTAAACACATAGAGCGAAAAGAGGCGTTTTTAGAGGGGAAAGGGCGGGAGGTGGGCCGACCTAGACAGTCGTACAGCAGGTATAACCAAAAGTTTGAACAGGTTGCCTAGTCAGCACTTATACGTTTTGACTTAGCCCAAGTCAAAACAGGTATAAGTGCCGAAAAGGGGCCGCTGAGCTGATCGCGGCTGCCGCAATCAGCTCAGTGGCCCCATCAACCTGCCCACCCCCCACCGCAATGATTACGGCACAATAGATGCCTCATCTCCCCTGCTGTGATCCTCCCCCTGAAGTGCCACGGTTCGGGGGGGGGGGGGGGTTCACCATCGTGGCAGGAGATAGCCAATCTCTCCTGCCGAGACGCGACCCCCCACCCCCTGATCTGATCAGGGCAGGAGGAAGCCCAATCCCTCCTGCCCATGATGAACCCCCTGATTGGATACGGGCAGGAGGGAGCCCAACCCCGGAAATGATGTGGCCAGAAAAAAAAGTATCTTTATTTTATCAGCCTTTTAGTTAAAAGACAGGTTTTAAGAACTAATTGTTAGAGCTTAAAAACAAACAGCTTAAAAAAGAAAAAAAGATATCTACAGCTGCCTTTTTTTTTCTTTCCTGTTTTTTTTAAAGAGACACTTCAGTAGGAAACCTTAGTTAATGTTTGTGGGAAGGGTAACACCCCTATTGTCATGGTGACAACTGATAAGCTGGTTAATCATAAAGGTTCTTGCAGTCCCTGATAAAGCTAAGGGGGGGAGGGGAAGGAGTGTTTAAAGCCAACTGATATTGTCATATTGACGTATGCCTTAGCTCTTTAACAAGCAGAACCCCCACACACACTGTCCCTATTTGTCCATGTTAAAAGACAAAGTTTTAAGACATATTTTTTATTTAGAGTGAGGTGAAGTTCAGAAGGAGCCAAGGTTAAGACCTGGTTAATATTTGTGGCATTGTAACAGTCTTATTGTCATGGTGACAACTGATAAAGCAAGGGATGTTTAAACATGAAAAAAAAACAAAAACCTGTCTGAACATGTCTTGCCCCCTGGTGTTGTCATAGTGGCATAGGCCTTAGCTTTTTAACAAGCTGACCCCCCCCCCCCCCCCCACTGTACCTAACTATCCATATTAAAAGACAGAGTTTTAAGACATATTTTTTAAATTTAGAGCGAAGTTAACAGAGCTGACTGGAACAGGGTACAGATGAAGGAATCTTTATTGAAGCATATTTATTATGATCCAAATGCGGCAGGCAGCTATGGAGGCATTAACCCTCTACTTCAAGCAGCTAAAAAGAGCAATATTACAGTCCGAAGATGTGGTGGAATGGGTCACCAGGCAAAACGCATACAATTTACCTGCTAGAATCCATTTTAAAAGAAATAAAACAATTGTGGCAGGGCAATGGGGCCCTGTGAAAGATTTGGATGAGAAGTACAAAAGTCACGTCTCTCTGCAGATATGTTTAAATCATGTTTATTCAACACCACAAGAATCAATACAACTCACAGGTAGAACAGATTTTGCAGAATACAAATCCAATCCCCAAACCCCACCCCCACCCCCAAGGGCAGCAGCAGCGGCAATCATCCCAAAAGTAAAAATCAGTAATAAAGTAGAAAGATACAAGTTACTTATTCCATACTTGGTTTTGAATATAAGGAGTAAAAGTTAAACTGAATGGCCGCCAACATGTACTAAACAATCGGCCTGCTTTAGAAAACAAATCTACAATATCTTTGCGTTCTAATAACATTTGCTGTAACATCAATGTTCTCCACTGGGGAATAGAAGGAGGTTGGGGTGACAGCCACTGCAGCAAGATGCATTTCCTGCCTAACAGCACTGTTTTTCGAAGGAAGGCCGCACAACCAGGTCTAGGCGGATGAAAGCGAAGTTGTAGTGTAAAGAGGAAACTCGGATGCATCCTCTAAGAACAACCCCAAAGCTGTGCCACAGCTGATACCAATTGTATCCAAAAAGCAGACACCAAGGGACAGGTCCAGAACATATGTCCAAAAGATGCCACTGGGTAGGCACATTTACCACAGTTATGTCCCACATTTATCCCCATCACATGAGCTCTCTTGGGCGGGTAAAAAGCACGCAATAAGAAGTTGTAATTTCGCTCCCGTTCTACAGATGACAGAGTAGAAGCAATCCCCAAATGGAGACCCTTACGGAGCATATCCTCAAATATGGGTATGTGGAGATCAGCTGACCACTTCTGAGCCAAAATAGTAAAGTCCAATTCGCCAGATAGTTCTTGCAAAAACTTATGATAGAATTTCAACGGTATCAACTCCTGAGCTGTAAGACAAAGAGCCTCTTGTAAACTGGTCTGCACCTCTTCTCGTACCACCGCCGGAGTCAAGGTTTGCAAATAATGTTGAAGTTGTCGATAGGCAAACCAATCAACAGGGGACTGGGAGACCCGAGTGTTGCACAGTCTGGGACACATACTGAAGGCCCACATTAGACCAGCGCCGAAATACCACAGAGTCCAGGCCAGGTAAAAAGTCTCTATTTCCAGCAATAGGGAGATAAGGCGGCAAAGAAGGCAAATAGAATGTTGGGCATGATAAAGAAAGGAATCTCAAGTAGATCGGAGAAAGTTATAATGCGGCTTTATAGGGCAATGGTCAGACCCCACTTGGAATACTGCGTCCAACATTGGTCTCCCTACCTAAAGAAAGATATAAAACTGCTGGAGAGGGTGCAGAGACGAGCGACTAAACTGGTGAAGGGTATGGAGAAACTGGAATATGAGGATCGACTTAAAACACTGGGATTGTTCTCCCTTGAGAAGAGGAGACTGCGTGGGGATATGATCGAGACCTTCAAAATACTGAAAGGAATCGACAAAATAGAGCAGAGATTATTTACATTGTCCAATTTGACACGGACAAGAGGACATGAAATGAAGCTAAGGGGGGACAAGTTCAGGACTAATATCAGGAAGTTCTGCTTCACACAGAGAGTGGTTGACATCTGGAATACTCTCCCAGGGGAGATTATTGCGGAATCGACAGTCCTAGGCTTCAAAAGCAAACTAGATGCATATCTCCTTGAGAGAGGCATATAAAGATATGGTTGGCTATAAAATAATTGAAACGTGGTTTTCTCACAAAAAAAGAATATACATTTCTCACTCCCCAATGTTTTAAAGTACCCATATTTTATTTGTTACCAAAGATTCATAAAAATACTCAATGTCCTCCAGGTAGGCCGATTGTTTCGGCCCGGGATTCTTTACTAGAAAGAACAAGTAAATACATTGATAAACAACTTCAATGTTTCCTTAAAACGATCAAATCATATTTACAGGATACCACCCAGTTTCTGAATAAACTGAATGAGTTTGTATCTGAAATTTCTACAAATTATATATTGGCTACTTTTGACGTTTGCTCATTATATACAAGTATTCCGCAAGAAGAAGCTCTATCAGTACTTATAGCCTTATGGAATTCTCAACCTCTCCATAATACTATGCACACCAATTTTTTGAGAGATCTATGTGCAATAGCGCTGAAAAATAATTATTTTATTTTTAATGGTGAGTTTTTTAAACAACTTACAGGGATAGCGATGGGTGCGTCGTTTGCGCCAACAATAGCCAATCTTTATATGTCCTGGTTTGAAGAAGCTTTTATCTATACATTGCCTGAGTTCCGACATGTTTCCAAATGGTGGCGCTTTATAGATGATATTTTTGTCATCTGGTCGGGTACTTTACAACAGCTTTTTGAATTTGCTGAAAAAATAAACCAATGTCATCAATCTATCAAATTTACTATGTCATATAGTAACGAGAGTATTAGTTTTTTAGATGTTCTTATTCAGAAGAAAAATAACGGTCTGGAGACTTCTATTCATCATAAAAAAACTGATAGAAACACGTTATTAAAATTTGACAGTATGCACCCAGCTCATTTAAAAACCAGTATTCCTTTTGCACAATTTCTTAGATATAGAAGGATTTGCAATACTAAAGAAAGATTTATACAAGAAGCAAAAATATTGGAACATAGATTGATATCAAGAGATTATCCAGCCACTATAGTTAAGAAAGCTAAAAAACGAGCTTTATATAATCCTAGAGAAACATTATTGGACTACAAGAAATCTCAAGTTGAAGAAACAATTATTCCCTGTGTGATTAAACAAACTCGTATGTCTCCACAAATTATTAGGAGATATAAAAGACATCTTCCTCTTCTTAAAACCTTACCTTGTTTTGAGAATAAACGATTTATTTTTTCTCAATCGAGAAATAAAAATTTGAGTGACTGGCTTTGTCATACTGCTAAGGAAAAATTTATAGATGAAGACCCTAGTACCACACTGGGTCATAGGCCATGTGGCCATTGTTCAAATTGTAATATAATGGCTGAGGTCTCTGACTTTGTTAATCCTTCTGACGGGAAAAACTACAGTTTACATCATACATCTTCATGTCAATCTACAAATATTATTTATGTAATTCAATGTCCATGCGACCTATTGTATATAGGTCAGACATCACGGGCCTTAACCGTCAGAATAACTGAACATAAAAAGTTGTCTCAACACTCGAAAATTAACAGCGCCTCTAGTAGCCCATTGCATTCAGTGTAATCATAGATTTGAAAACTTGAAATGTTGGGTGATTGAAAAATTGCCCTTGACTCAAAGAAGAGGAGATATTAGAAGAATATTGTGGCAGAAGGAACAACGATGGATCAACAGGTTACAGACTGTGGAACCATTGGGTCTGAATACAACTTATGAGTGGCAACCGTTTCTTTGAACCAGTAGATGTTTTTTTATCAATGACAGTTGACAGGGTGGTCTGTATAATTGCCGATGTTTGGCCTATCACGCATCACGTTCCGTGATGACGTCATGACGCCCAGTTCGTTTTTTATTCGAACTGGGCGCGTCTCACAGTCCTAACTCCATTTTGAGAAGAGCCAGCTTTATTTCCAACGGATTGCAAGAAATAAGGAGACACCTGAAGATGGCATATATCCCCTGAAGTAGCCGGTTTAGGCGAAACAGAAAGTCTTTTCTGTCGGGATTAGAAGCTGAAAGCCTCTCTGGAATCTTCATCTTTTCAGATGAGTGTATTTCTTCCTTAATTGCGATTTTTTGCATTCTGTGCCTCCGAAAACTCTTGCACAAATGAAACGGAGCTGTAGCCTTCATCACTAATTTAGTTAAGCTTGGGGTTCTTATCACGAATCTTTGACATACTCACAGTTGCTATATATATATATAAAAAAAGTGTTTGAAAAAAAGTGACTATGAATGAATGAAAATCCTATTTATATAAATGTATACGGAGTTTTTTTATAAACCCGTGATGATGTGTTGAGGGCTGGGTACTTGTGTAGTCCCAACCTCTCACAATTGAGGTTTATTTTTTTCCGTGTTATTGTTATGATTATTATTATTTTGATTTTCTATATGTTCTAAGTGACGTCAATGCTTCTGTTGGATGCAGCTTGAATGAGTCCCTGCTAATAACTATATTCTACAATACGTATAGAATCCACATATATTGACTATTACGATTGTATCCCAGAAAATTGCTGGCTATAAAATAAGCCAGGTGTATACCTGGCAGGGCCTCCGCGTGTGCGGATCGCCGGACTTGATGGACCGAAGGTCTGATCCGGAGATGGCGCTTCTTATGTTCTTATGTTCCAGGGGAGATTTTCAACAGTCGACACAGCTTCCTCCAAGCTTTACGCATGGCCGGTAAAAATGGGTGTGAAGGCAACAATGGCAGTTCTGGTAAGTGGAGAGCATGTAAGAGATAACTAAAATGATAAGGTTTAAAGGTAAAACATTCAAGCTCAGGTAATGAAAACCAAGTAGTATTACAAAACCAATCATGAATATGACGCAATTGACATGCAAGATTAAATCTAGAAACACACAGAAGACCCAACCTCCCCTGGGCAGTCGGTAGCATCAATTTGGACAAAGAAATACTAGCCCGTTTACCCTGCCATAGATATGCTGAAAGATGTGACCTATGGCGTGATAAATGTTGGGCAGTTAACATAATGGGAAGCATTTGTAGGATATAAAGCCATTGGGGTAGTATCATCATATTATATAGAGCAATACGGCCAAAAAGAGAAAGAGGATACTTTCTCCAGTTAGCGAGAGACAGCTCAGTACGACGAAGCAAGGGCAATACATTAGCATTATAAAGGCCATTCAAATTTTGAGGTATAACCACCCCTAAATAAATCAATTGAGACGGTGCCCACTGTAGAGGGAAGTCTCCCTGCCAGGAGTGTCGCACCTCAAGCAAGGTCGGAAGCACCAATGATTTCTGCCTATTTAGGACCAAACCTGAGTAAAGATGAAACTCATCAAGGAGTTCTAATGCTCGAAACAGTGAGCGGTGTTGGTTACCCAAAGTAAGCAAGAGGTCGTCTGCAAACGCTAGCACCCGCAGTTGGGAAGAACCCTCCGGCAGGCCCGTTATCTCATCCCTCTGAAGCGTGCGTAAGAATGGGTCTAAATACAAAAGAAAAAGAAGGGGTGATAATGGACAACCCTGTCTTGTCCCCCTACCCACAGAAAAAGAGGGGACTTTATACCATTAACCAACACAGCTGCGGTCGGTCCCGAGTAAAGTGCTTGTATCGATGCCAAATAGCTTGTGGGAAACCCTATATAGTGCAATACGCGAAACAGGTAATACCAATGAACCTTATCAAAGGCTTTCGCTGCATCCAACCCCACAAGAAGACCGGGATATTGTGTTTGTTGAGCTCGAGAAAAAGCGAGTAAAACCCGGCGAACATTTAGTACGGAGTGTCGAGTCCGAACAAAGCCCACCTGTTCAGGCACGATAACAGTGGGTAATAAAGTGGCTAGCCTATCAACCAAGATACGAGCAAATATTTTAGTATCAACGTTCAGCAGTGATATCGGCCGGTAAGAGTCCATGTCTGTGGGCGGCTTGGAGGGCTTCGGTATTAAAGTAATCAGAGTCTCTCTGCAGATGTACTAAGTCTGTATACCAGGGCTACCTCAGCTAATCTGGAGTTACCAGGATCACTTGACCTGGGAGCATTTGGACCCACCGAAGAACTCTACCTATCATTGGCCACAGGGGGAACACATACAGGAACTCCTCTATAGGCCAGGCCTAGAGCTTCCAGCCTGGAGCTTCCAAGCTCATGCCTTCGGCTGAAGAAACGTGTCACCTTTCTGTTGTATGCTGAGGCCATATGTCGGATGCCCCCAGCACCTGACTGCAGTTGAAAGCTCTCTGACAGAGAAACCATTCCCCGGGATCCAAAGTCTGCCAACTTAGGAAGTCCGCCTGCACATTCTCCACCCCAGCTATGTAAGCCACCAAGATAGTCAAGAGATTGGCTTCCGGCCACCGAAGGTGAGTTTTCAGGATCAGCGATGCATTCCTGTTGCCTCCTTGTCTGTTTATATAGGCTACTGCAGTTGCGTTGTCTGAGAAGAATCGGACTTCGCTTCCTTCTAGGGTACTGCCCAGGGATCTCAGAGCTAACCTTATTGCTCTCAGCTCCAAGTGATTTATTAACCACTTCATCTGAGATAGGAACTACTGCCCTTGTAGCGGACATCCCTCACAATGAGGCATCTGTCATCAAGACTGTCCACTGGGAGATGCATAGTGGCATATCTCTATACAAGGACTATGGCTTCAGCCACCAACCCAGACTGCTCCTTGCTTGACCATGGCAGCAAGAGGTCCAGGGCATTCACATGCAAAGACCACCTTTAAACTAGAAGGTGGGGGTGGTGTATGTATGGAGGTTACTTCCGGTGGCCATCCACAGCAAAAGACAAAATTTGATGATGATAATAAAGAAAACAACAATATTAGCAATTCACTTTCTAGCGATGCAACAGGAAATGAGCTGAAATTAAAAACTATACAAAAATGAGATTGTTGAGGAATAGTAGCTGGAAGCAATGACCACAAACGCCTGCAGTCTAAGCAATAAAGTTCATGATCTGCAAGCCCTGATGTTAGAGGGAGACCTGGAAATTGTTGCTATCACAGAGACGTGGTTCAGTGACTCCCATGCATCCATGCCGGGATGCAAACATACCGGGATATAATCTTTTTAGGAAGGACAGAGATGGTCAAAGAGGTGGAGGAGTAGCTCTCTATGTAAAGATAGATATCCATGCGACTGAAATGCAGGGGACCTGGGGATATGGATCGCTTTGAAAAGACAAATGAAACTTCTAATTATGTGGGCATAGTCTACAGACCTCTGACTCAATTGCAGCAAATTGATAAAGATCTGATTGCAGATATCCAAAAGTTTGGAAAGAAAGAGGAGGTGCTGCTGTTGGGTGACTTCAATCTGCCCGATGCGAACTGGAATATTCCGTCTGCGGAATCGGAAAGAAGTAGGGAGATTGAGGATGCCTTTAAAGAAGCTCTGCTCAGACAAATGGTGATGGAAACCATGGAAAAAGCGACACTCTGTCCATTTGTGAGGACCAGATCCAGTATCTCTAATGTTCGAGTGGGTGCCCACTTGGGAAATAGTGATAATCAAATGGTTTGGTTTGATATAACAGCTAAAGAGGAGGGCGGCCACACAAAACTCAAAGTTCTAGATTTCAAACGTACGGACTTTAGTAAAATGGGAGCATACCTCAACAAAGAGCTGTTAGGATGGGACGACATAAGGGAAGTGGAAAAACAGTGATCTAAGCTGAAAGGAGCAATAAAAATGGCTACTGACCTTGATGTGAGGAAAAAATTTTAAAACGAGAAAAAGGAAACCAAAATGGTTCTCTAAAATTGTTGTGGAGAAAATAAAGGCAAAAGGGCTGGCATTTGTGAAATATAAAAATACCTATGAAGAGGAGTACAGAAAGGACTACTGGGTGAAACTGAAAGAAGCCAAGAGAGATATGTCTGTTGAAAGCGCAAGTGGAAGAGCAAATGGCTAGGAATGTAAAAAAGAGAGAAAATTTTTTTCAGATATATTAGAAGAAAAATGGAATTGAGCGACTAAAAGAGGATATGTATCGATATGTGGCGAGTGATGAGGAAAAAGCAAACATGTTAAACAAATATTTCTGTGTTCATGGAAGAAGATCCTGGAGAAGAACCGAGATTGTCTGACAAAGTTACACACGAGAATGGAGTAGATACCGTGTCATTCACGGAAGAAAGTGTTTATGAATAACTTGAAAAATTGAAGGTGGACAAAGTGATCCATCCCAGGATATTGAGGGAGCTAAGAGATGGGAGTGGTTCCTGGGGATTGGAGAAGAGCAGATGTGGTCCCTATTCACAAAAGTGGTCGCAGAGATGAAGCGGGAAACTACAGGCCAGTATACCTAACTTTGGTTATTGGAAAATAATAGAAGCATTGCTGAAAGAAAGGATAGTGAAATTCCTAGAATCAAATGGATCCTATGCAACATGGTTTTACAAAAGGTAAATCGTGCCAGAAGAATCTGATTGAATTCTTTGATTGGGTGACTGGAGAATTGGATCAAGGGCATATGCTAGATGCAATTTACTTAGATTTCAGCAAAGCCTTTGACACGGTTCCTCATAGAAGGCTCTTGAACAAACTTAGCGGGTTGAAGTTATGACCCAAAGTGGTGAACTGGATTAGAAATTGGTTGATGGATAGATGCCAGAGGGAGGTTAATGGAATTCGTTCATAAGAGGGAAAGGTGAGTAGTGGAATCCCTCAGGGATCGGTGCTGGGGCTGATGTATGTTTGTGAGCGACATTGCCGAAGGGCTAGAAGGAAAATTTGTCCACCGAGGAGGGAGTGGAAAACTTGAAAAAGGATCTGCAAAAGGATCTGGCAACTAAAATTCAATGCAAAGAAGTGCAGATTAGAAATCAGAAGGAGCCGTATGTGCTGGGAGGTGAGAGGCTAATATGCATGGATGGGGAGAGGGACCTTGGGGTGATAGTGTCTAAAGATTTAAAGGTGAAGAAACAGTGTGACAAGGCGGTGGCTGTTGCCAGAAGGATGCTACACTGTATAGAGAGAGGCATGACCAGTATAAGAAAGACGGTGTTGATGCCCCTGTACAGGTCGATGGTGAGGCCCCACTTGGAGTATTGTGTTCAATTTTGGAGACTGAATCTGGCAAAGGACATTAAAAGACTTGAAGCGGTCCAGAGGAAGGCGATGAAAATAGTAGGGACTGGAAGCCCTGAATATGTATACCCTAGAGGAAAGAAGGGACAGGGGAGAAATGATTCAGAAATTAAAATACTTCAAAGGCCCCTTTATTAACATTGTGTCAATAGATTGGTTTTACAGCATATGCGTATGCAGATGACTTCCAAATCATACATCCCGTCGATTTATCTAATAGCAATGAACTCTTTGCTATAAATTTGAAACTTAATCGCATTAATGATTGGTTAAAAACAAATATGTTATCTCTTAGTATTCCTAAAACCAATAGTCTCTTCTTTCCATGGAAAAATAATATTCAAATTACATCTCCAATATGTATTATCCCAGGACAAGCAGGCAGGTATTCTCACTAGTGGGTGATGTCATCCGACAGAGCCCCGATACGGACGTCTCACAAGCATGTCTTAAGAAACTCAGAAGTTTCGAGATGCCCGCACCGCGCATGCGCCAGTGCCTTCCCGCCCGATGGTCCGGGCGTGTCTCCTCAGTTCTTTTTCTTCCGCGGAGCTGAGAAGTTTACTTCAATTCTGCGTCAATTGAACCCGTTTTTTCGCCTTCTGCATCGCCGCGGTTTGAGTTCTTTTGCTCTTGCCGTGCGTTTGTTTCTTTCTTTGATTTCTTTTCATAAAAAAAAAAAAAAAAATTTTCCGTCGGCCGCGTGGCTTGGGCCCCGCGCCTTCGACCTTGCGGCGGAGCTTTTCCGGCCTATGTCCTGGCCGATCACCGGTTTTAAAAAGTGTAGCAAGTGCCAGCGCACGATTTCGCTCACGGACCCACATCGATGCTGCCTGCAGTGTCTGGGTCTGGACCACCTTCCAAAATCGTGCCGGCCTTGCTCCACTTCCAAGTTTCCAAGTTTATTAGTTTTTAATATCCCGATCATAAAACAAATATCTGACCGGTTAATCAATAAAATTTAAAAGAGAGAAAAAATTAGAAAGAAATAATAGTAAGCTGCACAAAAGTAAATGAAGTGAACGTAAATGACGTAAACTGACAAACTGGAAAGTGAGGATAAATGGGGAGGATAAAGCGCGTGCGTTTAAACGCCGCTGTTTGTTATGGGAGTCAATGTTCAAGATGGAAGCTGTGTTGGATCCTTCGACTTCGACATCGACTGTGCTTCGACTCCGTCAGCGAAGCCCTCTGCCTCTCCTGCGGCTTCGGGCTTTCTGAAACTGGCCTTCATTTACTCCGGTTATCGGCCCTCGACCTCGGCGCCCTTCCTCCGTCTCCCTTGGAACAGGTACCGACCCCCACAGTTCCACGGTGGTGCTCAAAGTGTCGAAGGCTGGCAAGCAAAAGCACTCGGCACCGAAAAGCGCGCGGAGTACCGTGCGGAAGGGCCCCCTTTTGGTGCGGGATCCCTCCATATCGGCTTCGTCTTGAGGTTCCATTTTGGAGGCCTCAGTTTGTGGAACTCAATGACCACCATGGGACCCCGGCTGATTGCCACGATCCAGAGTGACCTCCCAGTTCCGATTCGAGGGGCGGGCCGCCCCCTCCTCCTCCTCCGCGACGCACGACCTCGTTGCTCGGTGAGGAGGAGCGGCGGTCGATGGCCGGTCCCTCGAGGAAGGCCTACCTTTAGCGAAATGCCTCCCTTGGAGCCGATCCCCTCGAGGAAGGCCTCCCTTAGTGACTTGCCTCCTTTGGAGCCTATTACCCCTCCCCATGACATGGTGTGGCATCCACCCTCGGGGCCTCCCAGCCCTGGGCATAGCAAGAAACAGGACGAGTTCTTCCGAACCCCCTATCAAGCCTGGGCGTCGTCGCGGGAGGAGGCGTCGATCTTCCGCCCCTCCAATCCACGGCCTCGAGTCCTATCTGCTCTTTGGAGGCTTCTGGGGATCAGTATTCTCACCGGCGGTCTCGATCCCCCTCCAGGCATCGAGAGGGGCATCGATCCAGGCACTCTTCGAGGCATTCCTCTCGGCACCTCGACCGTCTCTCCTCAAAGAAATTGCCCTCGTATGGGGTACTCTGCTTCGGCTGGGTCTCCTCCTCTGGGTCCGGAAGTTCGAGGACCCCGATGTTTTTCTGTCACCCTGCTGATCGCATGGCCTCTGTAGAGCCCGAGGCCTCGTCGTCTTCCAGTCCTTCTCGACGACCGGCGCTGGCGGACCAACTGTCTTTTTCCTCGTTTCTAAGACAAATGGCGGATGACCTGGACATTACCCTCGATTCTGGTTCTCGATACTCCAAGGAGTACCTCGATACCATGCACTTGCCTTCATCCCCCAGCGAGTCCCTGCGCCTGACTCTGCATAAGCTCCTCGACCAGACCTTCATGAGATGTTTTGAGTCTCCTTACTCTATCCCTGCGGTCCCCTGGGAAAATTGGCATTGCTCGGTCCCGCACGGTGCATCATAAGGGCTTCGAGGGTCCTCAAACTTTCGTATCAGTCCCTTCTGGTCGAATCCTCTCTCAAGCGGTCTCATCCAGCCCAGGTGTAAGCTTCGGTTGCCCTCCGGGCCCGCGAGGGCAGAACCATGGATAAGTTTGGACGACGCATCTATCAGAATTCTACTGATGGCGTCCGAGTTCTGAATTATAATTTCCACTTTGCCACTTTTTTGGAATTCTTTCTTCCTGTACTCTCGGAAGTTTACGCCCTAATCGAGTCCCAGGCTCGTTTTGAGTTAGAGAGAGGTAGTTGCATTCGCTGTCCCAGCTTCGTCTGTTCAGTTGATGCAATCTTCCTATGATGCCTTCGAGCTCTCGGCCCGGGCTGCTGCCTGCTCTGTGGCGATGCGCCGTTTGGCCTGGCTGCATTACCATTGACATGGACCCCGAATCTTCAGGACCCGACTGGCAAACGTTCTGTGTGCTGGGGCGGACCTTTTTTGACGAATCCATCGAGACGATCACGAAGAAATTGTCTGATCATGAAAGTCCTTTCAGTCCAATTCTCTCGGCTGAAGCCTAAGGCTCAGCAGTCTCGACCCTCTCGACCGCCCTTGATTTATCAACGGCGTTATCAACCGAGGCAAGCTCCACCTGCGAGGCAACCAGCGAAGCGGCAGCCTCCTCCGAAAAGCTCAGCAAAAGCCTCAGCCGTTCTACTGTCCCCAAGGCTCCTCATCCTTTTTGACTGTCTCTTGGAGAGCGTAACCAACCTCGTTCTACCTCCTCCTGTTTTTCCCATCGGGGGGCACCTCCATCACTTTTATCATCGCTGGGAGGCTGTCACCACCACCTATGGGTCCTTACTTCTATCAGGGAAGGGTACTCTCTTCAATTCATCGGGTACCTCCGGACACCCTCCAAGTAGAGTATCCTTCCAACTTGACTCAGACCGCCCTTCTTCTTCAGGAAGCTCATGCTTTGCTCGGCTTCGTGCCGTCGAGCCGGTCCCTGTGGACCAGCACAACCGGGGGTTTTACTCCCCGGTACTTCCTTGTCCGAAGAAGACGGGCGACCTGCGACCTCAGGGTCCTCAACAAGTTCTTGGTCAAAGAGAGATTTCGCATGCTGACCCTAGCTTCTCTCTATCCCCTCCTCGAGCAGAACGATTGGTTATGCTTTCTAGATCTCAAGGAGGCCTACACTCACATTCCCATTCATCCGGCCTCTCGCAAGTTCCTCAGATTTTGGGTGGGACATCTACATCTGCAGTACCGAGTGCTTCTGTTCGGCCTGTCCTCGTCTCCCAGAGTCTTCACGAAGTGTCTGGTGGTGGTGGCTGCTGCACTCCGGTCCCGGGGTCTTCAGGTATTTCCCTACCTCGACGACTGGCTCATCAAGGCCCCCTCAGCTCCAGAAGTCATCTCGGCGACCCTGGCCACTATTTACTTCCTGCAGAGTTTGGGCTTCGAGATCAACTTCCCCAAATCTCATCTACAGCCTACCCAGTCTCTCCCCTTCATCGGGGCGGTTCTGGACACCATTCAGCTCAGAGCATTCCTTCCCTCCTCAGCGCCTGAATGCTTTTCTTCACCTCTGCCAGTCGGTGTCTTCTCGCCAGTCCATATCGGCGAGACACATGATGGTTCTCCCGGGCCACATGGCCTCTACAGTTCATGTGACGCCTTTTGCCAGACTTCACCTCAGAATTCCTCAGTGGACCCTGGCTTCTCAATGGTCTCAGGTGTCAGATCAGTTGACTCGGCACATCATAGTCACTCCTGCTCTTCGGCAGTCTCTACTTTGGTGGATGACCTCTTCGAATCTATCCAGAGGTTTGCTGTTTCACACTCCTCCCCACCAGAAGGTTCTCACGACGGATTCATCGACCTATGCCTGGGGAGCTCATCTGGATGGTCTTCGCACTCAGGGATTCTGGACCAGTGCGGACCGACTCCATCAAATCAATCTTCTGGAGACTCAGCTGCCATCTTCATGCTCTTCAAGCGTTTCAACATCTGCTTCACGACATGGTGGTCCTCATTCGCACAGACAATCAGGTCGCCATGTATTATGTCACAAGCAGGGGGGCCACGGGCTCGGCCTCCCTCTGCCAGGAAGCTCTCAGAGTCTGGGATTGGGCGGTTCGCCACAATGCCTTCCTGAAAGCTGTCTACTCATTTCAGGGGAGAGACAATGTCTTGGCAGACAACCTGAGTCGTCTTCTCCAGCCTCATGAATGGACACTCCATTCCAAGCCCCTTCATCAGTATTTACTCATTGGGGGACGCCTCAGATCGACCGCTTTGCGGCTCCCCACAACTTCAAGCTGCCTCAATTCTGCTCCAGGATCTATACTTCTCATCGTCTCGAGGCAGATGCCTTTCTGCTGGATTGGGGGAATCGCTTTCTGTATGCGTTTCCTCCTTTTCCTCTCATTCAAAAGACTCTGGTCAAGCTGAAGTCCGACCATGCCACCATGATTCTGATAGCTCCTCGGTGGCCCAGACAACCTTGGTTCTCCCTTCTACTTCAACTCAGCAGCAGGGATCTCTACTTCACCCCAACCTGCAGTCTCTCCACCTGACAGCTTGGTTCCTCTCAACGTAACTCCTCACCAGTTTTCCCAGGCGGTGAGGGATGTCTTGGAGGCTTCCAGGAAGCCTGCTACTCGTCAATGCTACTCCCAAAAATGGACTAGATTTTCTTCATGGTGTGTTTCCAACTCTAAGGAGCCTCAGCGAGCCTCCCTATCCTCTGTTTTGGACTATCTTCTACACCTGTCTCAGTCTGGTCTCAAGTTTACATCTATACGAGTCCACCTGAGTGCTATTGCGGCTTTCCATCAGCCTCTACAAGGGAAACCTCTCTCTGCTCATCCTGTGGTTTCCAGGTTTATGAAAGGACTTTTCCATGTCAATCCCCCTCTCAAACCTCCTCCAGTGGTTTGGGATCTCAATGTTGTCCTTTCTCAGCTTATGAAACCTCCTTTTGAGCCTCTCAGCAAGGCTCCGCTAAAGTTTCTCACTTGGAAAGTGGTTTTTCTAGTAGCCCTCACGTCTGCTCGCAGGGTCAGTGAGCTTCAGGCCTTAGTGGCGGATCCACCTTTCACAGTATTCCATCATGACAAGGTGGTTCTCCGCACTCATCCCAAATTCCTGCCTAAGGTGGTCTCTGAATTTCATCTCAACCAATCCATTGTACTTCCAGTGTTTTTTCCAAGGCCTCATTCTCATCCTGGAGAATCAGCTCTTCATACTCTGGACTGTAAGCGTGCTTTGGCTTTCTACTTGGATCGCACCAAGCCACACAGAACTGCTCCTCAACTTTTCGTCTCCTTTGATCCAAACAAATTGGGACGACCTGTATCTAAGCGCACCATCTCCAATTGGATGGCGGCTTGTATCTCTTTCTGCTATGCCCAGGCTGGATTGCCCCTTCCCTGTAAGGTCACAGCCCATGAGGTCAGAGCAATGGCAGCCTCGGTAGCCTTCCTCAGATCGACACCGATTGAGGAGATTTGTAAGGCTGCCACTTGGTCCTCGGTTCATACATTCACCTCTCATTATTGTCTGGATACCTTCTCCAGAAGGGATGGACAGTTTGGCCAAACAGTGTTACAAAATTTATTCTCCTAAGTTGCCAACTCTCCCACCATCCCATTGAGGTTAGCTTGGAGGTCACCCACTAGTGAGAATACCTGCCTGCTTGTCCTGGGATAAAGCAATGTTACTTACCGTAACAGTTGTTATCCAGGGACAGCAGGCAGCTATTCTCACGTCCCACCCACCTCCCCTGGGTTGGCTTCTCTGCTAGCTACCTGAACTGAGGAGACACGCCCGGACCATCGGGCGGGAAGGCACTGGCGCATGCGCGGTGCGGGCATCTCGAAACTTCTGAGTTTCTTCAAGCAAGACATGCTTGTGAGACGTCCGTATCGGGGCTCTGTCGGATGACATCACCCACTAGTGAGAATAGCTGCCTGCTGTCTCTGGATAACAATTGTTACGGTAAGTAACATTGCTTTAATAACATTCCAATCAAATCTGTCGACATGGTTAAAATTTTAAGTGTAAATACAGACAACCTACTCAACTTTCGTTCATAAATAGGTACTGTGGTAAAAGCTTCTTTTACAGACTTAGAATGATCAGATCTTTGGCAAAAATCCTGGAACCATCATCAATTAATATTTTAATTCATTCACTTATCTCAAAAATAGATTATTGTAACTCCTTATATCAGGGAATCTGTCAGAAAGACATTAAGCACCAACAATTAATACAAAATATTACTATCAAAGTGATTACAAACTCTGGAAAATACGAACACGTTACCCCTCTTCTATAAAAAATCCCACTGGCTTCTATAAAAAATCCCACTGGCATTCCTTTTCTATTCAAATATTCTAGGGTGGGAGGGAGGGAAGGCGGTGGTGAGATTGGTGGCTTTAACTTGTAACAGTTGATCGTATTTGTGACATGCATACATTGTATTTGATTACTGTTGACTGACAACTTTAATAAAAAAGATTTCAATGTAAAGAGCATAAACACTGGTTACTGTTAACATGAGAGGCATGTTGGCATTTTTTCAGTATTTTTTCCATTGCTTGCATTATTTGGTATTCTCTATGTCATCAGTATATTTTTGGTTAGATTCTGTCATAGCTATAGACACTGGTGGTTCACACACCCATGTTTCTCTCATGGATTGATTTCACTTATGTATTGGTCTAATTAATTAATTAATTAATTTTCCACTTGTGTAGATACTTTGCTTGTTCTATCTTATTTGACACTCTTATGTACTAATCATCTTGGTACATATTACTGTTCACTTCTTTTTCACAGGTCTCCCACATATCTTGAAATCATGCAGTGGTTCTTTTTTCTATCTGCATACACTTGCATAATTTTATTTTGAATGGCCCTTTGTACCATAAAATTCTATTTTAATAGGTTTGCCTTTTGCCCTCTCTCATAAGACACCATATCACTCCTTTCACACACTTGTACAGTTACTCCATATCTCCACCCCTTATGTATTTCCTGTATGCACCATTGTTTTTATGTTTTTACATCACTGTCATAGCATGTATCCCCTAAGGAAGAAGTGTTTTTCGAAACACAGACCGTGTTGGGTCTGGTACAAATGAGAACAAAGACCAATTATTTGGATACATTTATTTTATTTATGCTGTTTATATATGTTTTAATAACTTTTATTGAAAAAAATTCCTGTACCTTGTACGTTTTTCTGCAGATTTGTGGGTTTTTATGTTTATATTTTTTAAACAAGCATCTTATTTCAGTTTAATTAGCAACTTTATCCTTCAGCCCCACCCAAACTCACACGGGGGATATAACCCTGCTGGAGAAGGTGCAGAGGCGAGCTACGAAGCTAGTATGGGAAATTTGAGCTACAAAGAACGCCTCGGAAAATTGAACTTGTTCACCCTTGAGAAGAGAAGTCTGAGAGGGGATATGATAGACTTTTAAAATACTAAAAGGATTCGACAAAATAGAGCAAGAAGCAAACGTTGTCAAATGTGACTCGGACGAGAGGTCATGGACTGAAATTGAGAGGCGACAGACCCAGGACAAATGTCAGGAAGTTCTGTTTCACACAGCGAGTGGTGGACGCTTGGAATGCTCTCCCGGAGGAGGTTGTGACGGAAACCTCCATTATGGGATTCAAGTGCAAGTTGGATGCACACCTCCTTGCAAATCACATTAAAGGATACGGGTAAAAAGGTCTTCATCAGGGAACACCTAGGTATTTATCGGGGAGCACCTAGATTGGCCTCCGTGTGTGCGGGTCGCCGGACTAGATGGACCTAAGGTCTGATTCGGTGAAGGCATTTCTTATGTTCAACATACTGGGTATAGAGGTAATCCAACTTAGCTGTAGCAGGTCCTGGTATAGCTCTGTCTGAAGTCCCAGCAGATCTCCTACAAGTTACATCTCTCCTCCTACTTTGGGTCACGCTAGCACAGTCCAGACCACAGTTACTGGCACCACTCTACTTCACCTGACAAAGAAATACTCGTTTCGCATTTCTGATGCATCAGGGGTGGCAAAAGTTCCACTGTGTTAACTCAGAGACAAGCCCGCCGTGACAGTAGCCAAGCTTCCTGGCCAAGCTCAGCCACCATTTCCAGGAAGCTTAGCTACCGTCACAACTGGCCTGTCTCTGGGAGTTAACACAGTGGCTATGGGACCAAGACATTCTCTGGGATCTAGCACTTGACGACTGAGAAGTTCACTTGGACATTCTCCACTCCCGCTATGTCTAGAAGATGAGTCTCTGCCCAGATGACTACTGGTCCCGTCCCCCCGATTGACATAAACCACCGCCATGGCATTGTCTGAGAGAACCCGAACCGACTTGCCCGTCAGCAACATCTGGAATGCTAACAACACCAACCAGATAGCTCTGGTCTCCAGAATATTGATCGACCCAAGACACCGCCTCCGGAGACCAGCTGCCCTGAGCTGAGTGACCGAGACACTGAGCTCCCCAGCCAAGGAGACTGGTGTCCTTGATAAACACCATTCACTGGAGCTGAACCAGACTTGTTCCCTACATCAAACTGGAAGATTGTAGCCACCACCGGAGACTGCGACGAACCAATCCTCGAAGAGGAATGGGAGAGTCCAGATAGTGCAACAGAGGTGACCACCACTGAAGCAGAGCATACTGAAGCGGTGAATGCCCTCTTTGCGCAAGGCCGCCACCATGACCACCATAATCTTGGTTAATATCCACGGAGCAGTGGCCAGACCAAAATGAAGCACACAAAACTGATAGTGCCATCCCAAGATCAGAAAGCAAAGAAACCTCTGAAGGGAGGCGCGAATTGGAATATGCAAGGCTTCTGTCAGATTGAGAGAAGTCAGGAATTCTCCCGGCTGAACCGCCAAAATGACAGATCTCAAACTCTCCATACGAAATGGCGGAACCTGGAGCACCCTGTTGATCCCCTTCAGATCCAAGATGGGCGGAAAAAAGACCCCTCTTTCTTGGGTACCATGAAGTAAATGGAATACCGGCCGCTGCAAAACTCCTGAGGAGGCACTGGAACTACCACTTTGAAGTCTAGCAACCTTTGTAGCGTCTGACAAAAAGCTCGCTTCTTCCATGCCACCTGACAAAGAGAAGATAGGAAGCGATCTGGCAAGGGCCAGGAAAACTCCAGAGCGTATCCATCCCGAATCACCTCTAGGACCCACTAATCCATATCTTAGCCCACCCCTGGTAAAAGTCCTGCAACTGTGCGGCACCAGGGGAAGAGCCCGCAAGGAATCATTGGGCGGTGTGGGCGGCAGAAGAATATCACCCCCCCCCCCCCCGACGGGCCCCCCTGAATGGACTGTATGTGCTGATAGAAAAGGCCTTGGGGAGACCTGGAAGGAAAGGAAGCTGCTCCTCGACCAGGGTGGTACCGGCAAAAATCCCACCCCCGAGCAGGTGGGCGTGCACGGTCTTCAGGAAGACAGGCACCTTGGAGCCAGTCAAGGTCTGAAACAACTTGTCCAGATCCTCGCCAAACAAGACCCCCAGAAAGGAAAATTTCATAAGTTTAGCCTTGGATGCCATGTGCGCCGACCAAGCCCGGAGCCATTAGGTACGACGAGCGGCCACACTGAGAGCTATGGACTTGGCCTAAACTTGCAACAGATCATACATGGCATCCGAGAGATAAGAACCCATCTCAATATTAGGCTCCTCCTGATCTACCAAGGAACAGTCATTAGATTCCTGGTCAAAGGACACGCTCGGACCACTGAAAACAAGCCCAAGCCACCAGATAGTATCATATGCCACCACCGGCGACTTTAAGGTAACCTTAAACCCCTCTGGGATAGGATACAGGCAGGCCATAGACTACATAAAACGAAAAGGCGTTTTCGGCAACTTCCATTGTGCTAGCACAATATCCTGAATATCTTGATGCATAGGAAAAGAGCGGGAGGCCGAGCGGATTCCCCAAAGCAGGGGGTCCACCACACATGGGATCTCCTTTACATCCTCCTCAAAATGCAAAACAGAGGAAACCTGAAGAATAAGCTTCTGGAGCTCTTCCAGCTGAAAAATGCGCACCACACATGCATCCTCATCAGCTGGTGGTTCCAAAAAAACAGCTGCCAGTGGCATCCATCCCCCCAAGAGGATCCCAGAGGTTCACCAAGCAGCGGCTTAAAACAAGTCCTCATCAAGCAAAAACATCTCCCCAAACAAAAAATCATCCCAAAAGAGAACCTCGGCAGCTTGGACGTAACTGGGGGGATGGAGACAACACTGGGTCGAAACTGGCACCGAGGGGGGGCCGAACAGGGGTGGACACAGAGGGCAACCCCCCCAGAAACCCCCAGGGAGAAAGCAGAACCCCCAGCTGCCAGCTGCACAAGACTAAAACAAAAATCAAGGGGAAAAAACCCTGGCAGCACATTAGGACTCACTGCCAAAGGAGGAGACCTAGCAGAAACCTTCAATACAGGGGACAGGTCACCTGAAGTTGCAGACAAAATGGAGGAGCTTCCCGCCAAAACCAGCGCAAAACTCGCCGGAAAAAACTCCTGAGGTCGCCGTACCTTAAGAAGGATATGGCGTTACTCAAGAGGGTTCAGAGGAGAGCGACACATCTGATAAAAGGTATGGAAAACCTTTCATACACTGAGAGATTGGAGAAACTGGGTCTTTTTTCCCTGGAGAAGAGACTTAAGAGGTGATATGATAGAGACTTATAAGATCATGAAGGGCATAGAGAGAGTAGAGAGGGACAGATTCTTCAAACTTTCAAAAAATAAAAGAACAAGAGGGCATTCGGAAAAGTTGAAAGAGGACAGATTCAAAACTAATGCTAGGAAGTTCTTCTTTTTCCAACGTGTGGTGGACACCTGGAATGCGTTTCCAGAGAACGTAATAGGGCAGTACTGGGGTTTAAGAAAGGATTGGACAATTTCTTGCTGGAAAAGGGGATAGAGGGGTATAGATAGAGGATTACTGCACAGGTCCTGGACCTGTTGGGCTGCTGCATGAGTGGACTGCTGGGCACGATGGACCTCAGGTCTGACCCAGCAGAGGAATTGCTTATGTTCTTATCAAGGACATATGATAGATGTAATTTACTTAGATTTCAGCAAAGCCTTTGACACGGTTCCTCATAAGATAATAATAATAATAATTTATTTGTATGCCGCCATACCGGGGAGGTTCTAAGCGGCTTACAACACAAGAAACAATACATACAATTCCAACAAAATATCCTAATGAAATACGACAAGGAGCTACATACATTTTAATAATACATCAGAATAAAAGGCATGCCATATAGATAAAAATGCAAGTGCTAAAAAGATAAAAAGTGATAAAAACATAATGAAGTTAAGAGAAAAATGTTAAGATATCAAATAAATATTAAATAAATAAGTCTTGAACAATTTCCTAAAATCTAAATAAGAAGCTTCTAACATCATTTTACCAAGCCATGTATTCAATTTGGCGGCCTGAAAAGAAAAGGTTCTATCAAGGAACTTTTTATAGTGGCAAGATTTTACAGACGGTATGTAAATAACTGCACTCTCCGTGTGTTTTTATTAGAATGGCTCCAAGCAAAGTGAGAAAGTAAGTAACCTGGTGACAGACCGAACGCTACTTTATAACAGATGCATGAAAACTTGAACACTCTAAGCTCCACTGGCAACCAGTGTAGTTTCAGGTAGAAAGGAGTGACATGTTCCCATTTTTTTATACCGTAAATAAGGCGGACTGCAGTATTTTGAACTACTCTCAATCTCTTTAAAATTTTCATAGGGTCCCCTAGATATATGATGTTACAGTAGTCGAGAATACTTAAAATGAAAGATTGCACCAACAGCCAAAAAGAAGTTTCGTCAAAGTACTTCTTGATGGTGCGAATCTTCCAGAGCACCGAGAAACATTTCAAAGTCAGAAAATTAGTATGATTTTCTAATGTAAGGTGTTTATCCAACGTTACCCCCAATATTTTTATAGATTGTTCTATCTTATAATCCAACCCATTCGGAGTCACGTGATGTGCTGAGCCGAACAGGACGTGCCTTGCTCGAGCTCCGGGGCCTTGGGTCCCCCCACCGTGTTTTCTTGCTTCTGCACCTCTGTTTCTATTTGCGCGGTTTATGGATCGCTTCGTACAACCCGGCAGCCCAGCCATGAGTGGAAAAGCGACCCGCGGTAACAAGGATCGGAAGGCGAGAACACTGCGGCCCGACTTCAAGATGGCGGCAGTGGCGGCGGAATTGGGCTCTAAGCTCCCATTATCGGCAGCTCACATTGCGGCGCTGTCCGCCTCGGTTGTTCGGGCGTTAGATGCCCGCTTTGACCAACTATCGGGCCAACTAACTTCGCTGGAGTCCTTGTTATCTGAAACGACTCGGTGAACGGGTGAGCTGGAAACCCGAGTGGCACATGTTGAGGAGGCCCATACAGCTTCGGCTGTCCCTGAAGGAACAACTACTGCGACAAGCTGACAAAATTGAAGACCTTGAGAATTGCTCGAGACGGGACAATTTACGGTTGATTGGCTTACCGGAAACGGTGCCTGAATCTCGTCTGCTTGCCGCGTTGAAGACCTGGCTCCGAGCTGAGTTGCCGTTCCCTGATGGTATGGGGCCTTTGCGGTTGGACCGGGCCCATCGCCTTGGGAGACGTGCTGATGATCACACCAGGGCCCGAATCACCATTTTTAAAGTGCATAACTCAGCGCACAAGATGGAATTGATGAAGCACTACCGTCAAAAACGCAACATCCTCACCTATGATGGCACCCAGTTCGTCTTCTTCAGGATTATTCCCCGGCGCTCCAGGAACGCAGGCGTCGTTTCTCTAGGGTATGCTCAGCGCTCCTCAACCGCAAACAACGTTTCCAGCTGCTCTACCCTGCGTTGCTGCGGATTTGGACAACTACGGGGTGGAAAAGTTATGCTTCGGCGGAGGAAGCCCAGGCCTATTTGGACGCTCTGCCGGGGGAGTCTGGGCCCTCCTCGGCCCCTTGAAGTTGTTGGGCGTGAGGTAGTGGTTCCTACCTTCCTGTTGGTGTTTGAGACCGCCTGAGCGCTGGACTTCGGCTCCTCTGAGAGGCTTTCTCCTCCTGCCTGGCTGACCGGATAGCCGAAGAACATCTCTGCGCTGCCCTGGGCCTGCTAAGCACTGTTGCCGCTTGCTTGTCAGATCTACTCTTCGGCCTTGTTTGTTGGCCCCTCTGTTCATGGGGGTCCATCCTCTGTTTCTCCCTGAGATTGTTACTTTGGCTCCCAGGCGGAAGTTCTATCGCATTCCTGGTGCCTGGCTGGCAGCTGGGTGGTTGCAGCATGCTTGGATGGACATGCCTCCTCTGCCTATTCCTGGCTGTTTGGTACTTTGGTGGTGGCTGGGACACCCTCTTGTGATGTCATGGGCCCTGTTGCAGTTGATCTCGCCTGGCAGGGGGCCGGGGTGGGGGGCGGTGTGACTCTCCGACTGCACCCCCCTTTTTGCTACCTATTGGGTTCCTGGCCCCTTGATGGAGTGGGACATTCTTGGTCACCTGGAGTCCTCATTGATCTGTTTTGCTTGGGTGACTTGTATTTTGAGTGTTTGCGGTATGTTTGGATGTTTTTGATTCAGTCTGGGGTTGCTTGTGGGGATGTATTGGATAGGGTTGGTTTCCTAGGAGGGGCGTATGTTTGATTATTGTTTGATTGGGGCATTGTTTCTGACTCTGGGTTGGATTTACTACTATAGAGTTGGGGTGAGTTGCCATTGTGTGTGTGTGGGTTTTGCAGGGGGGGAGGCTCTGTATGTAAGCCCAAGAGCACCTTTTGGGTGGGTATTCTGGAGGGCTCTGGCATTCTCTGGAGCCCTGGGGCGCTGATACATCTTGATTCTTTATGTCATTTTGGCTTTTTGAGCTTTGGAGTCTTTAATGGGTGGCAGGATGGGTGAGTGTGGGGAGTGGTTGGTTTGGTGTCGGTGAAGCTGTGGGGGTTTTGTATTGTGTGGGCTTCTGGTGGGAGGTATCTGGAGTGGGTGAGGTGGGGGGCTGGGGGCCCTGTTTACATCTCAGCGTGGCTCCTTCTCCGCTCCCCACGTGTGGGACGGGGATTGAGATTGTGGTTGGGAATTTGGGGGGCTTGGTTTGGGTGGATGGGGGGAATCTGGGGTTGGGGTGGGTCGGGTTTGGGAGGTCCTCCTTCAGATTGTACATCCTGTTTCTCTTGCACATGTTTTGCTTTTGTTTAGTTTTTCAGGTTATGCCACCTGTTTGGCACTACTGCTCCAGGGGGTGACTGGGCTCCTGGGGTAGTTTCCACTTTCTTCTTCTTTCTTTTCTGGTTTGCTCTTCTCCTGATTTTCCGATCTGAGTACCCCATTTAGGCTTACCTCTTGGAATGTTGGGGGTATTACGTCACCGATAAAGCGGTCCAAAATTCTAGCTGTTTTGCAGCGTTATCGGTCGGATATTTCTTGTTTACAGGAAACTTGTCTGACTGACGCGGAACATCTTAAGTTGGGTCGTTCCTGGGTGGGGGAGGGCTGCCATGGAGGCATTGCTGTGTTGGTCCGAAAGTCTTTGCCTCTTGGAGTGCAGGTTCTTGATAAAGCTGTCGATGGTAGATCTCTGCTGTTGCGACTGACCTTGGGTGCTTATCTCTTACTTGTGATATATGGCCCTAATTCGGGGGAATTGGCCTTTTTGCAATGGTTGCTTCAATTCTGCTCTCGTTTTTCTGGGGATCCACTTCTTATTTTGGGAGACTTTAATTTGGTGCTGAACCCTGACCTGGATAAATCTGGAACCTCTGTTGCCTCTTTGGGTGCTAAGGATCTTCTTCTTTCTGACTTTTGTGATACTCTTTCTGTGGTGGACCCTTGGCGCCTTCTTCATCCTGAGGTTCGTGACTATACTCATCTTTCTCAGGCCTATGGTACCTGGTCTCGGATAGATCATATTTTTCTGTCTTCGACTTTGTTCTCTTCAGTCACGTCGGCCGAGATTGGTCCCCTGAATATTTCTGATCATACCCCGATTTGGGTAGATATTCATCTGGACGCCACATATCTTCAGACATCGTCCTGGCGGTTTCCGTTCTATCTTACTTAGGACAAGGAATTTCAAACCTTTCTGCAGGCCCAATGGGAGGATGATCCTATTTTGTTTTGGGAGGCTGCTAAGACGGTGATTCAGGGACATATTTCTTTTTTGAGTGCTCGCAACAAACGTATTCACAAAGGTATCATTAACTTAGAACGGGCCTTGCGAGTAGCTAAGCGGTCGTTTCATTCACATCCCACCAGGGAGGCTTGAGAATGCTATTTGTCTACTCAAGAAGCTTTAAATTCGTTAATTCATTCTCATTCTCAAAAATGGATGGCTTTCCATAAACACCGCTTTCAATGTTTTGGTAACAAGCCTGGGCGCCTTATGGCGCGTTTGGTAAAGGCTGAGACTAGTAGGAAACCGATCTTGTTTCTTTGGACCGGGGTGGGGGTGTGGTGTCCACTACGGCTGACGTTTCTGCAATTCTTTTTGACTTTTTTAGCCAGTTATATGATGCTCCTGATGATGTCTCTCCGGACTTACTGATAGATTACCTTCAGTCCTCCGGACTTCCTCGCCTGCCGGAGGACGTAGTGTCTTCCCTCAATAGTCCATTTTGGGCATCTGAATTGGAATCTGCACTCAAAGCCCTCCACTCTGATAGAGCCCCGGGCCCGGATGGCTTTTCGGGAGACATTTACCGCCTTCTTTCTTCTCTGTGGTCCTTTATTGGCTTACTTCAACGCTGCTATTGCTCAGGGCTCCTTTCCGCGTTATGCTAATGAGGCTCTTATCACTTTATTGTTGAAACCTGGTAAGGAGGCTGACTCGCCGGGTTCCTATCGTCCCATCTCATTGATCAACGTTGATCTTAAGCTCTTTGCTCGCATATTGGCCGATCGTCTAGCTCCTCATCTCCCTCTGCTTGTTCACGAGGATCAGGTCGGGTTTGTCCGGGGACGTCACTCAGTTTGTAAGAACATAAGAACATAAGAACATAAGCAGTGCCTCTGCCGGGTCAGACCACAGGTCCATCCTGCCCAGCAGTCCGCTCCCGCGGTGGCCAAAAACAGGTCAAGGCCTGTCTGAATCATCAGAAGGGGCTCCCCTGCCACCTTGGTTTCCCATTTAAGTTCTGCCCTCCTATCGAAGTCCTAGCCCTCCGGTCTTGCACATGCACGACCAGGTTGGTTTACTCAGTACCCCACGATCCCTCTATCCCTCAGGAATCCATCCAATCCCTGCTTGAATCCCTGTACCGTACTCTGCCTGATCACTTCCTCCGGTAGCGCATTCCAAGTGTCCACTACCCTTTGGGTGAAAAAGAACTTCCTTGCATTTGTTTTGAACCTGTCTCCCTTCAGTTTCTCAGAATGGCCCCTCGTATTTGCTGTCCCCTTCAGTCTGAAGAATCTGTCCCTATCCACCCTCTCTATGCCCCTCATGATCTTGAAGGTCTCTATCATATCTCCCCTGAGTCTCCTTTTCTCCAGAGAGAAGAGCCCCAGCCTATCCAGCCTCTCGGCGTACGAGCAGTGTTCCAGCCCTTTTACTATTTTTGTTGCTCTCCTTTGGACTCTCTCAAGTACCGCCATGTCCTTCTTGAGGTGCGGCGACCAATACTGAACGCAGTATTCCAGATGTGGACGCACCATCGCTCGATACAATGGCATGATGACTTCCCGTGTTCTGGTTGTTATGCCCTTCTTTATGATGCCCAGCATCCTGTTGGCTTTTTTCGAGGCTGCTGCGCACTGTGCAGATGGCTTCAGTGATGCATCCACCAGCACACCCAAGTCTCTCTCGAGTCTGCTGTCTCCCAACAATACCCCCCCCAATTTGTAATTGAACAACGGGTTCTTTTTCCCTATATGCATGACCTTGCATTTGTCCACGTTGAAGCGCATTTGCCATTTGTTTGCCCAGTCTTCCAGCTTGTCCAGGTCCCTTTGTAGGTCCTCACACTCCTCCCTGGTCCTAACTCTGCCGCACATTTTGGTATCGTCTGCGAATTTTATAACCTCACACTTTGCCTCCTTTTCCAGGTCATTGATGAATATGTTAAAGAGTAAAGGCCCCAGCACCGATCCCTGTGGCACACCGCTCGTGACTCCCCGCCAGTCAGAATATTGGCCCTTTACTCCAACCCTCTGCAGTCTACCCGACAGCCAGTGCTTGATCCATCTGTGCACATCCCCTCCCACCCCGTGGCTCCATAGCTTCTTAAGTAGCCTTTCATGTGGCACCTTGTCGAAAGCCTTTTGAAAGTCGAGGTAAATGATGTCTATGGGCTCCCCATTGTCCATCCGACTGCTTATTCCCTCAAAGAAGTACAGAAGGTTCGTTAGGCACGACCTTCCCTTACAGAATCCGTGCTGGCTTGTTCTCAGTAGAAAAATACATATAAATCCACAACAAACTTGACAGTATTTTCTTGTTCAAGGATTGGGGTTTATAGTCACATACATATAATAACTTTTCTAGATTATTTATTTAATAGTAATCTGTCTTTTTCAACCTTTTTTCCTGTTTTGAATTAACGTTGACTGTGGACCAATTTTTGTTAGATATTGTTCTCAGTAGGCCATTCCTCTCGATGTGCTCACAAATGCCGTCCTTGATCATAGCTTCCACCATCTTCCCTATTATTGAAGTCAGGCTCACCGGCCTGTAGTTCCCGGGGTCACCCCTCGATCCCTTCTTGAAGATCGGTGTGACATTTGTCAATTTCCAGTCCTCTGGCACCTCACCAGTTTTCAAGGATAGGTTGCAAACATGTTGGATTGTGCCCGCTATTTCCTGTCTTAGTTCTTTCAGCACCCTTGGGTGGATCCCGTCCGGGCCCGGTGATTTGCCGCATTTTAACCTGTCTATCTGTTTGAGGACATCCTCCCTACTTACCTCTATGTGCTCTAACTTTTCAGCCTGTTCCCCACTCATGAGCTCCTCTGAGTCCGGTATATTAGATGTGTCTTCGCTCGTGAAAACCGACGAGAAGAACGTGTTCAACCTCTCAGCTACCTCTTTATCCTCCTTAATCACTCCCTTCCTGTCCCCATCGTCCAACGGCCCTACCTCCTCTCTCGCTGGTCGCTTCCCTTTAACGTAACTGAAGAATGCCTTGAAGTTTTTCGCCTCCTTGGCCAGCCCCTCTTCGTATTTCTCTTTTGCTTTTCTAACCTCCCGGTGGCATTCCTTTTGGCATTTCCTGTGCGCCTGGCGATTTTCCTCTGTTGGGTCCTCTTTCCATCTCCGGAAAGATACTTTTTTGTCCTTTATCGCCCTCTTTACTTCTATTGACATCCAAACCGGGTCCTTTGATCGCTTGTTCTTGCAGCCTTTCCTGAAATTGGGGACGTACTTTCTCTGTGCTTCCTGCAGGGTGTCCCTAAATAGGGTCCAGGCGCTTCCCACAGTCTCCATCCTAAAGATGTTTCTGAGCTTCGTAAAGTTCTCTTTGCACTTGCCCATTGTCATTCTCACCAGATACCGGCTTTGTTTGTCAGTTTAGATGCTTCTAAGGCATTTGATAGTGTCCATTGGTCCTTCTTGTTTCGTACTCTGGAACAGGTAGGTTTGGGAGGCTTTTATCTTAATGCTATCCGCTCTCTCTACTCTAACCCGAGGGCTTCGCTTCTAATCAATGGGACCTGCACAAACTCTTTCCCCATCCTTTGTGGTACCCGGCAGGGGTGCCCCCTCTCCCCCTTGTTGTTTCTTCTTTCTTTAGAACCCTTGCTTTGCACTCTTCGGGGGTTTGCGGCGGTGCAGGGCCTCCAAGTTGAGGGGGTGGGGTTAAAAACCTTAGCCTTTGCAGATGATATGTTTTTGATTGTTACTAGACCCGAAGATTCTCTACCGAAGGCTTTGGATCTTATTTCTGAATTTGGGTTTTATTCCGGATTGTCTCTTAATCTTGCCTTTTCCTCCTGAGTTGCGTGCCACTTGGAGGGGGTGGGATGACTCGACTTTGAAATATTTGAGGGGCTCTATTCCGCTGGACTTATCTAGTCTGTATCGCTTGAACGTGGAACCGCTGTTTCAGGCCTTGCAGAACAAATTACAGTTATGGGGACCTCTTCCCTTTTCACTTTTAGGTAGGGTGCATCTTTATAACATGCTCATTGTTCCCTGTTGGCTCTACGTTTTTCAGGTTCTCCCTCTTTATTTGACTTCTCGAGATCAACGCCGTTTAACCCGCTTGGTTCAGAAATTTCTTTGGAATGGGAAACGAGCTTGCCTGCCTTACAAATGGGCGGCGGCTCCATGGTATAAAGGGGGCTTGGGGTTGTTAAACCTTCGCTATCTGACTATCGGCTGTGGCATGCGCCATGTTAATGATTTCTTTAGGGGTACTTCAGTGTTCACCAATACTTCTTTGGAGCTTTCCTGTTTCCGATCTCTCCACTTTAGAGCCTATTTTAATTCTCTTCCCTCTCTTTTGCCTGAATCTCTCGCTATGAAGGTGCTACACCGACCCTTGCGGAAGGTCTGGTGCTGGGTCTGTAAATACCATGCTCTCTCTTCTTCTGTCACCCCTTTCCTGCCTATCCGCTTTAATAGCTCCTTCCCACCGGGGATAGATGGCCTGAGTTTTGCCCAGTGGGAAGCAAGGGGCATTCATTATCTGTTTCAATTGGTTGATGATGATTGTACCCTGAAGTCTTTTTTACAGCTGCGAGATGAGTTTGATCTCTCACCCCTGATTATTTTGCTTATACGTTTCTTCATTACCCTCTCCTTCTTTGCAAGCCAGTATATACTGTCAACGGTTTTCACCATTGGTTCCCAACTTCCCGTTCCCCTCAAATTCCATCATCGCCATTTGAAGGATGAGTCCCCCTTGTTTCATCATTCTAAATTACGAGATGCTTGGGCTTGTGATCTTGCAATAGAATTGCCTGATGATGTTCTTTTGCAGGCTGTCCATCGGCTGCCTACACTTTGAAAATATATCACCTTTTGGGAGCAACATTATAAGTTTGTCTTTCGTTTATACATCTCTCCTTAGAGGGCTTATTTATCCCGCTTGCGTGAGAATGCTACCTGTCTTCGATGTCAGGCTCCTGAGGCGGGCTTGGGACACATGTTTTGGACTTGCTCTAATGTTCAAGCTTTTTGGACTGCTGTTTTTATTTTTGTGGAGAGCATTTGGAAAATTACCATTTGTTGCTCCCCTTTGCTCTTATTTGGAGCTGTTCCCCACTATTTCCCTCGTACAAGGGGGGTTGCAGCTTTCCTCAAGTGGACTATTCTCGTTGCCCTGAAATGTATTTTGCTGAAATGGCTTGAAGTTGATGCTCCGGACTTTTCCCTTTGGCGCTGTCGGATGATTACTCTCCTGATTGGGGAAAGGAGGGATGTGACGGACCTTTCTTCTCTATCAGGCCGCATCTTCCAGCGCACTTGGGAACCATTTTGGACAACTATGACTCCTCTGGCTCGTAGCCGTTTGCTTAACTGTTGACTCTGTTTTCTGTTCCCTTATGTAGCACTTGGCATGCCTGTTTTCTTTTTGTGTTTTCATTGGTATTCTTATGCCTGGAAGGAGGATCCGGGGGGGGGGGATTGTTTTTGGGAGGGTTAGTCGGGGGATGGGGTGGGGTCACTCGGGGGGCAGAGTTCTGTGGGGATTGGGGTTTTGTATTTAAAATGCTGAGCTTGTCTGTAGTTTGATTGTTACCTTGTTGGTGTTTTTGCTTGCTCAATAAAATATATTTGAACAATAATCCAACCCATTCACCTGTATCATTGTTTCTTTGAGCTTGTCATTAAGTGTTGCTAGAAAAAATTTAGTTTTTCCCTTATTTAATTTCAATTTAAAAGATGTCATCCCAAGTTCAATCTGATTTATAGTGGATGTAAGGAAATTAATAAATTCAGGAGACAGACTAATAAGTGGGATGACTATAGTAATATCGCCTGCATAAATAAAAAACCTAAACTTTAAGTTTTGCAACAGATTTCCCAACAAAGCTAGATAAATATTGAACAAAGTAGGAGGAAGAGGGGAACCCTGCAAGAATTTTTCCAACAAAAGGAGATGTCATCCTTAAACACGTGATACGATCTTTTGCCCAAAAAGCCATGGAACCAGTTCAGGTCATTTCCCAAGATTCCAAAGGATTCTAGACAGTCCAGAAGAATACTGTGATCCACCAGATCAAATGCACTGCTTAAATCAAGCTGCAGGATCAAAGCATTTGTACCCTGACTAAATAATGAGTGTAGATAATCTAATAACGAGGCCATGACTGTTTCGGTACTAGAACCTGACCTAAATCCACACCAATCTACCCAACCATAATTCCCAACTGTTAGATAGCAACACCCTCCACAGGCTTAAAAAGGTAGTCCATCATAACTACAGTTCAAAAATCCTACAGGGAGCTTCACTCTCCACTCCTCCGATCACTGAGGAAACCTGAGTCCCATCCCCACGGCAGTTCTCGGAATTCTCATAAACCATTTTCTTTGCAGACCACATAGTCCGCAAAGTCCCCAGGAAATAATCTTCTTTCGCTATAATTTCCCCCTGAGAATCCTCCGATAGATTTATACAGCCCATATCTTATGATGTTAGTCATTTCTCCAAAGATAATAATTTCTTAGTTGATCGAGTAACCATGCTTGAAGTCTCTACTGGTCTCACTGATTTCTTTAGTGTAGCTACAGTTGATTTATTAGGCAGGTTGTTACACCCCAAGTCTTTCAAAGTAATCCAGGCGTCTTCCACTGTATCCACTCTATGTGATTTTCCATTAATAGCCACTTTGCAAAAGGAAACATCCATCGATATCGATGACCCTCTTAGCGCAAAACTTGTAGGGTTGTAGGAGCCAGATCTTGGAAAAACTCCTACTACAATTCCATTCCACATAAATTGTGGATGGTTTCGAGCAGCTTAAAGTATTTTTTCCTTAAATAGATAGTCTCCAAAGCACACGTCTTTTGGGGCACTTGATCTACTCGTCCCCAAACTACGATGTGCTCTTAAGATGTTAATATTAACCCTATCCACTATCTCTTCTGGACTCAATAGCTGACTACAAAAATCTTTTACCAAATCTGTATAGTTTCTATATTGTTCAGTTTCGGGTATTCCTTTAAAATGCAAGTTATTCCTTCTGGATCTATTATCTAGGTCTTCAGTTTGTACTTGCAGATCTGTAATCTCCTTTGCATGCTGAGACGTTACCATTTTAATTTCTTTTATTTCTCCTTCCAACTGCTGTACACTGCTGAACTGCTGTTCAGAAGACTCAAATCTACTTCTCAGTTTAGTCATTTCCGCTCTGATTTCAGTGAGGGCTATTTTAAGATCTTCTCTCACTCCTTTTATCTCTGATTTTAAGTCTTGAAATCCAGTTTCTAAAATCTTTTTCAAAGCAATGGCATTGTTTTCTGGGCTAGCTCTTATCGGTGATAACTGAAGTTGATCTGGAGACGCCATTTTGGAAGCTACTACTGGAGGTGTTTTCGTTGTACGTTTACCACTTGATGTATCATTAAAACAAAATTTATCTAACTTATGGAGATTCGCCATATTTATTTATTTAGATTTTTATCCCGTCCTCCCAGTAGCTCAGAACGGTTTACAAGTAAACATTCACAATGGAGTGAATTGGACATACAAGATTATACAGTAGATTTAAATATTTGGACATACAAGACTGTGCAGCAGTTTAGATATAGGGACTATACAGCAAATTAAGAACAGTAAGTTAAATATAAGTAGTTTAGTTTAGATACAAGTTATTTGAGTATAGGATTATACAGAGTGGACTATACAGAAATTTAGGCAGAAGATTAGAATGGAGAAAGAAGGGTAAAGGTGGGGTTTAAGGGGGTTGGGTATAGACTGAGGGTGACCTTTAGTTGAAGAGGAGGGTCTTTACCATTTTCTGGAATATCATTAGTGAGTTCTGTAGTCTGAGTTGAGGGGGGAGTTGGTTCCAGAGTTGGGGAATGAAGTGGCTGTAGGAGCATTTGCGGGCGGTTTCTGAAAGGAGGTCCTTCCGGTGGGAATGCATAGGCGTATCTCCGTTTCTGAGCGGAGGATGCGGGTGGGGATGTAGATAGGTAGCTTGGATTTTATGTAGGAGGGGGTGGCATAAATTCTTTTGTCTGCTATTGCCAGGGCCTTGAATGCATAGCGTTGGCTAATTGGGAGCCAGTGTTCAGCGCGGAGTGCTGGGGAGATGGGAACATGGTAGTTGAGGCTGTGTAGGAGGCGGATAGCTGCATTTTGGACCCGTTGGAGGCGCTTGAGTTCTTTTGTGGTTATTCCATTAAATAGGGAGTTGCAGTAATCCATTCTGGAGAGGACATATGAGTAGAGGAGTTGGGCTAGATCAAGTGTGGAGATGTAGGGTTTGATCCTTCTCAGTTGGTGGAGGTAGTAGAAGGAGGTAGAGACTACTTGGGATATGTGGGTGGATAGGGATAGGTGTCCATCTAAGGTTACTCCTAGGCTGCGTACTTGATCTATTGCCGTTAGTAGAGTGGAGTCCCATGATAGTGTTGGGCGTGTGTATTTGGTGTTTTTTTTCCTGATCCATAAGAGTTCGGTCTTAGAGGCGTTCAGTTGTAGTTTGTCATCCAGGTTTTCATGTCAGAGAGGCAGTGTTGGAGGTTAGCAATTTGAGACGATCGGTTTTCGCCTAGAGGGAGGAGCAGCTGGATGTCATTGGCATAGGAGTGGATTTTAATGTTGTACTTCTGCGCTATATCAATGACAGTTCTGATGTAGAGGTTGAATAGTAGGGGGGATAGAAGGGCGCCTTGGGGAACGCCATATTTGATAGGCTTGGGGTTAGATTTGTGCATCCCTAGTAGGACAGTTTGGGTCCTTTGGTGGAGGAAGGTGAACCATTGGAGGGCAGAGTCCTTGATTCCAAAGTCATAGTGTCTGGATATGAGGTGGTCGACCGTGTCAAACGCGGCACTAAGGTCAAGTAGGACTAGTAGGGCATCGCTACCTTTGTCGAGTATTGACCAGCTGTCATTGATGATATCTAGGAGTACTGACTCTGTGCTGTGGCCTGTTCGGAAGCCGGATTGAGCAGGGGACAGGGCCACTTGTTCTTCTATGAAAGGGTGTAGTCGGCAGAGCACAATTCGTTCTAGTTTAGAGACAAATGGGAGGTTGGAGACCGGGTGATAGTTGCCGGGTTTGTTAGGGTCAAGGGTGGGTTTTTTTGAGAGTGGGTTTGATAATAGCTGATTTCCAGCTGAGGGGAACTGTCCTTGTGGAGAGGGAGGTGTTAATGATGGGGAGGATGGATTCTGCCATGGCGTCTTCTGTGGACAGCAGGAGGCTGGATGGGCAGGGATTGAGGATGGTGTTGGAGGGTTTGAGTTCTCTCAGGGTCTCGAGAACCTCGGCATGGGTGGCCATATCAAATTGGGGGAGAGTGGTAGAGGATGGGGTATTTGGGTTAGGCTGGGGGTGTGCAGGAGTGGGGTTGGTGTTGGTGTCAAGATTGTTGCGAATGGTTTGTACTTTGGACTGGAAGAAGTTTGAGAGAATCTCACTATCAAGTTCTGTTTGGTTGTTGTGGCTTTTTCCTTGGGCACAGGTGAAGAGTTGGTTTGTGAGGGTGAATAGTTGTTTGGATCTAGCAGGGGCTAATTGTAGGAGGCGAGAGTAGTAGGCTTTCTTCGCTTCGAGGATGACAGCTTTGTAGGTGATGGATGTGCTTTTCCAGTGGGCTTTGGTTTCTGAATTTGGGTGTTTGATCCAATTCCTTTCTGCTTTCCTCAGAGATCGTTTTATGGATCGGAGGTCACTGGTGTACCAGGGAGCAGATGTTCACCGGTTGTTA